>NW_027507791.1:144388895-145008213 GCF_037356315.1 Lithobates pipiens
GGGCGGAGGTCCCTCGGAGTGTTCTTTGGGGGAACCGGTATTAGTAGTTCGAGGTGATTTTGGACCGACCAAAGGGATATTTCTATGCCTGTTTCATTATCTTGCCTGATTGATACTTTACTGTGTAAATATAGCACAATACGAGGCAGATCGCCTCTCTTCATTTATGCTTTGTACCTTTATGCTTTTGTTTTTGTATTTTCTGACTCTCTGATAATCAATAAAAATGTTGAAAGTAGAAAATGAAATATATTAAAAAAGAATAATCGAATCTAAAAGAATAGAATAGAATAGAAAAAAGAATAGAATAGAAGGAATATAGACATCTTTCAAAATTAGAATTTCAAATAAATTAGATTTTTGAATCAATTTGAAAATAACATATATACAAAACAAATACAAATTATGCAAACAACTCATTCTAATGAATATGACACCACAAAATTATTAACTTAACTAACTAATCCGAAACTAAACAGAACAAATTTTTCATCCATGCACATCTCTAATGGAAATTGCTGAGGGACAAGGATCAGCAGGGCTGTACCTCCATAGGAGTTGCTGACCAGGTCTTAGGGATTCAAGTTAGCCCCTCCAAAGGGTGTTCAAAGACTAGGTGAAAATCATCAACAGGAGGATGCAGAAGCTCAAGTCACACTTAACCGGGGACATGGACAATTGCTATTGAAGGACAAAGCCCTTGTCCATTCCCCTCTTCCTGCATTAGGCCCCTTTCACACATGCTGTCCGTTTGTCTTTTTTTATCTATCTGTTGATGAATGAAAAAAGGACATCAATGCATCTTTATAGAAAAACTGATGTAAATGGATGATCATCCATTTACATCAGTTTACATCCGCATCCGTCATCATCCATTTTTTGAAACCAATCAAAGCTCTATTTTTCTTCTGTTAAAAAAATGAATCCGACGAAAAACAGATGTAAATTGACAAATGGTCAGTTTTTCTTGTTCAGTATTTTCATTGAAGCTTTTTGCAATACAATGGTAACAATGCTTCCAAACATAAAAAAAAATACTCCTCGCTGGCCCAGATATCCAGGAAAGGAATATACATTGAAATAAATTATCTCTAACAGGGGTAATACTGCATTAAGGCATTGACATGTCTACAGATATAGTACTATAAACCTAATTTAGTACCCACCCATTTTGTAACTGAGGAATTATAATTTGCAAGGAGGGAACAATAATCAGAGAGATAACAGAACAAGAGCTAGAGAAAACAATATAACTCAGGATATAATGGTTCCCAAAAACGGGCCTTGTAATGCGTGTTGAGTAACTTAAAGTGGGCTCCTTCTGGTGTCTAAGCCCTTGTACACACGGTCGGAGATTCTGACGGAATGTGTCGTCTGTTGCTAAGATTGATGTGTTACGGAACATGGGGGGGTAGTTAGCGTATAGGTTACCAATGCATTTAGTCAGTTTGATGCCCAGATAGGGGATTGCGTCTCCTGCCCACGTGAAGGGAAAATGTTGTTTGAGTTGGATCGATTAGTGTCGTATGTACCGATACATTGAGGGCTACTGATTTGGACACATTGACCCGGAGCCCTGAAATGGTTCTGAATCCCTGGAGAAGTCAGAACACATTGGGGGTGGAGATTAGTGGTGATTTCAGGAATAATAACATGTCATCGGCAAAGAGGGCACACTTATGTTCCTCTTGGCTGCATTGCACCCCTTTGATGTCCGTATTTGCTGTTATGGCTATGGCCAGTGTCTCGATCGCAATTGCGAAAATCAAGGGCAAAAGAGGACAGCCCTGCCTGGTTCTTCTATGAATGTCGAAGGACTTGGAGTAGTAACCCATTAATCGCATCTGAGCTGTGGGAGATGAGTAATGGGTGTGTATTATTTTAAGAAATCTGTCTCCAAACCCCCAGCATTCTATAATATCAAAAAGGTAGGTCCATGACACAGAATCAAAGGCCTTCTGCAGGTCAAATGACAACAGGTAGCCCTCCTGAGTGGGGCCCCCATCCCACTGGGACTGCGGAAGGGATATCAGATCAATTGTTCTTCGAACCTGGTCCGGACCCTGTCTCCCCGGGATGAAGCCCACTTGGTCCCTGTGGATGTAACTAGCAATGAAGCTAGACATCCTGGTTGCTAGGATTTTTGTCATTATTTTGAGATCGTTATTGATTAATGAGATAGGGCGGTAGTTGCCGACCACGGTTGAGTCTTTATCATGTTTGGGCATGACTGATATAAAAGCTGAGTTTGAATCGCTCAGGAGAGGGGCTCCCTCCCGGAGTTATAAAACCGGGCCATGTAAGGAGCCAGCTGTGGGCCGAACTTCTTATAATAACAGACCGAGAAGCCTTCCGGTCCACGGGCTGAGGCTAACTTCAAGGATTTAATGACTTCCAGTATTTCAGCTGATGAGAAGGGTGTGTCAAGAAGCTCTCGGTGCGTTTGTTTTAGGTGAGGTAGATTAAGGTCCTGAAGGAACTTTTCACTGGCGCTGGAATGTGTGTGAGGTATTTTTCCATAAAGGTGTGAGTAGAAGTTATGGAACAAATGGATAATGCCCGTTGAGTTCTGTGTTAAATTGCCTATGGAGGTGGACCTTGGGGACCTTGGGGAAGACCAAGGTGTGAATGCGCGGGCTTAGTTTGGCTGCAAGCTTGGAGCCTATTTTGTCCTGATAATAGAAGCATGCCCCTGTCCATCTCAGATGTTTCTCAGCTGAGGTAGTGAGTGAGAGATTTAGTTTTACTCGTGCTGAGTCAAGTTTGGCCAGGCTGTCCAGGGTGGGGTTTTGCTTATGGCGCTTACTCAGCAGATGGAATTCCTCCGTGAGTTGTACGCCTTCTGCCGTGCTCTCCCTTGTGAGTTGAGATGAGAGCTGTATGAGCTTGCGCCTCATCACCGCCTTGTGCACTGCCCATAGAGAGCCTGGAGAAATCGACTCGGTGTAATTTTCACAGACGTATTCAGTTAAGGCTGTTTCTAGGAATTTGCAATGAGCCAGATTACTCAAGAGATGCCATCTGAAGGGTCCCCTCTCACCCGACCCTCCTCTTATGCCCCATAAACACGGTGGGACATTCCGACAACAAAATCCATTGGATTTTTTCTGACGGATTTTAGCCCAAACTTGTCTTGCATGCACACGGTCGCACAAAGTAGTCGGAAAATCCGATTATTCAGAACCCAGTGACGTACAACAGGACTATAAAGAGGGCAGTATCCAATAGCTTTCGTCTCATAATTTATTCTGAGCATGCGTGATCGGAATTTAAATGATTGGATTTTGTTGTCAGAAAATTTTAGATCCTGCTCTCAAACATTGTGTGTCGGAAATTCCGATGGTAAAAGTCAGATGGAGCCCACACATAATCCGATTTTCCGACAACAAGATCCGATCGCACATTTTCCATCGGAAAGTCTGACAGTGTGTATAGGGCAGTGATGGCGAACCTCGGCACCCCAGATGCTTTGGAACTACATTTCCCATGATGCTCATGCACTCTGCAGTGTAGTGGAGCATCATGGGAAATGTAGTTTCAAAACCTCAGGAGTGCCAAGGTTTGCCATCACTGGTATAGGGCATTGGAGTTAATGTCATTATGGAATGATCAGACAGGGGAGTGTCATATATTTTGGAGGATACAACCCTCGGGATTATGTCTGATGGGACAAAGATGTGGTCTATCCTAGAAAAAGTATTGTGGGGTACAGAGTAATGCATATAGTCTCTAGTTCAGGGGTTAATTTCCCTCCAGATATCGATCAGACCAAACGACCGAATGGTTTGAGCTATCTGAAGGCTGCGCTTAGGAGGCTGTTTTGGTTTTTGGCTCAGGGATTTGTCTGAGGAGTAATCAAAAGTTGGAGTCTTCCCCCATTACCACTGTGCCTATGAAATGAGGCTTCAAGGTCTGAAGAGTAGTGTCAAAGAATAGGTCTTGATGTGTGTTTGGGGTATAATAGGAGACAAACGTGTAAGTCTCTCCATTAATTGTTCTGGTAACCAGGATGTAACGGCCCTCGGGGTCTGTAATGGTTTTAGAGTGGGAGAAGTGAATTCTGTTTGAGAAGCATACCCCCACTCCTCAAGTTTTGTTGACAGCATTAGCTAAGTGAAAATGCGTGAAGTTTTTATGGAGGAACCTAGGATTATAGGTAGCAGGAGCAGTGCTATGTCTGCCTTCAGTGTATGTAACTGTTGCATTATTTTGCATCTCTTTATGGGGAGTTGAAGCCCTTTACGTTGTGGGAGAATATCTTGCGCTTCCCGTCCGTCTGTGTGGCGTCAGTCATGGGGTGTTATTTGGTTGTGTACTATGTGCATGTGAAACTGGAAACGGTGGTGAAGATGCAACAGGAAAAATCCATGCTCTGAAGAAACAATTGCTGGACATGCATTCCTGGGATGATGCTAATGCACATACAGTATGCCTCTACCACTTAAGTTCAGTTACCATCGTAATTACATTGGCTTCCTTAACCACTTGACCACTGAGCACTTAAACACCCTTAATAACCAGACCAATTTTCAGCTTTCGGTGCTCTCACATTTTGAATGACAATTACTCAGTCATGCAACACTATACCCATATGAAATTTTTGTCCTTTTATTCACACAAATAGAGCTTTCTTTTGGTGGTATTTAATCACTGCTAGGTTTTTTATTTTTTGTGCTATAAAAGAAAAAAGGCCGAAAATTCTGTAAAAAAATGAATTTTTCTTTGTTTCTGTTATAAAATTTAGCAGATTAGTAATTTTTCTTCATAAATTTTGGCCAAAATTTATACCACTACATATCTTTGGTAAAAATAAATACAAATTGGTGGATATTATTTGGTCTTTGTGAAATTTATAGAGTCCACAAGCTATGGTGCCAATATCTGAAAATTGATCACACTTGAAGTACTGATGGCCTTTTTCAATTCTTGAGACCCTAACATGACATAAAAGTACAAATACCCCCCAAATGACCCCTTTTTGGAAAGAAGACATTCCAAGGTATTTAGTAAGAGACATGATGAGTTTTTTGAAGTTGTCATTTTTTCCCACAATTCTTTGCAAAATCAATATTTTTTTTACTTTTTTTTTTCACAAAATTGTCATATTATCAGTTTATTTCTCACACACAGCATATGCATACCAAAAATTAAACACCCAAAAACACATTCTTCTATTACTCCTGAGTATGGCAATACCACATGTGTGAGACTTTTACACAGACTGGCCACATACAGAGGCCTAACATGCAGGGAGCGCCATCAGGCGTTCTGGAGCACCCAGGACAATTCTGACATTTCTCTCCTACATGTAAAAATCTTCATTTGTTTGCTAGAAAATTACATAGAACCCCAAAACATTATATATGTTTTTTTTAGCAAACACCCTGGAGAATACAATGGTGGTCGTTGCAACTTTTTTATCTCGCACGGTATTTGCGCAGCAATTTTTTGAACGTTTTTTAAAAAAAAAACTGTTTTGTGCTTAAAAAAAAAAACATTAAGGTTAGCCCAATTTTTGCATAATGTGAAAGATGAAGTTACGCCGAGTAAATGGATACCTAACATGTCACTCTTCAAAATTGCCCACGCTCGTGGAATGGCGCCAAACGTCGCTACTTAAAAAATCCCCATAGGCGACGCTTTAAACTTTTTTACTGGTTACATGTTTTGAGTTACAGAGGATGTCCAGGGCTGGAATTATTGCTCTCGCTCTAACGTTCTCAGCGATACCTCACATGTGTGGTTTGAACACCGTTTTCATATGTGGACGGGACTTACGTATGCGTTCGCTTACATTTTTTATTTTTTTTTATTGTTCATTTTACTTTATTTATTTTAGTTTGACATTTTTTTCCCCAAAAATATTTTTTTTGATCACTTTTATTCCTATTACAAGGAATTTAAACATCCCTTGTAATAGGAATATGGCATGACAGGTCCTATTTACAGTGAGATATGGGGTCAATAAGACCCCTCATCTCACCTCTAGGCTGGAAAGCCTGAAATAAAAAATTAATAAAAAAAGATTCTGGCTTTGATCGTATTGGGGAGCCTGTAGAAGCACCGGAGGGCGGTGGGAGGGGGGATGTCTATGGCTGGGTACTGCAGGGCATCACATAGTATGGCTGGTTATGGCAGGGTATCTCCGAGTATGGCTGGGTATCTCCAGGTATGGCTGGGTATCTTCGAGTATGGCTGGGTATCTCCGGGTATGGCAATTTATATTGGCAGGGTATTGCAGAGTATTGGCAGGGTATTGCAGATTATTGGCAGGGTATTGCAGAGTATTGGCAGGGCATTGCAGAGTATTGGCTGGTATAGTACTGCAGAGTATTGGCGGGTACTGCAAAGTATTGGTGTGTATTGCAGAGTATTGGTGGGTATTTCAGAGTATTGGCTGGTATTGCAGAGTATTAGCGGGTATTAGCGGGTATCTCCAGGTATGGCTGGGTATCTCCGGTTATGGCAATTTATGGCACAATATGCAACTGCACAACTGCAAAGTATTGGCGGGTATTGCAGAGTATTGGCGGGTATTGCAGAGTATTAGTATTAGCGGGTATCTCATGGTATGGCTGGGTATCTCCGGGTATGGCTGGGTATCTCCGGGTTTGGCAATTTGTGGCACAATATTGGCAGTGTATTGCAGAGTATTGGCAGGGTATTGCAGAGTATTGGCAGGGTATTGCAGAGTATTGGCGGGTATTGCAGAGTATTGGCAGGGTATTGCAGAGTATTGGCAGGGTATTGCAGAGTATTGACTGGTATTGTACTGCAGAGTATTGGCGGGTACTGCAAAGTATTGGCGGGTATTGCAGAGTATTGGCTGGTATTGCAGAGTATTGGCTGGTATTGGCAGAGTATTGGCTGGTATTGCAGAGTATTAGCTGGTATTGCAGAGTATTAGCTGGTATTGCAGAGTATTGGCTGGTATTGGCAGAGTATTGGCTGATATTGGCAGAGTATTGGCTGTTATTGCAGAGTATTGGCTGTTATTGCAGAGTATTGGCTGGTATTGCAGAGTATTAGCTGGTATTGCAGAGTATTAGCGGGTATTGCAGAGTATTAGCTTGTATTGCAGAGTATTAGCGGGTATTGCAGAGTATTGGCAGGGAATTGAGGGGTTAAATTCGGGGAGCAGAGATGTGGGCACTGCAGATGCAGCCCACAGCACTGCTGACACCGATATCTTCCCCCTCTGCTGTACCGATCGGTACAGAGAGGGGAGGGAGGAACCGGCGTCATGTTATGTTGTTTACAAGTGATCACTCCGTCATTTGATGGAGCGGTCACGTGGTAAACGACCGTGATCCGTGATGCGCCGTGTCCCGGCGGTCATGGATGCTCTCGAGTGCGCGCCCCAGGGGACGCACGAGAGCGGAATTCTGGGAAGATGTCATATGACGGCCTCCCAGAGTTAAGAAACCACCCTGTAGCCGTCATTCGACTATGGGGCGGTTGTTAAGTGGTTAATCAGTATCAGCTATATTTCAAAATGCAACCTGCTGCATTTACCTCTGAGGAAAAGAAGGCACTATTTGTTATCAACCTTCTGACTAAGGAACCCCTGGCTTTGGCCTTCCCTTATGTTGAACAGGGATGAACTTCGAGTTCGAGTCGAACTCATGTTCGACTCGAACATTGCCTGTTAGCCTGTTCGGCGAACAGTGAACAATTTGGGTGTTTGCAGCAAATTCGAAAAGCTGGGCACACCTTGAACAAGTCTATGGGGAAATCTAAAGTGCTAATTTTAAAGGCTAATATGCAAGTTATTGTCCTAAAAAGTGTTTGGGGACCTGGGTCCTGCTCCAGGGGACATGGATCAATACAAAAAAAAGTTTTAAAAACGGCCATTTTTTGGGGAGCAGTGATTTTAATAATGATTAAAGTGTATTAAAATAAAATAAAAGTGTAATATTCCTTTAAATTTCGTACCTGGGGGTGTCTATAGTATGCCTGTGAAGGGGCGCATGTTTCCCGTGCTTAGAACTGTCCCTGCACAAAGTGTCATTTCTGCAGGAAAAAAAAGTATTTTAAAATCACTCACGGCTATAATGAATTGTCGGCTCCCGTAATACAGAGAACACTAATTGAAAGTCATTGATATAAAAAAAAGCGTGGGGTCTGGTATGGATATTAAGGGGAACCCCGCGTCAAATTTAAAAATAAATTGACGTGGGGGTCCCCCTAAAAATCCATACCAGACCCTTAATCCGACCTCGCAACCTGGCAGGCCGCAGAAAAAGAGGGGGGGGACGAGAAAGCGCCCCCGAACCATACCAGGCCACATGCCCTCAACATTGGGAGGATTCTTTGGGGGTCTGTGACCCCTCAAAGCACCATGTCCCCATCTTTATGGGGACAAGGGCCTCATCCCCACAACCCTGGCAGGTTTCCGTTACATCAGAGGGTCACCCATACGTCATTGGGGAAGCCCTGCTTCCCTCACCAGCGTCAGAGAGGGGCGGGGTCAGGTGACGAGTGGCCCCGCCCTCCTCATATAAGAAACGTCTGCCGCCGGGATCCCCGCAGTGTCTCCTCAGTGGAGACAGAAGATGGATTCGCTGCGCTGGACTAAGAAATCACCAGTCGCTGGATCAGATCAGCCATCGCTGGACCCCGCAGAGATGACCATCCGTCGCTGGATAGCAAGAGTGGATTACCACCGCTGGAATCTTTTTTTTATTTTTAATAAAGGAATTTTTCAAAAGTGTGTTTGTCTTATTTAACTATTTTTTACACTTTCTTTGTGAAATGTTAGGGATACTTTTGTACCCCCTTACCATTTTAAACAGGGGGGGGCCCGGGATCTGGGGGTCCCCTTGTTAAAGGGGGCTTCCAGATTCTGATAAGCCCCCCGCCCGCAGACCCCCACAATCACCGACCAGGATTGTGGGGATGAGGCCCTTGTCCACATCAACATGGGGACATGGTGCTTTGAGGGGTCACAGACCCCCAAAGCATCCTCCCAATGTTGAGGGCATGTGGCCTGGTATGGTTCAGAGGGGGGCACTCTCTCGTCCCCCCCTCTTTTCCTGCGGCCTGCCAGGTTGCGTGCTCGGATAAAGGGTCTGGTATGGATATTTAGGGGGAGCCCCACGTCGATTTTTTTTTTTTTTACATTTGACGTGGGTTCCCCTTAATATCCATACCAGACCTGAAGGGCCTGGTAATTGAATTTGGCGGAACCCCACGCTTTTTTTTTTTTTTTTATCAATGACTTTCAATGAGTGTTCTCTGTTTTACGGGAGCCGACAATTCATTATAGCCGCAAGTGCAGGGACAGTTCTAAGCACAGGAAACATGCGCCCCTTCACAGGCATACTATAGACACCCCCCAGATACGAAATTTAAAGTAATATTACACTTTTATTGTTTCACTTTAATCATTATTAAAATCACTGCTCCCGAAAAAACTGCAGTTTTTAAAACTTTTTTTGCATTGATCCATGTCCCCTGGGGCAGGACCCAGGTCCCCAAACACTTTTTAGAACAGTAGCTTGCATATTAGCCTTAAAAATTACCACTTTAGATTTTGAAAGTTTAAGTCCCATAGACTTTAATAGGGTTCTAAAGTTCACATGAAGTTTAAGGTCTGTTTGCAGGTTCTGGTGCGAACCGAACAGGGGAATGTTCGACTCATCCTTAATGTTGAACAAGACAGCGCTACTCCTAACCGTTACGCTACTGCTGAACCAAAGTTGCATAGTATGCAGCAGGGTAGACATTCTGTTGCTGAGTACACAGCTGAATTCTGACGTTGGATCGCAGATACCACTTGAAACCCAGCAGCGCAAAAGAGTTCTGCCAAGGGCTCTTTGAACAGGTAAAAGATGAGCTTGTCAGAGTAGAGACTCCTAATGATCTTGAAGCATTCATCCAATTACAGTATGCATTGGAATTGATCAGAGTCTAAAGAGAGGAGGCATTCAGAAAACTTCTGTCTATTGTGGGGACTCTGGGCATTATGCAATGAATTGTGCCAACAGAGTCAAAAGAACAGCTGCTGCAACTGATGTTATAGGGCCTAAACCAATAAACTCCATTACCCAGTCTATCTCCCCATTGATCCATGAAGAAAATAAACTCTATACTTTCTCATCCCCATTAAAGTTATTACCAAGGGCCATGAAATTCCTTGCTCTGCTATGCTGGACTCTGGGGCTGGGGGGAACTTTATGGCAGGGCTGCCAACGTCCATACATTTTTGGACAGTTTGTACATTTCAACTGATTTACAGACTGTCCATAAGTGTCCGTTACAGCCAGCCTCTGCTCATAAAAAATATAACAGCGAGCCAACTATAAAAACTGTGCATGTGCAATTCCCGAAGCCAGCCGGGCTCAGGCAACTTCAGACATGTTTTGCAATTTTCGGTCATTCTATTCCATTATATCAGTGACCCCCTTACCTTAGTGTATTCACCCTGCGGAAGGTGGTCTATGGTCAACAAAATCCCCCCCCCCCCCCCCCACATCAGCATTTCCAGTGTTCCCCTTTACATCAGAGTCAGCAGGACTCCCCTGCAACTCTGTGCTGGGTTATATTAACCTGACCTTTATATAAATGGAGAAATATGGTTTTTGACTTTCCTAATAACTTAAACACATTGCTAATAGCACCAGGTATATGTTTATGCAGATGTACTGTGGCAGGTCGGCTCTATAGTGCGCGAAACTACGTACCTGTAAGTCATTCCGTGCAATAACCACTGGGAAGTGTGTGCTGCCATTAGTAGTAAAAGCTTGTAGATTGATAACTTTCGCACAAACCAATCAATATACCCTTAATGGGATTTTTTTTACCAAAAATATGTAGCTGAACACATATTGGCCTAAATATGTATTATAGCAGAAAGTAAAAAATATTGTCTTTTTTTGTTTATAACGCAATAATTAAAAACCACAGAGGGTGATCAAATACCACCAAAAGAAAGGGGAAAAAAAGGACATCAATTTTATTTGGGTACAGCAACCACACAGTTTTCAGTTAAAATAATGCAGTGCCATAATGCAAAAAATGGCCTGGTCATTAAGGGGGTAAAACCTTCCGGTCTGAAGTGGCTAAATACTGCTTTATGGACATAGAATTTGCCCATGGCAATAATATTCAAACTAAACATAAATCTTCCGCTACTGATATGGAGACGGTTGATAGTTCACCTTTATCATCACGGTCCTGTTACCCTTCAAACAGTCCACTAGTACTCCAGTTTGAGGCTGAGCATCGTGAAACTACCGGCTGATATGTCACCAAAATATCCTGTCATCCTGGGTATCCCTAGGTTTTCTACCCATAATCCCTCCATCAACGGGGGGTGCACGGACCATAAATTTTACATCACCCCATTGCAAGGAACATTGTAAAGAACCTTGTCGAACAAGGTCTCCACCGACCAAGGAATAACAAGTTGATGTAGTAACTACCCAGTTATATAACAACCTGCCTACGCAATACCATAAGTTCCAGGATGGTTGTGAACAAAAAAGAACAACAACCAATTACCTCCTGTTTGACCTTATAACTGTCCTATTGAACTGATCATAGGGGCAGAAATACATTTTGGCCACCTTTTCAATCTGTCTGAACCCAAATTAAAGGGAGTGGCTTGATAATAATTAAGAGAAGGACTTCATTAGACATTCAAGGTCTCCTGCAAGGGCAGCCCTATTCTTTGTTGAAAAAAAGGACTCCACCATGCATTGGTTACAGGGACTTGAACTTCCTTTAATCTCTGAAATGTTATGCCGCGTACACACGAGCGGACTGTATGGCCTACTTAGTCCGCCGAAACACATTTCAGCGGACAGTCCACTCGTGTGTGGGCTTCAGCGGACTTTTTCAGCGTGCAGTCCGGCGTACTAAGAATTTCTTTTTTTTCGAAATTCTGTCCGTCGTACTCGCATTTCGGCGGACAATCCGGCCGTGTGTATGCCAGTCCGCCGTACTTTTGAAATGAGCGGACTTTTCCCGCCTGGAGAAAAGTCCGCTCATTTCAAGCGGGTATCCAGGTAGGCGGGGCCCGCGAAGGAGACGTCGCTGGCCCCGCCGCCTGGTATGGACTTAAAGGGGAACCCCAACGCCGGAAAAAAACGGCGTGGGGGTCCCCCCCAAGTCCACAACAGACCCTTGTCTGAGCACGCTACCCGGCCGGCCAGGAAAGGGGGCGAGCGAGCGCTCCCCCTCCTGAGCCGTACCAGGCCGCGTGCCCTCAACATGGGGGGTGCCTTGGGGAAGGGGGGGCCACGCGGCCCCCCCACCCCAAAGCACCTTGTCCCCATGTTGATGAGGACAAGGGCCTCTTCCCGACAACCCTGGCCGTTGGTTGTCGGGGTCTGCGGGCGGGGGGCTTATCGGAATCCGGGAGCCCCCTTTAATAAGGGGGCCCCCGGATACCGACCCCCCACCCTATGTGAATGAGTATGGGGTACAATGTACCCCTACCCATTCACCTGTAAAATAAAAGTACAAAAAAAAACACAACACACGAGATAAAATACTTTATTGCACAGCTCCAGGGGTCTTCCGTCTTCGGGGGTCTTCTCGCCGGACTCTTCCGCTATCTTCTTGTAGCTCTTTTGCTAGCGGAGGAGTCCGGCTTTCTTCCTCGCCGCCGGCCTCTTCTCCCGACTTCGGGGGTCTTGTCCCCCTCTTCGGTTCTTCTGCCGGGCCACCGCGCCTTCTTATAGCTCTTTTACAGGCGGTGGCCCGGTCTTCTGTCGCCGCCACCGCCGCCTTCCATTCTTCTTCTTCTTCTTCTTCTTCTCCTTCTTCTCCAGGAGATGTCGACTCGACGCTCTCTCCGGCCACAATGCCAGGGCCGCGCTGCGCGGCCACTTATATAGGGACAAGGGGCGGTGTCACATGGCTTTATGTCACATGGGTTGGTCACATGGGTTGATGTCACATGGGGACTATGACATCGTAAGGGGGCGGGGTCACCATGTGACACCAACCCATGTGACATAAAGCCATGTGACACCGCCCCTTGTCCCTATATAAGTGGCCGCGCAGCGCGGCCCTGGCATTGTGGCCGGAGAGATCGTCGAGTCAACATCTCCTGGAGAAGAAGGAGAAGAAGAAGAAGAAGAACGGAAGGCGGCGGCGGCGGCAGCGACAGAAGACCGGGCCACCGCCTGTAAAAGAGCTATAAGAAGGCCCGGTGGCCTGGCAGAAGAACCGAAGAGGGGGACAAGACCCCCGAAGTCGGGAGAAGAGGCCGGCGGCGAGGAAGAAAGCCGGACTCCTCCGCTAGCAAAAGAGCTACAAGAAGATAGCGGAGGAGTCTGGCGAGAAGACCCCCGAAGACGGAAGACCCCCGGAGCTGTGCAATAAAGTATTTTATCTCGTGTGTTGTGTTTTTTTTTGTACTTTTATTTTACAGGTGAAGGGTAGGGGTACATTGTACCCCATACTCATTCACATAGGGTGGGGGGCCGGTATCCGCCGATAAGCCCCCCGCCCGCAGACCCCGACAACCAACGGCCAGGGTTGTCGGGAAGAGGCCCTTGTCCTCATCAACATGGGGACAAGGTGCTTTGGGGTGGGGGGGCCTCGCGGCCCCCCCTTCCCCAAGGCACCCCCCCATGTTGAGGGCACGCGGCCTGGTACGGCTCAGGAGGGGGGGCGCTCGCTCGCCCCTCTTTCCTGGCCGGCCGGGTAGCGTGCTCGGACAAGGGTCTGTTGTGGACTTGGGGGGGACCCCCGCATTTTTTTCGGCGTTGGGGTTCCCCTTTAAGTCCATACCAGGCGGCGGGGCCAGCGGCGTCTCCTTCGTGGGCCCCGCCTACCTGGAGACGCGCTCGAAATGAGCGGACTTTCCTCCGCGTGTGTGGGCGAGTCCGCTCATTTCAAAAGTAGGGCGGATAGTACGGCGGACTTAGTACGCCGCATTAGTCCGCTCAAAAAGTGCCGTGTGTGGGCAAGTAGCCCGTTCGGAAATTCCGACGGACAGTCTGGCGTACTTTTCCGCCAGACTAAGTACGTCATACAGTTTGACCGTGTGTACGCGGCATTAGAAAGACTTTGTTTTGCCAAAGTCTTTACATAACTATAACATATTTGTCAAGGAGATTAATGAAAAAATACTTTTAGAATCAGATATGGGGATTTTCAGTTCCTTTTGGCCTTTGCAATGCTTCCACAACTTTTTAACACTTTCTCAATGATGTTTTTCAAGATCTGTTGGACCAGTTTGTGTTTGCTTATCTGGATCATATCCTCATCTTTTCTGATAACCTGGAGGAGGATCACAACCATGTTTGAACTGTCTTTGAAAAATTAAGGAAGAATCGACTCTACATTAAACTGGAGAAATGTCAGCTTGAATGGACCCAGATCCAATTCTTGAGATATAATATTTCTCCAGAGGTGTGAGCATGGATCCCGAGAAGATCAAAGCAGTGGTTAATTGGCCTAACCCTAGAAATATTAATAAAGTACAATGGTATGTTTGATTTTCCAGCATCTATAGAAAATTCATAAGACACTTCTCCAAAGTGATAGCACCAATTATGCAACTGACAATGAAAGGGATGCCTTTTGTGTGGTCACCTAAAGCAAAGACTGCCTTTAGTAAGCTAAAGACTATTTTTACTTCGGCACCAATATTGGTGCATCCTGATCCTAAACTTCCTTTTATTGTGTAAGTGGATACTTCATACTCCGCCATAGGAGCTATCCTTTCTAAGCAAAAGTGAGAAAAGATTCAGCTTCATCCTTGTGCTTATTTTGCATTTTTAATGTCTTCAGCCAAAGGGAATTATGAAATTGGAAATAAGGAGTTGCTCGCAATTAAGGAAGTGTTTTCCGAATGGAGGCATCTACTGGCAGGGGCTAATCATCCTGCAACTGTTCTCACTTATCATAAAAAATTAAAATGCATTCATTCTGCAAAGAGATTGTCTTCTAGACAAGCATGTAGGTCTCTATTCTTTTCCAGGTTCAATTTTATTATCTCGTATTGACCTCAGTCAAGGAATGGTAAGGCTGATGCATTATTGAAGAATGTTGTCTGAACCTCTCTAGGAAGACAACTCTGAATGTACAATCCTGCCTCAAAAGAACTTCCTAGGGGAAACAATTTCAAAGACTTTCTTGAGTCTCCTCAAACAAAGATAGGAGAATGACCCACTCCTCAATCATCCTCCTAAGGACATTTATCTTGAGTACAAGAACAGCTTTTGGACTCAAGAACATGTCTCTATGTAGTTGAATCTGCTTGAGATGAAGCCCTCAGGTTGATTCATGATTCCAAACTTGATTTGGGGTTTCTAAGACAGAAGAACTGTTATCATGTTCCTTTTGGTAGCTTTGATATAAGAAATATGTCAAAAGCTGTGTAGCCATGTGCCTGACCTGTGCGTGCAATAAGACACCATGAGCTTCTCCTTTGGGGTTGCTCCAGCCGGTCTCTGTTCCATTAAGACCATGGGGGGTCAATGTGTATTGACTTTGTGGTTGATTTACCTCCTTCAAAAGAAATTACCACTATCTTGGTAGTCGCTGACTGTCTCACTAAGATGGCTCACTTAATATTTGTTAAAGGAGAACCCTCTGCTGTACAATCTGTAAAGTTGATGGTTTAAAAAGTTTTTAGACTACATGAAATGCCTGATGATGTGGTGTCTGACAGAGGAGTACAGTATACTTGGAAAATTTAGAAAAGCTTTTGCTCAGCTTCAGGAGTAACAGTTAATCTGTTTTCTGCTTTTCATCCTCAGTCTAATAGTCAGACTGAAAGGACCAATCAAACTGGACTATCTTCCTAAAGCAGAGTTTGCTTATAACAATTCTAAACATAACTTTACCTCCCAAACCTTTTTTCCTAAATACCAAGTATCATCTAGTTTTTATTCCTGATCTCCCTATCTCAACTCCAATTCCTGCTGTCAACAACAGATTAACTACATTGCAGGAGATTCATGAGAAATCAATCAAGACTTTGAGGGAGGCTCAGAGAAAATTGAGTACTGCCCCTGATACTTTTTTTTATTTGCACTAACATGCAATTTTTCAGGACAAGCTTTCAGGGTATGTCCCCTTCTTCAAGGTCCAAGCAGAAAAATTGTACGTTAGTGCAAATGAAAAAAGTATCTCGGACAGTACTCAATTTTCTCTGTCACAATTGCACTAATACGGCTACAATCACATCAAGGGAGGCTCAGGAATGTTAGAAAAAGGCTGCTGACAGATATCATAGATCACTCCCTCCCACTTCTTTCATGTGGGTGACAAAGTTTGGTTATCAACCAAAAATGTGAAGGTACACATTCTATCTGCTAAATTGGGTCAAAAGTTTGTATTAGCTTTCCAATTTTAAGCTCAGATTAACCCAGTCACTTTTGCTTAAAACTTCTTGACAATTTGAAGATTTATTCAGTGTTTCATGTATCCTTGCCCAAACCATTTCATGAAAACCTCTTATCTGGGAAAATTCTCACACCCTCTCCACCTTTGCTAGTGGAATAAGAATTTGTGGTTGAGAAAATTATTGATTCCAGGATCCTAGATTAACACCTGGCCCTAAGACATTCAAGAGATGTCCTGGGAGGAGGGGTGTACTGTCGGGACCGGGGTCTGAGCCTGCAACCTCTGCTCTGTCTAGGAATGTCTCTTATGGTTGAGCCACTGGGACAGCACCCTCTCTTATCCACTGGAAAATCCTGCTTCTCACCATGTAAGATTATTTTACTGTGTCATTAATAAATTACGTCTCTTTTCTTTGGACATCATGGTTCAGTGTAAATTTGTGAGCTTAAAGCCCCGTACACACGAGCAGACCTTTCAACATCCAAAGTCTGACGGACTGATTCCGTCAGACTATTCGATCGTGTGTGGGCTGCAACGGACTTTTGACTCGCCAAAGTCCGAAGGAATTTAGAATATGGAACATGCTTCAAATTTTTCTGAAGGAACTCCGCCGGACCCGGTCCCTACTCGTGTGTATGCTATTCCGACGGACTAAAACCGACGCTAGGGCAGCTATTGGCTACTGGCTATGAACTTCCTTATTCGAATCCAGTCGTACGTCATCACGTTCGAATCCGTCGGAGTTTAGTGTGATTGTGTGTGGCCAAGTCCGCTCAGCCGAAAAGTCCGTCAGAACTCCATCGGAACTCCGGCAGAACTCCGACGGAACTCCTTCGGAAGTCTGTCGGACATAAGTCCTCTCGTGTGTACAGGGCTTAAGACTGTCATTTGCATTCACCAGTGCCTGTCGAGCCTAACATTTATTGCTATTTATACGTTCTCATAGGAGTGTTCTAAAGCACCTTTATTGTGTTTGCAATCACCAGTCTTAACACCCCAGTGGTCACTTCTGAGGCTGCCTGTAATTACCCACTCACCTGCACCTTTTCCCAATTAACCGCTTGCTGAGCATCCGCAGTTGTGCTGCGGCAGAATGGCACAGGCAGGTGAATCAGCGGGCATGCGGCCAGCTGGTGGTCGCAAGCGGGCCAGGACCATCGCATTCAATCATGAACCGATCAATCCCCAGGCCCAGGCCAATGATATCTGGCCTGTACCTGGTGATTGGTCCTGACGAATGAGATCCTTCCCCTGTCGTGTAATTGTAAACACTGACAGGGGAAGTGATGTCATCTCTCCTCGTGACGGTCTTTCCCGTTCCAGACCAAGGAGAGAAGACATCTCAGAGTGAGTTGCACAACACTACACTGACACCAGGTCACGTAGGCACACAATTCACCCTCCAATCAATCCCCCCCCCCACCCATTAACCCCCTCCCCACCTGTCACTGTGTCACCCAGTACAGCAATCAGATTTTTATTATCGCTGTACTGGTGTCTTTAATGACAAAAATCAGTGTTAGGGCAATTTATATTGGGCCCAGATAGGTCTAGTGACACCCCTCAACACCCCCAATAAAGGTTTAACCCCTTGATTACCCCCTGTCACCTGTGATCACTGTATAAGTGTCACGGGTGACGCCGTTTAGCTAGATTTTTTTTATATAGCGCCAGGGCACCTGCCGTATTTTACCTAATAAAGGTTTAACTCTCTGATCACCTGATGGGTGATCAAAGTTAGGTTTTAGCACCAGAAAGGGTCTGCATTATCCCAGGCAGCATCAGATCAGTGCCAATATGGAGCAGAGAGCAATTACTAGTGCCGCTATTCCTTCTGGTCAGCGGCCTAGTACATCCTGGTCGTACACCCAGCACTGCAGTAACACTTGGTGATGTGGCGAGTCCCATAAGGGCAGTTCAAGCTGGCGAGGTGGCAAGCACAAGTAGTGTCTCGCTGCCACCAAAAAGAAGACAAAGACAGGCAAATCGAGCCCATAGTACCCTTCCTGCTGCATTCGTCAATCCTAACTGGGAACCCACCACTTCTGCAGCACCCGTACTTCCGCCATTCACTGGCCAACCTGGAATTCAGGTGCAAACAGTTGATTTTACGTCACTTGATTTCTATTCGCTGTTTTTCTCCGAAGATCTAGATCTATTGTGGACCAAAGCAATTTATATGCTGGTCAATTTATCATCGCCAATCCCCAGATGACCCTTGCCAGAGACTGGATGCCTATTACAGTCTCCAAATTTAAGACCTTCCTGGGCCTATCCCTCCTCATAGTGAAAAAATGGGGGAAAATACTGCGCTATGACTATAATTTAAAAGCAGCAAACATTACCAGAAGACTAACAGTTATCAAGAAGTAGAAAGAAAAATTAGGTTGCGCTAAAGTGCTAATATACATAAATTGTGAAAATATATTGGTAACCACAATAGATGTCACAGGTCAAATTCATACCAATAAACATATGGATACAAATAAAAACCTACTCATACTCAGAATGTGCACACAGAGGGAGAGGCAATAATAATAATGTCAGCAGAAAAGGTCAGAGAGGTTGTAGGGGCAATCATTCTAATCCTCTGAACTATTACCCCAATCCGAGGAATCATTATTATGAATATGATGATTATCAACAAAGGGGTTCCCCTGCCAGACACTATGAATATCCTAACAATTATTCCAACTCCACACAAGTCTACTATCCCCCTATTCCAACTCAAAATCGGTACCTACCCCTACAGGGGCATTATGATGATGTGGTTTATCCATATCCTAGTGCTAAACATGATCAGCCTACATATGGATACAATCAGGTTAACCACTTTCTCACTCAGGATTTTCACGAGGCTGAAAAAGAGGTCCCGACCCAAGAGAGGCTGCAGAGGAGGGAGGAGGGTACAGAGACGGAAAACGAAAACGCACATAATTTGTAAAGGAGTATTCAACTTGAGCAGTGTTTAACTGACTAATGAAGAAAAAATTGTCCTCGATAAGGGTCTCAAATTTGCACCCCTACGCAAACTGAACAAGTTTGAGACCTTTATCGATGTCCATAAATATATCCAGAAAATATTCAGAGATATATTATTTCAAATCCCACTAGAAATCAAGCTAGGGCTGCTACGTCGGGCACCGTTCATTCGGGCCTCTCTAACCCTTTGCTTTTCAATCCCCCCACACAGTTAGTCCTGTCTCTGAACATGTTTAGAGACTTGGTACTAAAGGACCTAGCTCAATTGCCCCTAAACGCAATTTTAGGAACCCCATACCTAGCATAGGCCTAAAGTCCCTACGTGATAATAAAGACCTAGTGATTCGCCCCGCCGGCATAATTCTACTTGACAAATCTGCATATATGACAGAGATGTACAAAATCCTTGGGGATTTTACCACATATATAGAATTAATTACAAACCCTACATTTAGGTTTAAGAAGGACCTCACAGACCTTATTACTAAGGCCGCGTACACACGGGCGGACTGTTCGCCCAACTTTGTCCGCTGAACAGTGTTTGGGCGGACAGTCCGCTCGTGTGTGGGCTTTCAGTGGACAGTTTCAGCGGACAGTTGGACGGACAAGGTTTTTCGGAATTTCCGAAAAACTGTCCGCTGAAACCTTGTTTCAGCGAACAGCCCGCTCGTGTGTAGGCTTGTTCGTCAAACAAAGTTGCGCGCATGCTCAGAAAGGATTTTCACGCCGAAAGCTATAATGCAGTGTATAGGACGTCGTATTTTTCGTCCCGTCGTACGTGCTGTTCACGTCATCGCGCACGGTTTCAGCAAACTGTTCGTTCGTCGTGTGTGGGCATGTCCGTCCATGCTAATTTTGAGCGGACTGTTTGCTGAAACTGTTGGACGGACAAAGTTGGGCGAACAGTCCGCGCGTGTGTACGCGGCCTCAGGGTTTCAATTCGTCAATTTTAAATCGTAAAGAAAAAGATTTTCTCATCCCTATAGCACCCCGCATACCCATCATCTACTACTTGCCGAAAATCCATAAGGATGCTATAAATCCTCCAGGTCGTCCCATAATTAGTGGGATCGATTCTGTGACATCAAGGATCGGCAAGTATGTGGATAATTTCTTACAACCAATAGTGCGGAAAATTCCCTCATCTCTTAAAGACACTAAGCATGTCATTAACATTCTTTCCTCAATAACTTTTTTGGTGAATTGGTACTCATTCACATATGGAAGGGCTGGAATCTGGGGGCCCGCTTCTTAAAGGGGGCTTCCAGATTCCGTCAAACCCTCCACTCACAGACCCCCACAGCACAGGGTTGTGGGGAAGAGATCTTTGTCACCATCAACATGGGGACAAGATGCTTTAGCACCCACCCCCTCCATGTTGAGGGCATTTGGCCTGGTATGGTTCAGGAAGAGGGGTTCTCATTAGTCCCACCCCCCTTTCCTGGCCTGCCAGGCTGCGTGCTAGAATAAAGGTCTGGTATGGATTTTGGGGAGACCCCACACTGTTTGTTTTTTACATTTTTAAAAATTTTCTATTGTCAGCAGTGGCATTGTATTGCCAGTAATTTAAATGTCATTTCATGCATTCTATTTATTTATTTGCTGCAACATGTTCTATACATGGTACAGATGCTCCACTTTACAGGCAGACTAGGGGGAACCCCCCCCCCCCCCCCCCCCCAACACTATATTTAAAGGAATTTTTCATTTTTATTGTTGCACTTTAACCACTTCAGCCCCGGAAGGATTTACCCCCTTTCTGTCCAGGCCATTTTTTTGCAATACAGCACTGCGTCGCTTTAACTGACAATTGCGTGATCGTGCGAATAAATAAATTGGACTTTCTTTTTTTCCCCACAAATAGAGCTTTCTTTTGGTTGTATTTGATCATCTCTGCAGTTTTTATTTTGTGCGCTATAAACAAAAAAGGCCAACAATTTTGAAAAAAAAACAATATTTTTACTTTTTGCTATAATTAATATCCCAAAAAAACAAATCCCAGTCCTGGCTCTCGCGCCTGCTGACCATGCGCATCAGGTCCTCTTAAAGGAGCCGCCGTACAGGTAGGGCGATCTGCACAGCAGTGCCACTTTGCCGACGTATATCGCCGCGAGCCGTTCGGCAAGCAGTTAAGCATCAATAAAATCACTGCTGTAAAAACTGTTTTTTTAAAAACATCTTTTGCACTGATACATGTCCCCTAGGGCAGTACTCGGACCCCCGTACACTTTTTATGGGCAATTACTTTTAATTAAGCCTTTTGTTCTTTTAAATTCAGCTCCCATAGACTTGGGGTTCGCCATTCGGGTCAGAACTTTTTCTCCATTTCTGGAGGGGTGTTTACCTAGAAATTGGTCTTGGAGATTGAATGATACTGTTACAATATTCTAAGATCTTGAAAAGATTAGAAATTATTCTGGGTATTTTTTTTTTCCTCTTAATGAATTCTCCGAAATTTCACAGGCTACTATTTGGGGGGAATATAGGGCTTATGTAAGAGGCATTTTGATAACTGCAGAAGCCCAGAAAAAAATAAATAAATGTGGAGTAAAATAAATGCCCTGGTAAAAGAAATTCAGGAAATAGAGCAAAGACATACTGTAAATTAAAAATAGATACTCGAGTTACAAATGGCTAGAATACCTCTTCTGGTGCAGCACTACCATGACCAGTGGTGTCACCGCCCCCTTCATTTGCATGTGGGGCGCCAGACTAATAGCTTTGTATGAGGTCTGTCATTTCTTACAAGCACGTGATTAGAGCCTGAGGCTCTAATTGGCTTGTAAAAGGTTGTCCTCAGGGCGAAGAGTACTACGCCCTGAACCTTCCCACTTGTGATATTAGCAAATCATTATTCGCTATCAGTTTCCAGCTTCTCATCCCAGCCAATCAGGATAGGAGGCGGATCTGAAGAACGGTTTAGCCAGGTGGAATATGGGTTGAAGCTAGGAGAGCTATGACCGCTGAAAGGGCTCCATTTGTAGGATGAGTGTGGACCTGAAGGGATTTGTTTGCCATCCCCCCAAAATTGCTTATCAGACCCCTGCTGTGAGCTGTGAGAACAGTCTATCTGCCTTTAGTAAATCAACCTCCTTATTTCCTAGGAGTGCAAAGTAAGGTAACAATTAAAAAACTTCAATACAAAATTAAGGACATTTTCAAAGTTTCTCAGTGCAATTCAAAGGTATAATGTAACTATTCAAATTGCCCTGTTTATTTCCAAGCCAATTTGTCACTGATATTTTTAAAGGGGGCAGAGCTGTTCTACCTAACAGTGAAAAGTAAATGGTATTGATATGCTGGAATATTCTGGGAAAATCTATGAATTATATTCTTTCTAGTGATTGCTAGTCACAGTGGAAAAGGAGTGGAGGAAAGCAGGCAGTTGTGGCTGTGGGGGGCCCTGGGGACACACTGCTTGTGTAAACAAGGAAGCCACCTGATGCGTCTAAGGTCAGATAAGACCCTCGTCACTTAATAAACAGGTGCTTCCTGACTGTGCAGTGTAATGAGTCTCCTCACAAATAAAACAACCAGGCTCACCAACCAGTTATACAAAGCCACTGAACATGCAGAAAGAAGACAATGAAATAATTAGGTATCAATGCAATAATGCTGTAGCAATTTTGTGTCTTTTTTTTAATAGAGCTCAAATAGTATTGTTTTGAATAACTCATAGTTTTATATCTAGTTATATTAGCCTGAAGTTTTTTTTTAAATTGAGTTGCTTGTTATACTGTAGTTACTGTATTGTGTTCTATTTGCAATGAATCAGAGTCCATTTACATTTGTGCGGTGAGTTAATGCACCTGTTAAAGCACATTAGGTTGCACATTAACATGTATTGCATTAAAGCAGTTCATTGAAAATAATAGTAAATAATAAATGTGGTACTAAAGCGCTGGTATGATAAATTTCAAAAAATCATATAATAAAATAAAAGCTGCAAACCAATGACGGTGATCGTTCACTGGTGAAGTATAAATAAATAAATAAAATTGGTGTACTAATACCTATATAGTAAACACAGTGCCTCTTATGTGCGTGAAAAAAAACAATATTATATGTGAACTACCATTCACAGAATGTGCCGCAAGGCCTAATATATCAAAACACTTTGAAAACCTTATGAGTAGTGCAGGTATAGAAGGTTCATGCAGCATTTATATATATTGATATCACAGCGATATTCATGCTCATATGATTCATTCTGGTATATGAGTTGTTTTTGTGATATAAGAGGTCCTTGCAGCATTTCACTGTACTATGTATAAGATTTTCAACATGTTTTGATATATTAGGCCTCACAGCACAAATATAAATTGGCCAACATTACATTATTGTTTATAAGGAGAGGCGAGAGATGGGACTTTGAGTGAAGCACACAGCAGTAAATGGATTGGTCAAGTGACTGGAAAAATTGTATTTATTTATATTTCACAAATCATACATTGTTTGCAAGTATTTTGGGCAACAAGCCTCTAAAAAATACTTGGGACAACATGCCTCGTACAATATAAATCACAGTTGAATAAATAAACATATATTGAGTAGTCTTGAGACCTTAGTTAGTAAGCACAGTGGTGTGAAAAAGTGTTTGCCCCCTTCCTCATTTCCTGTTCCTTTGCATGTTTGTCACACTTAAGTGTTTCGGAACATCAAACCAATTTAAACAATAGTCAAGGACAACACAAGTAAACACAAAATGCAATTTGTAAATGAAGGTGTTTATTATTAAAGGTGAAAAAAAATCCAAACCATCATGGACCTGTGTGAAAAAGTGATTGCCCCCCTTGTTAAAACATACTATAACTGTGGTTGTCCACACCTGAGTTCAATTTCTCTAGCCACACCCAGGCCTGATTATTGCCACACCTGTTCACAATCAAGGCATCACTTAAATAGGAGCTGCTTGACACAGTACGGTCCACCAGAAGATCCTTAAAAGCTACACATCATGCCGAGACCCAAAGAAATTCAGGAACAATTGAGAAAGAAAGTAATTGAGATCTATCAGTCTGGAAAGGGTTATAAAGCCATTTCCAAAGCTTTGGGAATCCAGCGAACCACAGTGAGAGCCATTATCCACAAATGGCGAACACATGGAACAGTGGTGAACCTTCCCAGGAGTGGCCGGCTGCCCAAAATTACCCCAAGAGCGCAGCGACGACTCATCCAAGAGGTCACAAAAGACCCCACAACAACGTCCAAGGAACTGCAGGCCTCACTTGCCTCAGTTAAGGTCAGCGTTCATGCCTCCACCATCAGGAAAAGACTGGGAAAAAATGGCCTGCATGGCAGAGTTCCAAGGAGAAAACCACTGCTGAGCAAAAAGAACATCAAAGCTTGTCTCAATTTCTCCACAACACATCTTGATGATCCCCAAGACTTTTGGGACAACATTCTGTGGACCAATGAGACAAAAGTGGAACTCTTTGGAAGGTGTGTGTCCAAGTATATCTGGCGTAGAAGGAACACTGCATTTCATAAAAAGAACATTATACCAACAGTAAAATATGGTGGTGGTAGTGTGATGGTCTGGGGCTGTTTTGCTGCTTCAGGACCTGGAAGACTTGCCGTGATAAAAGGAACTATGAATTCTGCTGTCTACCAAGAGATCCTGAAGGAGAATGTCCGACCATCTGTTCGTGTACTCAAGCTGAAACGAACTTGGGTTCTGCAGCAGGACAATGATCCTAAACACACTAGCAAGTCCACCACCGAATGGCTGAAGAAAAACAAAATGAAGACTTTGGAGTGGCCTAGCCAAAGTCCTGACCTGAATCCTATTGAGAGGTTGTGGTATGACCTTAAAAAGGCCGTTCATGCTCGAAAACCCTCTAATGTAACTGAATTAGGACAATTCTGCAAAGATGAGTGGGCCAAAATTCCTCCAGGACGCTGTAAAAGCCTCATTGCACGTTATCGCAAACGCTTGGTTGCAGTTGTTGCTGCTAAGAGTGGCCCAACCAGTTATTAGGTTTAGGGGGCAATCACTTTTTCACACAGGGCCATGATGGTTTGGATTTTTTTTCACCTTTAATAATAAACACCTTCATTTACAAATTGCATTTTGTGTTACTTGTGTTGTCCTTGACTATTGTTTAAATTGGTTTGATGTTCCGAAACACTTAAGTGTGACAAACATGCAAAGGAACAGGAAATGAGGAAGGGGGCAAACACTTTTTCACACCACTGTAAATTAACCAAACTACCAAAATAAAAATTTCTAAATGTGAATAAAAATTCAGATTATGTAAAAACTGGATATTCCATGATTACAATAAAAAGAAGGTAATAATTCAAGGCTCTACGCATTTCGCGGCACTGTAGCCGCTCATCAGGAGAAAGTATCATGGAATAAATCTAAAAAAGAAAAATAGCAAAAAATAATAAAAGGAAAAATAATGAAACAAAAATGAGCTAAAAATGGGTGTTAGTCCATATTTAAAGAAAAACTGTGCATCCAACTTACAATTGCATCAGCACACCATCTGGGTGGCATCAAGGATCGCCAAAAAAAGACTGCAAGGTGAAGCCCCCAGGTAGCATGGTAGCCTGCATGGATGACCGCCAAGGACACCTCCAGAGTCGGCGAGTGCAATGGGTGTGATGTGAACATAATGATTGAAAGAAACACCTAGGGGGACCTAAGTGAGATAAAAAATAAAAATATATGAATTGTGAGCAAGTGTTGCAGTGGTGGTGAATGAATGGTGCAAGAAAAAAAATCCATCCATTCACCACCACTGCAACACTTACTCACAATTCATATATTTTTAATTTTTATCTCACTTAGGTCCCCCTAGGGTTTTTTTTCAATCATTATGTTCACATCACACCCATTGCACTCACCGACTCTGGAGGTGTCCTTGGCGGATGCAATCATCCATGCAGGCTACCGTGCTACCTGGGGGCTTCACCTTGTGGTCTTTTTTTGGCGATCCTTGATGCCACCCAGATGGTGTGCTGATGCAAATGTAAGTTGGATGCACAGTTTTTCTTTAAATATGGACTAACACCCATTTTTAGCTCATTTTTGTTTCATTATTTTTCCTTTTATTATTTTTTGCCATTTTTCTTTTTTAGATCTATTCCATGGTACTTGCTCTTGATGAGCGGCTACAGATTGTAATCATGGAATATCCAGTTTTTACATAATCTGAATTTTTATTCACATTTCGAAATTTTTATTTTGGTTGTTTGGTTAATTTACTTACTAACTAAGGTCTCAAGACTACTCAATATATGTTTATTTATTGAACTGTGATTTATATTGTACGAGGCATGTTGCCCCAAGTATTTTTTAGAGGCTTGTTGCCCAAAATACTTGCAAACAATGTATGATTTGTGAAATATAAATAAATTACATTTTTCCAGTCACTTGACAAATCCATTTACTGCTGTGTGCTTCACTCAAAGTCCCATCTCTCTCCTCTCCTTATAAACTACTGACAGGGATGGAGGCTGGTGTCGCTTTGATGCTGGCCTCATTTAAAGTCCCAAAATGCACTTTTCCTATATTGATATTACATTATTGTTGTTTTTCTCTTTATTCATGAGAACCGGGAGCCAGTGACAAGGGGTCTCTTGGAATGAGAAAGTAAGAGAAGTTGTACAAATCAGCTGGATTGATCTGTCATCTAAGATTTCAGCAGGGTGGATTGCTAGATGTATGCAGGCGGACTGACCATCCGGTCACTCGGTGGCTGCCCGAGGGCCCCGTGGTGGGAGGGACCGGGCCGGCTCAGTCCGCCCCTAGAAGTGTTGAAGCTCAACATGCAGCCAGAATAAAAAAAAACTATACCCCTGAGGAAGCAGTGCCACTGTCTGCCAGTGAACCATTAAATCTTGCCTGGCTGATGGCTAGAGAGGCACAGAGGAGCGAGATTGCTGGGAATGGGATGGATCATCAGAGCCATCAGCCTTGCGGGGGATGATTTAAGTGACAGGCGCTCTCCGGCCACCTCTCCCCCTGTGGAATTTAGCTGAGGGGCGGGGCCATACATCGCTGCCGTGGGGGACAGACCGTGAAGGAGCTGGAGGCTGCAGATTTCACACAGAGGGGAGCAGACTGCAGAGTCATCTTACGATTTCCAACGGCACCCACACTGACCTGCCTTGTGTGCAGCATCAGGTCAGTGTGATAATGACAGAGACAGCATAGAAGTGCCAGTTAGTGTGTCTGTGTTGATATAAAAAGAACTTCAACTAGCCATGTGAATGTTCCTTCCTTCCTGCCCTGTGATGTGCCTATTTACCAGGTGGCAAGTGCTATTCACTAGTGCACACTGATATCTGGTACATTGAATGCCATTCAGTGTATAGATATCAGTGTTATATATATGGAATAGCACTTAGCCCTGGTTCACATTGGAGCAATTTGGCATGCAATTTGACATGTCAAATCGCATTGGCAAATGATCAGTAATTGCCAGCAATGGCATTCCCCAAATCGGTGCGATGCCGCATTTGTGTCACTGCACCGATTCCCAAAAGTAGTTTCTGTACAACTTTTGCTGACTTCTAGGTGCAATTTCTATAGACATCTGTGCAGCCACCCGCACAGATGTCTCTGAAATCGCTGCCAAACTCACACTGACATGTGGGTATGAAATTGTGCGAGTTTAGCTGAACTTGCACAATTTCATTCCCACTATCAGTGTGAACCTTGGCTAATTGACTTTATTCCATATAAATACATTAGTGATCAGTGAGAAGAATGTCCCTTACATTGGTGATCAGTGAGAAGAATGTCCCTTACATTAGTGATCAGTGAGAAGAATGTTCCTTACATTGGTGATCAGTGGGAAGAATGTTCCTTACATTGGTGATCAGTGAAAAGAATGTTCCTTACATTGGTGATCAGTGGGAAGAATGTTCCTTACATTGGTGATCAGTGAAAAGAATGTTCCTTACATTGGTGATCAGTGAGAAGAATGTCCTTTACTTTGGTGATCAGTAAGAACAGGGGCGGACTGACCAGTCGATCACTGGGGCGCCACTCGAGGGCTCGAGGCCATTAGGGGTTCGGTCTCGGCCACATGAGAGGCCACTTGAAGCGGCTGTGCCTGTATCGCATGCCATGATTATGTCGATTACAATACTGCTAACAGCGCGCTGCTCCCCACCGGCCCCTTCTTCCCTCCCGTCCGTCCCAGGTGATGTCACGACGCATACAGTACAAGCACCTGGGACGGACGGGAGGGAAGGAGGGGCCGGCAGTGAGCAGCGCGCCATTAGCAGTATTGTAATTGCCATGATTACGGCATGTGATACAGGCACAGCAGAAGAATGGAGGGGCCGGCGGGGAGCTACGTCATTAAAAGTATTATTGGCATCCGGTAAGTGATAAGTGATGGGGGATGGGGATGGGGGCCCTGGATCCCCCCACCCCACAGTGTCCCCCTCTGTGAGTGTCCATGTGTGTGTGAGTGTCTCCCCCTGTGTGTGTGTGTGTGTGTCTCCCCCTGTGTGTGTGTGTGTCTCCCCCTGTGTGTGTGTATCCCCCTGTGTGTGTGTGTGTCTCCAACTGTGTGTGTGTGTGTGTCTTCCCCTGTGTGTGTGTGTGTCTCCACGTGTGTGTGTCTCCCCCTGTGTGTGTGTGCCTCTCCCCCTGTGTGTGTGTCTCCCCCTGTGTGCATTCTCCCTCCAGTGACTCCCTGTGTGTGTACAGTGGTGTGAAAAAGTGTTTGCCCCCTTCCTCATTTCCTGTTCCTTTGCATGTTTGTCACACTTAAGTGTTTCGGAACATCAAACCAATTTAAACAATAGTCAAGGACAACACATGAAAACACAAAATGCAATTTGTAAATGAAGGTGTTTATTATTAAAGGTGAAAAAAAATCCAAACCATCATGGCCCTGTGTGAAAAAGTGATTGCCCCCTAAACCTAATAACTGGTTGGGCCACCCTTAGCAGCAACAACTGCAACCAAGCGTTTGCGATAACGTGCAATGAGGCTTTTACAGCGTCCTGGAGGAATTTTGGCCCACTCATCTTTGCAGAATTGTCCTAATTCAGTTACATTAGAGGGTTTTCGAGCATGAACGGCCTTTTTAAGGTCATACCACAACATCTCAATAGGATTCAGGTCAGAACTTTGGCTAGGCCACTCCAAAGTCTTCATTTTGTTTTTCTTCAGCCATTCGGTGGTGGACTTGCTGGTGTGTTTAGGATCATTGTCCTGCTGCAGAACCCAAGTTCGTTT
Source organism: Lithobates pipiens (assembly GCF_037356315.1). Lineage (NCBI taxonomy): Eukaryota > Metazoa > Chordata > Amphibia > Anura > Ranidae > Lithobates > Lithobates pipiens. The sequence continues at coordinate 144,418,399 of NW_027507791.1, forward strand.
CAGCTTGAGTACACGAACAGATGGTCGGACATTCTCCTTCAGGATCTCTTGGTAGACAGCAGAATTCATAGTTCCTTTTATCACGGCAAGTCTTCCAGGTCCTGAAGCAGCAAAACAGCCCCAGACCGTCACACTACCACCACCATATTTTACTGTTGGTATAATGTTCTTTTTCTGAAATGCACTGTTCCTTCTACGCCAGATATACTTGGACACACACCTTCCAAAGAGTTCCACTTTTTTCTCATCGGTCCACAGAATGTTGTCCCAAAAGTCTTGGGGATCATCAAGATGTGTTGTGGAGAAATTGAGACGAGCTTTGATGTTCTTTTTGCTCAGCAGTGGTTTTCTCCTTGGAACTCTGCCATGCAGGCCATTTTTGCCCAGTCTTTTCCTGATGGTGGAGGCATGAACGCTGACCTTAACTGAGGCAAGTGAGGCCTGCAGTTCCTTGGACGTTGTTGTGGGGTCTTTTGTGACCTCTTGGATGAGTCGTCGCTGCGCTCTTGGGGTAATTTTGGGCGGCCGGCCACTCCTGGGAAGGTTCACCACTGTTCCATGTCTTCGCCATTTGTGGATAATGGCTCTCACTGTGGTTCGCTGGATTCCCAAAGCTTTGGAAATGGCTTTATAACCCTTTCCAGACTGATAGATCTCAATTACTTTCTTTCTCAATTGTTCCTGAATTTCTTTGGGTCTCGGCATGATGTGTAGCTTTTAAGGATCTTCTGGTGGACCTTACTGTGTCAGGCAGCTCCTATTTAAGTGATGCCTTGATTGTGAACAGGTGTGGCAATAATCAGGCCTGGGTGTGGCTAGAGAAATTGAACTCAGGTGTGGACAACCACAGTTATAGTATGTTTTTTTTTTGTTTTCAAAAGTGTTTATTAGAAAATAATAATCAGAATATAGGATACACTGTGGTGAAGCATATATAGTTATACAAGACAAAAGATGCGAATTATATAGTGCACATCGTATAAGTTCAACAATGTGTGAACATGCCAGAGTAAGCAAAAAAAAGGACACTACAAAAACAAGGTGAATAACCTGAGAGGCAACTTTTGAGATAAATAATACCACATGGATCGAAAGGAAAAGAATATTGGTGAGAAATCAGGAAAGACAAAAGAAAGGAATATGAAGAAATGAAGAGAAGGTGACAGGATAGCAGAGCAAAGAGAAGGAGAGACCAGCACAGTTAATAGAGAAGTCTAAAGGTAGACCAGGGTTTCCATTTAGTGTCATATAAAGGGATAGAGTCATACAAAGTGTGGTGAATTTTTTCAACATGCATCATGAGATCTATACGGGAGAGGATCTGGGAAAATGACAAAGAGGGAGATTTCCAATTAAGTGCTATAGACCATAACATGGCTAGGCAGATCGAATGAATCAAACATCTTAAAGGTTTAGGAGTGTCCGGTGGAGCAACAAATAATAAGGCATGAGATACATCCATGTCTATAGTATAACCAGCTACCTTATTGATCATATCAAAAAGCAAACCCCAGAACGGCTGAATACGGGCGCAATCCCAAAAAATGTGTTTAAATGAACCCGGACAGGGGCAGCCCCTAAAACAGGTGGGGGAGACCTGGGGAAACATGCGGTGTAACCGTTGAGGCGTATAATACCATCTGGTTAGTAACTTAATAGCCGTTTCTCTAAGGGAGAGAGATTTAGAGCATTGGCGCATGTTCCTCCAGGCTCGGTCCCAGTCCAAGGCGTCCTGATCCAATTCAAGTTCATTTTCCCATTTGGGACGGTATGGCATCCCTACGGCCTCAGTCATCGAGGACATGGACACGTAGAGGTCAGAGATAAGGCCCCTCTGTCTAGGAGCCGTGAGGCAAATATCCTCGAAGGAAAACCCTTGGGGACGGGAGTAAGGGCCAGGGTAATGTTGTGAGAAAAAATGCCGAATCTGCAGATAGTGGAAGAATTCTGAATTCGGGATGGGATGATGGGATTGTAATTCCTGAAATGAGGCAAACCGGGAGCCCACCAGGAAATCCTTCAAGGTGACCAGGCCAGATTCAATCCAGATACGGAACGCTTTACTAGAATTATGAGTCGATATGAATCTGGGGTCACCTAAGAAAGAGACCCCAACCGGAGTCTGGGGTACTAAGCCGTATTTACTGCCATACATATGCCAGAGGCGCATGGCATCCAAAACACAAAAATTTTTATGGATGTAAGGGCAATGTGGTATATATGGGGACCACATGACATTCGATAGAACCAAAGGACGTATGGATTCCTGCTCAAATTGAACCCAGTTATAGTATGTTTTAACAAGGGGGGCAATCACTTTTTCACACAGGGCCATGATGGTTTGGATTTTTTTTCACCTTTAATAATAAACACCTTCATTTACAAATTGCATTTTGTGCTTACTTGTGTTGTCCTTGACTATTGTTTAAATTGGTTTGATGTTCCGAAACACTTAAGTGTGACAAACATGCAAAGGAACAGGAAATGAGGAAGGGGGCAAACACTTTTTCACACCACTGTATGTTCTCCCTCGTGTGTGTGTTCTCCCTCCAGGTCCCCCTGTGTGCTTTCTCCCCCCCCCCCCGTGTCTCCCTGTGCAGGTGTGGCTTGAGTGTGGCGCCCAAGGGGGCCCCATGATCGTCTATTGCCCGGGAGCCCCATGAGTTGTCAGTCCGCCCCTGGATGTATGCTGGACTATGAGTTATTCTGCCATGCTTCTTTATTTTCATTTTGCTTAGAACAATGTTCACCTAACAATGTTGCTAGGTGAAACAGCAGTAAGAGTGTCAATCCACCATAATATGCAATATTTCCTCCACTAGTTGGCCAATCTATATTTGCTATAGAAGGTTCATGCAGCATTTATATATATTATATATATATCACAGTGGTATTCATGCTCATATGACTCTGGTATATGAGTTGTTTTTGTGATATAAGAGGTCCTTGCAGCATTTCACTGCACTACGCATGAGGTTTTCAATGTGTTTTGATATATTAGGCCTCACAGCTCATTCTGTGAATGGTAGTTCACATATAATATTGTTGTTTTTCATACACATAAGAGGCACTGTGTTTACTATATAGGTATTAACTCACCAATTTTGTTTATTTATTGAAAATAATAGACTTCCAAAGCACTAAAACGTCTCAAAAATCAGATGTGCCACAAACATTTTGATGGCGCATTGGGGTGCTATTTAAAATGAATGGCACCACAAAACATCAATGCGTGTAACATGCATTTGTCATGTGTGGAAGTAATGCATGTATTCCCATGACACACAGATGTAAGTCAACTTAAATTGTGTTTATTTTTGGCTGAAATAGCAATGAAAATTGAAAATGTAGTGACTCATGTACAGTACGTCAATCAACAATGCTTTTAAGCTTTTTAGTCATCTCTATATAGATTATAACCCATTAACATTTGTGAGGTACATTAACCGCTTCAGCCCAGGAAGATTTTACCACCTTCCTGACCAGAACACTTTTTGCGATTCAGCACTGCGTCACTTTAACTGACTATTGCACAGGCGTGCGACATTGCACCTTTGCACATTTCTTTTGGTGGCATTAGATAACCTCTGCAGTTTTATTTTTTGTGCTATAAACAAAAAAAAGCGTAAATTTTGATAAAAAACACATTTTTACTTTTTTGCTATAATAAATATCCCCAAAAATATATAAAAAAAATAAAAAAATATTTTTTCCCTCAGGTTAGGCTGATATGTATTCTTTGGTATAAAAAAATCGCAATAAGCGTGTATTGATTATTGGTTTGCGCAAAAGTTATATGGTCTACAAAACAGGGGGATAGTTTTATGGCATTTTTATTATATATATATATATATATATATTTTTTTTTTACTAGTAATGGTGGTGATCTGCGATTTTTATTGGGACTGAAACATTATGATGGACACATCGGAAATGTTTTTTTTTTTTTTTTTTTTTTAATCAGTGATGTTTATTGAAAAGTTTTCAAATAACAATATTCAAGAATATTTTTAGCAGTAAAAGTACAGGCATTAATTGGTAAGGAGAAGAAAATAGAAAGTCTACTCATGTAGTACTTGACATACACAATATGGAGGTGTACAATAATGTCAAAAGTGTGTCCTTGTTTTATAAAGAACAAAGATAGGTAATTCGAAGTATCCATAGAATTCAATATCAGTGAGAATTATACTTAACCCAAGTAACCCATTGTTTATCAAATTTCTGGCCCTGCATAGCGTTAAGTGCAATAAGACGCTCAAAGGTGTAATTTATATGCACAGCCCTGGTCACATCTGAGAGGTTTATCACTGTGTTGGTTTTCCAATGGCGTAAAAATTAGAGCTCTGGTTTCCAATAGAATGTGGCTAACCATTTGTCTATATTTGGCAGGAAAGTCTTCTATAACAATGAGTAATAACGCCAATGCTGGGGAGGAGGTACAACATTTCTCCATGAGGGAGGAAATTAATTTGAATACCTGGTTCCAGAGACTTCTGATGTTTGGGCAATTCCAGAACGTGTGTAGCAGATTGCCTACCTCGCCACAGTCTCTCCAACACTGTGAAGACGACCCCAAAAAGTATTTGGACAATCTAAAAGGTGTATATTGCCACCTATTTACAATTTTTAGAGTCACCTCCCAGTGCTTAATACAATGTGTTGATGAGTGGATGGACTTGAAGGCGGTCCTCCACTGAGTATCAGAGAAGACAGTCTGCAAGTCCCCCTCCCAGTTGGTCATTGTTTTCGTCCGTTTAAAAGTAAGTTTATCTTGTAGTTGGGTATAACAAAATGAGGTGCTCCGAGTTTGCTTGGTATGGCCGGAGTAAAAGTGCCACAGTAGTTGTGGGACATAGGTTTCCGGATACGGAAGTGTTTTGAGGAAATTAGTAATATGCAAGCAAGTGAACAGTTCCTTACGTGGTAGATTATAGTGTGTAACTAATTGATCTATGCTTCTGAGTTTGTTTCCGTTATAAATATCCGACAAGGACGCTATACCATATTTCAGGAGGGATTTAACCGATAACAGTGGTATTTTCGTCTCAAGTATTGTTACAGGGATCTGATAGGGTATTTTTTGGGTCTCTCTATGCTTCAGATTAAGGAAAGCTCTCCAAGATAACAGAGATGCCTGCATGGGTGGAGATAGGGGAGCCAAACTCCATGGTGACCACTTGTCGCTCAATAGCAGTAACTTTAGATCAACAGTAGGTGATATCGATTCCTCTATGTCCACCCATATTGGGGGTTCCTGAAAACCTATCCAGTGTTTAAGGGAGTCTAGTCTAACTGCAGTCAAGTAATCATGCAGGTCCACTAAACCTGCTCCTCCTACTTTTTTATGCGCTATTAGGTTGTTACGTGAACATCTGGCCCTTTGTCCTTTCCATATGAATTTCCAACACATACTTGATAGCTGGGTAATGTAAGATGCGGGAATATGTACCGGGAGGGAGCGGAATAGATACAGAATTTGTGGCAATATCAGCATTTTGTATGCTGTAATCTTCCCCATCCATGAGATTTCCTTCTGGGACATCTCTCTAAATTGCTTTTCTAGTTTAGGGATTAATTGAGACATGTTGGTCTTGACTAAATTGGCTAGTGTACTAGTCAGTGTGATGCCTAGATATTCTATACCCGTATCACTCCAGGTGTAAGGCAGTTGGGTTTTCAGCTTGGTCTTGATCTTGGAGGGCACCCCTAGGTCTAATATGAGGGAATTGGTAAAGTTCACTTTATAATAAGAAGCCTCTCCAAATTCCGTAAGGACCTTGTGAGCCTGTGGCAAAGATTGTTGCGGGTTAGTCAAAAGTAAAATAACGTCATCCGCGAAGAGATTTATAGAGTGTTTACTAGCACCAAATTGGAACCCAGTGATAAGGGGGTGTGAGCGGATAGTTTCAGCCAATGGTTCTATTATAAGGTTAAAGATGGTGGGTGATAATGGGCAACCCTGCCTGGTGCCATTTGTGATATTAAAGACTTTGGACAAAAAACCTGCTGATTGCACCTGGGCTGAGGGACAGGAGTAGAGTGCCAATATGGCAGAAAAAATGTGGCCTGTAAAACCAAACTTTATCAAGACGGATTTCATATACTCCCAGTGCACCCTATCGAACGCCTTCTCTGCGTTAATTGATAACAACAGAGAAGGCGTTCGACTCACCCCAGCAGAGTGTATCACATTTATGATTCTCCTCGTAGCATCAGAAGTCTGTCTCCCCCTCACGAATCCCATCTGGTCACATTGAAGGAGTGTGGGAATAATATTAGTCAACCTTTTAGTCAATAATTTGGCATATACTTTTATATCGGAATTCAATAATGATATTGGCCTAAAATGTGTCGGGTTGTAGGATCTTTCCCTGGTTTAGGGAGTGTGACAATATGGGCCCTCAACATCTCTTGTGGAAATGAAGCAGTAGCAGCTGCTTTGTGAAACACCTGTTGTAAATGTGGGGCAAGAATAGATTGGAATGATTTGAGATATTAATTTGCGAATCCGTCCGGCCCTGGTGATTTGCCATTGGGAAGGCTAGAAATAGTTTGTTCGATTTCTTTGAGTGAAATTACCGTGTTGAGGTCATCTAGTTGTTGACTAGAGAGGGATGGTAGCTTTAAATGGTGCAGAAAAGATTGAATTTTGTCAGTGGATGGTTGTAATGTAGCAGGGTCTTCTGTAAGATTATATAAATTACTATAGTAGTCAGCAAATTGGTTCGCAATGTCTAGGGGATTGAATATTTTATGCTGCGTCGCAGACCTATAGAGAAATGGAATTCTGGTTTTCATACGTGAGGCTTTAAGTCTATTAGCCAAATATTTGCCCGCCCTATTGGCATTGGCATAATGATTGAGTTGTAAACGTCGTAGGTGTCTATCGTATTGCTGTGATAGATGTTCTCGCAGTGTTTCTCTGAGGTTGTTAAGTTTGCTAGCCAAGTTGTGTGTAGGAGCTCGTTTGTTTAGTACGTCAATGTTGTGAATCTCCGTTAGCAATTTATTTAAGGTTTGTGTGCGTTTTCTTTTTTGTTGGGCGCCTAGTTGGATAAGGACACCCCTCATATAAGCTTTGTGTGAGTTTCACAGGGTGTAAGGGTCATTAACTGAATGTTGGTTATCTGCAAATAAAATCCGGATATGTTGTGATATGGCATCATTGGTGTTAGGTTCCTGCAACAATCGTACATTACAGCGCCATATGGGAGGTGAGGAAGAGACAGACCCCTCCGAAATAGAGATTGCAGCATGGTCAGACCAGGTAATATCAAATATCTTAGTAGCTTCTATTTGTTGCAATAACCGCTTATCCGTCAAGAATAAATCTAATCGTGAGTAAGAACAATGCCTATGCGAAAAAAAAGTATAGTCCCTCTCGTTGGCGTGGTAACACCTCCACGCATCGAACAGTCCTTCGGTCTGCAGAAGGGGTTGAAGGGATGGTGTACCTCTGGATCTTTTGGTAGTTGTGTCCATGGCTAGGTCGGGTACAGAATTGAAGTCACCACAAATAAGAAGATTGCCATACAACATAGAGGCTGTTTTTTTGAGTACCCGTTTGAAGAAGCGGAGTTGGTGAGAGTTGGGAGAGTACAACGTTATCAATGTGTATGGCTTGGAATTGATATCACCATTAACAATTATGTATCTACCACCCTCATCTAGGAGAACTTTCCGGAGTTGAAAAGAGACAGAATTGCCAATGGCCATGAGTACCCCGCCTGCTTTACGATCCGGAGTGCAAGCCATAAAAACATGAGGGAAATTCTTGTTAGAGCAATAGGGTACTTTGTCTTTTTGAAAATGAGTCTCTTGGATGCAGAGTATGTCCGCTTTTTGTTATTTAGCCTCAGCCCATAAAGAAAATCTTTTGGCAGGGTGATTTAACCCCTTGGCGTTTATAGATAAACAGTTAATTACCATAGTTCAAATGCTGAATAGTCGGTTGTGTGGTACAAGTACTCACCGTTGCCATGTTCAAATCGTTTGGACCAGACCTATATGGTGGAAGGAAGGTATTGGGCCGTATTGCATCGGCGAGGTTCAACTGTAATTCTTCAGACTCACTGTATATATCGAGAGTAGAAAAAAAAGAACAAGTAACAAAACAGATAGAACAGGACAATACGAAGAAAAAAAAAACAGTCAACAAGATATGTTTAAGAAATGGATCCATAAACGATCCGTGTGCAGATTTAACTGCTTTGAGTCACCAGGGAGGGTCGAGGAGAACAAGAGAAACAGCTCCAATCCCCGGAGAAATGCATCTTGTTTAGTTTTTGTTGGATCTTGAGACTCCACTGTTGGGTTTCCTAGGGGATCTTTTACGAGTGACCACTTGCCATTCATCAGGTATGTGTTGAGGGTTACTCGGAAGCAAGCGAGATGATGAGGGATCCGGCAAGATGTTCCACTTCCTCAAGGCCTCAATGCGATCTTCCAAGTTCGAGACCATAACCGAAACCCCATTGTGGGTAATAGCCAGAGTCGCTGGGTATTTCCATTTGTGGGGAATGGCATGGTTACGTAGGGCTTTAGTAATGGTCCCAAGATTTCTGCGCCTTTGTAGTGTGTGTCTAGAGAGGTCCGGTAACATCCGTACGTCAGCATATTGGGGAGGCAACGTGTCCAACTTGTGGGATTCATGCAGTAGCCTTTCCTTGACATGGTAGTAATGAACCCTCAAGAGGACATCCCATGGCATTTCAGTAGGGAGAAACGAGGGCTTAGGAAGTCTGTGTATTCTATCCACTATTAAATCCTGGACTGTGAGTTCCGGAATCATTGTGGAAAACATAGTCTGGGCAAATTGCAGGAGTTGAGTGGCGGGGACGGACCTTAGTTTAAGGTTGTTTCTCCTGGATCGGTCCTCGAGGTCTGCGATTTTGTCTTTCAGCCATTGTATGTCATCTCCCTGAGCCTCATGTGCCTCTACCATAACATTGTAAGAGGAGGCGTGTGAACCCATTTGTTGTTCCACCCTATCAACTCTGTTGCCCAGGGCCTGCACTGATTTCTGACAGTCAGTGATTTCTTTAACCAAGTCAGCTTGAAGGGATGCCCTGAGAGACATTAACATGTCCTTCAGGGTAGATTCTGGTACCGGAGCATCTGTGATAGGAAAGTCACCAATGAGGTCCCTTTCCTGTGTCCCTTGCTTAGCTGTGGAAAGTTGCGGCCTGCTTACCTCCATTGAAGCCTCAGGCTGGTGTTGCGGCCTATCAGGGGATGTCCTCCTTTGTTTGGTTTTCGCTGGGCTGCGTGTAGAAGGGCTTTGGGTGCCCGAGGAGGATCCGCTGTGTACACAGGCTGAATCGGAGGCACTATGCGGTGGGCGGTGAACCATGTTGTACTGACCGGAGGCTCCGTTCGCCCGAGGCGTGCGTGAGCCGTCGCCATTTTGTTGCCTGAGGCAAAGTATGTGTCTAATTTATGTGGCTGTTGGACCATCTTTCGCCTCCGGCCCATCTCCGCTGGATGCCTCTGTGAGAGAGCCTCTCGATGATGCCTGTGAGGACTGTGGAGGACGCTGGTGGATGTTCTGTGAAAGATGATAGGAGTCTCTTGTTTTCTTGATCTTCAGCTAGCTCAGGTAATTAAACTGCAGTATTTGTAACTCCAAACAGGGAAACAAGTAAGTAGTAGATTGTAGAAGGAAAAATGCGCTGATAGTTGCGTGCTTGAGACAAAAGGCACTTATAATAATTCCTTATTAGCGGTGGATGTGTTGCAACATTAACTTTATAGCACATGGAAAGCAATCCTGCATATCCGTTGTGTGCAGATTATGAATGAATGAAAATACTCCTGGGGGGTCTTGTCTTGCATACACACAGTCACACAAAGTTGTCATAATTTCCGATCGTCAAGAACGCGGTGATGTACAACACGTACGACGGGACTATAAAAGGGAAGTTTAGCACCATGTGTGGCACCTATTGGGCTCCTTCTGCCGATCTTGTGTTTACCGCGTGTTAGTAGAAGTTTGGTTACTGCTCTTCAGTTTGTGTATCTGCTTTTCAGTGCGTGTAGTCAGTTTGCAATTGTTTGTCAGTGCGTTCTATTTATAGTACTGTATTTGATATTCAGTGCGTACTTGTCCATGCTTTGCTGATTTCAGTTCGTTCTTTCAGGCCTTGCTGTTTTTCAGTGCTTTCTGTTAGTCCATTCTGACCAGCCGACTGTTTTGAAGCCATGTTGCGTGTATGTACTCATCGTAGAGCTCGTGCTATGCAGGGGCTTGGTGTTGGGCTTTTAGCTTTGACACAAGCCCAGTCCAAGAACAGGGCGAGGAGGAGTTTATGGAGCAAGAATTGGTTGCTCCAGCGTGACCAATTCTCACACATGCCTTTGCTTCGTGAGATCCAGGAGAATAATCCTGATGATTTCAGGATGACGGACCCCGTTTTTCACCATCTGTTGGCTTTGCTGTCCCCTTATATCTGCTGACTTTGCCAACCCATACACACTATACCTACCTCTTTTGTGGTCATATTTTATGGATGAATTCACCAAAGCATGTAGTGCAAGAGCCTGTCTGAATACTTTCAAATGGTACTGTTTGAAGTTTGTTTTTCATATTATTATCTTGATAGGTAATAGCAGAAAACGTGCTTCCATTTGTTCAGTGTGCATTTTTTTTTTATTATGACACTTATTACCTGTCCCGTGGACGGCCAATAGTGTAAGTAAGGAGGGGCTGGCCAAAACACCCCCCCCCTACATTTTTGCAGTGGGCCATCAGATGGGGTGAGGAATCTGATACGTGAACCTTATACTTTTGTCTTTAAATACTAATTTCAAAAAATGTTATACTTATGTTGGCCAAAAATGTTTGTGTCTAATCTGCTTGCAATGTTGATGTGCAAAACGACTACATTTTTTTTTTCGTGTTTGACTCCACAGTTTCCTTCAACGCCGCAGGAATGGCAGACTGTGGCCTCCCACTTTTCCACCTGTTGGGACTTTCCCAATTGTGGAGATGCAATTGATGGGAGATATGTCCACATCGTCCCACCCCCTAACTCGGGGTCATACTGTTATAATTACAAGGGGTATAATAGTATAGTGATGTTGGCAGTGGTGTCAGCTACCTACGAGTTCCTCTATGTGGACGTGGGGAAAAACGGCCTGATGTCGGATGGTGGAGTGATCGCCCAGACAGAGTTCTACTGGTGCCCCCAGAATGGCAGCTTGGGCTTGCCACCTCCAGAGAAGAATGTGGAAGAACTCCCTGAAAGGTTATGTTAAGCATCCATCTTGTGTCTGTCAGCCATCTTAATATTCACAAACTTCCATTTTACAATATGTACAGTTTGAACACCCCTTTAACTTCTCAGATAACTGTCTCAACATGAGATTCTTCTAACTCATTTGTTCTCACACACTTATCTAAAACTTTCACACATTTTCTCAGCATTCCTTTAGCTACTGAAGAAATCATGTACTGTCTCTTATCTTTTTCTTTTATTAATTTAGCTAGCTTAGAACAAAGAACAATAGCGTTTTGTCTTGACCAGCTGTAATCATCTTGATGTCTACTGCGCATGTCTTATTCTGTGTGACGCGAAATTTACTATATCAATCACTTTGTAATAACTCAATACAATCAGTGGCGGCTGGTGACGTTTTTGGATGGGGGGGCGCCAGACCCCGCCCATCATGACCCCGCCCATCATTTTGGCCCCTCCCACTTCTCATAAAACACGCCCCTTATGTAATCTGAAAAAAAAATTGGCGTGGGTTCCCCCCTCCGAGAGCATACCAGGCCCTCAGGTCTGGTATGGATTCCAAGGGGAACCCCCTACGCCGAAAAAACGGCGTGGGGGTCCTCCCCAGATCCACACCAGACCCTTATCCGAGCACGCTACCCGGCCGGCCAGGAAAGGGGGTGGGGACGAGCGGGCGCCCCCCCCTCCTGAGCCGTACCAGGCCGCGTGCCCTCAACATGGGGGGGTGACTTGGGGGAGGGGGGCGTGCGGCCCCCCCACCCCAAAGCACCTTGTCCCCATGTTGATGAGGACAAGGGCCTCTTCCCGACAACCCTGGCCGTTGGTTGTCGGGGTCTGCGGGCGGGGGGCTTATCGGAATCCAGGAGCCCCCTTTAATAAGGGGGCCCCGGATACCGGCCCCCCACCCTATGTGAATGAGTATGGGGTACAATGTACCCCTACCCATTCACCTGTGAAAAAAAGTACAAAAAAAAACACAACACAGGGTTAAAATATTTTATTGCACAGCTCCGGGGGTCTTCCGTCTTCGGGGGTCTTCTCGCCGGACTCCTCCGCTATCTTCTTGTAGCTCTTTTGCTAGCGGAGGAGTCCGGCTGCCTTCCCCGCCGCCGGCCTCTTCTTCCGACTTCGGGGGTCTTGTCCCCCTCTTCGGTTCTTCTGCCGGGCCACCGCGCCTTCTTATAGCTCTTTTACAGGCGGTGGCCCGGTCTTCTGTCGCCGCCGCCCGTTCTTCTTCTTCTTCTTCTTCTCCTTCTTCTCCAGGAGATGTTGCCTCGACGATCTCCCTGGCCGGAATGCCAGGGACGCGCTGCGCTGCCACTTATATAGGGACAATGGGGTGGTGTCACATGGGTTGGTCACATGGGTTGATGTCACAGTCGCCATGTGACATCAACCCATGTGACCAACCCATGTGACACCGCCCCATTGTCCCTATATAAGTGGCAGCGCAGCGCGTCCCTGGCATTCCGGCCAGGGAGATCGTCGAGGCAACATCTCCTGGAGAAGAAGGAGAAGAAGAAGAAGAAGAAGAAGAACGGGTGGCGGCGGCGGCGACAGAAGATCGGGCCACCGCCTGTAAAAGAGCTATAAGAAGGCGCGGTGGCCCGGCAGAAGAACCGAAGAGGGGGACAAGACCCCCGAAGTCGGAAGAAGAGGCCGGCGGCGAGGAAGAAAGCCGGGCTCCTCCGCTAGCAAAAGAGCTACAAGAAGATAGCGGAGGAGTCCGGCGAGAAGACCCCCGAAGACGGAAGACCCCCGGAGCTGTGCAATAAAATATTTTAACCCTGTGTTGTGTTTTTTTTGTACTTTTTTTCACAGGTGAATGGGTAGGGGTACATTGTACCCCATACTCATTCACATAGGGTGGGGGGCCGGTATCCGGGGCCCCCTTATTAAAGGGGGCTCCCGGATTCCGATAAGCCCCCCGCCCGCAGACCCCGACAACCAACGGCCAGGGTTGTTGGGAAGAGGCCCTTGTCCTCATCAACATGGGGACAAGGTGCTTTGGGGTGGGGGGGCCGCACGCCCCCCTCCCCCAAGGCACCCCCCCATGTTGAAAGCACGCGGCCTGGTACGGCTCAGGAGGGGGGGCCCCTTCCCTGGCCGGCCGGGTAGCGTGCTCGGATAAGGGTCTGGTGTGGATCTGGGGGGGACCCCCACGCCGTTTTTTCGGCGTAGGGGGTTCCCCTTGGAATCCATACCAGACCTAAGGGCCTGGTATGCTCTCGGAGGGGGAACCCACGTCAAATTTTTTTTCAGAAATTTGGCGTGGAGTTCCCCCTTCAGAGCTCATTCTCTGATTGGCCACGGCAAAAGTCGCCTGGCCTGGGGAAACCTTTCTGGCTGTGAAAGCTTTTTGCATTCATTCAGCTAAATGCATGAACATTCTCCACAAAGTAGAAGCTAGAAAGCCTTTATGCGGTGACTCACCTCTCACTGTCTGGCAGCTCCGCTCGGGCTAAGGAACGGAGCTGCCTACGTCACTTCCGGGTTTCGTGAAGCACCCGAAAGCCGGAAGTGACTGCCTGTCTAAGAATGACAATGCTCCCGCCCGTAGAATCACAGTGATTTTACGGGCGGAAGCTAGTCGGCGTTCTGCAGTGCGCCGTAAGGCGGATTTTTAACCCGCAAATGAAGCGCCATGGATGCAATCTTGTGATTGCATCGACGTGGCGCTTCTCATAGTGCACTGTGACCGGCGCCACAGTACGCTGTGTTAAATTGTTAAATGACATTTTTTTTTTTAAATGTCTTAAAGGGCCCGTTTTTTTTTTTTTTTTTTACTTTTTTTTTTTACACCTAGGGAGAGGGGGGGCGGCGCCCCCTATGGGCGGGCCGCCACTGAATACAATTAGTTCTTGAAGGACGCCATGGTGTGTGTGTGTGGTTTTATTTGTCCTTCGAGAATTGATTCCAGAGTACTCTGAATTTATACAATACATTGGATCTAAGGTCTGAGAGGTTGAAGGGACCACCCTAGACACAGGATTAACCCTTTCAGCACTGGGGGTTTGTCCCGGGATGAATGTTTATTTACCCTTAACGGACTTGGAAAGCTACTTTTAATGGCTCGGTAAGTGAATTCTATTCTTATTGAGTGAAATTGACTTGCCGGGGTCCAGGTGTCAGGTGTGTGACTTGGCTACCATCCCGCAGAGATTGCTGTTGGGTTATAGAACCTCTCATGAGTATAGATAAGTTGACCGGTCATGACCTTAGGGGTCATATAGTGTTTTGGGGGACACTAGAAAAGGTTTTGGTGACCTTAGAAGAAAAGTTTTTGGTGACCGTAGAAAAATTTACAGAGTACTCTAGAGTTTTAGTTCTGTTCGGGACAGAACTGGTGACTGATGATCAATGTATTGTGTAAACTTTGTGTATGATTGTATAACTGCTTTGCTTTAAAAGTATCACGCTGAATGAAGTGCCCCGAGTGTGTATGCGGACTGCTGTTTTGCTTCAGGAACCAAAGGGAATACTTGATTAGTAGTGTTCCTGGAGGGTACTGGCACAATTTGGGCAGAGGTCCATATTTTAGGGAAGGTAAACCAAAAATCGAAGTTTTAAGAATTAATCTACATTGCAAAGTTAATTTCATAGAAGGATTAAGCTTGCCTGAGGCAAGACAGCAGGTCCATGAGCAAGATTGTGCGTTTATTGTATCTGAAATACTCTTGAACTTGTTCCAAATTTATTCTGTTAAAGACTTGAAGTGATTGTAACTGTATTAGTATAAAAAAGTATCACGGACAGTACTGATATTTTTTGTTAAAGGAATCTAAGTTGAGGTATTGTCTAATTGTCTGATTCACACCATTGTCTGATTGTCTGCACCGTTAGGTGGCAGTCAAGCATGATAAATTGTTTTGTTTTCATAGGAAAATGAAATGTACGGAGCAATACCTAGTTAACCCTTGGGTGGATCATATGGCAGGATGGACAGAAAGCCGGTTTGGTTATTCTGACAATTTTGGATCCATTATTGATCCAGACTTTCCTGAGTAATCTCAAACCCCATTTAGTGGTCCCGGTCAAACAAATGATTACTGAATGGTCAACACTTTCTAGAACTGACTTTGGCAAAGCTCTTTCACAGAAAGATGCAGCAGGTTGTTTTGATATACCAAAGCTGTCGCCTGTCTCCGCACAACATTTCCAAGGGAATATGAAGGGGAACTTTAGAGGCAGAGGAAATTTTAGAGGCAGATTTAAAGGCAGAAATGGAAGAGGGATGAGTCGCTCTAGAAACAATGGATGTTTCAATTGCGGTGCTGAGGATCACTGGGTGAGTCAGTGTCCTCACCCCACCCCTCCTCAGACTCCCGATTCCAGCTCTGTCCCTAACCAGACACAACAACCACAGGCATCCATCCAACAAGGTCCAACATTTCCAATCAAATGGGGAAATCAACAACAATGATGGGGCCCGGAGGGTAGTGTCCCAGCTTTTCCTTTTGTCTCAGATAATTTCACTGACAGTCCAATGGTTGCTATTTCAATAAATGGGAGACTCCTCCCCTATCTCGTTGATAGCGGGGCCACTAGGAGTACTATTTGTGAAGATCATTTCAGAGGCAAGTGGGAACCAGCGGAACCCTCTTTGGGAATTAATGGGATACTGACAAAAACATATAGGACTCCCCCCCTACCAATAGAAGATGTTGAAGGGTACACCATATGCACACATTCTTTTAGGATAATACCAAGGTGTCCTGTAAATTTGTTGGGAAGAGACTTGTTTGGACCACTAGGAATCACAATTAGAACCAACTCAGTAGGAGGTCTAGACATTTACTCAGATAAAATCACTATAGTAGCATGCAAACCAGGTTTATTGATGCTGTCACAACAAAATAGTGAAGAAGATTTTGAGGATATAGACCCCCAGGTCTGGTCTACATCAGATCTGGATGTAGGACTTGTTTCATGCACACCATACAAGGCCAATCTCAAAGAAGGTGCATTTTCTATCTATCACAAACAGTATCCACTCTCTAAAGAAAAGATGGATGACATAGTGCCAATGGTGAAAAAGTTTCTGCAGGATGGAATCCTGGAGGAAATTATTTCTCCATACAACACACCTGTTAACCCTGTAAAGAAGCCGGATGGCTCCTTCAGATTTGTACAGGACTTGAGGGCCATAAATGACCTCATAGTCCCAATAGCACCCATTGTACCTGATGTTCCATCACTACTGTCCTCCATTCCAGCAACAGCCAAATGTTTTACTGTAATTGATTTAAAGAATGCTTTTTTCTCTGTCCTTGTAGACAAGGAGACAAGGCCACTCTTTGCTTTTACTGTGTCGATTGACCAACACAATCGCCAGTTTACCTGGTGTAGAATGCCCCAGGGCTACATAGACTCACCTATGGTCTATTCTATAGTACTCCAAGCCACCCTCAGGCCTTGGACTGCCCCTCATGGTTCTGTACTGTTGCAATATGTTGATGATCTTTTGATTTGTAGTTCTTCAGAGGAGGACTGCCGAGCTGATAGCCTATCCTTATTGAAATGGTTATATACATGTGGTCACAAAGTGTCTAAGAAAAAATTACAATGGTGTAAACAGGAGGTTGAGTACCTAGGGTTTGTGCTGTCTCCGGGAGTTAGGAAAGTCAGTCACAAAAGAACTGTTGCTATAGTGGGTCTGCCCCGCCCACTTACCAAGAAAGATCTGCTAACCTTTCTTGGAATGATTGGTTACTGCCACCAATGGATACCTGACTGTTCTTTCTATGACAATATATTGAGACAAGCAACCCTCTCTGAAATGTCTGACATTGTAAAATGGTCTGATGAAATGTTAAATGCTTTTACCATGCTGAAAAGTGCAATGGTTACCAGCCCGAGCCTCGGCCTCCCTGATTTTGGCAAAATGTTTCACTTGTTTGCCAGGGAAAATTGCAGAACCATGGCAGGAGTACTGGCCCAGGAACATGGTGGGAGACTGCGCCCTGTAGCTTTTTTCTCAAAGGTGGTTCCAGTACAGGTGCAAGGCATGCTTGCTTGTCTCAGAGCGTTGGCTTCTTGTTCTATGGTTGTAGAGTTGGCAGCACCATTTACCTTGGGCCATAACACTACTTTACACACCTCACACAACGTTACCACACTCCTCAAAACTTTACATACTCAGCATATATCAGCACAAAGATTGAGTGGGTATGAAGTCATCCTCCTGTCCAATCCAAACCTGAAAATAAAAAGTTCAAACATAAACTCTGGCCCAGCTCCAATTTTGACTGCCTTATTAGGTCTTAAAGGAGAACAGGATGACTTACCACCACCTCATGACTGTACACAATCAATACATCAGGACACTTCACCTAGAGCAGATATGCTTTCAGTACCAATTCCTACTGCACAAACAGTTTTTGTTGATGGCTCTTGCACTAGACCAAGTGATAATGTCTATCATGCAGGATATGCTGTTGTCCAACTGCCGGATACTGTTCTCGAGGCCAATCCAATATCCTATCAGTCTGCACAAGCTGCTGAATTGATAGCATTAACCCGTGCATGCCAGCTATTTGCAGGAAAAGAGGTAAACATTTACACCGATTCCAGGTATGCTCATGGTGTGGTTTGGGACCATGGTGTAATATGGCTTCGCAGAGGATATGTGGCAGCAGATGGAAAGAGCATCTCACACTCTGACCTAGTCACAGCATTACTAGATGCAATTCAGTTGCCTTCAAAACTAGCTATCATGCACTGTAAGGCACATACAGGCCAAATGACTGAAATAGCCAAAGGTAATGCACTAGCTGACAGAATAGCTAAAGAAGCTGCATCTACACAAAAGGCAAACATTCAAATGCCCATGCTAACACCTCAGCCATGTCCCCTGAAAGAGACACATTGGCTCATGGAACTACAGGCTTTTGCCACCCCTGATGATATTGCGCAATGGAACTGTGATGGGATGGTACAAAAGGATCCTAAAACAGGATTAATCTGCAAAGAGGGGTAGCCGTGTATTCCTGTTGCTAGCGCCCCCCCTGTTCATTGCACAATACCATGGACTGGGTCACAAGGGATGGCAGGCCACATGTGAACTTCTAGATGCAGATTTCTTCATTGCACGATTACCTAATCTAGTCAAAGCTTTTGTACGGAGATGTGTCACTTGCATTAGGAACAATCCAACAAACCCAAAGAAATCAAAGCATGAACATCTTGAGTACCCAACACCGTTTACCCATTTACAGATAGACTTTACACATGCCCAAAGAAGGAAAGAAACAACAATATCTTTTGGTCATAGTGGACATGTCACACTGGCCAGAAATCTTTGTCGCCAACAATGAAAATGCACAAACTGTAGTGAAGATCCTCACACAGGAAATTATTCCTAGATGGGGATGTCCATTGCAAATAAATTCAGACAATGGCCCAGCTTTCACAGCTAAAATCTGCCAAGATCTTGTAAAAGTACTAAAAATAGACTGGAAATTTCACCTCCCCTACCATCCACAGAGTTCAGGAATTGTAGAGAGAATGAATAGAACAATTAAAGACAGGATAAGGAAAGCTACGGGTGGGAATTTTGGCAAGTGGAAAAAAGTTCTCCCAGCTGTATTAGCTGAAATCAGAATGATCCACAGTGTGACGGGTTATTCCCCCTTTGAGGTACTCATGGGTAGGCCATTCCCCACACCGTGGGCTAATCATCCCTTGATGGTAGAGAAAGGTGATTTGTAACAAATACAGGAGGAATATGTAAAAAAACTGATTGAAACTCTTGATATTGTTGAAAGAAGAGTTGCTCCCACCTCTCCTTCTTCTTCACAGGTACCAACCCACCCGTTCCAGGTCGGTGATCAAGTTGTGGTCCAGAGGCTTCATAAAGGTCGAAAGCCGCAAGAAGTTTCATTCGGACCAGTGACCAAAGTGGTAGCCGTCACCAGGACCGCCATCCTTACAGAGGAAAGTCCTACTTGGATCCATGCCAGCAGAGTAAAGAAGGTTGATCTAAGCCAAGGAATTGAAGAAAGGCTGAAAAGAGGTGAAGCAGTTGTTTTAAGTCCTCAAAAGACAAGCAAAGACATAAAGGACAGTGATGTCACTCATTTCACCACAGACTTCTGGGAAGGCCTTTTGCCTTCTGGTGATGTTTCTACTTCTGATCTTTGTCCCAGTGTGGATAATAACTAACTGTATCTTTCATCCTTGTGACTTAGGTGCCTTGAAACTCATATGTGGTAAAAGCGAAATACACACCAACCATACTGATTTTCACCTCAGAAATCGCAGTAAAAGACACGTCTCTAATGAATTGATCAAAGAAACAAGTTTTTCTGGAAAAATGTTACTGTTAAAATTTAAATATGCTTATGCTAGAAAGTCAGGATATGAAAAATGCTGGATTTGTAGTAAGTTGCACCCAGAAACTGCTAAGATCCCACTTTTAGCTGTCCCTCTAAACCTCAAGTCATTATTGGAAAATACTCTAGTCTTAAGTATTAAGAATGTCTCAGAAGGGTACCGCAATCAGAGTATTATGTTTTACACTTTAGGAAGGACACATCAATCCGAGTGGTGTGTTCAGTTAGGCAATACATCCAACGGAATAGGTATGTGTTCCAAGTCAGTATTTAACATTTGAAAAAGGGTATTCCCTTCCACACCAGTAACATTATCATAGGTCATATGTGTAGTTACAAAAATCAATCCCTTAACAACACCATTAGTGAACTTAATACATACAGGAACACAACCTCTGGGATACTTGTGAGTAAACTTGTTAGTGCTGCATTTGAGGCTGGAACTGAGCCCCAACGTAGTTCTCTAAGAAGTTTTTCATTGGGAAACAATACATACGTATGCTGTGCTAAAATTTGTTTCCCATGGATCCCCGCAGGAGTGAAAGGATGGTGTTATTTAGCACAGTTGGTACCAGTCATGTCAGCCCTAGGCCAGAATCAGGAACATCACATACAAGTGACTTCAAGTCCAGTACATAGGTTAACTTATAAATACAAGAGAGAAAACCCACCTATGTTTTCTACTTCAGATAAGTCATGGACATGGTTTCCATCCTGGACAGGATGGGGCATAACCATGATGGACAAATTAATTAACTACACTAGTCTAATAAATGATGTTATGGAAAAAAACTCCCAAGATATAGGACTACTCAATGTTGAGCTCAAAGCAATTAGAAGACAACTAGAGTTACACGAATTGGCTATTGAAAGCATGAGTGCAGCTCTGACAAGTTTATGCGAAATGACCCCAGCTTTATGTAAATGAATATAACAAACGTAGCAAGAACCGTATATTTCAGGAGGCTGCGGATCTGTAGAAAGTCATTACATGACTTAAGAGGGGGTTGAAAGGTTATGTTAAGCATCCATCTTGTTTCTGTTAGCCATCTTAATATTCACAAACTTCCATTTTACAATATGTACAGTATGAACACCCCTTTAACTTCTCAGATAACTCTCTCAACATGAGATTCTTCTAACTCATTTGTTCTCACACACTTATCTAAAACTTTCACACATTTTCTCAGCATTCCTTTAGCTACTGAAGAAATCATGTACTGTCTCTTATCTTTTTCTTTTATTAATTTAGCTAGCTTAGAACAAAGAACAATAGCGTTTTGTCTTGACCAGCTGTAATCGTCTTGATGTCTACTGCGCATGTCTTATTCTGTGTTACGCGAAATTTACTATATCAATCACTTTGTAACAACTCAATACAATTAGTTCTTGAAGGACGCCATGGTGTGTGTGTGTGGTTTTATTTGTCCTTCGAGAATTGATTCCAGAGTACTCTGAATTTATACAATACATTGGATCTAAGGTCTGAGAGGTTGAAGGGACCACCCTAGACACAGGATTAACCCTTTCACTCCCCTTCGCCTTCGTCGCGGATGAAGCGTTTGTGCTGGGGGACCATCTTATGCGGCCATTCCCTATGAGGACCCTCACCCTGGACCAAAAGAGTGGTGGAGATCACTTTTGGGATAATGGCCAGCCAGTTCCTCCTATTTTTGACACCGATCCACATGGCTGAATATACACGGAATCATATAGTGCTTTCCTGCTGCATTTTGCACAATTTTCTCAGAAAAAACTCACCAAACTATGTGGCCTCAGTTTGGCCTGAGGCCAACTTTCCAACCGGATGGCACTTGAAGCTGGCCATCCTGGCTTGCCCCTCCCCCCCCCCCCCCCCAAGCGCCAGCGAGGTCAGAAACAGATACACAAAGTACTTTGCAGGTACGGGGGGGGGGGGGGGGCATTGATATTCCAGACAATGTCTGAGAGACTTTTTTTAATAAATTTATATTTGAAACTGCAATAATATTTGTCTTCATTTACTGCTTGGGTTTGTTTTCTGTCTCTGAGGTTTTTATTTTGAATTTTTTTGGGACTATTTCTTCAACAGTGCAAACCAAATTTCTTTGAGACATGAAGTGACAGTCTCTTCTTCAGATAATATTATTATTATGTTGTGGGTCTGCTACACACACCTTGTTTTTGTTGTTAATATATGTAGTGCATTACTGACAAAAATATTCCTCATTTTCAGCACCATGACAGAAATGTGTGGAGTCATGAAAATAGCATGATTGGAGCAAATTAAAAAGCACTGTGGTTGTTATTTACTAAAGGCATATCCAATATGCACTACAAGTGCACTGCAAAAGTGCACTTGAAACTGCACTTGTAGTGCAAAGTGGATTTGCCTTTAGTAAATAGCACTCATTGTCACAGAAAACACAAACTTTTCTACAACAACTGCTTTTGAGCATTGAAAGAAGAAGCCACACATTGTTGATGATAATAAAACTTTTTACTCAAAGCACATTCACATTTGCATTTATAAAAGGGTTTTTCAACAAACCAACATATTTGGTGTATATAAAATTATTTTTGGTAACATGACTGTTGTATAACAGATATGATGCTTCCAGACCCCAACCTTACCTTATACCCCATTAAATTGAGACCACACTGGTTGGAGTAACAAAGGCCGTAGCAGCCTACTTTATTTAAACAAATAAACAAATAAACTGTAATAAAATATGAACTATCAAAAATATAAAATTATAAAAATATAAAACTTCTGAATAGCAACCACTATGTGGCATTGGTCTGTGCAGGCTAGTAATTATAAAACTAATTATAATTAGTAATTATAGTTCCTGAACCATTTTCTGCCATATCACCTTCACCTGCACAGACCAACACCCGCCTCTCTGCCACGACATCCACCTTCCGGAACCTGTCATAATGAAAAATTCCCAACATACCACAGTATATGCCATGTAACCTTACCATCAAAAAGGGAGGGAGGGTGGGAACTTTTTCCTCCGTCTTCTGTTAACTCCCAGCATGCCCCGGGAGATTATAATAACTTTTCCTGGTGCCTCCATGGCAGCATACCAGTGATAACTCCGCCCCGGAGTCCTCTCCTCAGGATAGCTACTAGCTTATAAAAAGGAAACCCATATCCCCCCCTATCATTCTCCTTTTTTTCCTCATACCTGATGGATAGTTTTGTATGTGTTCTTACCTCTGCCTGGCGCAGCTTCCGTCTGGGTTCCGGCCTCTCCCAGACGCAGTCCCCTGTCTTGGGTTGCTAACAGCACTGAAAAGAGGGGAGCCCCTTCTGAGGGTCTTTTGGGGCAGCAGCAACAGCTTCCTAAATTGGGTCTTCAGTTCTGCAGACAGGCTATGCTGGTCTTTGAAGGCAGGTAGGGGCTTTTTCTGAGTCTATTTTCCTTTGCTTCCCTTTTCTCCTCCCCCCCTCTCCATTTAAGCTCAAACAAGCTAAAGGTGGCAGGCTCTGATAAAATTGTGCTGCCTGGGAGTGCTCCTGCAACTTTACCATTTCAACTTAGTAAGTGGTCTATGCCTTACCTTACTCAGGGATGTATGTGGGTAGGTGTGTGTATATATGTGTGTGTGTATATGTATGTGAGTATATATGTGTATATATATATATATATATATATATATATATATATATATATATATATATATATATATATATATATATATACATATATATATATATATATATATATACATATATATATATATATATATATATATATACATATATATATATATATATATATATACATATATATATATATATATATATATATATATATATATATATATATATATATATATATATATATATATATATGTATGTATGGTGGCCTGAATTTATGGGAGGAGCCCGGAGGGGTATTTAATCAGCCCGTTCTGGCTGTGTTCCTTGTCGGTTCCTGTGCGCGATATCTGTTACGTCAGAGATCTAGGGCCGACTATTTGAGACTATACGTTGTGAGTTCTGTGTTCGTGAGTTCCCGTTTTCGTTAGTCCCGTCTCCGCGAGTTTGTGTTGCGAGTCTGCCTTCGTGTCCGTGAGTTGAGCGTTCGTGTATTGTCGTTGTCCGAGTTTTTCAATACTCAAATCGCCGTTGTCGTACAATGCATCTGGCCCGGCTGTCGCAGGTAGGGCTTCGGCTCCCATTTCTCATTTCATGCATTTATTATGTCACTAAACTGCGATTTCCTGAACTCACAAGCTACTCACGAGCATTTCACCGAACGTGCTTCGATCATGTCGCATGCATTCGTTGCCAACACATCGGTTGCTCCTTTTCACGAATCATTCGTAGTCACTCGTTTGTAACACATCGGTCAATGCCACATCAGGCATTTTGTTCGCAAGCATGTCATTTAATTTCTAAACATTTCGGTTTGTTCGAGTCATTTCTTAAAAGTCACAGGTCGTTGGTTATCATGCCAGCACATTCTAAGCAGTCCTGATCATTTCAAGTCAATTCCGAAAATTCACAAATAATTTCTAATCATTTCATTCATTTCTGTCACATACCGCGCTCCGATTCGAATCCAGTTGCATCTTCCATGCACCGATTCGTTCCAGTGTGCCCCAGTTTCGGCCTCATTTCAGTACATGCTCCAGAGACAGAGTCACTCGCAGGTTCTGGTTCAGTTTCTGATTCTTGTCTTGGCATATCATTTCTTGTCACGGATTACGCTCCGATACGAATCCAGTCGCATTTCAGGAATGCACCGATTCACTCCGGTGTGCCCAGTTGTTTGGCCTCATTTCAGTACATGCTCCAGAGACAGAGTCACTCGCAGGTTCTGGTTCACTTTCTGATTCTTGTCTTTGTCATGGCATATCATTTCTTGTCACTTATTACGCTCCGATACAAATCCAGTCGCATTTCAGGAATGCACCGATTTGCTCCGGTGTGCCCAGTTGTTTGGCCTCATTTCAGTACATGCTCCAGAGACGGATTCTTTGTCAAAATCGTTGGTTCAGTCGCTGATTCTTGTCTCTGTCATGGCATATCATTTCTGGTCACTTATTACGCTCCGATTCGAATCCTGTCACATTTACAGATGCACCGATTCGTTCCGGTGTGCCCATTGTTTGGCCTCATTTCGGTACATGCTCCAGAGACAGGATTCATTTTTCAATCATGGGCTTACTCTCTGATTCTTGTCTTTGTCATGGGTATCATTTCGTTGTCACCTATCACGCTCCGATATGAATATAGTCACACCCATGCACTAAATTCTTCCCGACATGCCCCAGGACAAGCCTCATTTCTTGTTCAAAAATGTTATTGACAACAAGCAGAAAATGCAAGAGATACAGTCACTGTTACAATCGTTTTCGTAAGAAAAACACTGTTAGCAGAGCATTGGTACAGGAAGATAGGGGGGGATAAAGGCTATATATAAAAATATATAGACTATATAACGCTTTGACACTCAATAGGAAGCATATATCAAAAGTTGGTAGCGATGTTGACATCATAGGGTTATAGGCCCAATTTATACTGAAACAGCCAGTGAGAAAAGAGACTCTGCCCGAGCAAGCTGGGCAACAGAAACGGAAATGTAATGAGTAATGTGTGCTACATCATCAATAAAGTTTAAAGAATGGAAAGAAAAGTGTGAAAAGTAGTAGTCAAGAGAGGAAAAGGAGAAAAGGGAACGAAAAAAGAAAGGAGAAATAAAAATAGACATAAAAGATGGAAAGGAAAGTGGGGTAAAGAGGGAGTAAGTACTGGCCAGGTGGCCCACAAGTGCTGTGGGAGCTGGAACCCCCCCCCCCCCCCCCCGAGTCTTGGAAGAAAAAATCAGGGCTCCAGAAGGCGTTTATCAAAGTCATGGGGAAGATAGTGATCCGACCATGGGTGCCAAATTTTAAGGTGTTCGGGAATTTTGTCTAATATTGTAGCCTCAATTTTACTGTGAATCATGGCCTGGGTAACTCTACATTTAACTTCTGCTATATGCAAAAGTGGTGTCTTCCAAGCTTTCGCAATGGTCTGCTTGGCGGCCATGGTAAGTTGAAGGAGGAGTCGCAATTGTGCCCTAGAAAAATTATGAGGAGGAAGGTTAAGCAAGGCAAGGGCCGGGTCAGGAATAAGGGTAGTATTAAACAGGACAGAAGCCATTTAAAATATCATTCCCCAAAAGTGTTCTACCACTGGGCATGTCCACCATATATGGAGGTGTGTGCCCCCTGAGTCACAACCAAGAAAACAATTAGGGGAGTAGGCTGGGGTGTATTGAGCGATCCTAGTCGGGACCAGGTACCATCTCATGAGAACTTTATAGCTGGCCTCCAATGCGACTACATTCTGTGATGCTAATTTGGTTGTTGCCCATATCCCTGTCCAATCGTCCGCATCCAAGTTGATGGATAGGTCCTTAGACCAGGCCGAGGCATATGATGGGAGTGAGGATGGAGGGGACGTGAGGTGAGCATAAAGATTGGAGATGATAGCCGGAGCATGTGGCTCAAATATAGATAGATTGTTTGAAACTCTGTGGGGGCCCATGATTGTATGGATGAAGTGTGTGATTTGAATGTATCGGAAGCATTCCTGTGAGGAAATACGCAACTGCAACTGGAGGACTGGAAAGATTTGATGGTTCTGTTAGAGACGAAATCCCGAATACGTTCCAGGCCGGCCCGAGACCATGCCTGGAAAGAGGCAGGCTGGGAGAAGGCCGGGTAAAAGAGTGGTTGGCCAAATAGAGAGAGTAAAGGTGAATGTGGAGAGAGCAATTTAAACGGTTTACACAGTTTGTCCCAGATTTTAAGGGAGTGCTGGGTTAAGGGGTTAGATAAAGGGCCCGAGCCGAAGCAGGGAGCCACAGAAGATTGGCGATAGAAATGAGATGTATATCTATTGTCTCCAGGGCGACCCATAGGGGAATATCTGTCTTTGCGTGGTAGAGGGTTAGTTGTGCTAGTTGAGCGGAGTGATAATAATGGAGGAAATTAGGGACTCCCAGGCCCTCATTAAGTTTACTGCGAAGTGGGGTCTTAGAACCCCAAATATATTTATATACCCTGCTCTGGATCACTCTATGGAAGTAGGGTGGAACCGTGACCGGGAGAACCCTGTATAGGTAAAGCAATTTAGGCAGTAGGGACATTTTCACAGCTGCGATGCGACCAAGCCAGGATTCGTGGAGGGTTAGCCAAGTATTAAAGCGGGAGTCCACCGGGACTCCGCGTTTTTTTTTTTTTTTTAAAGCCAGCAGCTACAAATACTGCAGCTGCTGACTTTTAAAATAGTGACACTTACCTGTCCAGCGCGCCCGCGATGTCGGCACCCGAAGCCGATCGCTAGGTCGTCTGTCGTCTGTCGGGTCCTGCCGCCGCCATCTTGGGTATGGGAATCAGGAAATGGAGCCTTTCGGCTTCATTTCCCGGTTCCCTACTGCGCATGCGCGAGCCGCGCGGCGCAATCCGGACGGTCCCCGCTGCCTCTGGGAACTGTGTGTTTCCCAGCAGGCAGCGGGGCACTTGCGCAAAGGGGCGGGCAGTTGCGGAAAGGGGCGTAATCTACGCCCCTTTCCGCAGACAGCTATCCCGGAAGTGGGTGCAGTTACCTGGATTATCCAGGTAACTGCACCCCCCTCCCCCCTGAAAGGTGCCAATTGTGGCGCCGGAGGGGGGGGGATTCCGATGAGCGGAGGTCCATTTTAGGGTGGACCTCCGCTTTAAGTAGGGAGGACAGGTATTTTAGCATTGGGAGATAATTAGATTGGAACAGTTGGGCGGGGTCACTAGTTAATTTAATTCCTAAGTAGGGGATCGAGGAAGAGGACCATTGGAAAGGGAAGTTCATCTGTATGAGTTTAAGGTCAGTCAATGGAAGGGACACATTAAGGGCTTTGGATTTCGCTTGGTTAACTTCCAGTCCTGAAATCTTTGCAAACTTGGATAGGAGTTATAGGAGGTTGGGCAGGGAAATGTGTGGGGAAGTAATGAATAGTAAAGCGTCATCGGCAAAGAGGCAAAGTTTGTGAGATGTGGAGGCTATGTCTAGACCATGAATATTCGGGTTCGATCTAATGAGGGCTGCAAAGGGTTCGATTACTAGGGCAAATAATAGTGGGGATAAGGGACAGCCTCGCTCCTCTACGGATGGGGAAATACTCTGAGCTGAAACCGGAATATTTTACAAATGCTTGTGGGTGAGCGTATAATGAGTTAATCCAGAGCTTAATCCTAATATATAGTGAAGATAGGGCCAAGAGACTGTGTCAAAGGCTTTCCTGATATCAAGCGATAGGAGATGCATGGGAATCTTAAAGGATTTCGCTATGTGCTGTAGAAGGACAACTCGGCGGATGTTATCACTGGCCTGACGACGGGGGAAAAAACCCACCTGGTCTTTGTGAATCAAGTTTCCGATTATTGGATTGAGCCTCAAAGCAAGAATTTTAGCTAGGATTTTCACGTCCAAGTTTAAAAGGGAAATGGGCCTATAATTGGACCAGAGGGTGTGATCAGTGTTGGGTTTGGGGATCATAGCAATGATGGCAGTCAAGGTGTCATGACCGAGGGATTGTTTCTTTAGTAGGGCGTTAAACGAATTGGCAAGAAGTGGGGCCAAGGTGGTTGCAAATTTTTTATAATATAAGCCAGGAAGGCCGTCTGAGCCAGGGCGCTTGTGGGGTTTGAGTGTTTTGATAGCACCGAGTACCTCATCGACCGAGATTGGTTTATCGATAGACTCCCGACTAGCATCAGGCAATTTAGGTATAGGCATGTCCTGAAATAGTGTCTCTGCCTCCTGAGAGGGAAAAGACCCCTGCTCTTTATATAAATCAGCAAGATGCCTACGAAATTCAGAGAGAACTCTGACGGGGTTACTGGTATGGTTGCCGTTAGCCAACCGAAGCCTAACTGGAGCGTGGGTATGATCCGGTCGCCTGAGGCGGAGTGCCAAAAAGGTATCTGGTTTATTGGCCTTGGTATAAATCTTGTGGCCAGACCGGCGGATAGACTTTTCCGCAGATTCAGCCAGAAGAAGGTCCAGTTCCAGCCTGGTTTTCTCTAGCAGCTTTTTATTAGTACTAGATGGGGACGCCTGAAATTGCAAAAACTGGTGGTGAAAGTCATATTCCAGCTGTTGTAGCCTGGCTCTCTTCTCCCGCTTAAGGTGGGTGGCAACGGAAATACAAGTACCTCTGACTACTGGTTTGTGGGCTTCCCAAAGCAGGATCGATGGGACATTGGGTATGGTATTATGTAAGAGATAGTCAT
The DNA here is from genome assembly GCF_037356315.1 of Lithobates pipiens. Lineage (NCBI taxonomy): Eukaryota > Metazoa > Chordata > Amphibia > Anura > Ranidae > Lithobates > Lithobates pipiens. The sequence continues at coordinate 144,447,227 of NW_027507791.1, forward strand.
TAAGACCCGATTGGATGTCTAGGCAGTAGGACTGATTTGTTAGGGGGGCTTCGTTCATGCACCAAGTTTTGGCCTCAGGATGGGGTATTAACGATGAGATCGTAGTGATCACAGCACAATGGTCCGACTATGTAATAGGGTGTATAATGGAATGTTGTAGGATTGGAGAGGATGCGATTGGAACAAGGATATGGTCAATTCTAGAGAAGGAATTGTGCGGGTAGGAGTAATAAGTGTAATTTTTCTTCAACGGATTACACTCTCTCCATGTGTCCAGAAGGGAAAATTGGTGTAGTAGTCTACGTAATTGTAATGAAGGGGAATAATGACCCGGAGAGTAGGGCGATTTGTCAAGATGTAGGTGAAGTACTAAATTAGAGTCACCACACATAATTAAGGTACCTTTAGCGTGCGTCTTGATTACCCTCAGTAGATGGGAGAAAAAGGGGATCGGGTTAACATTAGGGGTGTAGTAGGAGACAAAGGTCGTTTCCACTTCTTGTAGCAAGCCTATTACCATAATGTAATGGCCAGCAGGATCTTTGATTTCTGTAGTCACTGTAAAGGGCAAGGATTGGTGGAAGGCCAGTAAAATCCCTCTTTGTTTAGATTCAGCAGAGGCGGTATACACTAGGGGGTAACGGGAACTAAAAAATTTAGGGGTATTACGAGCAGAGAAATGGGTCTCTTGGAGGGCAACAATATCAGCCTTCAGAGAAGCAAAAGTGCGGAAGGCCTTGACCCTTTTATTCGGGGAGTTAAGTCCCTTAACATTAAGGGAGAGTATGTTTAGGGGGGCTATTCGGACGTACGGAGGGGATCATTAAAAAGTGGAGGGAGGGGTAGAGGGACCACCTTACCAGAAAGGGAGAATGGGAAAGGAGAGAGAAAGAGAGGATAGAGACAGAGTAAAGTGAAGAGAAAGAAAGTGTGGTGTATTGAACGTAAGGCACCTCATTGAAGTTGAGAAATGATAAGTAAGTCTTGTATAGCCCGACTAAATAGCGCACTCTCTTTTCGGCCAACCAAAAACGGCCCAAGAGAAAGATCGCCGTAAGGTGGGGAAGCAGTGACAACTCCCCGCTGCAAACGGATCTAACAAATATAACAATTCAGTAATTCTTAAAACAACATGCTGAGTAAGTATAACATAGACCTTTAAACATTAACGAGAAAGCATATAACCTCCAGGAATGGGCTTAACGCAATTGACCTTTGGGCTAGTGCAGGGGCGTTAGAAAGGGCAGAGGGGGGGAAAGAGGGGGAGGGAGGGAGAAAGAGGGAATTGAAGCAAGGATGGAAATAGAGGGGGGGTGAGAGGAGAGAAAAAAGAAGAAGCAAAAGCTGAAGGAGAAGAAGAAGAGATGACCTGGGGGGTAGGGATCAGAAGAGAAAGGAATTGGGGGAAGGGGAAAAAAGGGAGAGGAGAGGACAGCAGCCCAAAAGACTTATATGGGGGAGCAAACGGTAGAAGCCATAAATCACTGAATAAGTAACTTGACATTGGAGGAGGATGCGATACGGGAGTAATTAAAAAAAGGAAAAAACAGGGTTGGGAAGGAAGGGTGCCCCAAGGCAGAGAGAAGGGGGGGGAAGGGAACAATCCCAACCCCCCCCTCTACACCCCCTCCCCCCAATGTACATATCGCATAAAAAGAAAACAATAAGAATAAGCGGCTGGTCTAAATAAAAAAAGGGGATAAAAAAGGAAAAATGTAAATGCATGACTGAACCCTGTTAGCAGCTCCGTATGGAGCACGCAAGTCCCAAGGGACGTCTCAATGTTGCTTACAGTTCAGCAGGTATCGCTGGGACCCAGCATGATGGCACAAAAGCAGTGAAGAAAAAATAAAAAGTAAAAAGTAAAAACAAGGACAAACGTAATAACTAGAAACCTGAGGAGGCTTGAAAGGTAGGGCCATCATTGCAAGGCAACTGTGGAGTCCTGTGGAACAGGGACACAGTGGGGGCACTTCGAGAGTACCAGAAGGGAGAAAAGGAAGGCATATGCGAGCAAATCAGCGTGGAGTACGGGACTTTGGACTAAGGAAAGTGTCTTCATATCGTTGTTGCGGAGTCCCTTTGCGAACAGAGGCCGGGTGTAGATTGTTGCGTTTAGGCGTAGCCGAATACGGATGAGCAGCTGATCGGGCGGGTGTACAGGGTAGCGTGGTCTCCGGAGGTTGGGCCAATGGGGCCAGGTGAAGTGCTTCCAGGAGCTGTTGCAGGGATTCCGGGGAGGAGCATGAGTGTTGTTGTCCCAGATATGTAAATTGCAGGGCAAAGGGGAATCTCCAAGTATATTTAAGTTGGTGTTGCATAAGAATCTGGAGCTGGGATTTCATAGCGCAACGTTTAGCAATAGTCAGAGGGGCCAAATCAGAGAAGAGTTGATACTTGTGGGTTTGAAAGATAAGTTCCTCTTTCTTGCGGGCGGCATTAATTAATTGCTCCTTCGTGCGGAAAAAGTGCAATTTTATGATGATATCCCGAGGGGGACCGTCTGGTTGACGGCGTGTGAGGGCTCGGTGGATTCTGTCGAACTCCAGTCATTCTATCGGGAGAGAGGGTGACAGTTCCTGGAACAGAGCAGTGGTGAATGACTGTATGTCATCAATAGATTCGGGGATGCCACATAGGCGTAAATTGGACCTACGGGATCTGTTTTCGGCATCCTCTAAGCGTGATAACAGGGTAACATTCTCCTCCCTGAGCACGGAGAGATCTTGCGAATGCTCCCGGAGGGTGAGTTCCATATCATCCACCCTCGTTTCCAGATCAGCAGTACGCTGACCTATCTCCCGGAATTCTCGTGCAAGCCTGTCAGTGATCTGCTCAGAGGTAGTCTTGAGAGCTTTCTGGAGCATAGACTCCATATGTCTTAGAAAGGCAGCTTGTGACATACCTGCGGAGGGTAGAGGTGAGGAGCCGCCAAGGTTAGTATCAGTGTCCTCTTCATCACCACTGTCCGAGGCCGGAGATGCAACGTGGTGTTTCGCTAGGGCCTTCGCCGCCATTTTGGAGGAGGCCCGGGCCAGAGCTTCTTTAATGGGTTTTGGCTTTTTTTTGCCCTTGGTTCTCGTGAGTACCATACCGCGAGGTACAGCGCTGATTCAGAGAGCGATCCCGTGGAAATCAGAGCAAAAGATCGGTTCAGATTGTTGTAAATGATCCGTTAAAGCAGCAGGGAGTGCAGAGCTCTAAGGAAGAACATCTGCCATGTCGAGCCTCGCGCATGCTCCCCCCCGGACAAGCCTCATTTCAATACATGCTCCAGAGTCCGTTTCGTGCTCAGTCGCAAGTTACGGCATGGTGATCCGGGCCTCTGTCATGGCAGAATCATTCATTTCATTGTCACGTACTGCACCCCGGTTCGAATCCAGTTGTTTTGAAATGTTCCGATTCATTCCGGGGGGCCTTGCTCATTGGCCTCATTTCACTTATTCAGTACATGCTCCAGAGTCCGGTTCCTTGTCAGTTGCATCTGCAACACGACCGAGTCACACCTCTGTCATGGCAGATGTTTCATTTTAAGGCAACGTTTCATTGTGTTTGTTTGTCTCATTTCATTTCAAACTCACCACCCCCCATTAAAGTCACCATTTTAGCCAGTTGTCTGTGACAGGTATGGAACTCTCAACAAGTTTTCCCTTCATATTTGCAAGTCAGTCGAGTCCAGTAGCATCCGCCATGCACTGATTCGTCCAGGCATGCCCCAGTTGTCTTGACCTTGTTCATTCTGTGCTCCACAGTCTAAACTCATCGTTAATCACAACATACCAATTCTTGCCTATATCACGGCATACATTTCATTTTATTTCATTTTATTTCATTTCACATATTCATTGCTTTATCGACTCGAATCCACTCAAACCAGCAACGCATTGATCCGCACCCGTCATTTCAGCCTTACGGGTATAATTCAACAATTCATATCGGATTAATTTCATACACTCCACGATCACTTTGTATCAGATTTATCGCATATAACCAATTCATAGGATTCATTTCATACCTACATCCGATTCATATTGGATTCATTTCAGACACGTCCAAGTACAACTTCGTGCAATTGTTGCTAGCACGCATTCAATCACAAACGTCCTGCAATCACCGCAAGCACACACCCAAACATAACTCCCTGCAATCGTGGCAGACTCACATACAAGCATAACTTCTTGCAACCGTTGCAAGCACGCATCCAAGCATAGATTTCTTGCAATGGTTGCTAGCACACATCCTAGCATAAACTTTGCAGTTGTCGCTAGCAAGCCCCAGGCACAAACGTATTGCTTCCTTGCTGGCAAACAGTTCTGACTGGCTCAGTGCATTGCTCTGGGTAAGGCCTGGATACTTTCCTAACGTACGTAATATAAGGGGGTACTATATTATAGGTAGGTTGATCCAGGGAGAAATCTGATTGCCTCTTGGGGGATCAGGAAGGATTTTTTTTCCCCCTGCTGTAGCTAACTGGACCATGCTCTGTGTTTTTTTTTTGCCTTCCTCTGGTTCAGCTGTGGGTGTAGCATTGGGTGTGTCGGGTTGTGCAATGTTTTGTTTGTTTAATTGATGACTTATTGTCCTGGGCTGGGTGGACTTTTGTCTTTTTCGACCTAGCAAACTATGCATCCTAGCATAACTTCTTGCAATCATAGCAAGCACGCATCCTGGCATAACTTCTTCAGTCTTCGCAAGCACATGCAGTCATACTGCTCACAGCCACTACAAACACATCTCCAGTGACATTAACTCCCTTGCAGTCGTTGCAAGCACACATTTAAGCACAACACTTGCTATCATGGCTAGGCGCGCAACTTAGCATAACTTGTAATCATTGCAAGCACTTTCAATGGCACTCAGACAGCCACACATCATTTTCAGCGGTACTCATTTGGCCACTTGGCCCCAGTGGCATTTTCATACGAGCCATTCACGGTTCCTGTCTGTCATTTCTCCCTTAGGACACTTGAGTTCAGCTTCCGTTCTACACCAGATGTCAAGTTGCCACACGCAGCTGGCTTCTTCTCGTAACACTATCAGGCTATATCTAGCCAGCATTTCTATCCTTACAGGACCCCGGTGAGCCGTCTCTGTTTACGGCCCATACAGTAAGATCCCCTCTACCTGGCATCCAGAAGCATAAGCCCGTAGCTAACGCCAAACGCTTGCCCATCCCAACTGCCATCTTTAAGGAAATGTAAAATATCCTCGCACGCCAGCCTCCCCCTTGACAAGCTGACCCTATCAGGTCAGTTTTTCAACACTTCACCCATACACAGGGGTGTACCAGGAAGCAGCTTCAGTCTGTTTTGAGAATGCTCAGTTCTGCAATATGGTCATTACCCAGGGTTGATCTTTATGTCATGCTTCCTGGTCTTCCCCTCCCAGACACAGGACCCCTGTCAGATCCTTAATCTGGACGCCGCGGACCTTTCAATGTCAGAGGTTCCGTACTACGTAGATCGGTATATCAATGTTCATACCGTCTATCTCGCCCCTATCACCCCAGGTAGTGACAGATGTAGCGACCATCACAGGCTTCGCTGCAATTTTTGGCCACCATTGGTATACAGGACCATGGCCTCCAGAAATATTCCTAAACCCTGGGTTTACCCGGATTTCCTCCCTCTTTAGCTACACCCCATCATGGCAGCTCTGTCCCATAGTAACAGCCGCACAGCTCTGGGGTCATTGCTGGACAGGGCAAACTATGGCCTTCACCACCGACAACCAGCAGAGATTATTGCAAAGACAGGTCTAAATCCCTAGCAGTCATGTCCTTCCTGTGTAGGCTGGTACAGCTGTCATTATAAATTCAGTTTAAAGTTGACTGTACATTGTTCCCGGGCAAGAGCAATCTCGCAGCAGATGCGCTGTCATGTTTAACTACACCTTCTTTGCACAGGTGCCAGGAGCCGATCCAGTATGAGCCATTATCCTTGGTCGGTCTCAGCTAAACCCCTGTTTAGCACAACATCTACAAACAGCGACCAAGCTCATCAACGTCTCACTTTCTCGCAACACCCTCAAGCCTACCAGATGGCCTGGAGGGCCTTCAAAAATTCCTGACACACCACTCCTGTGAAACTTCTAACATCAAGCAGATACTGGCCTTTATCTCATACTGTCATACCCAGCTAGCGCTATCCCATAACATGCAACATTTCTTGTCCTTGTGGGACCCCGCAAACCTTCCTTATTCATGTCCCACGCTATTTGAGCCATGCTACATGAAGTCCATGAACTCCAACCGGTGGTCAGTGCCAAATGCTTACCCAAACGGGTGACATCCTTAAGGGTATACCGACCATCCTGACTACCTCATTGTTTGGTCTCCCCCCTAGCATGGTCCTACAAGCAGCCAGGTGTTTGGCCTACTACGGGTCCCTGCGACCTGCAAAGCTCACCTGCAGCAATCCAGCAAGCCAAGAGCTACGTAGACACCACTTAGTCCGCTACAAAGATCACTTCATACTTCACCTAGTGGTTTCTAAAGAGCAGCAAGTAGGCGCCAGGGTAGACATCCACTTTACAGAACCGATAATAGCGGCTGTCCAGTTGCCACACTCAACCAACTGTCGACACTACTCCCCCAACAGTTGGACTTCAGTCCTCTTCTTCCTTTCTCGTCAAAGCCCTTGAGTACTGGTCAGTTTATGAAACACATGAGGGTACTTCTACGCAACTTTCACCTAAACCCTATGCGGTACCCCCGTCAATCATTCCGCATCGGGGCAGCCTCAGCAGCATCCCGTCACGGGGTCCCAGACCATGTCATTGAAAGGCTAGGCAGGTGGGAGTCTGCCTGCTTCGCCCGGTACAGCCACAATCCGCAAGTGGAAATGGCTCAGGCATTTATTAAACTCACTCAATGATCAGACTCAATTAATAAAGAACTATCCCCTACCGGAATGTTTTTGCCCCCTTATTTTGGTATACCGTACGTTAGACCAAGGCACACTTTCAGGTCCATTTCAAGTGGTAAGTTTATAATAACCCTGTATGTCATCCTTTTCCATATCGGCCGTAGGGCTCTAAACCAAACCATAAATATATATATGCGGTAAGGATTAGTCAATATGTTTGTGAATGTACATATATGTATATATATATATATATATATATATATATATATATATATATATATATATATATATATATATAAATTCTAGGGAATATGGGGTCTTTGGGGAATATTTCCTTTTTTCGTTTGCAGTTAGTTAAAAATATATATATATCATCTGTAATAAAGAAAAATAATATATTAAAAAAAAATTGAATTTATTATTTCATAATATTTATTAAATAAAAAAGAGGATTTAATATTACGGTCACACCCGACATGTGGACACGTGCCTTTCGACATACCTACACAGCGTCACACTGTTCCAATCATTGGGAATCATATCAAAAGACACTTCACAGATGGTACCTCACACCCTATCGTCTCTCTAAATTCTTCCCGGACCTTCCTTCTACATGTTGGAGGTCGTGTGGAAGTACTGGTACTATAGCGCACATTTTATGGTTTTGCAGATCCCTAAGCTCCTTCTGGAAACAAATTTTCGCTTTAATATCCTTTTTATCACTGATTCCAACATCCCCCAACCCCTCCCTGGCCCTACTACACCTTGGTGTTGACAAATTTCCGCCACACACACGCGTAGTGATAATTCACCTTCTTCTTGCAGCAAAATTAAACATTACAAAACTATGGAAAACCACTGACTCTCCATCCATCACGCATACGATCTCTGATCTAAACTTTCAATGCGAGATGGAAAGACTACTAGCTCGCAAAAATCTAAGTATGAAAACGTTTTTATCTGATTGGCATGTATGGCTTACTCATCCGAAATGTACTGTAATCTCATGAGTTTCTTTCCCGCGTGTAATTTTGTTTGTCATTATTACTATGCGCCTGATTTATTCTCCTGTGTTCCTAACCCCTCTGGTGTAACTAATATAATGTCTAGCTGATGCTCTCCTTCCCACACCCCTTTTCCCTCCGACTGGAGTTATTGCATTAATATGCTACAATTCTAATGTTCATCATTCATTTAACCACCTGTAGTTAGTCTGCGTTGTGGACTGGTATTGAGTGACTTAACCCCAGTTTGTATTCTTTGCCTCTGTTTGCTCTAGTCGGAACATCTGCTATGCTGTTTCAAGTGTTTATCTTGTTTGCCTTATTGAAATCAATAAAGAAACATTGAACTAAAAAAGAGGATTTAAATGACTAACATGACAGTCAAGAATTGAACTCCACTTGGCAATAAAAACATATTATGGATGCACATATATAGACAAAGTTAATTATGTCACATAAACACTGTACACCTGTATATACAATGAAGAAATGACCCTAACGCGTTTCGACCCTCACAGGGGTCTTCTTCGGAGGATTTGTCTATTATGGAAGAAAAAGACATCTATAAATAGATATATGAAAAAAAGGAATTGCTCATCATAATATACTAAGAACAATTTGCTGTAAGCAATATATATATATATGCATTCTTCCCGTGCCACACTCTCTGAAGCCTGGGCACTACCAACTTTTACAGACCCACACTCTGGGGCGGTACAAGAACTGGACATTTCAAAAGTTTTAACACGCTACTTACAGGTCACGAGTCCCTTTAGGGCCTCGAATAGGCTATTCATAATACCATGGGGTAGGAATAAATGTAAAGAAGCCACATCTAGGACTATCGCCTCTTGGATCTGCAAATTAATTCAAAAGGTGTATAGGGCAAGAGGTTTGGATCCGCCAGCGGTCAGAGCTCGATCCACTAGAGCTGTTTCATCGTTTCATCGTCATGGGTGGCAAGGGCAATGCGTATCTTTAGAGACTATCTGCAAGGCAGCCACATGGACATCTCCAAATATGTTCATGCGTCACTACAGAATTGACCCAGGGGCACTAACTTTGGTGGAATTTGGTAGAAGGACTATTAAGTCAGCCCTGGCATTGCCTTAAATAAAGTTTTCCTTTTGAAGCATTACCCACCCTGGTTTTAGCTATTCATTGTATCACTGGTATGCTGCCATGAAGGCACCAGGAAAACGGAAAATTGTTTCATACTTACCGTAATTTTCCTTTCCTGATGCCTATCCATGGCAAAATACATACCCTCCCTGGTATTAGATATAATTGGAGAATGATAAGGGGGGATATGGGTTTCCTTTTTATAAGCTAGTAACTATTCTGAGGGGAGGACTCTGGGGTGGAGTTATCACTGGTATGCTGCCATGGATAGGCACCAGGAAAGGAAAATTACAGTAAGTATGAAACAATTTTCAGTTTTCTTAACCCCTCCCCTAGGCACCCTAGCACTTCCCCTTTTGTCTTTCTTCTATCCTTACTTCTGGCTGTTTGCTGCGGGCTCTCTTGACTGTTGTATAACAGATATGATGCTTCCAGACCCCAACCTTACCTTATACCCCATTAACTTGAAACCACACTGGTTGGAGTAACAAAGGCCGTAGCAGCCTACTTTATTTAAACAAATAAACAAATAAATTCCAATAGGAAAAACTCTGTAATAAAATATGAACTATCAAAAATATAAAATTGTAAAAATATAAAACTTCTGAATAGCAACCACTATGTGGCATTGGTCTGTGCAGGCAATTATTACAAAACTTCTGAAACCATAACCAACTTGACACTGCGGTCCCTCTCCAAGCGTAATAAGACGCCTCAAGCCGACAAGCAGGCTCAAAGACAAACGCTGGCCGCAGTGCCCTATAACACTTTCCGTCTAACCTCAGTTATCCGGGAAACCACCATCAGGAGCCCATCCAGCGATAGTTCCTGAACCATTTTCCAAGTCTCAAACTCAAGCTCCAAGTGCCTAATGTCCAAACCTCCGTTCTGGACCATGAAGTTGCTGACTGCCCTATTCACCTTTCTCCTCGCCCTATTCACCCCATCTACAGACCTGGCCATCTGCCACGTGGTGCAGGCCACCATGTGAAATGGATAAGAACTACAAACTAGTTCGAGGTTATCTGCTGCTATTTCCAATTAAAAAGTATAAATGTGCATGCACATTAGAAGTAAACACTCTCTGAGATACGTTCAGCTCAGGCTACTTCTAACTTCTGATTTATTCGTGGGCGGGGTTAATATTTTATACAGAAAGATATGTCATTGCTATGTCAGTCTAATAGGTACATCTTATTGGTTACAATACAAGAGAAATGAAGAAACTTGATGCTTGAAGTTTGGTTGAAGCTGGTTCTGTTATCTCGAATGCATTCTTCTAACGCGTGGGATGTAGGGTGTAGATGCCATCTTTAACTCCGAACAGAGAGTCAATATGTATACTACATAATAAGTAAGGAACATGTATACACATAAGACAATAGACATTTTCTGATTATCATTATGTACATTAGATTCCTTCACAATCCCCCCTAAAATGGCTATTTTCTTCTGTCCCTCATCTAAAGGTCCTCTTCACCTGGCCCGTTCGCCTTAGCAACTCTTTTTAAGCTGTATATAGAGTTAAGCAGCAACTAATTCACTACCCCCCTCGATACAGCTGGAGAAGGGCAATCAGGTGCTATCCATCCCTATAACCCTATAGGATTGTGAGATTTTGGACAGGGAGTGACTGTAGAGGAGTGAAGGGTTTGTGATCCTCCATCATAAGAGGGTCCTCTTCTTCTTGGTGGAGAAATGTAGGTGGGCTTTTGTCTACAGCCTTGCTCATTGACTTCTTTACGAAATGTAGAATACAGCATACAATCGGGGCTAAAAGAACCAGGATTATTAGTACCGTTACCCCTATCTGGGCGAGAACCTTCTGCCACCCGCTCATCCAGCTAAAATATTGATCCCATGGGTCTGTAATACCGGAGTTCTTCTTCAACTCCAATGACAAATCTTCTAATTTCTTTATAGCTAAAGTTACTTTACCATTTGGTCCGGTATTATCAGGAATGTAGGTGCAACAGGTTCCCGTTTTTTCTATGATTTTACAGACACCTCCTTTCTCAGCTAACATCATGTCTAAGGCCATCCGGTTCTGGAATGTCATTTAGGAAGTGGGGCTAACTGATCAGCAATTCCCTGGAGGGCATCTTTAGTGTAATTCACGAATCTTTGTTGGTTATAGTTTTTTTTTTTTTTTTTCCAAAAATAATTTATTGAAGTTTCCAATAGTATAAGAACAGTCGATACACAATGTATCCATACAAAAGGAAAGAAAACCATAGTGCAAAATAAGAACACAGATAACAACATGAACTGCAATTGGTTACAAACCCCTCTTATTATATAATGCGATTTACACCGTGAACAGTATCAATCATAAGCTAAAGGATCGAGCAGGTTTACCCGGTAGGACCCCTTGCGGGTGGTCGGGGATTGTAGCGTAAACAGTTCAAAGTGGACACTGTCAGGGTTTGCCATCGTTTGCGGGTGTAGTCACGTCCCTGAGGGAACGTGGCGATGGATGAGGGCAGGGGGGGAATGATAAAACTGTCGGGCGATAATACGGTACGTGGGGCCAAAACAAATGGGTAAGCAGTTGACTGGAACCAGTCAGTCGGGCCATGAACATGGTCATCTGTGTCTGAGCTAACTTCCCACCGGGGGGGAGTCAGTGGGATTTCAGGAGATGTGGGAAAAAGTGAAAGGGGCAGGTATGGGGGGGACAGGGGGATGGGAAGGGGTGGGGAAAGGGGCGGGGGGGGGAAGGGGTGTCGTCTCTCCGGGCTCCTCCACAAAAAAAAAAAAAAAAAAAGGGGAAAACAAGCGTCGTTGTAAAGGTGTATACGATCGTCCGCTTGGGTTCCTTTCTAATGAGGGAGACTCGCAGAAAAGCAAGGGAAAACTAAAAACAAGAGGACTAGCCCTACTTGGGCCAGCGCCAGGTCATGTGGCAAAACACACAAGGGTTGATTGGAAATGTACTCAATAAGGAGAGTTATCCAAAGAAAAAAGGCAGCCATAATCCCGAAACTGTGTCCACTTATCCCAGGTCCGTGCAAACTTCTGTGGGGAGTCACGGGCAATGTGGATGAGCTCCTCCATTTCTGCTATTTTTGCTACTTTGTTTAGCCAATCATTAATGGAGGGGACGTGGGGGGAGCCCCAATGGATAGGGATGCAGAGCTTGGCGGCGTTAAGGAGGTGTAGAGTCAGTGATTTCAAGTAAAGGCGTGTGGGGGCAGAGGAGTGATGGAGAAGCATGCAAGCCGGTGTATATTCTATTGTGCTACTGGTGATGGTGCTAGCTATCCTATGAACTCGTGTCCAAAATGTTTGGATTTTGGGACAAGTCCACCATATATGCAAGAGCGATCCCCCATCGTTTAAGCATCTCCAACATTTGTTAGGGACGTCAAGATTGAATTTATGCAACAGTTCAGGCGACCTGTACCATCTAGATAGAAGTTTGAAGTTATTTTCCTGAGTGTGGACGTTCAGCGAGCCTTTGTGTGTGTAAATCAAAATCCTATCCCAGTCGTCGTCAGAGAGGTCTATTTGCAAATCTTTTTCCCAGGCCTGACAAGCTTTCCAGTCCTTCGGAGAGGCGGACTGAAAGAATAGGGAATAGATTATAGAGATTAAGTGTCGTTGAGGAGTGTTTTGGGAGCAGAGACTTTCAAATACTGTTAATCGCCTAGACAAGTTGCCATCTGCGTTTTCCGATCTAAGGAAGTGGCGAATTTGGAAGTATGTCCACATAGGGCAGGGGGGGCAGTCATCCTTGGTAGGGAGGGCGCTAAATTCCAGCAGATCCCCATTGCTAAAAAAGTGGTGGGCCTGGACTTCCTGGTGCACCCAGCACTCTTTGAGAAAGTTGTTAGACATTCCCGGGGGGAAGGCTGGGTTGAGTCGGATGGGTGTGAGAGGACTCAGGGTGGAGGATATCTTGAATTTACGGCACGCTTCCCTGAAGCTAGTCAGAGTAGCACTTACAAGGGGGTGGTCTTTAGACATTTTGGAAACGCTGGCTGAGGGGATCCACGGGGCGTTTTTGATGGGTATGGCAGAGAGCGAGTCGTCTATGTGGACCCAGTCCTTATCCCCTAAGCGGGTGGACCAGTCCACTATTCTAACCATATGGCAGGACAAGTAATAATTTTTGAGGTCAGGGAGGCCGATTCCACCTGCGTTCTTGGGGAGCGTGAGCTGGGAGTAGCTGATCCTAGGGCTCTTGAGTTTCCACAGAAATTGGGTAGCTAGGCGTTTAATGAGTCGAAAGAAGGAGGGCGGTAGTTGGATGGGGATAGTTTGTAAAAGATAGAGAACTCGTGGGAGAACATTCATTTTGAGAATTGCTGCACGACCAAACCACGAGAAGTGGGATTTGTCCCATTTCCGTAAGTCTTCGGCAATGGTTCTAGAAAGGGGGAGAAAGTTTCTAGCGAAGAGATCGTTAAGGCGCGTGGGAAGCTGTATCCCCAGGTATGTTATAGCTTCTCTTTGCCAGGAGAACGGGAATGAGCTTTGGCATTGGGAGACTAACACATCAGGCAATGTGACGTTCAGAGCGCTAGACTTGGAGAAGTTTATCTTGAGATTGGAGATACGGCCGAAGGTTTCGAAATCTTTTAGTAGATTTGGGATCGTTACTAAAGGGTCACTGAGGAAAAGCAGGATGTCATCTGCATATGCGGCTAATTTATGGGTACGCCCAGCCACAGAGATTCCTTTAATATTTTCGTTTGTCTGAATACGTCTGAGCAGGGGTTCTAGTGTCAGGATAAATAAGATGGGGGAAAGCGGACAGCCCTGTCTCGTTCCGTTGCGGATGGGGAAGGCATTTGACAGGCGGCCATTAACTCTTATGCTAGCAGTCGGGACTGAATAAAGGGACATGATAAGATTGATCATTTTTTCAGGTAATCCCAGGTGACGAAGTACCGCCTCCAGATAGTCCCAGGCAAGCCTGTCAAATGCCTTCTCCGCATCCAGGGACAGGAAGAATCCCTTCTGATTTCGGGACGTAAGCCAGTGGTGTAAATTAATGGCCTTGGTAGTATTGTCCCTGGCTTCCCTACCAGGGACAAAGCCCACTTGGTAATTTCCTATCAGGGAGGGGAGGAAGGGGAGTAGGCGGTTAGCCAAGATCTTTGCAAAGAGTTTTATGTCCGAATTGAGGAGGGAAATAGGCCTATAACTGGCAACTGAGGAGGCATCTTTACCTTGCTTGGGGATGACCGTTATATGTGCTTCTAAAAGCCTATGGAATGGAGTGGGCGTATTGTTTAGAGAGTTAAAGGCACTAAGAAAGGGAGTTACTAAGGCGTCAGTGAAGGTCTTGTAATAAGGGGCGGAGAAGCCGTCAGGACCTGGACTCTTACCCGGCTTCAATTGTCCGATAGCCTGTCTCAGTTCCAATTCGGAGATGGATTTGTCAAGTTCAGAGGCCTGATCTCTGGATAATTTATCGGGGCTAAATTTATCAAGAAACTGGGAGATGAGGGTCTCCCTTTGTCTCTTTGTAGAGCTAGAAGCAGAGGGACAAGGTAAATTATACAGGTCTCTGTAATAGCGTTCGAACTGGGCAGCTATGTTCTCCGAAGAAGTATGAGCTTTTCCCGACGAGTCGGTTATAGTGTGTACATTTGTGGAGGCCTTTCTAGTGTGTAAGGCACGGGCTAGAAGTCTACCGCATTTATTACTTTGTTCGTAGAACAGCTTCTGGCTCAGGACTAGTTTACGACGGGCTTTATAGTTTAATGTCTCTAAAAGAAGTTTTCTGGTGTCAGTCAGATCTTGGAGGGTATCTTGAGCTAGCGATTGTTTATGGGACCGTTCAAGCCTATGGATTTTTTGTACCAACTCCGAGGTTTTAGCTTGGTTTTCTTTTTTCCTGATAGCAGAAAGCTCAAGAAACTTTCCCCGTATCGTGCATTTGTGGGCTTCCCAGGTCGTTATAGGCGAGATCGAGGGGTCTACATTTTCACGGAAAAAATGAGCCAGGCTAGAATTAATGAGGTTAATGTTAACCTCCGAGGAGAGTAGAGAGGCGTCCAGACGCCAGATCTTTGTGGCCTGTCTCTGGTGTGGAAGGGTAAGTAGAATCGAAATGGGGTGGTGGTCAGCTATAACAAGAGGTTCAATCGTGGTGGCTTTGAGGAGGGGAAGGTCCCTCTGGGAAATAAATAGGTAATCCAAACGGGAGTACTTATTGTGTGGGGGCGAGAAGAAGGTGTAATCTTTGTCGTTGGGGTGAAGGGTGCGCCAGGAGTCATGCAAAGTGAGGTTTTGTAATAGGGTTCTAATTTGCCGCAAGTTTCGATAGGGGAGGGATGAGGTACCTGATGAGGAGTCTAGGAGAGGTTGTAGCGTTACATTAAAGTCCCCACCAAGGATGAGCAGCCCCTTCCCGAAGCTTGTCAAGAGTTCTGTAACTGAGCGAAAAAAGCTTAATTGAGCAATGTTGGGGCTATAGATATTTGCCAAGGTGACAGGGATGTTATGAAGGCGTCCTTTTAGGAAAACATATCTCCCTTCCGGGTCAATGAGGGATTCCTCCAAGTGCCAAGGTATATGTTTTGCTAGAAGAATAGAGACACCCTTAGTTTTTGCCAAAGGGTTGGTAGAGTGAAAGACCGTGGGATATTTACGACTTACAAGGTTGGGTATATGTTTGGTGCAGAAGTGGGTTTCTTGAAGAAAGATAACGTCTGCCTTTTGCTGTGACATCAGGCTCAGGACTTGGCTGCGTTTTTCAGGCACGTTAAGGCCTTTCACGTTTTGGGATACTATTTTCAGAGTAGCAGGGCGGGCACCTGTGTTTGAGGCGTGCATAGTGTAGAAGGAAGGATGGGTAATGTAGCGTGAATCAACCAAAATTGGGTCTCAAACCTCAGTGATAGCGTCACAGAGAAGGAACAAATTAAACAGTTGGCAGAATAGCGGAGATAAAGGCTTACTGGCCTCTATAGTTTATGTAATTGATCCAATCTACATTCTTGTTCACAGTTATTATGGGGATCAAAGACTCAAAACCAACTTTTACCTGATCCTTGGCTTTGAATTAATCAGGGACCCCCCTTGGAACTCCTATAGCATCTATGTACACATGAGGGTGAAAGCTTATGGAGAGAGCTGCTCGCTTCCTCCTCTGACTGTGTGCTGGGTCAGTGTATGTATCAGGAGTATCTTCTGCTAGGATATGGAGGGGCATAATGACCTTTTCAAGGGCATATTCACCGGTCCAGATTCCCTCTAATCTGGTCCTATGTTCCAACCCACTGTCCCTCCCAGGAACCACAATTCTGGCCCCAGTAATTGTCCGTAAAACACACATATATATCCTTACCATCAGGGATGTCACTGTACCAATGGCATTGCCATGAAAGGGTCAAACGGACAAGGTACTATGTCACAGTAATCAAAGGTAAAGGTGGTCACATGTGTATATGAAGAGTTATACCAAAATGTAATTATGTTATCATTTTTTGTGATGACCACCTCCTGGGCCTCCCCCCTAGACCAAACAGAAAAAGGATATGCAGCATGGTTGTCATGAAGTGGGCGGGATCTTGTTCTCAGGGGTTGGAGCTTTCTTGCAGTGGGAAGCGTGTATTCAGGTGTTCTTCCCAGCCAATTTCGACTGAGGTGGCTGTGGTCAGCAAAACTTGGAATGAAACCATCATATCTGGGTTCAAGAGAATGTTTTCTCACAAATGTATTTACCAGCCTCCAATCTCCAGGCAGTAGTTGGTGTGTTCCTGTATCTAATTCAGGATCTGGAATGGAAGAAAACACCTGGACATGCATTTGGGTTAATTCTCGTGATAATGCGGTTACATAATTAGTCAACACATCAGATTGTAACTGTAACTGTTGGGGAAAGTGACAGCCAAGTCTGGGGGCTGAACCAAACAACATTTCATAAGGGGATAGGGCATGTTTCCCCCCGGGGAGTGTGTCTGACACTGAACAGGGCAATGGGCAAACTGTCTGGCCGACTCATCTTAATCTTTTGGGCCATCTTTAACATCCTGTTTTTCTAGTGTCCCTTTCATCCTTTCTACCTTCCTGCTACTTTGAAGGTGGTAAGGGGTGTGTAGAGCCAACTGAACCCCCAGTGCTTCCCTAATCTTTTGTAAGGGTTACTGTGAAGGCTGGGCCTGATCGCTCTCTATCACCTCTGGGACCTCAAATCTACATACTATCTCACTCAGTAGTTTCTTAGCTGTGGTCCTGGCAGTCATGTCCACCTCCACTAGGGCATATTCGAATCTGTCACTCCTTTTGCATTTGGGAGTGATCAATTTGTATCCTCTGGAAGGGGTATAGAGCTTTTGCCAGGTGCTTCTTCTGTGCCTTTTCTGTACATTCTGGGTTACATTTGTTGCAGATAGTACATGATCTGCAGAAGTTGTTGGTCAATGGAGTAACTCATAGGTTCATAAGAGTCTTTGTCAAGTGGGCAGCTCCATTTGCCCATTGCACCATGGCTGGGTACATACTCCTGGGTAGACAAGGCTTCTTGTTGCACTCGAATAGTCCATCTCTGAGAGTTGCTCCTCTCCGTTTTCCAGCTTTCCTTCTCATCCGGACTTGCTGCTTCCTGTCTCAGATAAACTCTGTCCACTGGGAGAGTCTGTAGGATAAGCACGGAGTGCTCTTCTTCTACCACCCTGCTGTCCACTTCCCGTGGACCACTGGCTGTCTGTTTGGCAGCTGAATCAGCTAGATTGCCTCGAGCTTCCTTTGAGTTGAGTTTGTCGTGTGCTTTACTTTTAGAATAGTCACTTGGGTTGGGAGAAGCAGGGCGTCCATCAAGTCCTTGATGGCTGAGCTGTGTTTCACAGGTGTTCCTTCAGCCGTCAGGAACCCTCTGTCCTTCCAGATAACACCAAAATCATGTGCAATGCTGAAAGCATATCTTGAGTCTGTATGAATGTTGGCTCTTTTCCTCTGCCAATTTAAATGCTGTAGTAAGTGCTTGCAGCTCTGCCACCTGTGCAGACATCACTGGCGGTAAGGTTTCAGTTTGGAGAACTGAGTTTTCAGTGGTGACCTGGATCCTGCAGGGGTATTTCACTCATGGTGGGGAGATGAGTGGTTTCCAGCCGCATTAGTTCGATGCAGTCATGGGGTGACAAGTCAAGACTCGACTCCTCCTCCTTTCCCCCCTCAAGAAGTGGAAGAAGGGTGGAAGGTTTCAGTGTTTGACAACATAATAGAGTAATGCTGTCTAGAAGGTAGGAACACAGGAGTCTCAAGTGTCTAGCAGTGGACGGATGTTTCGGCTGGATCTTGGTGGAGTATGGGAGCAATGTCATGGGAGCAAGCAGAACGAGGCAGAGTCCGAGAGCCAAGTCTGAAAATTTTGTCAAACAAGGCTTGTGCAGCAAAGACAGTTCACAGACACAATGGGCCTCCTCTTGCTATCACATCCAGCTGACAGGAATAATATCCTATAGGGCGTAGGCAGATGCTGGGTGATTGGGTGAGTACACCTGCAGCATGTCCCAGATGTTCGGATACAAAGGGCTTGAACATTTTGTCGTAGTCTGGGAGCCCTAGCGCCAGAGATGGTGTGCTTGAAGGCCTCAAAGTTGGATATTGCTTCAGGAGACATCTGGAAGGGGTCTGCTTTCAGGGTATCATACAAAGCTTGCATCAGTAGGGAGCCTTCTGGAATCCATGCTCTGCAATAGGAAATTAGTCCAAGGAAGGAATGAAGGGGCTTCTGGCCTTGTGGCAGTGGGATGTTGGAGATTGCTTTTACCCTGTCTTCAGTGAGATGTCTTGTCCAAAAAAAATTACAGATGTTGAGCACCACTACAATTTGGGCTTTGAGGCTTTGCAGCCCTGTTTGGCAAGATAGCACAACTGGCTTTCTGAGGTGACTTCAACAGTGGGTAAGTCAGCTGCACAGTGGAGAAGGTCATCAACATATTGGAGGAGAATTACTTCCAGGTGATCCTCTTGTTATGTGTCAAGGATGATAGCCATAGCTTTTGCAAACTAGCTTGGAGAGTTCTGTGCCCCTTTTGGCATAACTGTCTAGATATGTTGCTGTTTTTTCGTGGGTGAATGCAAAAGGTACCAGCAGGAGGAGTGAGGGTGGACACTGAAGAGAGCGTTTGCATGGTCCACCACTGTGAGGTACTTTGCAGTCAGGCACACCCCCGCAAGTAGCTGGTTCTCTTTTAGGGGTTCTCTTCTTCCTAGAGAACAGAGGTTTGTTGCATAGAGATGCACAGGGTATCAGGGCTCCATTTGACACGAGGGCCTTGACATGCTTCAAAATAGCTGCAGATTGAGCTAACTTTGGGGGGGGGGGGGGTATTGTGGTTTCCGGGGCAATGATGCGCCCTCTTTGAACTTGAATGAAACTGGTGGTACTTTTAAGTGACCGATGTCTTCCGGGCCTGTGGACCATAGACACGCAGGAATTCTGTCAAGTACTTCCTGCGGTATTGAACTTGGAGTTATTGCTTCATGAAGTGTCATCAGGAGAGGCAGAGAACACAAGGCAGATGAGTCTTCCAAGGATAGGGGAGTATGTAACTTCACCGCCGCCACCCCCCTTCAGGTGTGAAAATGATTGACGCCTGTAGTCTGGACAGCACATCAGTAGATTCAAGGGACATGTAGAGGACACCACAAATCCAGCAAGCAAATCAGGAAATGTCCCCACTTGGAGAGGCTCAGTGAGTGGACTGGAGCGGGGCACCCCATCCACTCCCAAGCAGAAAACATCAATAGTGGAAAGGAAAGAATTATCAGGCAGGTCCTCAGCCCTCAATATACTCCTGGCTGCACTCATGCCAATGAGAAAAGTGGTAGGTTTTCCTTGTATAGGTAACGTGACCTTTGCTAGGGGTCCCCCAGTCTCATTTGAGGACACTGTCATAAGGGGTGACACGGGTTTGCCCATTTCCAAGCTTGAGTTAGGGTGTGGTGGTTCATGTCCACGTTGCCCTTCACGGGGATCCCTGTCTTGTCTCGGATGTCTTGGGGCTCTGCATGCTCTTCTGGTGTGACCCCGCTTCCCACAGTTGTAACAGATGATCTTTTCCCAGGTATTGGGCAGTGGTGGTGGACGAGTGTAGGCGGGATCTTCGTCTTGTGTTACCATGAGGGGCGTTGTTTTTTTTTCCCCTTTTGGTTTTCTATCCCTCTGGCCACCAACAGTAAATCGGACATTTTCATTGAGCGATATTCAGGGCGGGCCACCATCAGGCCTGAGACAAAAGCAAATGATAACATGTGTGTGTGTGTGTGTCTTTTCATAGAGGGAGAAGCCCAGATCATCAATGGCCTGTATGAGTCTAGCATGATACTTCTCCGCAGACTCCCCTTTATCTTGGGCAATATCTTGGATTGTGGCGGTCTGATCTGCCAATTTCTCCTTTGTCCAGTTGCGTAGTTGTGCACAGAACTCCACGCCTGAGGTGTAGGAAGTGGCACTTGTCAGGCAGACATCATAGTAGGGCCGCCTGCATGACCGACAAAAAGACATGTCCTACTTTAATTTGGCATAGGCTGATCAAGTCTCTTGTAGTCGCCCTATCCTGCGGTAGAAGGGTATTGGCTGTTTTTCTGGGTCAGGCAGACTTGTCACTAAGGCCGCCGCTTGTGATGGGGTAAAAGCAACATACATCACCAGTGCCCCTTCTGGTAACCGAGACTGGTGTTGGGGCGGGGGGCTGAGAATGGGCACTGTTTCTTATGGTTGTCAGCATATGTTTGAGATCCTCTCGGAACTGTGAGTTCGGAGCCAGATTGGGGGTTAAATCAGCAGGTGGCCTTGCTGCCTGTTGTTGGCCTTCCCACTCGGACGCTTCTTCATCATTAACATACCCAGCCTGTGAAGGTAGTGCTTCCATATTAGGGAAGACAGGTGTGTGGTAGGAACCATCCTGGTTTAGAACAGGAAGAACTGGGTATAGGCCATGGCTGGGCCTACTGGGTGTACCAAGATGGCCGCCGGCAGGAAGTGCACTGGGCTGGGCAGAAAGTGAAGGCATGGGTGCACTAAGATGGCTGCCGGGTGGAGTTGTCATAGTGGGTTGTGCTTGGGCTGGAGTTTTGAGAAGGGAGTGGGTGTAAGGCGGATGGCAGGGCTGTCCCTCTCCTCCTTTGTTCCAGTTTTAGTATATGGGGCGGTACAGCCACATTATCAACTCTGTGATACACATACATAGTACAATTGGCATCTTTCTTGATTTCCTCTTCTATCAAACCCTCTTTGCGCAATGCCCTTGCCGTCCTGTACTATGCTTCTGCCACATCCAATAAGCCATTATCACACAGAGCGCCCCTTTGTTCTCTTATCAGCACACGCCATTCCTCTGCTTCTTGCAACATCTTCTCTCCTCTTCACAATATCACATGCTAGCATTCCCTTCTCTCTCTCTCTCTCTCTCTTTCTTTCTCTTTCTCTCTCTCTTTCAGCGGATGGCTTCAGAGGAAAATACAGGCAACTAATGGGTTAATACTCCTTTGACCGCTGTCTTATCAAAGAATTCCTAGGGTGGGGACTCGTATACCTGCGAGCTGTCTCCTCCACACTTCTGACTGTTCTATCTCTTCGAGGGTCAAAACTAGCACGTCAGAGGTGGTGGGGAGCAGTGGCTTATGGCCCAACTGATCCTTCAGGTAGCCACCTTCTCTCACCTTCACCAATCCCCAACCCTCCTCATGTATGGCAAACAATAATCCACAAATACACTCATGACAGGACATTACACCTGACACTCTTTGACCTGCAAGGATAGCTCTCGGGAGAAGCTCACCTGAGTTACAAGCCTGCCAAATTCCAGCGAGCCTTCGTTCAGTCTGCCCAATCTGCAGCTGAGATTAACCCTCAAGAAAAGCTCACCCGAGAAGAAAGTTTATAGACGTTTGCAAGACTGCCACTTCCACAAGCCTTCTTTCAAACTGCCCTAATTCACAGCTGAGATTAACCCTCAGAGGTCCAACACAGCCAACCTCGAGTAACCCTGTCTATAAAGGCCTGCAGAATTCCACCCCACCACTAGAGGTAGAATCTAGGGGTGAGGATGGACACACGCCTGCAGCTGCACTTTCAGTCTGCTAAATTTGCAGTCCTTCAGAATGACAGACACTGATCAGGTAATAGTCAGCAGAAAACCATTAGCAGGTTTGTTAAAACAGCTCCAGGTGAGAAATAAGTTACCTGCCTCTTTGAACAATCGAAAGGAGCCAATAAGACAAAATCAACCGGCCCAACCAGAGAAGTCGTACAATAGTAAGAATAAATATGCTTACCGTACTGTTAGGGCTGCGCACTTAACCCCCTTCTCTGATCTGGCCAGCTGTTCAGTCTTGGAATGCGGTCTCCCTTCGATTGAAGCCTGAAGTCCCCACACTCGGGCGCCAGATGAAATGGATAAGAACTACAAACTAGTTTGAGGTTATCTGCTGCTATTTCCAATTAAAAAGTATAAATGTGCATGCACATTAGAAGTAAACACTCTCTGAGATACGTTCAGCTCAGGCTACTTCTAACTTCTGATTTATTCGTGGGCGAGGTTAATATTTTATACAGAAAGATATGTCATTGCTATGTCAGTCTAATAGGTACATCTTATTGGTTACAATACAAGAGAAATGAAGAAACTTGATGGTTGAAGTTTGGTTGAAGCCGGTTCTGTTATCTCAAATGCATTCTTCTAATGTGTGGAATGTAGGGTGTAGACGCCATCTTTAACTCCGAACAGAGAATCTGTATACTACATAATAAGTAAGGAACATGTATACACATAAGCAAATAGACATTTTCTGATTATCATTATGTACATTAGATTCCTTCACACATGTCCGACCAAACTATAATCGTGTTAGGAAAATCCGTGCTTAGACGCCACACATCAAACTTAATGTCGCGTGTAAGGTCAATCATAGTTCTATTGCCCAGGTCATTACCTCCCGCATGGATGACTAACACATCCGGTGGCCTATCTCTCTGCGCAAAACGATGTACCTCCCCCACCAATCTACCCCATAACATTCCTGGGAAATCAAACCACTTAATACAAACCTCCCTCTTTGAAAAACCTAACTGCCTGCCTCCCCTTCTAGCATCACCCCTCCGTGCCTCCCAGCACACATAGGAATGGCCCATTATCCAGACTAATCCTTTTGCCGTACCTGAAAGTAGAAGAAAAATAGAAACCATCCATGATCACCGTATTCCACCAGTACATTATCTTTAAAGAAAACAAAATAAACACTCGCCCCATCCAACACCCCAGCCTAGGAAAATTTTGTTTACTATTCATAATAAACTATAAAAAAATTTTTTTTTTATTATTATTATCCACCAAACCCCAAAGTGAAAAACATGTTAGCACTAGCCAACGAGGCACTTGACCACTTACCAACATCAAAAGTAAAAAAGAAACCTGCCCGGTCAAAAAGCCCACAACCATGTGCACTACTGCCATGCATGTACTCCCCCCATCCGACCAGTCCCCCCAAGGGGATAACATACACTTGTAACCCCACCACCACGCTTGCGAAAATGACCACGTACACTCGTGTTCTTATCCGTGGTCCGTACTACAACCTCCTTCACTCTACCTCCTGACCCATATCCCACACTGTGGTGCAATGCCTAACCGCTTCCACCCCCACTGTGCCAACTACTAAACCACCCTGCCGCTCTCAACGACCCTCTCCTCTTTCTGGCGGTGTGTCCCACAACCATGCAGGGCAAGGCGTCCCAAACCGCTCCTCCTCCGGCACTAACTCCCGGAACCTGTCCAACCTGAACCTGGACAGCGCATCCACCACCACGTTCTCCACACCCGGGAGGTGCACTGCATGAATGAAAACATTCAGTTGCAGGCACCACAATACCAGATGACGCAACAACCTGATGACCGGGGGGGAAGAAGACCTATTGCTATTAATGACCTACACCATCCCCATGTTGTCCCCATGGAAACACACCTTCAGATCCCTGAACGATGCACCCCACATTTCAACTGCCAGTACGACCGGAAACAGATTCTTTGTGTATCTTGCTGCCACCCAGGATTGTGGCCAAGGACCCGCGCTTCATTGTCCCTGGAAAAACGCCCCAAATCCAAAGGCACCGGCTGCATCAATGAAGAGTTCCAGGCCAAAGTTGCTGACTGGTCCCGACATCCACATCGCCCTACCATTAAACGACTCCAGGAAGGTCTGCCAAACCTTCAGGTCCCCCTTATGCGATTTTACCAGACGCATGAAATGAGTCAGGGATCTGATTCCTGCCGTGCTAGCAGTCAACCTGAGGTTGGAAACTCGCCGCATCGGCAAAATACCACAGGCAAAATTAAGGTTTCCCAAAACCGATTGCAACCTCCGCTGCTGAACTTTTTGAACCCCCAACAAACCTGCTGCAGGTTCCTGCCGCAAGTCTACCAGTTTGTCTTCTGGTAACCGGCATTCCATGGCCTCGGAATCCAGAACAATGCCCAGAAATATGACGACTGTTCGAGGTCCCTCAGTTTTTTCCGGTGCCAAAGGAATGCCAAATTTTTGTGCAATATGCTGCAGCATCACCAACAATATCGCAGAAATCTTAGAAGCTGCAGGCCCAATACACAGGAAATCGTCAAGGTAGTAAATTATTGAATTCACTCCAGACACATCCCTAACCACCCATTCAACAAAAGAGCTAGATTGTTCAAATAACGCGCATGATATTGAACAACCCATTGGCAAGCATTGGTCAATGTAAAAACCATCCTCCCAATGACACCCCAACAAGCGAAAACTATCCGGGTGCACCGGCAACAACCTAAAGGCCGATTCCACGTCACGCCTTGGCCAATAAAGCCCCTTTACCATATCTGCGCACCCAATTTACCGCCGCATCAAATGACGTGTAGGACACTGAGCAAGCCTCCTGATCTATCCCATCATTAACTGACCCACCCTTTGGGAAGTAAAGGTGGTGAATAAGCCGGAACTTATTGGGCTCCTTTTTGGGCACTACTCCCAACAGAGAGACCACCAAGTCATCCCAAGGAGGCAAAGGGAAAGGGCCGCTCCTCCTACCCAATGCAACTTCCTTCCGCAGTTTCTCAGAAATCACCTGCGAGTGTTGCAGGGCCGACTTCAGATTATGGGACAACGGGGGGAACAACTGCCAATGAACAAGGAATCCTAAAGCCTTCCGTGAGTCCAGACTCCAGTAGCTTCGCTGCTCCCCTGTCCGGAGAAACGGCCGCATCCTTTCTACTATCACCAGTGTCCTCCCTCTTGTTGCCAATGTCCCCAGGTCATCCCTTACCTTGCTTAAAGCATCTGGATGAGGGGTGAGATCCGCCGCATCCCGTACACTCGTGCTTAAATCTGCAACTGCTTCCAAACTTACACGTCCCTGAGTTATACTGCCAACACACCCCCTTTTTTGTTTCAGGCCGGTTGTCCTGAGGCCGAAGGTCCACCCCCCTGAAAAAACTGCCCCGGTGCCCTCGCCGTCATCATCAAGCGCATCCACAAGCTGATGTCCTTATGGTCCCATCTCAATTCAGGCCACACTGCTCTCCGCTGTCTGAACTGCTCGTCGTAGCGCAGCCACGCAGTTCCTCTGTATACCCGGTATGCCTCACCTATGGCATCCTAATAGCAAAACAACGCCGAACAATGTTCGGAGTGTTTTTCCCCTATGATGCTGGCCATAATGGCAAACGCCTGTAACCAATTCGCAAACGTCCTATGAATTAATTGGTACCTCCGTTTCTCCTCATTCTCCTTCTTGGAATCGTCCGGCTTCACCCTATCCAAGTTGAACTACTCAAGCGGTAACAGGGAGAAAATATCCACATACTCACCTTTCCACAGTTTCTCCCTGACCTCTTGTTTTAGATGAGCCCCTAGTGGTCCCTCATAACATATGTAGACCTCACATCCTGCGGCATCTCGTAATGTCCTGCCTACCGCCTTTTTCGCTAGCTGCCGCAACCTTTTCTCCCGCCTGTGCCACACTTTTTTCTCCAACCCTTGCTTCCAAAGCTGTCCCCCCCACTGAGGGTTCCTCAACTGGCTGGACCACTAAAGTGCCCGCCCCTGCCGTAACTCCTGCCGGGGGTATCCATGCCGCCACAGGCCCAACTGGGGCCTTCTCCCCAATCTCAAACCAGCTCACCAGTTCCTTCAACCCTGCCAAAAAACCCTTCAGTCCTGTGGAAACCCCTGCAGCCTCCCCCACCCCCAGAATCTGCCCGTGTCCCCCCTCTTGACCCACCTGCTCCATTTTACCTGGTGCATACATCCCGGGTAAAAGTACAAGTGACTTACTGGGTTGCACAGGTGACGCCCCATCAGCCGAGTGCCTGTTCTCTCCTGATGCCATCCTGCTGAATGGGAGGGCTGCCTCATCCGTCCCCTCCGATTCCTCCATGGCTCTCTGCTCCAGCTCTTCTTTGTCATCCTCATCTGATGACAAAGACAAAGACAGGTCCCCTCTGGCTGCCGCAATGCTCACTGCCATTCGATTTTTCCTGCGCTCTGCATGTCCTCCCACCGATTTCCGTACGACTTTGCCATGACTGGTGTAAGGAACCGCAGTCCCAGAGGCCCCTGCCCTGCATGGTGTGTACCTGGATAGCTCCCTTCCAAGCACGCTGTGATCCTCTGCTGTGGCTGCAGCTGTCCTGGGGATAGCTGGTCTCCTATGCATGCTCCGCTCCCCTCCACTGCTCAGCTCCGCTCTTTGGGCGGGGCCAGTGCTCCAAGGTGTCTCCACACTATGATCCCCTGTCATAAGCAAAGTAGGCCTGGGGATATCAGCTCTCCCTCTCCTGGTACCAACTGCTGCATGCTGTTCTGTTCTGGAGGCAGGGCAGGCACTCTCTGAAGCCCCTCTCCTGCCTGGTCTGGTCGCCATGTTCAGGTCCCTGAGCCTCCCCTGCGTGGCTGGTCCTGGCTGTGTAAAAGCCTTATCCGGGTGCCCACCGCTGCTCACTGCTTGTTTCTTGGCTGGGGGAGACACCGTGCGCACCGCCATGCCGCTGCTCCTGTCCGCTGTCCCCCCTGCCTCTCAGGCGAAAAACACTCTGACGGCCGTGATCTGTGGGCACTGGTCCCGCTCCTAGCCCCCTCTCCACCACTCTGCTCAGGCTGTTTAATTAAGTCCCCCAGGGAATGCAATAGACAGTCCTCACCCCGGATCGCCGTCTGCTCCCTCAGCTGGGCCAACATCCTCCCCACATGGTCCAAGCTGCAACTTTTTCCTCCGTCTTATGTTAACTCCCAGCATGCCCCAGGAGATTATAATAACTTTTCTTAACCCCTCCCCCTAGGCACCCTAGCACTTCCCCTTTTGTCTTTCTTCTATCCTTACTGTTAACCCCGTCATGTCCGCCCTGCGCTTATTGCTTCTGGCTGTTTGCTGCGGGCTCTATTTAATATAACTAGCCGTGTTTTATAAAACAGACATGTTTCAAAGCATAACATACACAACTCAGGAACTTACAACGAAAGTATCAACGAATGCATCAGGAACGTATAAACACACCAAGTATTATACAAAATGCAGGCATACATCTATTACCTGAAGCTGTGGTCTCAGACACGCACCTGTTGTGGTCATTTTCGGTTGGAAAGTCTGACCGCATGTACGGGGCATTAGTGCACTCCACAAATCAGTTTTTATTTTTAGAAGAACAAAAAGAAGAAAGCCATTGTTGAAAGAAAGCCACAAGAAGTCTCGTTTGCAGTTTGTGAGAAGCCATGTGGGGGAAACAGCAAATATGTTGAAGAGGGTGCTCTGGTCAGATGAGACCAAAATGGAATCTTTTGTCCTAAAAACAATACACAATGGGGGTTATTTACTAAAGGAAAATTCATTTTGCACTGCAAGTGCACTTGAAAGTGCACTGAAAGTGTACTTGGAAGTAAAGTCGCTGTAGATCCAAGGAGGACATGCAAGGAAAATAAGAAACAGCATTTTAGCTTTCATATGATTGGTTGATAAAATCAGCAGAGCTTCCACTCATTTCAGATCTACTCCTTATATTTAGAGCGACTGCACTTCCAAGTGCACGTTTAGTGAACTTTCAAGTGCACTTGCAGTGCAAAGTGGATTGGCCTTTTGTAAATAACCCCCTATGTGTGGAGTAAAACTAACACTGTCCATCACCCTGAACACACCATCCCCACTGTGAAACATGGTGGTGGCAGCATCATGTTGTGGGGATACTTTTCTTCAGCAGGGACAGAGAAGCTGGTAAGAGTTGATGGGAAGATGGATGAAGCCGAATACAAGGCAATCTTAGAAAAAAAACTGTTAAAGTCTGCAAAAGACATGAGACTGGGGCTGAGGTTTATATTCCAGCAGGACAATGACCCTAAACATACAGCCAGAGCTACTATGGAATGGTTTAGATCAAAGAATATTCATATGTTAGACTGGCCCAGTCAAAATCCGGACCTAAATCCAATTGAGATTCGGTGGCAAGACTTGAAAATTGGTGTTCACACACGCTCTCCAATCTGACAGAGTTTGAGGTATTTTTCCAGGAAAAATGGGCAAGAATGTCACTCTAGATGTTGGTAGAGACATACCCAAAAAGACTTGCAGCTGAAATTGCAGTAAAAGGTGGTTCTACAAAGTATTGACTAAGGGGGGCTGAATACAAATGCACAGCACACTTTTCAGATATTTATTTGTAAAAAAAAGTTGAAAACCATTTATCATTTTCCTTCCATTTTTCTTCCACTTCACAATTATGTATCACTTTGTGTTGGTTTATCACAAAAAATCCCAATAAAATACATTTTCATTTTTGGTTGTAACATGACAAAATGTGAAAATTTTCAAGGGGTATGAATATTTTTTCAAGGCAATGTAAGTACTAAATATCAGATGTTCCACAAAATTTTGGATACAGTGCACTATAATATGTTACCATGCATTACAGCATGCTGCAATGCATGTGTGTTGCCTTGGTGTGCTGGAGTGCTATTCAAAATGAATGGCAAATGCATTACAACATTGCACAAATGTAAATGAGCACAAAAAAGTTCATCTTTTATTGTGGTAGGAAGGTAAGCCTGCATTAGCCATCTATTCTGGGCACTGTTGTAGTCTCTAGAAGGGTACATAACCTATAATAATTATAGTCAGCGGGGACTTAGATTGCTAATGCAAGTGATGTTTCTATAGAAACAATAATATGTTCCTGTGCCAAGGAAAGAGAAACAGAAATACCAGGAGCTCAGGGCAACAGTGGACACTTCATTAGAGAGATTATACACATATTCTCTGTACAGACAATTAGCACAGGTCTCTGCCTCAAATCCAAAGGGAGGTTTACCCTCTTCCTGAAATGGTCATTAAACAAACAAATGTGGTTTGAGATTAACCACTGCTTCACCAGAATGGTGAAAGTTAATGTGGTATGTAGTAAAAACAATGGGCTCACAAAAATCAAAGTGCCAATTCAAGTGGCTCTTAGTAGGAAAGAGCATTATATTTCTCAGTTGACAAGTTGCATTAGCTAAGCATAGTTTTGTATATGATCAATGACACCCATACAGCACAAACAACTGTTCCATTGGTTTAAGACAAAAGCACAACAACAGTTCTACATTGACTTGCATTGACTTTAAAGGGTGCCATTAGATGTTCTAACACACTTCAGTTTTTTTTTTTTTTTCATAAAATTTTATTGAGAAAAGAAAAGGGTACATTACAGAAGGGTAATCAGCACGTACAAAATTTTCTCATTTTTTGAAAATGTACAGGCTATATAAGAACAACATACAACAGAGCACCGTCCCATAAACCACAAAAATGGAGAGTATCACTCTCCCTGACAGTCACACTTCAGGTTTTTACAGCACTGATTATTTATAGTGTCATAACCCACACACAGTCATATTGCAATATTTCAATGTAAAGCATTTACATGACGTTTTTGCTTATTAAAAACAAGAAAAGAAAAAGTGACAAAAGTTTAAATGTTATTTAAAAAGCTATTAACTATATATCAATGGCATTATTTTTATATATCAAATATAGAGTGAAACAGTACCAGTATACCAAAGAATTTCTCATATATCAATGTCACATAAGAATTGTTTTAAGGGACTGCTGTGAATCAGTCATTTTTTAAATTACAGTGGCTATCATAGTTGCAGTACTTCTGGATATACAGTGAATGATTACAAAATAAGTGAATGATCTCTGGATTGTTCTTAAAAAGCATTAGGCTCAATGAAACACTGGCTTAAAAATCACTGCTACTACAGGGGTTTTGCATTTTGTCTGTAGAAGCAGCTCAATGTTATCCTATGAGTCCATGCACATTAGGACAGTTAGAGGTATATTTTAAACTCAACGTTTAGAGGGAGGGAAAAAAAACTTCTGGTTTGCGTTTCTGATTGGAGATTTTTGGCAGAAAAAATTGTGTACAAGAAAACACTCTATATGAGTTTTTTTAAGCCCAGTGTGCATGGAGCCTTGACTAGTGTAGCCTGAATGTTCCCCTTCTATTTTACCTCCCAAAACACCTTACCCTTCAGAAACGAGACCACACCATTAGTTGGAGTAAACTGGCCACAACACAACTTGTATATATGAAAATATATAAACATATAAATATATATAAATAACTTTATTCACATCAACAACATCAAATGCCCATTCTGGTGATCTCTGATGGTGACTCCACTTAAACCAACACCAACTCACTGCGGTACACCTGACCAACTTTTCCAAGGCCTCCACCTGTGACCGGTCGGAGACAACTTCCGCCAGTGAACATAACCGTATTCCATCTACCGTTCAGGAATACACAGAGGGGCTGATCTTTCGATGAGCCTTCCACACCCTCAGATCCCTTCTGAGTAACCGTCTACCATCAGAAACCACCAGAACACACCGCTCCCACTGTTAAAATCCTCCCGCTGTCGTGACAGCCAACGATACCTGCAAAAGAAGAAAAAAACAGCAACAACATCACACCAAAACAAACACCTAAACATTAGGGCGGGAGGGTGGGAAAAACTGCCTCCTCTGTGTCCCACCAGGCAACGAATGATCCCTTCGCCCCCCCCCCCTTTTATTTGTCTCCTCCCCTTTTCCAAACAACTTCCTCGCTCTATCTTTTCCTCAGCTCCACCTCCAAATGTTAACCCTGTGAGTCCCTCATTCACCCTGTCATGCCTAGCACTCTCTAGTACCTTTGGTCCTTGTTCTGTGCTTCTCTTGACTAGTGTAGCCTGAATGTTCCCCTTCTATTTTACCTTTCCCAAAACACCTTACCCTTTAGAAACGAGACCACACCATTAGTTGGAGTAAACTGGCCACAACAGCCTTTATTAAACACAAAATAAAACTCACTCCAATAAACTTGTATATATGAAAATATATAAATATATAAATATATATAAATAACTTTATTCACATCAACAACATCAAATGCCCATTCTGGAGATCTCTGACGGTGACCCCACTTAAACCAACACCAACTCACTGCGGTACACCTGACCAACTTTTCCAAGGCCTCCACCTGTAACCGGTCGGAGACAACTTCCGCCAGTGAACATAACCATATTCCATCCACCGTTCAGGAATACCCAGAGGGGCAGATCTTTCAATGAGCCCCACACCCTCAGATCCCTTCTGAGTAACTGTCTACTGTCAGAAACCACCAGAACACACCACCACAGCCCAAAAGAGTGACTACCTCAACCTTGAGGGCAACCCCACACCGGAAGAGCCTTCTGTATGCCCTCCTGCAGGCCCAAAGACCAGAGGTCTATACCCACGTCGGATAGATGAACTCCATCCTTCCACAGATAGAGCCCAACATTGACCTCCAATTCCTGATGCCTCACAACAATCCCACGTTCTGCACTACGAACCTCCCCACCACCTTGTTAACCCTGATCCTGGTCTTGTTTATGCTTTCCACGGACCTAGCCCACCGCCACACCGTTCTGGCCACAATGTCCGACCAAACCAAGATGGTTGCCGGCAAGCGGACTCGTAAGCGCAAAACATCCGCCTTAATATCTGCCAGAATGTCCTTCACCTTCCGTATTCCCCGGTCGTTCCCCCCTGCGTGAATGACTAACACATCCGGGGGCCTGTCTCTCATAGCAAAGCGCTCAACTTCCTTCATCACACGCTCCCACTGCATGCCCGGGAAGCCCAACCACATCAAATAAGCCTGCCGGCCTTGCATCACCTCTCCTGGCCCCCCAGCACACATATGAGTGCCCTAGGATCCAAACGAGGTGTGAGGATCCTCCATCTGGAACAAAAAACACAACACATAACACATAACAACCAACCAACTTATATACCATAATTACCTGTAACTACCAATTTGTTCCAACACTCCCAGCCGCGCCCCAGTTACCCCAGGATCAACTGCGGCCGGACATAAGAACGGAATCTCCTAGATTCCCAATGCCCGATCCGGCGAACAATCGCCTCATCCAACCCACATCTGGCAGCCTCAGTGGCCGCCCCGATGCGGAAGGAGTGCGACACGTACTCCCGTCCATCCAAACCCACCTCCCGCAGGCACCGTCGAAAAACTGACACAATTGAAACCTGGAGAGAAAAGAGCCCTCCTCATGCAGTAAGAAAGGCCCCCTCCGGCCACACCGCCCGAAATGCCCGTACTGCCTCCACTGGGCACACTGCCGAGCTCGGCAAGGCAAACAGTGCAACCACCACCCCCCTGCCTAGCTGATCAGTCTTTCACCTCCCCAGCCGTATACTCACCCGATCACCAGCCACCTGTACATCCTGATCCAACAACTCCCCAGCAACCCGCTTTGACCGGCACACCAACTCCCCAATCCTAAATGCCCCATAAAACGCCAAAGAAAAAGCTGCTGTGAACAGTAGCGCCCTGTAAGCGGAAATACAAACTTCCCCAAGCCGAGAACAAATCGCTACCAAGTTATCAAACGTCAACGGCCTGCGTGCGTCCCGACATTTCCGTTGCCTCCTATACCCCTTCAGAGTTTGCCGCACCCAAAAATCCTTAGTCCCATCCGATTCACCCCACAGCTTAAATAAAAAGGCCAACCCCGCCAACTTCCGATCAATCGACGCAAGCGCTAAACCCAGTTCAATGTTCCGAGCCACCCAATACAGCACCAACCGCCCCTACCTCCCGGACCAATTCCAACCATTCCGACCACACCCTAGAATAGGCCGCCCACGTAGACTCACACAAAGACCTCTGGATCCAACCTGCGGCGACTCCAAGGGCAGCTCCCACATCCACCCGGGGCAAGGAGCCCCCGACTCCTCCGCTTTCGGCGCCAGCTCCCGGAACTTGTCCCACTGAAAACGAGATAGCGAATCAGCCAAGGAATTCTCCACCCCAGGTATGTGCACTGCATACACGTAGACATTCAGCCGCAAACACCAAAACACCAGCTGACGCAGTAACCGAATGACAGGGGGTGAGGAAGCTGTCATCTGATTAATTACCTGAACCACCCCCATGTTGTCGCAATTAATGCGCAGCTTCAGATTACGAAAATCCTCCCCCCACAGCTCCAATGCCAACACCACCGGGAAGAGTTTGAGCAAAACCATGTTGCCCAACAACCCTGCCTCCTCCCAGGATCGCGGCCAAGGTTCCGCGCTCCACCGTCCCCGAAAATACGCCCCATAACCCGCAGACCCTGCCACGTCAGTGACCAATTCCACATCGAAATTGCTCACCGGCCCCGACATCCACATGGCCCGCCCGTTATACGGGGCTAAAAATTCGTACCACGCCCGCAAGTCTTCCTTGTGTTCCTTCCGTAAACAAAAAAAATGGGTAGGTACATTCACCCCGGCCGTGGCCGCGGACAGCCGTCGGCAGAACACCCGCCCCTTGGGAATGATCCGACAAGTGAAATTCAGCTTGCCCAGCAAGGACTGCAAGGCCCTCAGCTGGACCTTCTGCCGTCCCTGAATCTCCACCAATTACTTTTGTAGATCAAGTAATTTATTCTCGGGCAATCGACACTCCATTGCCCGTGAATCGATCACTATCCCCAAAAAACTAAATTCTGTAACTGGTCCCTCCGTCTTGTCCCCTGCCAACGGTACCCCAAACTTGCCTGCGATGTGCTGCAACATGGACAGAAGAATCGCACACACACTGGAGGCAGGCGGACCCATGCACAGAAAGTCGTCCAAATAGTGGATGACCGACTCCAGGCCCGAAACGTCTCTCACCACCCACTCCAAGAATGAGCTGAACGCCTCAAAGTAGGCACAGGAAATGGAACAGCCCATGGGCAGGCATTTATCCACATAGAACTTGCCCCGCCGATGGCACCCCAACAGCCGAAAGCTGTCCGGGTGGACCGGGAGCAGGCGAAACGCCGATTCCACATCCGCCTTGGCCATGAGAGCCCATAACGCCTGACCCACCTCACCGCCGCATCAAACGATGTGTAGGAGACCATACACGCATCTGGGTCGATGAAGTCGTTGACCGACCCCCCTTTGGAAAGGACAAGTGATGAATCAATCAAAATTTCCCCGGCTCTTTCTTAGGTACTACCCCCAGCGGGGACACCACCAGGTCACCCCACGGTCGCACCTCAAAAGGCCCATCCATCCGTCCCAACGCCATCTCCTTGCCCAATTTTTCGTCTACCACCCCCGGGTGTTCCAAAGCCGATCGCAAGTTCTGAGCCACTGGCGGCACCTCCGCCAAAGAACAAGGAATCCTGAAACCGTCCCGAAACCCCGAGACCAACCCCCGCGCCGCCCCACCATCCGGATACTTACTTAGGAAAGGAAGCATCCTTTCCAGGATCACCGGCGTCATCCCTTTTGTGAGCAACATCGCCGGCACGCTTTCCTTTCTTAAAACAGCGGGAAAGTGCGTGGGCACTGCCTCACCCTGAGCACTCATGCTTAAATCTGCACGCTCCCCCGAATTTACAAGCCCCCTCGTTAAAGGGCCAGCACACCCCCCCACTTTTTTCCGGCTGGCAGCCCTGAGGACGGTGCACTCCCGGCCCCCCCCTGAAGAAACGGAGGCGGAGTCCGAGCCGCAGACATAAGCCTCATCCAGAGGCTGATGCCCTTGTGGTCCCAGTGCAGCTCCGACCGCACTGCCTTCCGCTGCCTGAACTTCTCGTCGTAACGCAGCCAAGCCACCCCCCCATACACCCGATAAGCTTCCCCAGTCGCGTCCATATAGCAGAACAACGCCGAGCAATGCTCAGGGTTCTTCTCCCCTATCACGCTAGCCAAGATAGCGAATGCCTAAAGCCAATTAGAGAAAGTGCGCGGAATCAGCCAATTCCCTCGCTTCTCCTCGTCGTCCTTCTTGGAACTGTCCGGCTTAACCCTATCCAGGCTGAACTTTTCAAGGGAAAGCAAAGAGAAAATCTCCACATACTCACCCTTGCCAATCTTGTCCCGCACCTCCTGCTTCAGGTGCGCCCCCAGCGGGCCCTCGAAGCAAACATACACTTCACACCGGGCAGCATCCGCAATCCTGACCACGTCGGTCCGTGCCCCGGCATCCGCAACCACCTGGGGGATCCCCGTGCCCCTAGGCCTGGTATCCACTGTCCCCCTGATGCCGCGGCTGCCGGGGGGTCCACCACCGGCGTGGCTCCGGACCCCCCGCCCACTGACCCTGGGCCTGCAGCTGTCCAGGGACCCACCTGTGGCTCCCCTGCACCCCGTCAAACTTACCCACCAGGGCCTGCAGTCCCTCCAAAAGGTCCTGCAGCTGTCCCGTGGGCACCACCGGGGTGACACTCCCTACCCCTGATGACTGGCCCTCCGCCCCATCTCCTTGCTGCTCTGCGATTCCGGGACCTCTGAACCCCCTTGCGCCACCCCTAGCAAATCCCGCAAAGCTTCCATCAGAATTAAAGGGTCATGTGACTTACCCGGCTGAACTGGAGCCCTGCCTACAGTCGCCGTGGGTGGAAGATCCTCCTCCGCGGTGCGTGCCGGGGACGCCGCCATCCCCCTGGGCGAATAGCAGTCCTCCTGTTCCATGCGTTCTGGAGTAGCCCGCAGTGCACGTGTATCCCGACCGCCCCTGGCATGTTGGCGTCCATAACCAGCCCTGCCAGGCACCCCCCCCGTGCCAAACCCCGCCCCTGAGCCGAGTACTTCCCTAGTCCTGAACCCCCAGGCTGTGGATCCCCCCCCCGCCGCTGCCCCCGCGTTGACCATGACCTGAGTCTCCCGCCCGTCCCCCCCTCACATGCTTCTGGCCCGGCGTGGAGCCGGCGCCATGCTGGTCTGAGGCCCAGCCCCCCGCCGGATCGGCGACACAGCGACTGCCTGGACCAGGGAGAGCTGGTGACCTTCCTCTTTGCCGGGGGGACCGATTGGTCCTCTCCCAGGCTCCGACACTCACAAGGTGGCCGAGGTGTAGGCCCTGGAGAAAAACGCACCGGAGGCCGAGACCTCCGCGCGTTGTGGCGCCTCACCTGCCTCCTCGACATCCTCCGCGGCGTCCTCCAGGTCCCTGACATTGTCCCGTAGCCAATCTACTCCCCGCACCTATGCCACCCGCCTCAGCTGCGCAAAAATTCCCTCCATGTTGGCCATTGCTGAGGAGCAGTGAAAAAACTGCCTCCTCTGTGTCCCACCAGGCAACGAATTATCCCTTCGGCTCCCCCCCCCCTTTTTATTTGGCTCCTCCCCCTTTCCAAACAACTTCCTCGCTCTATCTTTTCCTCAGCTCCACCTCCAAATGTTAACCCTGTGAGTCCCTCAGTCACCCTGTCATGCCCAGCACTCCCTAGTACCTTTGGTCCTTGTTCCGTGCTTCTCTTTATATCAAGTAAAAGTTTTGCAGTTGGCAATTATGTAGATTGGTTGGTTAAAAAAAAGATTATGTATTTATTGTGACATCACATGGTTGTATTTGACGTGTCAATCAAAGGCATTATTGTATGCAACGTGTTTTGGGAGAATTCCTTTGGGCAAAAAATATATTTAGAAGAAGACCTACTTCCTAGTACAAAGTCATTTTTTGTAGTAGGAATGAATTGGTAGCTGTAATATTTTGCTTTCTTTATATTGCATATGGATTTTCTGAAAATTATATAATTTATCTGTATATTAAAGTTTTAAATATAGCATGGACCCCATAAGCTTTTAGACTTGTGATTAGTATGTGTGGGGAGTTTTTAGATTTTTTTGATTATCTGGATTAAGACAGGAGGGGTTATCAGTGCTTTGCAGTATTTAAAAAGAAATCGGTCCTCCAACACAGTTACATAGTTAGTCAGGTTGAAAAAAGACACAAGTCCATCCAGTTCAACTACAAAAAAAAATAATATCATACAATCCCATATACCCAAGTCTATACCCACAGTTGTTCCAGAGGAAGGCAAAAACCTATTTTCCTCTAGACGTAAAGAGTGCCCCTGTGTCCTCTTTGTTGACTGTAAAGTGAATAACTCAACACCAAGTGCTGTTGCACAGGGAGGAGCCTAGTAATGGCGTGTGTCTGCACCTAGCATGTCCAGGAGAGGACTAGGTCTCCGTTCCCAGTCTTAGTAAAAAGATGCAGCAGGAGCCACCCATGACTGCCTGATCCCGGCATCCCGCACCCCCCCCCCTCTAGCCCGGTTGGTTTCGATTACATGTGTGGACATGTGTAGAGGCACAGTGACATAACGAGGGATATGCCTAGTCCTAAAACACTTGCCTGAGTATACTCCATGCCTGAGTCCTGTGCCTGCTGGCGGTGCTGCACTGTGGGGGACGGGGTGTCCCCAGTCTGTTCCCGGGACGGCATGCTGTGTGGTGGGCGGCCTCGCTGGACTGTCTGGCTCAGGGCTCTGGATGCCCTCTGCTGCCTTCTGAGAGGTAAACCAGCTGGTGGAGTTGGCTAGTGGAGTCGGCTCAATCAGGCAGTGAGTGGTCGTTCATCAGTGGGGAGAATGGGCGTTGTTGACCTCCTGCCGGTCACTTTCTCCCCACTCTCTCCCCACTTGCTAGAGAGGGCGCGGACGAAGTAATCCCCCCCTTTGCCCACCCTGGAGCAGCTCCATGAAAAACTGCATTGTACAGTAAGCCTTTGTGGCACTATACAGCAGCTAGTAACTTTTTTTTTTTTATTGTGAGTATACCTGGACTCAAACAGGCAAATGATGTAAAGTAACATTAAAGACAGAAAATCAAGTCTAGCGGTGAGTACATCGTACATATTATGGCTTATTGATATGCTATGCTATGCTGAAAAACATGCTGTGAAAAAGTTTCCGGGGGAAAAAAGCTTGTATACCTTGACTTAAGCGGGCTAGCGAACTGAAACAAAATATATGTTAGAAAAAAATAGCGCAGCCTTGAATATATTTGACATAATACTGCATATGGATATGGTTTGCTGCCCTACGCTGAGGGACTGATTGTGAAATATAAATTGAAAAAACTTTTATGCCTTCTAGGTGAATATGAAAAACGTATTCTTATTTGAAATCCAGGGTACAACATATATATAAAAAACGTACTATCTAAGAAGGTTTTCTTTCTATAAACGCCATAAATTCTCTTAAGAACATAACATAAACTGGCGCAGACATAGACAACAGTACATAAAAATCCCTTGGGAGTATACAAACAGGATATAACTAAACATAAGGCATAAGTAAAACCCTAAATACACTTCACTTGCCTAGGACATAAGTTCACATGAAGTGGAGAGTGGGAGGAGGATACCGTCACCCCTCCACTAACGCACCACCAGAACCAACTAAAGGATACACCCTGGAACTGATTACATGCATAACGGATATTAATATCAGCATCAACATCAATATTAATAAAAATATAATCAGGGCGCAAACAAACCTGAGACCCCACCCCCTAAATAATGAGGGGGAAGGCAGCTAGAAGGGGAGCAATACCCAAATCGTCCCGTCTGGGCATGACCACTAGCCCTGGCCCAATGTACAAATATGTCACACAAGTGGGACATATGGAGAAGCAAGTGACAGAAAAACAACAAACTACCAGAAGCAGCCAAGCAGAAAATAAAGATAAAAAGGAAAAGCACAGGGGAAAAAAAAAGTGCAAAATAAATCAACACAGGAGAGAGATATCTTATCAGAATCTGTAATTGATCCAATCCCAGAATTAGAACCGGAAATAAAAGTTGAACAGTTACAAGATAATCCTTCTTCCTTACCAACTAAAAAGGAAATTGTATCCATTGTAATGTTTGCTGTCCTGGAAAAATCTATGAAAACTGAAATGGAAAGAATACACAAAAATCTTAGCCATATCTTAGAAAGAGTAGAAGAAGTGGATGAAAAAAATTGGAAAAAATAGTAATAATATAGGGAAATTAGAAGCAGGAATTAAATCCCTGAAAAGGGCACAACAAGAACAAGCATATAAAATAGAAGATCAGGTAAATAGGGACAGAAGAAAAAAATATAAGGTGGTGTCTCAGAGAACTTACAACAAGAAGATCTAACAGAAAATATAAAACAGATTTGTAACTCGCTGATGGACAAAGAAATAACAAACCCAATAAAAACTGAGAGGGTCCATAGGATAAAATAAACAAATAGCTCCCACAGGAGAATCCGCGTGATATCATTGTGTGATTTAAGAACTGGGAAGACAAAAATC
This sequence comes from Lithobates pipiens, assembly GCF_037356315.1. Classification (NCBI taxonomy): domain Eukaryota; kingdom Metazoa; phylum Chordata; class Amphibia; order Anura; family Ranidae; genus Lithobates; species Lithobates pipiens. Next base: position 144,486,784 of record NW_027507791.1, read on the forward strand.
TCATATGGAGAAATATAAGAAGGAAATCGCCCATAGAACACGCAGGGTACTGCATTCAATTATATCAATCGCAGAAAACTCTGAAGAGAAGAAGAGCTCTAAAACCATTATTAGCAACTCTGGTAGAGAACGATGTTCAATATAACTGGGGCTTTCCCTCATGCCTAATTGGTAGAAAAAATGGTCATACAGCAAGACATAGATTCATCTAAGACACCACGGAATTCTGTAAAAAATGAGATATCCCTATACCAAAGACTGAATAGATATGATGTTAAGCTAAAAACGTAATTTAAATAGTGGAAAGCCCCACATTTTGTATTGGGGGGGGGGGGTAGAAGAGATAGGGGAGGAAAGAGAGGAAAGGAGGAAGGGAAAGGGGGAAAAGAGGGAAACACATTTTTTTTGTGCTGTTTCTCCTTTTCCTTTTTTCCCCTCCACCCTTCTTTCGTTATCTTATTTTCCCAAGAAGGATATGGGACGTGGGAGTGGTAGGGGATGGGGAGGGGGGGCGGAGAGGGGAAGCGGGAAAGGGAGAAGGCGGGGCGGCTTTTGAAAGCAATTAGACAAATAGTTAAACAACTGGGAATTGGGGACTAGTACCCCTGGCTGGTTAGGATACCATCCCACAGGCAATTGGGGAGGTGTGTCTGGACGGCGCCAAACAGAACTCCACCTCAGGTCAGAGAGAGCATAGGGACCTGGTGGTCCCCGAAAATGTGCCCCAGACCAAAGGGTCAGGATTCCATCAAATGGGGGGGAGGAGGAGGAAGTTGGGAAGGGGGAGGGAGGGGTGGGAGGTGGGAAGGGGGAGATAGAGGATCTGTTGACCTGCATCTACATATGGAAATAAGAAAAAACAGCAAACTATTGAATGGTAGACATTACGTTTATAACATATAATGTAAGAGGGCTGAACTCTCCAAAAAAAGGAACATTGTCTTTAAAGAGGTTGAGAGGTATTTTTCAGATATAATCTTCTTACAGAAGACACATATATGCCTGGACTCCAATGTTAGATTATATTCATGTACGATTCCAACTTGGTACTATGCTGACTCCCCAAATAAGAGGGCAAAAGGAGTCGCTATTGGAATAGCAAGAAATGTTAGTTTTATATGTAACTATGTAACTACCCTGTTTCCCCGAAAATAAGACCTAGCGTGATTGTCGGTGATGGCTGCAATATAAGCCCTACCCCCCAAATAAGTCCTACCCTGTTTCCCCGAAAATAAGCCCTACCCTGAAAATAAGATCTACAAGGACTTTAACTTGGGCTTATTTGGGGGGTAGGGCTTATATTGCAGCCATCACAGACAATCACGCTAGGTCTTATTTTTGGGGAAACAGGGTATGTAACGTATATCCCTGGACTCCAATGTTAGATTATATTCATGTGCGATTCCAACTTGGTACTATGCTGACTCCCCAAATAAGAGGGCAAAAGGAGTCGCCATTGGAATAGCAAGAAATGTTAGTTTTATATTGTAAGAAAGGAAGGTAGACCCAGATGGGACCCTTCAAGGAAAAAGATACACATTAGCAAACGTATATATTGCCCTAATAAACGTCCAAAAAAATACGTAAATGGGATTCTGAATGCCCTAACAGAATTTAAACAAGGTCATGCGATCCTAGCGAGTGATTTTAATTTCTCAATGGACCAGGATCTTTATAGTACGTCTCATGCACAATGTCAAGAAAATAAACAACTAAGATTGATTAAAAAAAAGTATACTAAGCAACTCCTTTTTATATGGAGAAGAAACTATCCTAATAAAAAGGACTATACATATCACTCCATAGTGCATGATACGTACTCGAGATTGGACTACATTCTAGTTGACCATGAAGTACTGGAATGTGTGGTAGACGCAGCAATTGAAATAACCACTGTGTCTGACCACGCCCCAGTGACAGTGAAAATTAGATTCAGTGACATGGAGTGTAGAAAAGGCACCTGGAGATTGAACGAGTTGGAAAGAAGCATTAAAATTGAGATTGAACAATATTTTAAAATAAACAACACATCGGCGCATGCGCGAGGGTTCCAATATGGCCGCGTAAGCCGGGAGCTCCGCGCCATGCCGCCTCTCCAGCACTACTATCAGGTCACCCAGCCCAGCTACCGTACCCGCGCACCGCGCACCAGATTCCCCGCCTACCGGTGATCACCCCGATACCGCTCCGACGACTCAGGACGATCGCAGGCCCCGAGGAGGCCGAGTACCTTACTGCGGGCTGTACCAAGATGGCCGCCGGTCTATAAGCACCCACGAGGAGAAGCTTCCACCGTTCCGGAGGGTCAAACGACCGCTTTTAGAGGTACTCCCCACCCCCCTGCCCAATAATACCCCCTTGTATGCACAGAACGGGGGCCAGGAGGAGCTTGCAAGGGGAGTTTAGCTCCACCACGCTATCAGGGAGTCACAAGATGCCACCGCAGCAGCTACAGCCTCTCAGCCCTCTCCACAGCAACTGGAGCTGACTCCAGACCACAAATCGGTCATAGCTCCGGCTATTCTCCACTTCTCATCAGGGCCACACTGTCTGGGGACCCCCTCCCCTGCCTCTACAGAATCACTACTTAATCAAGCCTTTGGGGGCCAAGCCCTATCCCCGGCTGGCCCCCCTGCCTTAATCACCCCTGGTCCTCAGGGTCCAACCACACAAATCTCCCAGTTCTCCATGGAAGAACTGTTTATCAAGTTCTCAACACTCCTGGATAAGGGTCTCGCGGCTAACGCAGCAGCCATAATGGGAGAAATCAGGACAGATTTGCAAACTATAGGCTCCAGGATGGATGCCATGGAAGACAAAATTGAACAAACAGCGGCTATTTCCCATCAAAACACTGGGCTCATTCAAACTTTGCAAGATCAATTAGAAACAGCGTTCTCACGCATTGACGACCTGGCAACACAAGATTTAATCCGAGCTCTTGTCCCCAACATCCCAGCAGCTCGCCTGGAACTGGACAGAGTCCACAGAGCCATGGGACTCCCCAGGAAGGTTGGGTCTCCCAGGGACGTCATTGCTAAACCTCTATATTATGCTGTGAAGGAGGCGGTGATGAAACAAGCCAGAACCCTTCCGCAAATCTCCTGCCAAGGACACCCAGTGCAAATATTTGCGGACATTTCCCCCGCTACCATCCAAAGGAGAAGATCCTTGAAGCCGCTCCTGATAGCCATGGCCCAAAAAGACATCAAATATAAACGGGCCTTCCCATTTGCTGTACGATTTACACTCAAAGACCGGCCCTACTCCTTTTCCACATTTGAATCCGGAGAAAGGTTACTTCTGAAATTGAATGTAATTGCTTAAGAAATGGAAATGGAAGCTGCTGCTCCCACCTCAACTTCCAACAAACGCCCTCCACCAACTGGATCCCCAAATCCACTATGGAGCAAAACCAAATCCAGAAGATCATCCAACCACGTCTCTCCTCAGTGATTTAATTCCTGGACGTATTTTTTCATGGACCTTAAGAACCGAAAGGTTTCCCAGTCCTCCCTCAATGGGGGCACTGATACCATTTTGTTCCCCATAGACTAAGGGGCCATTTTCCTACCCTATACCCAACTATTCCCCTAACGGGACTTTAGTTAAATTTATCTTCTTCCCAACCCTCCCCCCCCCTCCCCTCTCTCCCCCCCTTTTTTTTTTTTGCAAGCTATCACTGTATACCTGACTATAGCATTTGAGGCTTGAAGCCTCTTGGGTGGCACATTTACTGTTTTACTGTTTAAACCTGTTGGCTGGCGCCTGGTTAACTTGTTGCTTGTTTTAATCCAGAGTGCTGGGGCGCGGCGTGAGCCACATATGCCTCATCCTACCTTTTCGACTACCTAGGTTGTCGGAGGGGTCGGACGACCAACCCTAGGGTTGGCATTTTTTCTTTTTTTTACCAAGTTTTTAACAAGTGACTGTGAGATGACCACAGTTCTCCTTCCTCCCCTCCTGGTCTCCTTTCCACCAGGGGGGGACACTCCTTTTCCGTCTTGCTTCTCCTTCTTTCATACTTTTCTTCCCCCGCCTGTCTCAGAGCATCACTCACTCACTTTTTATTTTTCAGACCTGACGGAGTTCGGACTCATCACAAGGGCTCTCACAATCAACGAACAAACTCAACTTTCTAGGCTAATGCTACCTGCGTTGTTCCCTGAGAGGGTAAGTGATGTATCAATAAGTAGCTCCCCCCACCTCAAGGTTCATGGCTGACCAAGCACAACATACCTGGAGGGTAGCTTTACACAATGTGCAAGGCATAAACTCTCCTCTTAAGCGTAAAAAAATCTTTAACTCATATAAATCTTCCAAAATAGATATCCTTCTTATACAGGAAACCCACTTTCCTATTAAGTATAATCCCACTTTCTTACACTCTCACTACAATACATTCTTTCTGGCCAACGCAGCTAACAAGACCAAAGGGGTAGCAATAGTATTGGCCAAATCCTGTAACTTTCAAGTAATATCCGAAACCAAAGATCATAACGGTAGATATCTGCTGGTGAAAGGCACATTGGATGGCCACCTTTACTCATTTATATCCTACTACTCCCCTAACAAGGGACAAGCGGCTTTTTTCAGACATCTTCTCTTGCACCTCACTCCCCTACTAGAGGGGACAGTCATACTCGGAGGAGACTCCAACGTGGCTTTTGACCAGGCATTAGACAAATCTAGACCCTTAGGCTCTCAACTTACCCGTCCCTCTAATGAGAGTCTCAAACTAGCGAAATTGATACACGAACAGGGATTGTCAGATGTCTGGAGAGAACTAAACCCCACCAAAAGAGATTACACCCACTTTTCCCACCCCCACAATTCTTACGCCAGGATTGACCACCTTTTAGTAAAATCCTCATCTACCCCTATCATACTCCAATCAAAAATTATTGATTCCACCCTATCTGACCACTCGTTAGTGGTCATGACTATCCGTTCACACTTCAATAGACCGGGCCAGAAACAATGGAGGCTTAACGAGTCCATCCTCTCAGATCCCGTTAGGGTCTCAATGCTAGCCGACTCCCTTAAGGAATACTTTAAATTTAATGACTGTGAGGAGGTCTCGGCGGAAACACTTTGGGCGGCTCATAAAGCCGTCATAAGGGGGGAACTCATCAGATTGTCATCTGTCATTAAAAAAGAACGAGAGGCTTCTATTAAAAAACTAGAAAAATAATACGTTTCCCTTAAGATACATCATAAACAAGACCCGGCCCACAATTTGCTCCCTCAACTGGACAAAATCAGGCTGGAACTGAACCTAGCCCTAAAGGCCAAAGCCAAAAAGCAAATAAGATGGTCTCAAAACAGATTCTATACACAGGGTGATAAAATGGACTCTATGTTGGCTACTAAATTGTCTCCTAGACTCAAAATGCATGCGTTACCAAAGATTCTAATCCCTGGACAAGGCCCCACAGCTAACCCCTCAAAGATACTTGATTCATTCACAGAGTTCTACAATAAACTATACTCACCAACCCCAGCCCCTACTGATCACTCCATCGATGCATTCCTAAATGGCCTTCCTATCTCACAACTTTCTTCGGACCATAGAGATAGTGTGGAAGCTCCTTTCACAACGGAGGAAGTCTTAGCAGCAATTAAAACCCTAAAAATGGGCTCGGCCCCCGGCCAGGATGGCCTATCCAATCCTTATTACAAAAAGTTTGCCGAAACCTTAGCACCTTATCTTTCTACATTTTTTAACCATGCCACGAAGGGAAACCCACTTGATCCTCAGCTGAATGCAGCGCTGATAACCGTCATCCCAAAACCTGATAAGAACCCGGAAGAGGTCGGGAACTATCGCTCAATCTCTTTGATTAATTGCGACATTAAAATACTGACCAAAATCCTCGCCACCCGGTTGGCAGATTTCATCAATGCGTATATGCATAGGGATCAAGTGGGTTTCATTCCAGGCAGACAGGGCCCAGATCAGATAAGGAGAACCATAGATATTATGTAAATTCTTCAAACGAACTGGGATGGTGGACCTAAACAATCGGGCATGCTCCTCTCGCTTGATCTACAGAAGGCCTTCGATTCGGTCTCCTGGCCTTACATCTTTGCTATCCTCCGCAAATGGGGATTCGGACAACATTTTATAGGCCTAATACAGGCTCTTTACTCTACTCCTACAGCGAGGATCCGAATTCAAGGCTTCTATTCTAAACTCATAGACATAAGACAAGGGACCAGGCAAGGATGCCCATTGTCCCCATTAATCTTCGCAATGGCGATCGAGACTCTTGCTATTGCTATAAGACAAAATCAGGACATAAAAGGGGTTCGCATGCGGGTCTCATATTCACAAATGTGCCCTATTTGCAGACGATATCATGCTATTCTTCACCTCACCCATAACTTCCTTGCCCAATCTAAACGCCCTGCTAGATACCGTCTCCAAGATGTCAGGCCTTCAAGTGAACTACAGTAAATCCCAAGCTCTCAATGTCTCCCTAACTTCCTCCACTGTGTAACTTTTAAAACAGAACTTCAATTTCCAATGGAACGATTCCTCCATTAGATACCTAGGTATAAATCTCACAGCTAAGATAGAGACCTTGTACAGTCATAACTATCCCCCGATGTACCGTAAGCTAGAAACAGATCTTCAGACTTGGTCCCAACTCCCCATATCGTGGCTAGGCAGGATACACGCTGTCAAGATGACACTATTGCCCAGATTACTATACCTGTTTAGATCTCTCCCAATCCCCATTCGTAAGGATCATATCTCTACCTTCCAAAACAAAATTCTAAAGTTTATCTGGGGTAAGAAAGGATATAGACTAGCCCGCAATATCCTCTTTGCCCACAGAAAGAAAGGTGGATTAGGTCTGCCACACCTGTTCCGATATTACCAAGCAGCTAGACTGACACAGTTATCCGTAATTTACTCCAAATATGAGAAGCCAGACTGGATCCATATAGAGAATCAGGCAGTCCCCACTTTTACCCTAGACTTCCTACTGTGGACCCCCCAGAAAAACAGACCCGCAATCTTATTCCAATCCCTCTCGCATTCATTTAAACTGTGGGATTCCCTGCGCTATTCTGCCTCCTTGGTCTCAACAATTAAACCTCTAACTCACATTTTTAACAATCCTCGCTTTCCTCCAGGGAACAATGTATTAGCCTTCAAATGGTGGGTCGATAAGGGCCTTTATAGGATAGGACACTTCTTTACAGCAACAGGACCAATCACCTTACAATTTTGTTTTAAGAAACGAAACCTCCCTAAGACCGAGATATTTCGGTTTCATCAGATTCAACATTTCCTGCACTCCCTTTGCAAAGGGGACTCAAACCCCCCGACCTTTACAGAATATGAACTATGGTGCGGTCAAGCCATGGACCAAAAAGGGGGGATCTCCTAAGTATACACATCACTCACCGCTCCCAAAACAAAGGCGCCCTATATGGTTGCTTGGGAAACTGACTTTACTTTTCAATGGCCATTGGACAAATGGCACTCAATGGGGGCTAAATCTTTCCGGGGTCTGCTCAACACCAACCTTATGGAAGCAGGGACAAAAGTACTAACCAGATGGTATTACACGCCAGCCAAAATCGCATCCATGTTCCCAACAGCTAGCCCCCTCTGCTTCAGGGGCTGCCTGCTTACAGGGACAATGTCTCATATCTGGTGGGAATGTCCAAGAATTCGCCCCTTCTGGAAGAAGGTTTTTAATCTGATTGAAAGGCTGGTTAGTTCCACTGTTCCCAGGTCCCCCACGGTAGCTCTTCTTAATTAACCCATCCCCCATCTTTCTAAACCCTCCAGCAGATTAGCCCAATTTGTACTTCTGGGAGCCAAAATTTCCATAGCTAGGAACTGGAAGGAACCAGGGGTTTCTTTTACAATAGCCAAGAGAAAGATCTCCTGGATAATGTCTCAGGAGAGGCTGGCCAGTCTGCTGGAGGACACCTCTGATAGATTTATAGCCACCTGGGAGCCCTGGGCCCGATTAATGGGCCTATACAACTTTCCATATGTGGGAACTCCTCTTATTGAACTGTATGCGAGTAGTGACACTCTCCCCCCTCCCTCCCCCCTCTCTGTCCCCCCTTTTCTTTTTTTTGCTTTTCTCGCCTTTTGTTTTCACTTTTCCTCTCTTTATCTATTCTTAGCATTAAGGTTAGTTCGGAAAGGAATATAATTATCGGTAAACGTCTCTTAGGCAATGCTTGATGGTCAGCATGAAGAGTCCTCTGTGACTTGCTTTTGTATTTTCCACCCAGCAGATGAGCTGATGAATATCTCACGGGCTGATAAGCTGGCAGAACAGACGTGCTCTGGTATGAGACAGACAATTTTCTTTTATCTATCTTTTTTTTTATATATAATTTGGGGGCGCCAGCCTACCCCGACACAGTGTGATCCCATTTGGGGTGTCGGGGGATCTAGGCGGCGACTCGTTTTTCATCACTCCTAGTAGTCAAGCCAGTCCTTACCAGACATATATGATTATTTAGCAACACAGCTGCCATACAGTCCACGGTTTGATCTCACCGGTTTATACTTATTGCCTGTACTTTCTTACATGTTTTCCATGTTTTTTATGTTCAAATGAGACGACAAGTTGTCATTGTTTACTGTATGGACTTTACTCTGTAATAAATAAAAACCTTTGAAAGTAAAATAAACAACACAATAGATGTGTCTAAAGCAACACTCTGGGAAGCCCATAAGGCCTCTATATGAGGGAAATAAATGTCCATTGGAGCTAGTAAAAAAAAAAGGAAACAGAACTAAAAATTAAAAACATAATAAAGGAATTACATGAGTTAGAGCAAAAACACAACTAGATATAAATATGCATCAGAATATTATTATAATGCAAGGTCAATTAAATTACATGATGGTGCAGGAGACCAGGAAAGTATTTAAGAACGCGGCATAAGACAGATACATGAGGGGGAATAAGCCTGGGAAATACCTTGCCAAAATTTCAAGGGAAAAAAAAGTTTACTTTAAAATTATATAGAAAAGATTAAAAACGAGAAAGGTGAAATGAAATTTAAAACATCAGCGATTGCTAATGCCTTCAAGTAATATTACAGTGCACTATATGGAATTAGAAATAGAGAGACAGGAAAAGTAAAACAGATCAGAAAAGCTAAAATACAAGAATACCTAGCTGAGGTTAACTTAACAAAAATACCAGCAGAAAGCGTAAAAATATTAGACGACCCAATCACCCAGGATGAAATCCTTAAAGCTTTAAATGAAACACCAGGAGGGAAATGCCCAGGCCCAGATGGTTTTTCAATCAAATATTATACAAAAATTTAAAGAACAACTAGTCCCAGAACAATGCAAATATCTGAATAAAATAGAGGAGAGTGAGAAAATAAGAAAGGAATCCCTGTTGGCAAATATCACTGTTATACCAAAGCCTGGTAAAGATAGAACTATTTGTTCTAATTACCGGCCTATAGCGCTATTAAACGCTGATAAAATTATACGATAAAGTTTTAGCAACAAGATTAAAAAAACTTCATGACGGAATTAATAAATGATTATCAAGTCGGATTTGTACCAGGAAGAGAGGGCAGGGATAATAGCATAAGAACCATGTTACTCATGAATAAAGGAAATTAAAAGAAGACCCAATGATACTAATATCGATCGATGCCGGAAAGGGCATTTGATCGAGTAGATTGGTGTTTTCTAATGGGAGCACTCCAGAGTATAGGTATGGGACCAAGAATGCTGAGATGGATAAGTAATTTATATAAACAGCCAGCGGCCAGGGTAGGGGTCAATGGGAGTATGTCATCTGCATTTGAGATGTTCAATGGGACAAGACAGGGGTGTGCACTTTCGCCACTACTGTATGTGATTGAATTAGAACCATTACTAAACAAAAATACAAAATAAGGATATAGGGGGGTAAAACTGGGAGAAGATGAGCACAAAATTGCAGCATTTGCAGATGCCATACTCCTATATATGACCAAACCACGGTTGTCACTACCCAGTCTGAATAAAGAAATGAAGGAGTATGGAGCTCTCTCAAATTTCAAAATAAACCCTAGAAAAACTGTAAGCCCTTGTACACACACATTTGGAGATTCCGACGGAATGTGTCCTATCGGACCGTTTCGTCAGATAATCCGACTGTGTGTGGTCTCCATCGGACTGTTTCCATCTGAGTATCCGACGGACCAAGTTTTCCAACTTGTTCGTAAAATTTTCCGACAAAATGCTCTGATCGGACATACTCCGATCATGTGTAGCCTACTCCGACGGACAAAGTGCCCCGCATGCTCAGATCAAATTCCTAGACCAAAGCTATTGGCTACTAGCCTGAACGTAGTCCCGACGTAACGAAATAACGTCATCACGTTATGTACAATCGGATTTTCCGACAACTTTGTCCAACCGTGTGTATGCAACAGTTTCGGACAAAATCCGACGGACAAAATCCGTCGGACAAAATCTAACGGATTTGGTTGTCAGAATGTCCGACCGTGTGTATAAGGGCTAATATTTAACCTAGGAATAGATATAAAGGAAGAGAAATTATTACAACAAGAATTCCCCTTTACTTGGGAAAAAAAGAAATAAAATATTTAGGAATCAAAATAACACCTAGTGAAGATTAGGGTTGAGTGAACCCAACTGTAAAGTTCGGGTCCATACCGGACTTTTGGATTTTTGGGGTCCGAACCTGAACCTGAACAATTCACTGTATGTTCGGGTTTGGGTCCGGTGTTCGGCAATGTAATGGCGCATTTTAAAAAGCCCTGAAACAGCCAATCAACATTCGTTTAACTGGTGTGCCCTTAGAAGCCATCACAGCCATGCCTACTAATGGCATGGCTGTGAATGGCCAGTGCAGCATGTGACCCAGCCTCTATTTAAAGTGGTTGTAAACTCTTACAAACCACTTTGACCTACAGGTAAGCCTAGATTAAGGCTTACCTGTAGGTCCAAGAAATATCTCCTAAACCTATACGGTTTAGGAGATATTTACCTGAAGACAGCCACCGCTGTCTACGGCGCATGTACCGTAGACAGCGGCGCGCAGGCGCACTGGGTAAACTTCAGATCACTGTGATATGCCGCGAGTGTCGGCTCCCATGCGCATGAGCGGAGTGACATCATCGCTGCTCCGGTGAATCACAGCGCCGGAGCAGCGAGACCCACCAAGAAGATGGACGCTCGGAACTACAGAGGAAAACGGTGACTTCGCTGGCTCCTGTGTCAGGTAAGTGACACATAATGGACTACTATGCGATGCATAGTAGTCCATTATGCTTTACCTTTGCAGGGAATGAAAGAGGAAGTAAACCCATCAGGGTTTACTTCCTCTTTAAGCTAAAGGCACACAGCACAGCACGTCACTTTGCTTTAGACAATGTAGGGAAAGGTTCCTGACTGCTGCTGCTGCTGTGAGGGAGAGAATTACATGATAGGAGTCCTGATTCTGAAATCTATTTTAATTAGTCAGCATTCTACATTCTACATAGTCAGCAGTCTACATTGATTTAGTTGTGTTTTACACTGCACTGAGAGAGAAGTTAGACAGTGTAGTGCAAGGTCCCAGAGAGGCCCCGGAACGAAAGCCTGCAAGGAGGTAAAGAAGGGGCTGGCATGACAGGGTGACTAAGGAGGAAGGAAGGGGTTAAGGTGAGGGAGAGAAAAATAGAAGGGGGTGTTGCAAGTAGTCAGTGAATGGGGGGGGGAGCATTATAAAAGAGGTGGGCGGAGAGATCGGGGCAGTGCGAGGAAAAACTTGAAGAAGGAGGCAGTTTTACCGACTGCTCCTCCACTGGAAAACATGGCGGATGTGCAGGAGCTATTAGTCCAGCTGAGGTAGGGGACATTATCGCAGCAGAAGGGACAGCGGCGAGGACGGGTGAGCTGCAACAGCGGCAGCACATTTTTCACCTGGGCCTGCCACTCGGCCCCCTCGTACTGGGAGAAGCCCTGGGGAGGACAGTGCCTTGCCCCCAGCGAAACGGCTGCAAACAGAGCCCCCGGAGCCCGGGCGGTACACACACTGGCCGGCGGCAGGGGGCGGGGCCACATGCCTGCATGGCACTGTTTCCCCTAAAGTTATGCAGTCACCATCCATGAGGGGGGCTTCTGTGGCAGGGCCTAGTGGGGACAGCAGAGGAGCCAGGAAAGAGGACAGAGCGGTTGCAGGGATGCCAGGACCAGGGCCAGAGACTGGAGGCACAAGCAGGCCAAAAAGGGGCCATGCCCACTGGAAGGACGTTCGGCCAGGAAGGCTAGCAGCATGGATGGGATGGATAGTCGTACGGGGAGGGGCAGATCCGGTTCGCCGGGGGTAGCCAAGGGAGGTGCGGGGGCCTTTGGGGGGGGCCGCACCTTCCGTGGCGCCTTCCATAGTGCAAGTCCGGAGCTGCGTTGGGACCACAAGGACATCAGCCTCTGGATGAAGCTGATGTCCTCGGCGCGGGCCCCGCCTCAGTTTCTTCAGGGGAGGGCCAAGAGTACGCCAGCCTCAGGACTGCTGGCCGGAAAGAAGTGGGGGGTGTGTTGGCAGTTCAATGAGTGAGCCTGCAAGTTTGGGGGAGCATGCAGGTTTAAGCATGAATGCTCAGGATGTGGGGAGCCCACATGCTCGCCAGATGCTTCAAGAAAGGTAAGCGGGCCGGAGACACTGCTCACAAAAGGGAGGACGGCGGTGATGCTGGAAAGGATGCTGCCTTTCCTAAGTAAGTATCTGGATGGGGAGGCGGCTCGCCTACTGGCTTCGGGGTTTCGGGACGGTATCAGGATTCCCTGTGCATTGACGGTGCCGCCGCCGGTAACCGGGAATTTGAAATCGGCATTGCAGCATCCGGGGGTGGTGGCTGAAAAGCTAGGCAAAGAGGTGGCCTTGGGGCGTATGGGGGGGTGCATTCGTGGGGAAACCCTGGGTGTACTTGGTGGTTTCGCCATTTGGGGTTGTCCCCAAGAAGGAGGCGGCCAAGTTCCGCCTGATACATCATCTTTCCTTTCCAAAAGGGGGCTCTGTGAATGATTTCATCGACCCGGAAACGTGCACGATGTCTTACACATCGTTTGACACGGCAGTGCGATGGGTTAGGCACTATAGGCAAGGGGCACTTTTGGCTAAGGTGCACCCAGATAGCTTTTGGCTGCTGGGGTGTCACTGGCGGGACCAGTTCTATGTGGATAAGTGCCTGCCCATGGGTTGCTCAATTTCATGCTCCTTCTTTGAGACATTTAGCTCTTTTCTGGAATGGGTGGTGAGGGATGTTTCAGGCCTGGAGTCAGTCATCCACTATCTGGATGACTTTCTGTGCGTTGGCCCTCCTGCCTCCACTGTGTGTGCGATTCTTCTGTCCATGTTGCAGCACATCGCAGGCAGGTTTGGGGTCCCTCTGGCGGCAGATTAAAACGGAAGGACCAACATTGGAGTTGAGTTTCCTGGGGATCGTGATTGATTCGGTGGCGATTGAGTGCAGGTTACCTAGCAACAAATTGTAGGACTTGCAGAGGGAGATTAGGGAGATTCAGGGGCGTCGGAAAGTGCAATTAAGAACCTTGCAGTCGATGCTGGGCAAGCTGAATTTTGCTTGCAGGATCATCCCCATGGGACTAACATCACAATATCACTAACATCACAATATCGTATAATTACCAGTTAATGTACATCATGTACATTAACTGGTAATTATACGATATTGTGATGTTAGTTATATATTTTGCTTACAGCAAACTGTTCTTAGCATATCATGATGAACAATTTTGTATATATCCATTTATAGTTGTCTTTTTTCTTCTATAATAGACAAACCATCTGAAGAAGACCCCTGTGAGGGTCAAAACGTGTCAGGGTCACATCCTCACTGTGTATACAGGTGTACAGTGCTTATGTGATAGAACCATTTTTCTGTCTATATATGTACATCCATATTATGCTTTTTATTGCCAAATGGGGTTCAATTTTTGACTATTGTGTCATTTATTCAATTCTCCTTTTTTTATACTAATAAACATTTATAAAATAACAAATTTGCCCCATTTTTCTGTTTATTCAGTAGTTTAATCTCTACTGTGCACAAATATACGTTTTTCATTTTATTACAGATATTGTGTTGCTGCCCAAAAACCCCACCACAGGGGATATCTCTCTCTTTTTTGTTTTCAATATGCAAGATGTTGTCCTAAAAAGGGTTTGGGGACCTGGCTCCTGCCCCAGGGGACATGGGTCAATGCCTAAAATGTTTTTAAAAACTGCAGTTTTTTCGGGAGCACTGATTTTAATGACGATTAAAGTGAAAAACAGTGAAATATTCCTTTAAATATCATGCCTGGGGGGTGTCTCTAGTATGCCTGTGAAGTGCCACGTGTTTCCCGTGTTTTGAAGAGTCCCTGCACAAAATGACATCTAACGGAAAAAAAGTCATTTAAAACGGCTTGCGGTTTTAATGTAATTTCTGGTTCTGGCAATATGAATGAAAATCATTGAGAAAAATGGCATGGGTAGCCGCCCTGCCCATTACTAGCCCTTTTGGGTCTTGTACGGATATTAAGGGGAACCCTGTACCCATATTAAAAAAAGAAAAGGCGTGGTGCCCCCAGGCCCTATATACCCAGAACAGCAGTATACAGGCAATGCAAACAAGACAGGGACTGTGTAGGTTTGTTGTGTTAAGTAGAATCTGTTTGTAATTTTGAACTGGTATATTTTTAAAGTGTAGCTCCAGTCAAAAAATCTATTTTTAAGCTTTTTGGAAAACATAGGGAAGGGTTATCACCCTTGTATAATTTGTTTTGCCGTCCGTCTTTTTTCATCTCACTTCCTGTTGTCTCCTTCCGTTTGCAAGTAGGAGACGTTTGTAAGTTGGATGTTTTAAAGTAGGGGTCTGCCCTATATGCCCTGCAGAAATGGCAGAACAAGGTGTTGGTGTTGCCATAACATTGCAAGCCCTCAAAGGGACTCTTGGTGGGTGCTGGAGTGCCCTGCTGTGAATGATTATATCAAGAATTGTAATTACATGCCATTGTTGAACAGTGGTAGAAAAATTGGGCCTTTGGTGGTTGTGGTGCTGGTGCTGGTGCCACAACACTATAAGTTCTCACAGTTACTCTCGGTGGGCACAAGAATGGGCTATGCTGTGAAATATTATATCAAGAATTGTAATTACACGCCCCTGTTAAACAGGGGCTGAAAAATTGGGCCTTAGGCACTGGTGCTGGTGCCACCACACTGCAACCTCTCCTATATACTCTAGTTGTAGTGCAGGAATGAGCCCTGATGCAAGGCATTGCATCAAAAATTGTAATTAAACTCCCCTGTTAGACAGGGGCAGAAAAATTGGGCTGGTGGCATCACCCAGAACCAAAAATGTTCTTCCAAGATATCAGCGGAGGAGGAAGAGGATAGACAATCAACATAACAGGACAGTCACTCAGCATCAGCATAGGCAGTCTTGAAGGGCTGTGATATTTAAAAAATAATTATTCGGTTACATCAGCTTCAGGTGCTTGGTAGCTGTGGGTGATCCAAGATTGATTCATCTTTATTAAGGTCAGTCGATCAAACGAGTCGGTGGACAGGCGCAACCTGTGATCGGTAACAAAGCCACCAGCAGCACTGAAGGTGCGTTCCGAAAGAACGCTGGATGCAGGACAGGCCAGTAGCTCAATTGCATACTGTGCAAGCTCTGGCCGGTGATCCATCCTCAAGACCCAGTAAGCCAGAAGATTTTCGGTGGGAAAGGTGTCCAAGTCTGACCTTGCCCCTAGGTATTCCTGCACCATGTAAATCAGACGCTGGCCATGGTTGCTGGAACCGATCATACCTTGGGGCTGCGGACTAAAAAATTGTCTGAACGCATCGGTCAGATGGCCACCTTCTCCATCGCTCCTTCTGACCGATGCCTCAGCAACACGTTGTCCAGGACCAGGAGTTTGTAACCTCCCAGTCTCTAGGAACGCGTTGCACAGACCTTTCTGCAAGGCCTCATCCTCTGCTCCCTCTGCGATGGCAAGATAAGGTTGGCAACCTTACCCTTGTACCGTGGATCAAGGAGAGTGGCCAGCCAGTAATGGTCCCTCTCCTTGATCCGAAGAATACGGGGATCCTTCCGCAGGCTTTGCAGGATCAGGGAGGCCATGCAGCGTAGGTTAGCTGAGGCATTTCGGTCAGGAGTCCTCTGGGTCACTAAGGACAACATGATCCGCAGCTACCTCCTCCCAGCCATGTACAAGTCCACGGGTTTCTTGGGATTGTAAATCATCCCTACAAGACTGCTGCTGCTGCTAATGCTGAGTGCCAGCCTCCACCTCCATGCTGACACAATCATCCTCGTCCTCCTCCTCCTCCTCGTCCTCTTGCTGTGTGATGGGTGGGACAGCAGGAACACTGTCAGAATAAAGGGGGCCTTGAGAGGCAAGGAAGTCCTCCTCTTCCTGCCTCTGTTCTGCCTCAAGCAGGGCCGTCTTTAATATTGATTGAACCCTGGGCAAAAATTTTCTTGGGCCCCCCCATGCAATTTCACTCTCCACCTGCTCTGAGGCATACAATAAATAGCAGCTAGACTTAAAATCAGTTTACTGTATCAGATCAGGCAGAAAATGTGATTGGTTGCCAGCAGTTAAAGCATATCATTACTGATTACTGACTGGTTGCTAGAGGTTACAGAACACATTACGGCTCACTGATTAGTTGCTAGAGGTTACAGCACATCATCTCCTCACTGCAGGGGAGCATGATATACATATGAATTTTTTAAACAAAAATCTGCAAGGTGGATGGATAAATCAATTCACCCGTAGAAAAAACAGCGCATAATACTCAATAGAAAAAAAGAAAATTATATGCAAATTGTGCTAGTGCAACCTATTGTTCTATGGAAAGAATATTTCTATCTTCCCAAATGTAGCCATACAATCACAATATTGTCCATGAACACTGTCCATATATCTAAATTGTACTGAGTACGTAGGATAGTTACAGGGAACAAGTTGAAACAGGATATCTATTTCAGTCCATCAACAGACCATAAAATTGAAGGCTAAAACTAAAACAAAATGTCCTGGTATAAATCAAGAGGAGTGTACGATGCAATCCTTTCTTAACATGAAAAAACAGTGATCCCGAATTTGCTGGGGTACAATCTCAAGACTGAAGTGACCCCCCCTTAGTAATGCTCTTACCAGATATGCCTGGTTACATAGGCTCTTCGAAAATAATCCTCATCCGCTCGATTTCATCCGGTTCATCTGTGCTAGGTAATACACGGTCGGATGTGCTTGGTTACACGGGCTCTCAGATGTTACTCATCAGCTGGATCCCATCCACTGCATACACGGTCGGATGTGCTTGGTTACACGGGCTCTCGGATTTTACTCATCGGCTGGATCCCATCCACTGCATAAGTGCCAGGTGATTCAAGATCTTTTTTTCTTTTTTTATAAGTGATCACATAATCTCTGTTCCCAGCTGCACAAGACCTGCCAGAGGAGAAGGCTTCTCCTCTGGCAGGTCTTGTGCAGCTGGGAACAGAGATTATGTGATCACTTATAAAAAAAGAAAAAAAGATCTTGAATCACCTGGCACTTATGCAGTGGATGGGATCCAGCCGATGAGTAAAATCCGAGAGCCCGTGTAACCAAGCACATCCGACCGTGTATGCAGTGGATGGGATCCAGCTGATGAGTAACATCTGAGAGCCCGTGTAACCAAGCACATCCGACCGTGTATTACCTAGCACAGATGAACCGGATGAAATCGAGCGGATGAGGATTATTTTCGAAGAGCCTATGTAACCAGGCATATCTGGTAAGAGCATTACTAAGGGGGGGTCACTTCAGTCTTGAGATTGTACCCCAGCAAATTCGGGATCACTGTTTTTTCATGTTAAGGAAGGATTGCATCGTACACTCCTCTTGATTTATACCAGGACATTTTGTTTTAGTTTTAGCCTTCAATTTTATGGTCTGTTGATGGACTGAAATAGATATCCTGTTTCAACTTGTTCCCTGTAACTATCCTACGTACTCAGTACAATTTAGATATATGGACAGTGTTCATGGACAATATTGTGATTGTATGGCTACATTTGGGAAGATAGAAATATTCTTTCCATAGAACAATAGGTTGCACTAGCACAATTTGCATATAATTTTCTTTTTTTCTATTGAGTATTATGCGCTGTTTTTTCTACGGGTGAATTGATTTATCCATCCACCTTGCAGATTTTTGTTTAATGTTTTTTAGTGGTTTTATTGATTTAATACCTTTTAGAACAGCTGCTTAAAATTCCACAACTCCCAGGTAGAAAGCATATTCTTTAATGCTAAGCGCCTTTTATTTGCGTGGTTAACGGGCGGAGGTTATCCTAAGCAAAGGCACATATATATACATATGAATGCTGCCTTTATTTACATATCAATGCAGCCAGCCGCAGTTATTTACATATGAATTTTGGTTATTTACATATGAATTTTGGTTATTTACATATGAATTTTGGTTATTTACATGTAAACACGGGGTCTGCAGGTGAATCATCTGTACACAACAATAGGGCAGAGGTGGGTAGCATTAGTACCATCACTTCACACTGAGATATCTGCACACAGCACAGGACTAAAACTTCAAGGGACAAGGGAATTCAAACTGGGATAGTTGGCAAGTATGAGGCAGCTGCTTTGGGCCCTACAACAATGACAGGGCTCAGGGCAGCTGCCCCTTTTGCCCTGCCTTAAAGACGGCCCTGGCCTCAAGTGCCCTGTCCATTATTCCACGCAGCGTATGTTCCAACAGGTGGACAAGAGGTACAGTGTTACTGATGCATGCACTGTCGCTGCAAACTGTCAAACAGTGACAGGACAGTGCATGCATCTCTGATCATGCCCCACTGCCGTGGTGAGAAAAAACCGAACTCCCCTGACACTGTGCTGGTGCCGTAGTCACACAGGTACTCATTGATGGCCCTCTGCTGCATGTGCAGCTGCTGCAGCATGGCCAACATTGAGTTCCACCTGGTGGGCATGTCACATATAAGGAGGTTCTTTGGCAGGTTCAACTCTTTTTGGAGCTCAGCCAGCCGAGCACAGGCATTAAATGATCGGCGGAAATGCACACAGACTTTCCTGGCCTGCTTCAGGACATCCTGTAAGCCCGGGTACCTGCCCAAGAACCGCTGCACCACCAGGTTAAGGACGTGAGCCACACAGGGCACATGGGTCAGTTGTCCCTTTCGGAGGATGGAGAGGAGGTTGGTGCCATTGTCGCAAGCCACCAATCCTGGCTTAAGCTGGCGTGGCGCCAACCACCTCTCGGCCTGCCCCTGCAGAGCTGACAAAATCTCTGCCCCAGTGTGGCTCCTGTCCCCCAAACACACCAGTGCAAACACGGCATGGCATCGTTTTGCCTGCGTACTTGCGTAGCCCCTTGAACGCTGGTTCCAAGGAGAGAGCACTGGAAGAGGCCATGGAGGAAGAAGAAGAGGAGGGGGTGGAGGAGAGAGGTGTGTCACATCCAGTAGTAGCATTTTGGAGGCGTGGTGGTGGAACAACCTCCAACACTACTGCACCTTGTCCTGCATTCTTCCCAGCTACCAGAAGAGTGACCCTATGGGCCGTGAAAGACAGGTAACGTCCCTGTTCATGCCTGCTGGACCATGAGTCAGCGGTAATATGCACCTTACCGCTGACCGCCCTGTCCAGCGAGGCAAGGACATTGCCTTCCACATGCCGGTAAAGAGCTGAAATTGCCTTCCGTGAGAAAAAGTGGCGTTTTGGGGACCTGCCACTGAGGAACCGCACATTGTACAAACTCACGGAAGGGAGCTGAGTCTACCAACTGAAAAGGCAGCAGTTGAAGTGCTAGCAATTTAGCCAAGCTAGCATTCAACCGCTGGGCATGTGGATGGCTGGGAGTGAACTTCTTTTGACGGTCCAGCAACTGGGGCAAGGAAATTTGCCTGCTACAATCAGACGTCGGTGTACTGCTAGCAGAGTGCCCGCAAGTACTTGGCTTTGACACACCTAATTCTACACCTTCATTCCTCTCAGTGCCGGTTTCAGAGAGGACTGAAGGTCTAGTGGGGTTGGAGATCCCAGCTGATGAGGGGCAAGGAGATGTCCGCTTTATTCTTTGGTGTGGGTCTTTGAGGTACTCTTGCCAACGAGCTGCATGGCAGGTCAACATATGTCTGGTCAAGCATGTGGTGCCCAAGCGGCTGATGTTTTGGCCACGTGAGATACTCTTGAGACATAAGTTGAAAATAGCAGCGGTGCGATCTGATGCACTCGTCTCAAAAAAGGCCCACACCAAAGAACTTTTAGAATAACGTGCAGAGGCAGCGCCCTGCACAAGCGTCCATGACCAGCACTGTTGTCTCTAGACACAGAGCCAGCTTGCCCGCTTTTATCAGCTCGTGCCTGTGTGCCTCTCCTTGTTGGCCTTCCAGACATGGTAATGGCCTGAAGGGAGATGGGAAAACCAGCAATTGGGAAGTGTATATTGTGCTGGAGGCACACAACACCCACTAACTCCTGCAGATGCCTTTATTATAGAACAACAGGAATTAAAGGGTATATACCGGTGTATACTGTGCTGTGCTGGAGGCACACAACACCAACTAACTCCTGCAGATGGCAGATGGCTCAATTAGAGAAGAGTAAAATAGGTGGATAATGGTGTATACTGCACTCAGGTCACACAGACAACACCCACAAACTTCTGCAGCAGGCTGAAAGCTCAATTACAGAAGAGCAATATAGCTATATAGGTGGATAATGGTGTATACTGCACTCAAGTCACACAGACAACACCCACAAACTCCTGCAGCTGGCTGATAGCTCAATTACAGAAGAGCAATATAGCTATATAGGTGGATAATGGTGTATACTGCGGTCAGGGCACACAGACAACACATACAAACTCCTGCAGCTGGCTGAAAGCTCAATTACAGAAGAGCAATATAGCTATATAGGTGGATAATGGTGTATACTGCACTCAGGTCACACAGACAACACCCACAAACTCCTGCAGCTGTCTGAAAGCTCAATTACAGAAGAGCAATATAGCTACAGTATATAGGTGGATAATGGTGGATACTGAGGTCAGGTCACACAGACAACACCCACAAACTCCTGCAGCTGGCTGAAAGCTCAATTACAGAAGAGCAATATAGCTATATAGGTGGATAATGGTGTATACTGCGGTCAGGGCACACAGACAACACTCACAAACTCCTGAAGCTGGCTAAAAGCTCAATTACAGAAGAGCAATATAGCTATATAGGTGGATAATGGTTTATACTGTGGTCAGGGCACACAGACAACACCCACAAACTCCTGCAGCTGGCTGAAAGCTCAATTACAGAAGAGCAATATAGCTATATAGGTGTATAATGGTGTATAATGTGGTCAGGGCACACAGAAAACACCCACAAACTCCTGCAGCTGGCTGAAAGCTCAATTACAGAAGAGCAATATAGCTATATAGGTGGATAATGGTGTATACTGTGGTCAGGACACACAGACAACACCCACAAACTCCTGCAGCTGGCTGAAAGCTCAATTACAGAAGAGCAATATAGCTATATAGGTGGATAATGGTGTATACTGCGGTCAGGGTACACAGACAACACACACAAACTCCTGCAGCTGGCTGAAAGCTCAATTACAGAAGAGCAAGAATGTTAAATCGCTGGATAACGGATGGTGTATACTGCGTTGAAGGAACACAGAGAACACCCACTAACTCCTACAGATGCCAACACACTATACAAGGCCGCCGCGCTGGCGGCCTTATATAGTGTGGGGCATGTACTACACAGCCTGAGCTATGATTGGCCACAGGCATCCTGCCTGTGGCCAATCATGGCTCTCCTCACTGCCGATGCTGTGATTGGCCAAGCATGCGGGGTCACAGTGCATGCTTGGCCAATCATAAGCCAGCAATGCACTGCGATGGCGCCGTGCATTGTGGGCCGTGAGCGCCACACAAATTTGGCGCGAACGGCCCACAGAGTTCTGGCTTCGCCGAACGGGCGAACAGCCGGTGTTCGAGTCGAACATGCGTTCGACTCGAACACCAAGCTCATCCCTAGTGCACACGCTTACACGTACTGAATGACGGGTCTGCCTCCTTCAACTTCTGGGTCTCCAAATTGGGCACATGGCCTGAGCTTGTCCATTACTTAATGAAATCAAAACAGAGATAGAGAACATAACAAGGAGACCAATCTCGTGGATAGGCAGAATAAATATGTTAACGATGGTGATTTTACCAAAAATAACATATAAATATCAAAAGCTCCCGATAAAACTATATCAAAAAGCTTCTTCAAGGTAATAAAAAACACTATTCTTGAAATATATCTGGTAAAATAAAAAATCCAGGATAAGTAATCTATTAACCACTTGCCTACTGGGCACTTAAACACCCCTCCTGCCCAGACCAATTTTCAGATTTCGATGCTCTCACACTTTGAATGACAATTACTCAGTCATGCAACACTGTACCCAAATGACATTTTTGTCCTTTTTTTTCCACAAATGGAGATTTCTTTTGGTGGTATTTGATCACCTCTGGGTTTTTTATTTTTTGCGCTATAAATGAAAAAAGACCGAAAATTTAAAAAAAAAAACATTTTTCTTTGTTTCTGTGATAACATTTTTCAAATTATTAATTTTTCTTCATAAATTTTGGCCACAATTTATACTGCTACATATCTTTGGTAAAAATAACCCAAATTAGTGGATATTATTTGGTCTTTGTGAAAGTTAGAGAGTCCACAAGCTGATGTACTGGTGGCCTATCTCATTTCTTGTGACCCGAACAAGCCAGGAAAGTACAAATATCCCCCAAATGACCCCTTTTTTGAAAGTAGACATTCCAAGGCATTTAGTAAGAGGAATGGCAAGCTTTTTGATGTTGTCATTTTTCCCACAATTCTTTGCAAAACAGATGGCACGTGACACTGACAGGTGGCACTGATGACAGATGGCACTAATATGTGGCACCGATGACACGTGACACTGATATAGCACTGATGACAGATGGCACTATGTGGCACTGATGTGGCACTGATGACAGATGGCACTATGTGGCACTGATGACATGTGGCACTTATGACAGGTGGCACTGATGACAGATGGCACTTATACGTGGCACTGGGGACAGATGGCACTGATGATAGGTGGCACTGGGGACAGATGGCTCTGGGGACAGATGGCACTGGGGACAGATGGCACTGATGACAGATGGCACTGATGACAGGTGGCAGTGGGGGCAGATGGCACTGACAGGTGGTAGTGGTGGCAGATGACAGTGGGGGCAGTGGGGATAAGTGGCAGTGGGGACAGATGGGCACTTTATTTTGCTTTTTTTTTTTACTCTAACCGCTGTGAGATCTCACAGCGGTTCATCTCTCCCTCCTCACACGCTGTCTGTGTGAGGTGGGAGAGCCGGGATGAGAGATGATCTCATATGTTTACATATGAGATCATTTCTCATTGGGTATGCCGATCGCGCTGTAAACGGCCGCTGTGATTAGGCGTTTACAGCGATCTGTGACTGGCTGTGTCCGGGGGACACGGCCAGGACAGAACTTCCCCAATGCGTGCCCGCGGCGATGCGCAGAGGGGAAGTAAACAGGAGGACGTCCAGGGACGGCCTCCCGGCAGATGGCGTCCGCTCTGTAGCCGTCTTTTGGCTATAGCGTGGGCGCAAAGTGGTTAACCAGAAAAAAAAAAGGAGGGATTGCATTTCCAGATGTCAACAGGTACTACAAAGCAATTATATTAGCTAGATTAGTTGAATGGGCTAACTTAAACACTAAAAAGAAATGCGTAAAAATGGAAGACGCACTATATATGGCACACAACTCCAAAAAATTATTTGGATTCCACCGAAATATAGAATATGTAGTAAAATGACACATGGGATAACTCACACAGTATTTAAAACATAGGAAGCACTTTATCGCAGGAAAAAATGGAGGTACAATTCTCCATTAATTTCATTGGTTGGCACACATTTTTTTTATTCCAGGAAATTGAACACACTTAGGGAAATTAATGGGCAATGTACAATTAAAAGACATCACATCGCAAGGGGAAATAATGACAAAGCAGGACTTAATAAAGAAACATGGTGGCAATACTTAAAAGATTGGGAGTACCTACAAATAAAACATTTGGTAAGCACAATTCCCTACCCCATTAGAGAGGAGACCAAGCTAATGCCAACGGAAAAGATTTGTAACTCCAAAAACATTGTAAAACACTGCATATCACGATTATATGAAATATTAACAGAAGTACAGTAGGTGCCCGTGCTATTGTGTCAATCTTGCCGCTTTTATCGGCGGGATTAACACCCTGCAAGCCCCATCATGGGAGCCAGCACCGAGCCAGCTCACATCGGGAAAGGAAAAATGTTTATTTTCCTTTCCTGATAAGCGACAAGCATCGCTGACATTGAGGCCGGGTTTACACTGGTGCGGGGATCTGAATTGGATTTCCGCCAATACCAGGCACTGTATTGGGTATGAATCTTAAGGGAGAACTCCACGCCAAATTTAAAAAAAAAAACGGTATGGGTTCCCCCTCCAGAGGCATACCAGGCCCTTAGGTGTGGTAGGGATTTTAAGGGGAACCCCCTACGCCCAAAAAAATGATGTGGGGGTCCCTCTAAATCCATACCAGACCCCTATCTGAGCACGCAGTCCAGCCGGTCAGGAAAAGGGGTGGGGATAAGCAAGCATCCCCCCCCCGAGCCGTACCAGGCCGTGTGCCCTCAACATGGGGGTGGGTGCTTTGGGGAAGGGGGCACTCTGCGGCCTCTTCCCAACAACCCTGGCCGTTGGTTGTCAGGGTCTGTGGGTGAGAGGCTTATCAGAACCCGGGATCCCCCTTTAATAAGGGGGTCCCAAGATCATAGTACATAGTACCCCTACCCATTCACCTGGGGAAAAAGTGTTAATAAAAAAGAACACACAACACAGGTTTTCAAAGTAATTAATTAGGAAGCTCCGGGGGTCTTCTTCAGACTTTGGGGGTCTTCTTGCCAGGCTCCTCCACTATCTTCTTCCAGCTCCTTTACTAGCGGAGAAGTCTGGCTTTCTCCTTCGTCGTCGTCACTGCTGACCGGGGGTCTTCTTCTGACTCCTTGGTGCTCTCCGGTTCTTCTCCGCGCTCATGGTCCTCTTCTCCCGCTCTCTGTCCTATTCTCCTGCTCTCCGGTGTCTTATCCCACTCTCTGGCTTCTTCTTCTGGGCTACTCTGCTATATTCTTCCAGCTCTTTAACAAGCGGAGGAGCCCGGTCTGCTCCGTCCTTCTTCCCTCTTCTTTTTTCTTTCTTCTTCCGACGTTGACACGATGCTCTCTCTCACTGTAATGCCGTGTGAGTGCTGCGCGATCACTTATATAGGTATGGGTGTGGTCACTGGCTGAGTGATGTCACACTGTGGCCCCGCCCCTTATGATGTCAGGTCCCGGGGTACACCACTGATAACCTTAGACCATTCAAAGTAAGAATCATTAACCACTACACTGAATTCTGTCTTTTAGCCAGTTTTCTATCCATTTACAAACTGATATTTCCAAACCTGTAGACTTTACCTTACACATGAGCCATGTGTGTGGAATTGTATCAAACGCTTTGGCAAAATCCAAGTATACCACGTCCACCACCACCGCTCTGTCCAAGGTTTTACTTACCTCCTCATAAAAAGAAATCAGGTTTGTCTGACAACTTCTGTCTTTCATGAATCCATGCTGTCTGTTGCTTAAAATATTTAACTGACACTAGTGTTCCTTCATTTTTATATTTTTAAAAGCTCTTTTCTTATAGTTTATAGCTTTTTTAACTTTGGCCGTGAGCCACATAGGTTTTATTTTTAGCCTTTTAAACGTATTGCCCACGGGAATATACTTTGCAGTGAGTTCACAAACAGTCTTTTTGAAGAATTCCCATTTCTGTTCTGTGCCCATTGATGCCAATATTCTCTCCCAGTCTAAGTCCTGGAGAGAAGCGCTCATCTTTGGAAAATTTACTCTCTTGAAATTAAGTGTTTTTATCTTTCCCATATGCGATTTTTGCTTACAGCTAACATCAAATGAAATCATGTTATGGTCACTGCTACCCAGGTGTTCCTTTATCTGAACATTAGTAATACACTCTGCATGGTTTGAGATTACCAGGTCCAACAGAGCATCATTCCAAGTTGGGGCCTCAATAAACTGGACCATAAAATTGTCCTGTAATAGGTTTATACATTTTTGCCCTTTAACTGTCCCAGCAGTGCCATTAGTTAATTTCTGGGTAGTTAAAATCCCCCACTATTATCACTGACCCAGCCCTTGCATCCCTTTCCATCTGTGCAAGGAGCTGAGTCTCCACCTCCTCATTAACATTGTGTGGTCTATAACAAACTCCAATGAATAACTTTGAACTACGGACATCTGTAAGCAGTTCCACCCATAATGCTTCAGACTCATACTCTCCATCCACCAGTTCCTCTTTCACACTCGCTTTGAGATCACTTCTCACATACAGACAGACCCCTCCACCTTTCATTTTTACTCTGTCTTTCTGAAAGAGTGCATAGCCAGGAATATTAATAGCCCAGTCATGTGAGGAATGAAGCCAAGTTTCAGCAATACCGATTACATCATAGCTTTCCTGATGCACCAGAGCTTCCAACTCACCTATTTTGGCAGACTTCTGGCATTGGCGAAACAAACACTTTAATGCATTAATATATTTTGACCGGTCACATACTATCCTCTTGGGTGTTCCAAGATTGCAACTAGGACTTGCTACTATACTGACCTTAGGTTTATGTGCTTTGGTTACCCTACCACTAATGCTCCTAATGTTACCCTCTGGAATATGTTCTACGTTCATCTTTGGACCCTCCCCCCATCGCCTAGTTTAAAAACCCCTCTAACTTTTTGGCCATCCTTATTCACAGCTGATCTGCACCCTCCTCATTTAGGTGCAGTCCGTCCCTTCTACAGATCTGATCAGACCACCTGAAATGATGAGTTACAAAATGCATTCCTCTCCCATATTTCAATCATATTGGTTATATAAAACATGTACTTGAAAATATACCAGCTTGATGCACATTATATATTGTTACGTGTAACCCATTGGCTTGATATGGCAAACATTTTTCAAGTGTACTTTATACATTTATGTGTCAAATCCGTGTACAAAAAAATATATATTTTATGACTTTTGTATAATGCCTCATTTAACCACTTCAATACCTGGCCATAGTCATATGATGGCCACAGATGGGATCTCCCATCCTGGGTGGACGTCATATGACGGCCTCGGTATTGCGCCACTCCTGCGGGGCCCCCAGGGGCCTGCAGTGCGGCGATTGTGGATGAGCTGTGTCCCTCGGACACAGCCCATCCCCGATCTGTGGGGTTTTTCTCCCCATCAACCCCCCGATACATGTGACCGGCCTTGTCCAATCACAGCCGGTCACATGTACTGTGCCGTTATAGGGCTTGTGCATGTGCCTAGGGCGCGTGCAGAGCGCCGATCGGGAATGCGGCTTGTCACCCTGACACAGCCCAACCCCGATCGCAGTAAAGAGTCAATGAAATTGGCTCTTTACCACGTGACCGGCTGTGTCCAATCACAGCCGGTCACAGAATGTAAACAAACTGATGTAACCAGATGTTACCGGGTTCTCCTCCTCACAAACGATCAGTGTGTGAGGAGGAGATTGTGGTAACATCTCGTTACCGCTCAGTGTACACACCAACACACACTGATTACCCACCCTACAATAAAGAGGATCTGTCACCACCCATCAAAGTACCTGTCATCACCCATCAATGTACCTGTTATCACCCATCACAGCCCATCTGAGTACCTGTCAGCCCATCTGAGTACCCGAGTACCTGTCAGCCCATCTGAGTACCTGAGTACCTGTCCCAGCCCATCTGAGTACCTGTCCCAGCCCATCTGAGTACCTGAGTACCTGTCCCAGCCCATCTAAGTACCCGAGTATCTGTCCCAGCCCATCTGTGTACCGAGTACCTGAGTATCTGTCAGCCCGTCTGAGTACCCGAGTACCTGAGTACCTGTCCCAGCCCATCTGAGTACCCGAGTACCTGAGTACCTGTCAGCCCATCTGAGTACCCAAGTGCCTGAGTACCTGTCAGCCCATCTGAGTACCCGAGTACCTGAGTACCTGTCAGCCCATCTGAGTACCCGAGTGCCTGTCACAGCCCATCTGAGTACCCGAGTACCTGTCACAGCCCATCTGAGTACCTGAGTACCTGTCACAGTCCAACTGAGTATCCGAGTACCTGAGCACCTGTCAGCCCATCTGAGTACCCGAGTACCTGTCCCAGCCCATCTGAGTACCTGTCCCAGCCCATCTGAGTACCTGAGTACCTGTCCCAGCCCATCTGAGTACCCGAGTACCTGTCATCAGCCCATCTGAGTACCTGTCACAGTCCATCTGAGTACCGAGTACCTGAGTACCTGTCACAGCCCATCTGAGTACCTGAGTACCTGTCACAGTTCATCTGAGTACCCGAGTACCTGTCACAGTTCATCTGAGTACCCGAATGCCTGTCACCAGCCCGTCGGAGTACCCAAGTACCTGTCACCAGCCCGTCGGAGTACCCGAGTACCTGTCACCAGCCCATCGGAGTAACAGAGTACCTGTCACAAGCCTGCCAGAGTATCCAAGTTCCTATTTGCAGCCCATGCCTCATAGAATACACATTGGGGTGTTTGCTTTCCAAAATGGGGTCATTTTGTGGGCAATTCCATTGTCCTGGTGCTCCAGGACCTTCAAAAGTGTGATAGGTAGGAACGAAATGAGATGTGTAATTTATGCTCCTAGAACGCCTGAAGGTACCACTTCTATGTTGGACCTCTATATATGGCCACACTGTGTAAAAGTCTCACACATGTGGTATCACAATACTCAGGAGGAGTAGCAGAATGTGTTTTGGGGTGTAATTTTTGCTATATACATGCTATGTGTTAGAAATATCTTATAAATGGACAACTTTGTGTAAAAAAAAAAGATTTAAATTTTCTTTCCACGTTTTCTGAAGACTTGTGTAAAAAAAATTAGCCACTCAAAAGACTCATAATGCTTCATAGAATATACTTTGGGGTGTTTGTTTTCCAAAATGGGGTAATTTTGTGGGTAATTCCATTGTCCTGGTGCTCCAGGGCCTTCACAAATGTAATAGGTCGTTAGGAAATTAGAGGTGTCATTTATGTTCCTAGAACACTTGACGGCGCTTCCTGCATGTTGGGCCTTTGTATGTGGACACGCTGTGTAAAAGTCACATACATGTGGTATTGCCATACTCAGGAGGAGTAGCAGAATGTATTTTGGGGTGTAATTTTTACTATGTACATGCTTTGAGTTAAAAATATCTTATAAACTGACCACTTTGTGTAAAAAAAAATATGTCTTCATTTTCTTTCCACGTTTTCCGAAGGCTTGTGGAAAAAAATTAACTGTTCAAAAGACTCATTATGCCTCATAGAATATACGTTGGGGTGTTTGCTTTCCAAAATGGGGTAATTTTGTGCGTAATTCTACTGTCCTGGTGCTCCAGGGCCTTCACAAATGTAATAGGTCGAAATTAGAGGTGTCATTTATGCTCCTAGAACCCTTTACGGTGATCCCTGCATTTTGGACTTTTCTGTGTGGCTAGCCTGTGTAAAAGTCCCACACATGTGGTATTGCCAGAATGTATTTTGGGGTGTAATTGGAAGTATGCATATGCTGTGTATGAGAAATAACTTGTTATTATGACAATTTTGTAAAAACAAAACAAAAAAACATTCTTCTTTTTCCTAAGAATTGTGGGAAAAAATTACAACTTCAAAAAACTAACCATGCCTCTTACTAAATACCTTGGAATGTCTACTTTTCAAAAAGGGGTCATTTGGGGGGTATTTGTACTTTCCTGACATTTCAGAGCCTCAAGAAATGAGATAGGCCATCAGTGCATCAGGTGTGATCAGATATGATCAATTTTCAATGATTTGCACCATAGCTTGTAGACTCAATAACTTTCAAAGAGACTAAATAATATCCACTAATTTGGTTTATTTTTTTACCAAAGAGATGTAGCCGTATAAATTTTGGCCCAAATTTATGAACAATAATGACTTATTTGCAAAATTTTATCATAGAAACTAAAAAAAAGTGTTTTTTTTTTCAAAATTTTCGCTCTTTTTTCACTTATGCCGCAAAAAAAAAAAACTCAGTGGTGATTGAATACCACCAAAAGAAAGCTCTATTTGTATGAAAAAAATGATGAAATTTTTGTTTGGGTACAGTGTTGCATGACTGAGTAACTGGTATTCAAAGTGTGAGAGCGCTGAAAGCTAAAAATTGGTCCGGTAAGGAAGCTGTATAAATGCCCTGTATTGAAGTGGTTAAAGTCTCATGGGTGAATATAGATTGTGTGCATGGTATATATGGGGATGGAGGCATGATGTGTTAGGCACCTGGTCACAGTTATTTTCCACACCTGAAATGTTTATCTTATCATTCATATAGTACACATACATTTCTACTTCTATTTTCAAAGTATTTGCATGGAAAGGACCTGAAGAATCAGTCAAAATATATGTAAACCCTAAAACATAAAAAAAAAAAAAAAGATTCAGGCACAGGCAGTGTTTCACTTACAATTACACAGACACATGCAGTCAGCTCAGTGAAGCTAAGCCTGTAAAAAGTATAGGCTTATGCCACGTACACACGTAGCGAACTATCCGGCGGACTTCCCGCCGGACTGTCCGCCGGACTTTCCGAACGGGCTACTTGCCCACACACGGCACTTTTTCAGCGGACTAATATGGCGTACTAAGTCCGTCGGACTATCCGCCGTACTTTTGAAATAAACGGACTCGCCCACACACGTGGAGGAAAGTCCGTTCATTTTGAGCGCGTCTCCAGGTAGGCGGGGCCCCGCGAAGGAGACGTCGCTGGCCCCGCCACCTGGTATGGACTTAAAGGGGATCTCCAACGACCAAAAAAACGGGGGGTGCCTTGGGGAAGGGGGGGCGCGGCCCTATGTTGAGGGCATGCAGTCTGGTACGGCTCAGGAGGGGGGCCGCTCGCTCATCCCCCCCTTTCCTGGCCGGCCGGGTAGCGTGCTCAGACAAGGGTCTGATGTGGACCTGGGGGGGACCCACACGCCGATTTTTTTCAGCGTTGGGGTTACCCTTTAAGTCCATACCAGGTGATGGGGCTAGCGACGCCTCCTTCGCTGGCACCGTCTACCTGGAGACGCGCTCAAAATGAGCGGACTTTTCTCCGCGCGGGAAAAGTCCGCTCATTTCAAAAGTACGGCGGACTGGCATACCAACGGTCGGATTGTCCGCCGAAATGCAAGTCCGGCGGGAAGATTGGAGTGCAAAAATACTTTCTAAGTCCGCCGTACTTTCGGGTAAAAAAAGTCCGCCGGAGGCTACACACGGGGGGACTGTCTGGCGGACTTGAGTTTGCCGGACTTTTCCACCCGATTGTTTGATCGTGTGTACGCGGCATTAGTGTCACTGAACAGACTTTCCTGCCCAGCCACTGTGCCTGCCACACAAGAAGCGGCAGTGACCAGCAGCACTGTGCTCAGTTATACTTCACAACTTTTTGAGATAGGAACGAGGGACACCTATTGGCAAAAGTATGTAGGCATTAGACACACCCTCTGCCACACACCCTTAAAGGAGAACTATACAAAAAAAAAGATTAGTAAAGCCCACAAATGCTGTTTTTACCACTACTATTCCTTATCCACTTCAATACTGAGCACTTTCACCCCCTTCCTGGCCAGGCCAATTTTCAGCTTTCATCGCTGTCACACTTTTAATGACAATTGCGCGGTCATGCAACGCTGTTCCCAAACAACATTTTTTGAGACACATAGGGCTTTCTTTTGGTGGTATTTAATCACCACTGTTTTTTTTATTTGGAAAATTGAACTGCAAATTTGGAAGAAAAAAGTTTTCCTTTTCTATCAAAACATTTTGTAAATAAGTAATTTTTCTCCTTTACTGATGTGCACTGATGGGCATTGATAGGCTGCACTGATGAGGTGACACTGATGAGGAGGCACTAATCTGCAGCATTGATGGGCACTGATATTCAGCACTGATGAGCACTGACAGGGGGCACTGATATGCAGCACTGATGGGCACTGATAAACGGCACTGATAGGTGGCATTGATGGGTGGCACTGATGGGTCCAAATCAGGGACAGTCCCTCAAAATCAGAGACAGTGGGGAGCTATGTGCTCAGTGATGATGAATCTGTATTTAAAGGCCTTCACATTACTGAAGAGGCTCATCTGTTGCTCCAAACACGAAGCTCAGTAATGCTGAGGTCTCTACCTTGTCTTCAGACAACTCCCTGTGTTCCTGGACATACCCAGGAAAAATAAGCTTCTCTGTTTAGCTCCCCCAGGAGCTCAGCCACACCTGATGAGGCAGAGGCAACTGAACAAGTAATCTTCAACCAGGGCAGAAGCCTTCCACTGTCAGAACAGGGGTTTGGCAGCCCGGCTAGATTCTAAAAGCATGTGGTTTCTCCAGAAGACTCAGCTACTGTGGGAGGTCCTTCCCCAATTGCTACCAGGGTACTGTTCCATTGGGGTGGCCCTCTGTCCTTGTAAATTGTATGTCCTTGTATACATGTTTGTTGCCATCTGTTTTACAATATTGCTTTTAACTTTGCAACTGAAAATTACAGTTACTCCCTGTCTCCTCATTCAGCTGATTACCACTTCTGTTAAACTCCTTATAATGGTATTAGTGACCTAAAAACAAACAAAAAAGATTGTTTTCTGTGGTTTATTGTAGTTCATTGAATGTTATTAAATACGTCCATATGTTCTATTTGCCCCAAACCTGCATCATGCTGCTTTTTCTAAACAAGGAAACAAGAAAAGTGAACAATGACGCCTGCAGACTTGAAGGCACCTGATTTCGTCTATGATCTTGATCTAGATTTTGTCACATACATTCACAAATATCACAAATCTTTTACACACCAGGCAAACCTGTATTCTATGTACTGAACCAGCGTTTGGTTAATTTTTAGTGTGTTTGGAAGAAACTTAATGCATTTGGCATAGACTGATGTACAGCTAGAAAAACGTGTACACTTATAAAAACAACAAAAAAACAACACATGTACAATATGTATCATCTTTCTGTTCTCATGAACATAAAATGCAAATGCAGGCCTGAACTGGGAATTTCCCAATAGCAAAATTATGGGGTATATTTATTAAAGATTTTGTATAGAATTAGACTAAAATTTGTTTAAAATCCAAATTATTGTAAGTTCACCCATCAAAAAAAAAAAAAGGATTGAGTTGTCGACCCCAATAACCTTCTAGAGAAGAAAGCGAAGATGTACCTAAATGTAAACTACCAAATGTTAGAACACAGGATATTATTTTATTTATTGATCCAAATGACAACACATGTGTACAGAATACAATTTAGGCCTCATGCATACAGGACATTTTAAAACATGGCAGCTCTACAGCAGCGCTAAAAATAAACCTTTTTTCGCATTTAGCTGTGTTTTTACATTAACGCTATTGCACATTTTTACATGTTTTCCTGTGTTTTTTGACATTTTCATAAAAAAATACTCTCTATAATGTAAAAACGCCTAAAACCATACTGCTTGACGCATTTTAGCCCCATTTTCTGGTATTTTCCATTTTTACTGCTCCTGGAAGCACAGGCTGTCATTTTTTTCTACTGTCCCTAAACGCTTATGCCTCCAAATGCCTCTGACAGTTTATGTGTGTATGGACACATAGGCGAACATGGGGGGCTTTTAGAGGCAGTTAAAAAATACTCGAACGCCCCTAACAGCAGCTGTAGAAACATCCTGTGTGCATGAGCCCTTAAAATGCATTTTGAAAAACATTTAAAAGGAACCACAAATACAAACTGTCTTTCTCCTATGTGAGCAAAAAGGCTTATAAGGTACTATATACAAAACTATAAAGTAACCCAGTATTGCTTCAATATTGGACATTAGACCCCTGAGCCTCTATTTCCTCTAATGCAGCCGGTGTTCTGGTGAAAACGGTCAGGCCGCCTTTACTCACTGGCTTACTCCTCCTATTTACCTTTTTAATACAGTTTTACCAATTGATGGATTATGATATTAAGAACCATGATTGTGGCACAATGACCTGATGAACTGATAATATATCTCTAAACGCTTCAAATCTCAGTCCCAGGGGCGGACTGACAACTCATGGGGCCCCCGGGCAATAGGAGATTATGGAGCCACACAGTATACACACACACACACACACACACATACAGTATACACACACAGAATACACATACACACACACTGAAAATGTACTGGAGAGGCGGGGCAGCTATAATGTTGTTGTTTTTTTTTTTTTTAAATACAGATTTTTACATACTGTCCCTGGTTTTATTGAGGCTGGAAACCCTGATGGGGCCCCCTGGTGGCATGGGGCCCTTGGGCGGTGCCCGAGTGCCCCAATGGTCAGTTTGCCCCTGCTCAGTCCCAATAGCTGGAAGAGCCACATTTGAGCTTTTAGTGGATGTTCACATTTGGGGCGGGGCTTTTTTGGTGCCTATTACAGCATATTGTTGATATAATAATGCCACTCAGATGCAGTACTAACACATCAGTTTATTTTTATGTAGGAGGCAACTGCATTACATGTTGAAGTGGAATATCTTCCTCACTGTGTGACTCAATCCCAATGTCTAGTAACTGGATGTGCTTGATCCACTGATCCACTGCATAAAGATGGTCAGGAGTAAGGGTGAGCCGAAAATCCCACGCCCCCCCCAGGTTCGGTTCGCAGCAGAACCTGTGAACAGACCTAAACTTTGTGTGAACTTTAGAGCCCTATTAAAGGCTATGGGACTCGCAAACGTTCAAAATCAAAAGTGCTAATTTTAAAGGCTAATATGTAAGTTGTTGTCAAAAAAAGTGTTTGGGGACCTGGGTCCTGCCCCAGGGGACATGTATCAATGCAAAAAAAGTTTTGAAAAACTGATATTTTTTCGGGAGCAGTGATTTTAATAATGCTTAAAGTGAAACAATAAAAGTGAAATATTCCTTTAAATTTCGTACCTGGGGGGTGTATATAGCATGCCTCTGAAGGGGCGCATGTTTCCCATGCTTAGAACTTTACCTGCACAAAGTGTAATTTCTGCAGGAAAAAAAGTCATTTAAAATCACTTGCGGCTATGATGAATTGTCGGCTCCCCGTAATACAGAGAACAGTCATTGATAAGAAAAAAAAAAGTGTGGGGTTCTCCCAAACTCAATTACCAGGCCCTTCAGGTCTGGTATGGATTTTAAGGGGAATCCCCGCTTCAAATTAAAAATCCCTCCAGCGCAGCGCATTCATCCTCTATCTCCATCCTCTATCCTCTGAGACACTGGGGGGATCCCGGAGAGATGATCATCCGTCACTGGATAGCAAGAGAGGATTACCACCGCTGGAATCTTTTTTTTTATTTATTTTTTTAATAAAGGACTTTTGCAACGGTGTGTGTGTCTTTTTTAACTATTTTTTACACTCTCTTTGTGAAATGGAAGGGGTACTTTTGTACCCCCTTACCATTTCAAATGGGGGGGCAGGATCTGAGGATCCCCTTGTTAAAGGGGGCTTCTAGATTTTGATAAGCCCCCCGCCCACAGACCCCCACAACCACCGGCCAGGGTTGTGGGGATGAGGCCCTTGTCATCATCAACATGGGGACAAGGTGCTTGGGGTGGACCCCAAAGCATCCTCTCAATATTGAGGGCATGTGGCATGGTACGGTTCGGGGGGGCACTCTCTCATCCCCCCTCTTTTCCTGCGGCCTGCTAGGTTGCGTGCTCGGATAAAGGGTCTGGAATGGATTTTTAGGGGGAACTCCACGCCATTTTCTTTAAAATTTGATGTGGGGTTCCCCTTAATATCCATGCCAGACCTGAAGGGCCCGGTAATTGAATTTGAGGGAACCCCACGCTTTTAAAAAAAAAAAATGTATCAATGACTTTCAATGACTGTTCTCTGTATTACAGGGAGCCGACAATTAATTATAGCCGAGAGTGATTTTAAATGACTTTTTTTCCTGCAGAAATGATACTTTGTGCAGGAACAGTTCTAAGCACGGGAAACATGCGCCCCTTCACAGGCATACTATACACACCCCCCAGGTATGAAATTTAAAGGAATATTACACTTTTATTGTTTCACTTTAAGCATTATTAAAATCACTGCTCTCGAAAAATGTCAGTTTTTAAAACTTTTTTTTGCATTGATACATGTCCCCTGGGGCAGGGCCCAGGTCCCAAAACACTTTTTATGACAATAACTTGCATATAAGCCTTTAAAATTAGCACTTAAGATTTCTCCCATAGACTTGTACAGGGGGTTCCATGGCTTTTCGAATTTGCTGCAAACACCCCAAATTGTTCGCTGTTCGGTGAACAGGCGAACAGGTATTGTTTGAGTCGAACATGAGTTTGTCTCAAACTCAAAGCTCATCCCTAGTCATGAGATGATTTACATATACCCTCTACTGTATACAGAAGGCGCTGCATTGCTTGTTCAGGTGGGGTAACATATATACTGAGAATTTCTATCATTAAAATAGTTATATGAGGTGCTGGAACTGTGTCAGTTTCAGCATCATAAAAGTTATCAGCTGCAGTATTTGTAGCTGCTGATTTCATTTTTTTTTTCCGGCAGAATATTGCTTGAAGTTTGGTGCCATTCCTCAAGTGTGCGCAATTTTAAAGCATGACAAAGTTAGGTATCTATTTAATTGGCATAGCAGCATATTACATGGTATATGAATTCAGAGAGTAGTGGTTAATGATTCTTACTCCAAATGTTCTAAGGTTATCAGTGGTGTACCCCAAGGTTCAGTGCTGGGACCCTTACTGTTTAAGACAGTATAAATGATCAAAGGAGAGGGGGACAAGGAAAGTGGGACTTTATATGAGGCACATGATAGCAAAACATAATACCAGTTGAACAGGGGAATTTTATTCACATAGCAGTATAATACATTATTATTATCGAATAAAATGTATAACATGGTAACTATAATAGCAAAAATGACAACAGGGACATCGGAAGACATAACCACTGGTATTAATGGTAGATAAATAAACATAATAGTAAACATTAAACAATTTAATAACAATGGTATCTCAGAATATAATCATTGTAAAATTCCATAGTTCAACATGGACAAGCTTGGATAAAATCAATGTTGCACATTAATATCTGCAGGACCTACGGCCTCGCTGAGCCAGATAAGGTAGGGATCAAATAATAACTGGACAAATAGCTCTACGCGTTTCGTGGCTGATGCGCCACTCGTCAGGAGCATGCACGTGAGTATCTAGAAAGGAACAAAACGGAAAAAATAATATAGTAATATAAGGTAATCAAAATGAAACCCATAGACAGGGGAAGGATAGTACCCCTGACAGCACAGGAGTGCGAACTTACTAATTAGAACAACTGGCTAATGATACGGCGGGAAGGCGCCAAAGGCATCCAGAATGGCCTCCAACCGGGGGCCGTGGCAGACAGCCCAACAGTGGCGACCCAGGCAGGCTACAATCAGGGCGGGCAAGGGACCACAAGGATACTCTGTAAAGAAAATAGTCAAGATTGAAATAAGAAATCACTCGGAGTGACTAAAGTGAAGATGGGAAATAAAGCACCCGTGCTAGTGGAGAATAAGGTGATGAATTAGCAGCTGGCAGTGATAGACTGCCTAAAAATTAGTGACAGAACCCAAATTGTGAATAGTGATGGATACAGAGGCTGGTTGGCCAAACAAAGAAGAGTGCGGCAAAGACAATTACCTGACAATTACCTGACAATTTTCACAGGTAATTGTCTTTGCCGCACTCTTCTTTGTTTGGCCAACCAGCCTCTGTATCCATCACTATTCACAATTTGGATTTTGTCACTAATTTTTAGGCAGTCTATCACTGCCAGCTGCTAATTCATCACCTTATTCTCCACTAGCACGGGTGCTTTATTTCACATCTTCACTTTAGTCACTCCGAGTGATTTCTTATTTCAATCTTGACTGTTTTCTTTACAGAGTATCCTTGTGGTCCCTTGCCCGCCCTGATTGTAGCCTGCCTGGGTCGCCACTGTTGGGCTGTCTGCCCCGGTTGGAGGCCATTCCGGATGCCTTTGGCGCCTTCCCGCCGTATCATTAGCCAGTTGTTCTAATTAGTAAGTTCGCACTCCTGTGCTGTCGGGGGTACTATCCTACCCCTGTCTATGGGTTTCATTTTGATTACCTTATATTACTATATTCTTCTTTTCGTTTTGTTCCTTTCTAGATACTCACGTGCATGCTCCTGACGAGTGGCGCATCAGCCACGAAACGCGTAGAGATATTTGTTGCTGTGCGTTTACCTATTTTCACTTTTGTCCAGTTATTATATGATCCCTACCTTATCTGGCTCAGCGAGGCCGTAGGTCCTGCAGATATTAATGTGCAACATTGATTTTATCCAAGCTTGTCCATGTTGAACTATGGAATTTTACAATGATTATATTCTGAGATACCATTGTTATTAAATTGTTTAATGTTTACTATTATGTTTATTTATCTACCATTAATACCAGTGGTTATGTCTTCCGATGTCCCTGTTGTCATTTTTGCTATTATAGTTACCATGTTATACATTTTATTCGATAATAATAATGTATTATACTGCTATGTGAATAAAATTCCCCTGTTCAACTAGTATTATGTTTTGATATCATGTGCCTCATATAAAGTCCCACTTTCCTTGTCCCCCTCTCCTTTGATCTTAAAGGGATGGAAATGCATGACCTTACCAGCTCATGTTTTCATATAAAGTCCCATAGGGATAGAAATACGTGACCTTACCAGGTCTTGGCTTCCTTAACCACTTTCAGACCGGACCATTTTGCTGGTAAATGACCAGAGGTCTTTTTACAATTTGGCACTGCGCTGCTTTAACTGGTAATTGCGCGGTCATGCAATGTTGTACCCAAACAAAATTTGCGTCCTTTTCTTCCCACAAATAGAGCTTTCTTTTGATGGTATTTGATTGCCTCTGCGATTTTTATTTTTTGCGATATAAATGTAAAAAGACCGAAAATTTTGAAAAAAAAAGATATTTTCTACTTTTTGTTATTAGAAAAATCCAATAAACTCAATTTTAGTCATACATTTAGGCCAAAATGTATTCAGCCACATGTCTTTGGTAAAAAAAAAGTCAATAATTGTATATTTATTGGTTTGCGCAAAAGTTGTCACATCTACAAACTAAGGTACGTTTTCTGGAATTTACGCAGCTTTTAGTTTACGACTGCCTATCTCATTTCTTGAGGTGCTAAAATGGCAGGGCAGTACAAAACCCCCCCAAATGACCCCATTTTGGAAAGTAGACACCCTAAGGAAATTGATAAGTGGCATGTTGAGCCCATTAAATATTTTATTTTTTTGCCTCAAGCGATTGAATAATGACAAAAATTATTTTTTTTTTTTTTACACAAAGTTGTCACTAAATGATATATTGCTCACACATGCTATGGGCATATGTGAAATGACACCCCAAAATAAATTATGCTGCTTCTCCTGAGTACGGGGATACCACATATGTGGGACTTTTTGGGAGCCTAGCTGCGTACGGGGCCCCGAAAACCAAGCACCGCCTTCAGGCTTTCTAAGGGCGTAAATTTTTGATTTCACTTCTCACTACCTATTACAGTTTTGAAGGCCATAAAATGCCAAGATGGCACAAAACCCCCACAAATGACCCCATTTTAGAAAGTAGACACCCCAAGCTATTTGCTGAGAGGCATTTTGAGTCCATGGAATATTTTATATTTTGCCACAAGTTGCGGGAAAATTACAAACTTTAATTTTTTTTTTTTTTTTTCACAAAGTTGTCACTAAATGATTTATTGCTCACACATGCTATGGGCATATGTGAAATGACACCCCAAAATAAATTCTGCTGCTTCTCCTGAGTACGGGGATACCACATATGTGGGACTTTTTGGGAGCCTAGCCGCATACGGGGCCCCGAAAACCAAGAACCGCCTTCAGGTTTTCTAAGGGCGTAAATATTTGACTTCACTCCTCACTACCTATTACAGTTTTGAAGGCCATAAAATGCCAAGATGGCACAAACCCCCACAAATGACCCCATTTTAGAAAGTAGACACCCCAATCTATTTGCTGAGAGGCATGTTGAGTCCATGGAATATTTTATATTTTGCCACAAGTTGCGTGAAAATTACAAACTTTTTTTTTTTTTTTTTTTTCACAAAGTTGTCACTAAATGATATATTGCTCACACATGCTATGGGCATATGTGAAATGACACCCCAAAATAAATTCTGCTGCTTCTCCTGAGTACGGGGATACCACATATGTGGGACTTTTTGGGAGCCTAGCTGCGTACGGGGCCCCGAAAACCAAGCACCGCCTTCAGGCTTTCTAAGGGCGTAAATTTTTGATTTCACTTCTCACTACCTATTACAGTTTTGAAGGCCATAAAATGCCAAGATGGCACAAAACCCCCACAAATGACCCCATTTTAGAAAGTAGACACCCCAAGCTATTTGCTGAGAGGCATGTTGAGTCCATGGAATATTTTATATTTTGCCAAAAGTTGCGGGAAAATTACAAACTTTTTTTTTTTTTTTTTTTTCACAAAGTTGTCACTAAATGATATATTGCTCTTGCATGCCATGGGCATATGTGAAATGACACCCCAAAATAAATTCTGCTGCTTCTCCTGAGTACGGGGATACCA
Organism: Lithobates pipiens; assembly: GCF_037356315.1. Classification (NCBI taxonomy): domain Eukaryota; kingdom Metazoa; phylum Chordata; class Amphibia; order Anura; family Ranidae; genus Lithobates; species Lithobates pipiens. Next base: position 144,527,616 of record NW_027507791.1, read on the forward strand.
CATATGTGGGACTTTTTGGGAGCCTATCCGCGTACGGGGCCCCGAAAACCAAGCACCGCCTTCAGGCTTTCTAAGGGCGTTACAGTTTTGAAGGCCATAAAATGCCAAGATGGCACAACCCCCCCCCAAATGACCCCATTTTGGAAAGTAGACACCCCTAAATTTAGGGGTACACTAGTGAGACTAGGTAATAAATGGCGGGTGCCCTGAAACTATAAAAAAATAACTAACCAACCAGCGTCACCTGTAACAGTTATATGGTGATCACTGGTGAAAGGGTTAACTAGGGGGCAATCAGGGGGCTTTATGCGGTAGTATATGGGGGTCCCTGGCGCTATAAAAAGCTGCGGCGAACCTAAATACCTACCTGCCTAACTAGCGTCACCTGTGACACTAATACAGCGATCAGAAAAACGATCGCTTATTAGGCTGGGTTCACACTGGAGCGATGCGGGAACGCCACAAATCCGCGGCGGGTTCCCGCATTACATGCCTCCCAGCGGCAGTTCACACTGCCCTATGCGAACTGCTGGGAGTGTCAGTGAAATGTTAATGACATCCCCAGATCAGTTTGCATATCGCAGTGCGATCTGCAAACTCGGATCGCATGGTGTGAACACCCATGCGATCCGATTCTGCTGCGGACCAAAAAAAGGGTCCCGTGCGAGTTTGCGGCGGGTGCGGCGGGTGCGACACGAATTCAGCCATACTATCTGTATGGCTGAACTCGAATCGCACAGAGATTGGATGTGATTTGCACTGCAGTGCGGTGCGAATCACATCCGTTCTCATAAACCGCTGCAATGTGAACCCAGCCTTAGTGACACTGGCGACGGGGGGTGATCACGGGGTTAAACCTTTATTGGGGGGGTTAGGGGGGTACCTTAGAACTAAAGGGGGCTAACCCTAACTGCCCTAACAGTTATTACAGTCACAAATGACACCCGCCGGGTGATCAGGGGGTTAAACCTTTATTAGGTAATAAATGGCGGGTGCCCTGAAACTATAAAAAAATAACTAACCAACCAGCGTCACCTGTAACAGTTATATGGTGATCACTGGTGAAAGGGTTAACTAGGGGGCAATCAGGGGGCTTTATGCGGTAGTATATGGGGGTCCCTGGCGCTATAAAAAGCTGCGGCGAACCTAAATACCTACCTGCCTAACTAGCGTCACCTGTGACACTAATACAGCAATCAGAAAAACGATCGCTTATTAGGCTGGGTTCACACTGGAGCGATGCGGGAACGCCACGAATCCGCGGCGGGTTCCCGCATCGCATGCCTCCCGGCGGCAGTTCACACTGCCCTATGTGAACTGCTGGGAGTGTCAGTGAAATGTTAAGGACATCCCCAGATCAGTTCGCATATCGCAGTGCGATCTGCAAACTCGGATCGCATGGTGTGAACACCCATGCGATCCGATTCTGCTGCGGGCCAAAAAAAGGGTCCCGTGCGAATTTGCGGCGGGTGCGGCGGGTGCGATGCGAATTCAGCCATACTATCTGTATGGCTGAACTCGAATCGCACAGAGATCGGATGTGATTAGCACTGCAGTGCGGTGCGAATCACATTCGTTCTCATAAACCGCTGCAATGTGAACCCAGCCTTAGTGACACTGGCGACGGGGGGTGATCACGGGGTTAAACCTTTATTGGGGGGGTTAGGGGGGTACATTAGAACTAAAGGGGGCTAACCCTAACTGCCCTAACAGTTATTACAGTCACAAATGACACCAATGCAAAAAAAAAAAAAAAAAATGACATTGGTGTCACTGTGACTGGGGGGCAGGGGTAATTGGGGGGGTGATCGGGGGGGTGTGAGTGTGCCTGGCATGTTCTACTGTGTAGTGTCGTGTTGGTGCAACTCACCGATCCTCTCTCCTCGGTGTCGGAACGAAAAATACCGACACGGAGGAGAGATTACATCACTTCCTCTCCTGTGTTTACATTACAGGAGAGGAAGTGATGTCATGGAGCATTTTCATTCGTCGGGAGCGATTGCGAGGGGGTGGCCATGAATGAATGGCCGTCCCCTCGTCCGGGATCGCTCCCGAACGAATACCGACCGCCGCAGGCACCGGGCGGGGGCCCGATCGGGCCCCCGACCCGCGGGCAGGCAAGGACGTACATGTAAGCCCTTATGCCTGCCCGTGCCATTCTGTCGACGTACATCGTCGTGCGGCGGTCGGGAAGTGGTTAAAGTCCCTAAAAATATCCTTCTTTTCATTCAACATAATTTAGGGATGGAAGCACATGTTTTAGCTCTATTGGTTTATTACTATTACATCTCTGCCATTTAAGACCTTATGTCTAGCCCCTCTGCCCTTTATATGTATCTTTTCTGCTTATCATTATATCCTTTCACCCATATTTATTAACTTAATTGTTTTATATTTATATTAATTACTGAATGCTGCCGACATTGGTATGGTTGGTTGGATTGCCCTGGCGCCCGGCTCCTTGTCCTCTCCTGGGGGCTGTGACGTGCACCAGGGACCTCCGCCCTTTCTCCACCTTCTTGCTTGGGGGGGGCGGATGTTCCGTTCTGCGTGTCAACGTCACGCTCTCTGTGCAATACTTGTGGCGTCTCTCAGATCGCCGCACGTTTGCTACAGATGCATCATACTCGTGGGTAAGGGGGGAGTGATTTTGGTCCCGTTCGGCTGGAGAGGATTCTCCGAACAGCGGCGCCTTTTCTCCTCCCCGCATCATGCCACGTTGCGTGACGATGGTGGGCGGTGCTGTGGTGATGCATATATGGGCGTCTCTCCGGGCGTTCTTGCCACTCAAGGCTTCCTGTACCTTTCACTCCACATAGTGCTATTCCTCTCTCTCTAGCTGGTTTTTGTTTTCACAGGTAATTGTCTTTGCCGCACTCTTCTTTGTTTGGCCAACCAGCCTCTGTATCCATCACTATTCACAATTTGGGTTCTGTCACTAATTTTTAGGAAGTCTATCACTGCCAGCTGCTAATTCATCACCTTATTCTCCACTAGCACGGGTGCTTTATTTCACATCTTCACTTTAGTCACTCCGAGTGATTTCTTATTTCAATCTTGACTGTTTTCTTTACAGAGTATCCTTGTGGTCCCTTGCCCGCCCTGATTGTAGCCTGCCTGGGTCGACACTGTTGGGCTGTCTGCCACGGCCCCCGGTTAGAGGCCATTCCGGATGCCTTTGGCGCCTTCCCGCCGTATCATTAGCCAGTTGTACTAATTAGTAAGTTCACACTCCTGTGCTGTCGGGGGTACTATCCTACCCCTGTCTATGGGTTTCATTTTGATTACCTTATATTACTATATTCTTCTTTTCGTTTTGTTCCTTTCTAGATACTCACGTGCATGCTCCTGACGAGTGGCGCATCAGCCACAAAACGCGTAGAGCTATTTGTTGCCGTGCGTTTACCTATTTTCACTTTTGTCCAGTTATTATTTGATCCCTACCTTATCTGGCTCAGCGAGGCCGTAGGTCCTGCAGATATTAATGTGCAACATTGATTTTATCCAAGCTTGTCCATGTTGAACTATGGAATTTTACAATGATTATATTCTGAGATACCATTGTTATTAAATTGTTTAATGTTTACTATTATGTTTATTTATCTACCATTAATACCAGTGGTTATGTCTTCCGATGTCCCTGTTGTCATTTTTGCTATTATAGTTACCATGTTATACATTTTATTCGATAATAATAATGTATTATACTGCTATGTGAATAAAATTCCCCTGTTCAACTGGTATTATGTTTTGCTATCATGTGCCTCATATAAAGTCCCACTTTCCTTGTCCCCCTCTCCTTTGACCTTAAAGGGATGGAAATGCATGACCTTACCAGCTCATGTTTTCATATAAAGTCCCATAGGGATGGAAATATGTGACCTTACCAGGTCTTGGCTTCCTTAAAGTCCCTAAAAATATCCTTCTTTTCATTCAACATAATTTAGGGATGGAAGCACATGTTTTAGCTCTATTGGTTTATTTCTATTACATCTCTGCCATTTATGACCTTATGTCTAGCCCCTCTGCCCTTTATATGTATCTTTTCTGCTTATCATTATATCCTTTCACCCATATTTATTAACTTAATTGTTTTATATTTATATTAATTACTGAATGCTGCCGACATTGGTATGGTTGGTTGGATTGCCCTGGCGTCCGGCTGCTTGTCCTCTCCTGGGGGCTGTGACAAGCAACACGGACCCCCGCCCCTTCTCCACCTTCTTGCTTGGGGGGGGCGGATGTTCCGTTCTGCGTGTCAAGGTCACGCTCTCTGTGCAATACTTGCGGCGTCTCTCAGATTGCCGCACGTTTGCTACAGATGCGTCATACTCGTGGGTAAGGGGGGAGTGATTTTGGTCCCGTTCGGCTGGAGAGGATTCTCCGACCAGCGGCGCATTTTCTCCTCCCGGCATCATGCCACATTGCGTGACGATGGTGGGCGGTGCTGTGGTGACGCATATATGGGCATCTCTCCGGCCGTTCTTGCCACTCAAGGCTTCCTGTGCCTTTCACTCCACATCGTGCTATTCCTCTCTCTCTAGCTGGTTTTTGTTTTCACAGGTAATTGTCTTTGCCGCACTCTTCTTTGTTTGGCCAACCAGCCTCTGTATCCATCGCTATTCACAATTTGGGTTCTGTCACTAATTTTTAGGCAGTCTATCACTGCCAGCTGCTAATTCATCACCTTATTCTCCACTAGCACGGGTGCTTTATTTCACATCTTCACTTTAGTCACTCCGAGTGATTTCTTATTTCAATCTTGACTGTTTTCTTTACAGAGTATCCTTGTGGTCCCTTGCCCGCCCTGATTGTAGCCTGCCTGGGTCGCCACTGTTGGGCTGTCTGCCACAGCCCCCGGTTGGAGGCCATTCCGGATGCCTTTGGCGCCTTCCCGCCGTATCATTAGCCAGTTGTTCTAATTAGTAAGTTCGCACTCCTGTGCTGTCGGGGGTACTATCCTACCCCTGTCTATGGGTTTCATTTTGATTACCTTATATTACTATATTCTTCTTTTCATTTTGTTCCTTACTAGATACTCATGTGCATGCTCCTGACGAGTGGCGCATCAGCCACAAAACGCGTAGAGCTATTTGTTGCCGTGCGTTTACCTATTTTCACTTTTGTCCAGTTATTATTTGATCCCTACCTTATCTGGCTCAGCGAGGCCGTAGGTCCTGCCGATATTAATGTGCAACATTGATTTTATCCAAGCTTGTCCATGTTGAACTATGGAATTTTACAAAGATTATATTCTGAGATACCATTGTTATTAAATTGTTTAATGTTTACTATTATGTTTATTTATCTACCATTAATACCAGTGGTTATGTCTTCCGATGTCCCTGTTGTCATTTTTGCTATTATAGTTACCATGTTATACATTTTATTCGATAATAATAATGTATTATACTGCTATGTGAATAAAATTCCCCTGTTCAACTGGTATTATGTTTTGCTATCATGTGCCTCATATAAAGTCCCACTTTCCTTGTCCCCCTCTCCTTTGACCTTAAAGGGATGGAAATGCATGACCTTACCAGCTCATGTTTTCATATAAAATCCCATAGGGATGGAAATACGTGACCTTACCAGGTCTTGGCTTCCTTAAAGTCTCTAAAATATCCTTCTTTTCATTCAACATAATTTAGGGATGGAAGCACATGTTTTAGCTCTATTGGTTTATTTCTATTACATCTCTGCCATTTATGACCTTATGTCTAGCCCCTCTGCCCTTTATATGTATCTTTTCTGCTTATCATTATATCCTTTCACCCATATTTATTAACTTAATTGTTTTATATTTATATTAATTACTGAATGCTGCCGACATTGGTATGGTTGGTTGGATTGCCCTGGCGTCCGGCTCCTTGTCCTCTCCTGGGGGCTGTGACACGCACCATGGACCTCCGCCCCTTCTCCACCTTCTTGCTTGGGGGGGCGGATGTTCCTTTCTGCGTGTCAACGTCACGCTCTCTGTGCAATACTTGCGGCGTCTTTCAGATTGCCGCGCGTTTGCTACAGATGCGTCATACTCGTGGGTAAGGGGGGAGTGATTTTGGTCCCGTTCGGCTGGAGAGGATTCTCCGACCAGCGGCGCTTTTTCTCCTCCCCGCATCATGCCACGTTGCGTGACGATGGTGGGCGGTGCTGTGGTGACGCATATATGGGCGTCTCTCCGGGCGTTCTTGCCACTCAAGGCTTCCTGTACCTTTCACTCCACATCGTGCTATTCCTCTCTCTCTAACTGGTTTTTGTTTTCAGAGGTAATTGTCTTTGCCGCACTCTTCTTTGTTTGGCCAACCAGCCTCTGTATCCATCGCTATTCACAATTTGGGTTCTGTCACTAATTTTTAGGCAGTCTATCACTGCCAGCTGCTAATTCATCACCCCTTTCTCCACTAGCACGGGTGCTTTATTTCACATCTTCACTTTAGTCACTCCGAGTGATTTCTTATTTCAATCTTGACTGTTTTCTTTACAGAGTATCCTTGTGGTCCCTTGCCCGCCCTGATTGTAGCCTGCCTGGGTCGACACTGTTGGGCTGTCTGCCACGGCCCCCGGTTGGAGGCCATTCCGGATGCCTTTGGCGCCTTCCCGCCGTATCATTAGCCAGTTGTTCTAATTAGTAAGTTCGCACTCCTGTGCTGTCGGGGGTACTATCCTACCCCTGTCTATGGGTTTCATTTTGATTACCTTATATTACTATATTCTTCTTTTCGTTTTGTTCCTTTCTATATACTCACGTGCATGCTCCTGACGAGTGGCGCATCAGCCACGAAACGCGTAGAGCTATTTGTTGCCGTGCGTTTACCTATTTTCACTTTTGTCCAGTTATTATTTGATCCCTACCTTATCTGGCTCAGCGAGGCCGTAGGTCCTGCAGATATTAATGTGCAACATTGATTTTATCCAAGCTTGTCCATGTTGAACTATGGAATTTTACAATGATTATATTCTGAGATACCATTGTTATTAAATTGTTTAATGTTTACTATTATGTTTATTTATCTACCATTAATACCAGTGGTTATGTCTTCCGATGTCCCTGTTGTCATTTTTTCTATTATAGTTACCATGTTATACATTTTATTCGATAATAATAATGTATTATACTGTTATGTGAATAAAATTCCCCTGTTCAACTGGTATTATGTTTTGCTATCATGTGCCTCATATAAAGTCCCACTTTCCTTGTCCCCCTCTCCTTTGACCTTAAAGGGATGGAAATGCATGACCTTACCAGCTCATGTTTTCATATAAAGTCCCATAGGGATGGAAATATGTGACCTTACCAGGTCTTGGCTTCCTTAAAGTCCCTAAAAATATCCTTCTTTTCATTCAACATAATTTAGGGATGGAAGCACATGTTTTAGCTCTATTGGTTTATTACTATTACATCTCTGCCATTTAAGACCTTATGTCTAGCCCCTCTTCCCTTTATATGTATCTTTTCTGCTTATCATTATATCCTTTCACCCATATTTATTAACTTAATTGTTTTATATTTATATTAATTACTGAATGCTGCCGACATTGGTATGGTTGGTTGGATTGCCCTGGCGTCCGGCTCCTTGTCCTCTCCTGGGGGCTGTGACGCGCACCACGGACCTCTGCCCCTTCTCCACCTTCTTGCTTGGGGGGGGGGGGGCGGATGTTCCATTCTGCGTGTCAACGTCACGCTCTCTGTGCAATACTTGCGGCGTCTCTCAGATCGCCGCACGTTTGCTACAGATGCGTCATACTCGTGGGTAAGGGGGGAGCGATTTTGGTCCTGTTCAGCTGGAGAGGATTCTCCGACCAGCGGCGCCTTTTCTCCTCCCCCGCATCATGCCACGTTGCGTGACGATGGTGGGCGGTGCTGTGGTGACGCATATATGGGCATCTCTCCGGGCGTTCTTGCCACTTAAGGCTTCCTGTACCTTTCACTCCACATCGTGCTATTCCTCTCTCTCTAACTGGTTTTTGTTTTCACAGGTAATTGTCTTTGCCGCACTCTTCTTTGTTTGGCCAACCAGCCTCTGTATCCATCGCTATTCACAATTTGGGTTCTGTCACTAATTTTTAGGCAGTCTATCACTGCCAGCTGCTAATTCATCACCTTATTCTCCACTAGCACGGGTGCTTTATTTCACATCTTCACTTTAGTCACTCTGAGTGATTTCTTATTTCAATCTTGACTGTTTTCTTTACAGAGTATCCTTGTGGTCCCTTGCCCGCCCTGATTGTAGCCTGCCTGGGTCGCCACTGTTGGGCTGTCTGCCACGGCCCCCGGTTGGAGGCCATTCCGGATGCTTTTGGCGCCTTCCCGCCGTATCATTAGCCAGTTGTTCTAATTAGTAAGTTCGCACTCCTGTGCTGTCGGGGATACTATCCTACCCCTGTCTATGGGTTTCATTTTGATTACCTTATATTACTATATTCTTCTTTTCGTTTTGTTCCTTTCTAGATACTCACGTGCATGCTCCTGACGAGTGGCGCATCAGCCACGAAACGCGTAGAACTATTTGTTGCCGTGCGTTTACCTATTTTCACTTTTGTCCAGTTATTATTTGATCCCTACCTTATCTGGCTCAGCGAGGCCGTAGGTCCTGCAGATATTAATGTGCAACATTGATTTTATCCAAGCTTGTCCATGTTGAACTATGGAATTTTACAATGATTATATTCTGAGATACCATTGTTATTAAATTGTTTAATGTTTACTATTATGTTTATTTATCTACCATTAATACCAGTGGTTATGTCTTCCGATGTCCCTGTTGTCATTTTTGCTATTATAGTTACCATGTTATACATTTTATTCGATAATAATAATGTATTATACTGCTATGTGAATAAAATTCCCCTGTTCAACTGGTATTATGTTTTGCTATCATGTGCCTCATATAAAGTCCCACTTTCCTTGTCCCCCTCTCCTTTGACCTTAAAGGGATGGAAATGCATGACCTTACCAGCTCATGTTTTCATATAAAGTCCCATAGGGATGGAAATACGTGACCTTACCAGGTCTTGGCTTCCTTAAAGTCCCTAAAAATATCCTTCTTTTCATTCAACAGTATAAATGATACTGGGTCTGGGATCAAAAGTAAAATTTCTGTCTTTGCAGATGACACCAAGCTATGCAGTGGAATAACGTCCTTACAGGATCTCTCCAATTTACAAGACAACCTTTTTTAAACATTTATTGCTGTAACCACGGCACTGCAAACGTGCTTGTAATTTTTTTGCCTCAAGCTCAAAATCAATATCATTGCTGCAGTTTCTCCTAAGGCAGAGATATTGCCCATAAGGAATGTTTACTATATTATACTTTTTGATATATTGTTTATGAATTTAATATATGTTGTTTTTCTTACTTTATTAGTTATGATCTGCTGCTGCGCCAATTCCTGATGAAGCTCGAGCTACGAGCGAAACATGTTGAATAATCGCAGCTTAGCGTCTTTGTTTTTATGTACCAAAGTGGGGTAATTCTGGAGATGATCTACAGCTAATCCAGCCTCACTAGTGGTTTTTATGATTGTATAATTTTGTTTTGTACATCTTTGATGGATGTTGATTGAATAAAAACATTTTTAGCAATTATCAGTTGATTGCATACCTTGTTGATCTGATACCGTTAAAAATCCCGGGGTTGGTATTTCCCAACCCGCTTTGGCCCCCTCCTTTTTCCTCTTTACAGAATTTTGGGATGTGGTATCCTCCTCTCTTCAATCCTTTCTTCTTAATTTCTCATGTATGTGGCAGATGAGGTTTAATGTTGAGAAATGTAAAGTTATGCACTTGGGGCTAAGACTATGCATGCATCATACATGCCAGAGGGAGTAAAACTGGGAAAATTTGTAGTGGAGAAGGATCTGGGGGTTTTGGTAGATCATAAGCTCAATAACAGCATGCAATGGCAAGCTGCGGTTTCCTTTCTTGTATTAAGAGAGGTATGGACGCTAGAGAGAGAGATATCATTTTGCCCCTGTTCAAATCATTAGTAAGACCTCATCTGGAATATGCAGTTCAGTTTTGGGCACCAGTTCTCAAAAAGGATATCGGGAACTGGAGAAAGTGCAGAGAACGGCAACCAAACTTATAAGAGGCATGGAGGAGCACAGCTATGAGGAAAGATTAGAGGAACTGAATTTATTCACTCTTGAGAAGAGGAGAATAAGGGGGATATGATCAACATGTTCAAATATATAAATATATATATACAGTATATAGTGAACTTGGTGTTGAGTTATTCTCTTTACGGTCAACACAGAAGACATGGGTGCACTCTTTAGGTCTAGAGGAAAAGAAATTTCATCTCCAAATACGGATTAAGGTTTTTTCACAGTAAGAGCTGTGAAAATGTGGAATAGACTCCCTGCAGACGTGGTTCTGGCCAGCTCAGTAGATTGCTTTAACCACTTCAGCCCCGGACCAATTGTCAGCCTAAGGACCAGAGGTCTTTTTAAAATTTCGCACTGCGCTACTTTAACTGGCCATGCAATGTTGTACCCAAACAAAATTTGCGTCCTTTTTTTCCCACAAATGTAGCTTTCTTTTGATGGTATTTGATTGTCTCTGCGATTTTTATTTGTTGAAATATAAACGGAAAAATACAGAAAATTTTGAAAAAAAAAAGATATTTTCTAATATTTGTTATAAGAAAAATCGAATAAACTCAATTTTAGTCATACATTTAGGCCAAAATGTATTCAGCCACATGTCTTTAGTAAAAAAAATGCCAATAAGTACATTTTCTAGAATTTACATAGCTTTTAATTTATGACTGTCCATCTCATTTCTTGAGGTGCTAAAATGGCAGGGCAGTACAACCCCCCCCCCCCCATGACCCCATTTTGGAAAGTAGACACCCCAAGGAAATTGCTGAGAGGCATGTTGAGCCCATTGAATATTTTTTATTTTTTTGTCCCAAGTGATTGAATAATGACAAAAATTGTTTTTTTACAAAAAGTTGTCTCTAAATGATATATTGCTCACACGTGCCATGGTTATATGTGGAATTGCACCCCGATTTTGCTGCTTCTCTTGAGTATGGGAATACCACATGTGTGGGACTTTTTGGGAGCCTAGCCGCGTACGGGACCCCGATATCCAATCACCACCTTCAGGATTTCTAAGGGTGCAAGTTTTTGATTTCACTTCTCACTACCTATCACAGTTTCGAAGGCCATAAAATGCCAAAGTAGCACAAAACCTCCCCAAATGACCCCATTTTGGAAAGTAAACATCCTAAGCTATTTGCTGAGAGGCCTGTTGAGTCAATGGAATATTTTATATTTTTCCACAAATTGCGGGAAAATTCCAAACTTTTTTTTTGTCACTAAATGATATATTGCTCACGCATGCCATGGGCATATGTGAAATTACACTGCAAAATACATTCTGCTGCTTCTCCTGAGTACGTGGATACCACATCTGTGGGACTTTTTGGGAGCCTAGCCGCGTACGGAACCCCAAAAACCAAGCACCGCCTTCAAGATTTCTAAATTTTAAATTAATTTTTTATTTCACTCCTCACTACCTATCACTACCTATCACAGTTTTGAAGGCCATAAAATGCCAAGATGGCACAACCCGCCCCCCCAAATGACCCCATTTTGGAAAGTAGACACCCCAAGCTATTTGCTGAGAGGCATGTTGAGCCCATGGAATATATATATATATATATTTTTTTGTCCCAAGTGATTGAATAATGACAAAAAAAAATGACAAAAAGTTTTCACTAAATCATATTTTTTTTGGGGGGGGGGGGGGGGGTAGGTTGTGCCATCTGGGCATTCCATGGCCTCCGAAACTGTGATTGGCAGTGAGGGGAGTGAATTAAAAAATGTACACCCTTAGAAAGCCTGAAGGCGGTGCTTGGTTTTTGGAGTCTGTACGTGGCTAGGCTCCCAAAAAGTCTCACACATGTGGTATCCCCATACTCAGGAGAAGCAACAGAATGTATTTTGGGGTCTAATTCCACATATGCCCATGGCATGTTTGAGCAATATCATTTAGTGACAACTTTGTGCAAAAAAATAAAAAATTGTTGTCTTTTTCCCGCAACTTGTCAAAATATAAAATATTCCATGGACTCGACATGCCTCTCAGAAAATATCTTGGGGTGTCTACTTTACAAAATGGGGTCATATGGGGGGGTTTTGAACTGTCCTGGAATTTTATGCACAACATTTAGAAGCTTATGCCACACATCATTCACTCTTCTAACCACTTGAAGACAAAGCCCTTTCTGACATTTTTTGTTTACATGAAAAAAATTAATTTTTTTTGCAAGAAAATTACGTTGAACCCCCAAACATTATATATTTTTTTAAAACAAAGGCCCTACAGATTAAAATGGTCAGTGTTGCATTTTGCGCTTTTTGCATCCGGGAGGCTAATTCGCTGCTAGGATTGCTTTTACATGAAAGCTGATCACTGGCTGAAAAGAATGATACCAAGATGATACCTAAACCCACAGGCATCATTCTGGTATAACCATTCAACGTCCAGCAACATACCAGTACATTGCTGTTCCTTATTGGACATATATTGTAATCTTTTTTTTCATGCAGCCTGTTGGCTGAATGAAAAAAAGAGATTGATCGGTGGATATGCCCACCATTAGAATACCTCCTTCATCCACCCACTTCTAATGATGGGCATACATGCACCATTTATATATGCCAAAGCATGTGGCATCCTCCCACAAAAGTTATGCCGTGTACACATGGTCAGACTTTTCCACGGGCAAGCATCCGTCGGAATTTCGACTGTATGTATGCAGCATTAGGAGCAAATCGCTCCTCCACCCCTGAACTCATTCAATGTTATCCTATGCGTTTTTTGACATTTTTATGCAGTTGCGTTTAACCTCGTTTTTTCAGAAGCAAAAAAAGGGTTCAGACGCAAATGTTTTCTACGTTTCAGACGCAAAACGCCGGTACCGCGTTTTGCCGCATTTTTTTATAAGCGTTTTTAACCACTTAATAACCGGCCTATAGCCAAATCACGGCTACAGGCCGGTTTGTTATCTGTGGGAGGCCGTCATATGACGTCCTCCCGGAGAATCGCTCGTGCGCGCCCCCTCGGGCGCGCACACCGGAACATCCATGCTCGCTGGGTTCACGGGACCCGGCGCAACACGGATCGCGGTAAAGGACCAATAGCAGCGGTCCTTTACCACGTGATCGCTCCGTCCAATGACGGAGCGATCACAAAATATAAACAAAAAACGTCATGGGTCATGTAAAGTTCACTTCTCTCCTCTCCTCACACCGATGCAGCGTGAGAGGAGAGGAGAGCTACATAGGTAAACGTGAGTGGGAAAAACAGTGCCCAGCAGTGCCCCAGCAGTGCCCCAGCAGTGCCCAGCAGTGCCACAACAGGGATCAGAAGTGCCACAACAGTGCCATCTGTCACCTCTGTGCAATCTGTCACCTCTGTGCCACCTGTGCCACACCTGTGCCACCAGATCCACACCAGATCCACACCAGTGCCACTACAGTGCACACCAGTGCCACACCAGTGCCACACCAGTGCCACCTGTGCCCATCAGTGCCACCTGTGCCCATCAGTGCCACATCAGTGCCGCCTGTGCCCCACCAGTGCCGCCTGTGCCCCACCAGTGCCGCCTGTGCCCGTCAGTGCCGCCTGTGCCCGACAGTGCCATCTGTGTGCTAGTCAGTGCCACCAGAGCCACACCAGTGCAACCAAAGCCACTATAGTGACATCAGTGCCGCCTGTGCCCACCAGTGCCGCCTGTGCCCACCAGTGCCATCTGTGTGCCCACCAGTGCCATCTGTGTGCCCACCAGTGCCATCTGTGTGCTAATCAGTGCCACCAGAGCCACACCAGTGCAACCAAAGCCACTGTAGTGCCCAGTGCCACCTGTGTCTACCAGTGCCGCCTGTGTCCACCAGTGCCACCTGTGCCCACCAGTGCAGCCTCACCAGCCACCAGTATGGCAAAAAAATATTTTACTAGCGAGGAGGCCTACCAGCTTTTAAGTATAACCGATGAGAGCAGCGCGGAGCTCTCTGATTCTCTGTCCAATTCGGATTCTGCCTATGAACCCGTTACAAGCAGCGGGTCTGATACTGAATCAGAAGAAGAATATGTGCCTGTGAAAAGAATGCGTTCTGGCGTGGAGTAGCAGCCTACTACCAGCAGTGCAGTGCCGTCCACCTCGAGAGCAGTGCCGTCCACCTCGAGAGCAGTGCCGTCCACCCTGAGAGCAGTGCCGTCCACCCCGAGAGCAGTGCCGTCCACCCCGAGAGCAGTCCCGAGAGCAGTGCCGTCCACCTCGAATAGGGGCCATGCCAGCCTTCCCTATGCCCTTCAACACCCCCTGTGGCTGCCCTCTAATTCCGGAGAAGCAAATATCCCCCCCCTTCACCGCCCAGCCAGGTGTCCAGGTGAACACCGATGATTTTTCAATGCTAGATTTTTTTCATTTGGCTTTCACCGAAGACTTACTATCATCCATTGTGGCCCAGTGCAACCTCTACGCACAGCAGCACATAGTAAGCAACCCTGGCTCTAGTTATGCCCGTCCCTTTCAGTGGAGAGAACTAACTGTAGAGGAATTCTAAATTTTCTTAGGCCTAACATTTTCTATGGGACTTTCAAAAAAAAACAATTGTACTCCTATTGGTCTACCAAACCTGTCCACCACATGCCACTCTTCTCATCCCTTATGCCAAGATCACGATACGTAATGATTATGCGGTTCCTCCACTACAATGACAACACCCAGTGCCTTCCCCGAAATGACCCAGCTTTTGACAAACTATTTAAAATTCGGCCACTCCTAAATTATTTCTCTGAAAAATTTCCCCAATTATATACCCCCGAACAGAATATTTCCGTGGATGAGTCCCTTGTAAAATTCTCAGGCAGGCTTGGCATCAAACAGTTTATCCCCAGCAAAAGGGCCCGATATGGGGTTAAAATGTACAAACTTTGTGACCAAGCCACGGGATACATCTACTCCTTCCTTGTGTACGAAGGAAAGGACTCCCAACTGCACCCCCCTGAATGCCCAGAGTACATTGGAGCCAGCGGAAGAGTGGTCTGGCATCTTGTCTATCCACTCCTTGGAAAGGGATACCACCTTTATGTGGATAATTTTTATACGAGCTTGCCCCTCTTCCGCAATCTTCACCGGAGAGACACCCCAGCATGTGGTACAGTGAGAGCCAATAGAAAGGGCTTCCCGCAAAAACTCGTCAATGAAAAGCTACAACGAGGGGAGACGGCATCTTTGCGGAACCAGGAGCTATTGGCTGTCAAGTGGAGGGACAAACGAAACGTCCACATGCTGACGACAATACATAATGACACCTACATAGAAGTCTCCAGAAGAAACGGCCCAATCCAGAAACCAGCCTGCATCTATGATTACAATTTGTTTATGGGAGGAGTGGACTTTAACGATCAGATGATTGAACCATACCTTCCCACAAGAAAATCCCGCCACTGGTATAAAAAAGTGTCCATTTATCTTTTCAGTTTGGCCATGTATAACACTTATGTCCTTTACCAAAAATCTACAGAGAACCCCGTATCCTATTTGTACTACCAAGAAGAAGTTATTTCCGCCCTTTTGTACCCTGAAGGCCCACCAGAAACTATTCGCTCTGATTGTGTGAGCAGACTCCACGAACGCCACTTTCCTGACAAAATCCCCCCCAGTGAAACAGGCTGCAGACGTCAGAAAAAATGCCGGGTGTGCTCCAGAAGAGGAATTAGAAGAGACACCACATTTTATTGTCCCGATTGTCCTTCCCAACCAGGCCTCTGTATAGGTGAATGCTTCCGCCGTTACCATACTTCTCTACATTATTAGGGAAGTATGGTAAACGTAATTCTCATTTCCTGTCATTTTCCTCCACACCCCTTATGCCACTGCACTGAACTGTACATACCTCTGCCTTCTCCGACACCGACCCTGGCCTGTTATACGACCAAGCTTTTGCCTAACGCTAAACATACCTCTGCCTTCTCTGGAACTGACCCTGGCCTGTTATACGACCAAGCTTTTGCCTAACGCTAAACATACCTCTGCCTTCTCCGGAACTGACCCTGGCCTGTTATACGACCACGCTTCTGCCTAACGCTAAACTGTATCTGCCTCTGCCTTCTCTGGAACTGACCATGGACTGTTTGACCACGTTTTTTGCCTGCCTCTTGGATTGATCTTTTACCCTGCTATGCTAGTGGGAACAAAAGGGGTCTCACATATGTGAGGGGCTCCAGAATAGTTTTTCTGGATGAAGAAAACTAATTTTTTAGTTTTCTTATTCCCGAATTAGGGACTGGAGACTCAGAGGCTTCAAAGAGATTTGGGCGGGAGAAGCCTCTACCCCTTTCCCCATTATTTCATAGCCTGCTACTTGGACCATGTTCCTGCTTACTACCAGGATGGACAATATTCCTGCCTGCTACCTGGACAATTCCATTTACTGTTGCTGACCATGTCCCTGCCTGCTGCCTGGATCAGGGCTCTCCTGCGGACAATTGGACTACTAAAACCACAGGTAATTTTTTGTTTACCCCTTACTTGGTATGTATGTGCTATGTTAGAAATATGAAGGGCCTTCAAAAATGTGATAGATTGTAAGGAAATTGGATGCGCAAGTTATGTTCCTAGAACACCTGATGATGCTTCTAAGATGTTGGGCCTCTATGTGGCCAGGCTGTGTAAAAGTCTCACACATGTGGTATCGCCATACTCAGGAGTAGTAGCAGAATATATTTTGGGGTGTCATTTTTGCTATGTACAACTTTTTGTAAAAAAAATGCATTTTCATTTTTTTCCCACATTTTCCAAAAACTTTGGGAAAAAAATGAACCATTCAAAGGACTCATTATGCCTCATAGATTATACGTTGGGGTGTTTGCTTTCCAAAATGGGGTCACTTTGTGGGCGTTTCCATTGTCCTGGTGCTCCAGGGCCTTCAAAAGTGTAATAGGTGGTTGAGAGATTAGATGGGTAATTTATGCTCCTAGAACGCCTGAAGTTGCTACTTCAATGTTGGGCCTGTGTATGTGGCCAGGCTGTGTAAAAGTCTCACACATGTGGTATCGCCATACTCAGGAGGAGTAGCAGAATATATTTTGGGGTGTCATTTTTGCTATGTACATGCTATGTGTTGGAAATATCTTATAAATGGACAACTTTTTGTAAAAAAAATGCATTTTCATTTTTTTCCCACATTTTCCAAAAACTTTGGGAAAAAAATGAACCATTCAAAGGACTCATTATGCCTCATAGATTATACGTTGGGGTGTTTGCTTTCCAAAATGGGGTCACTTTGTGGGCGTTTCCATTGTCCTGGTGCTCCAGGGCCTTCAAAATTGTAATAGGTGGTTGAGAGATTAGATGGGTAATTTATGTTCCTAGAACGCCTGAAGTTGCTACTTCAATGTTGGGCCTGTGTATGTGGCCAGGCTGTGTAAAAGTCTCACACATGTGGTCTCGCCATACCCAGGAGGAGTAGCAGAATATATTTTGGGGTGTCATTTTTGCTATGTACATGCTATGTGTTGGAAATATCTTATAAATGGACAACTTTTTGTAAAAAAAATGCATTTTCATTTTTTTCCCACATTTTCCAAAAACTTTGGGAAAAAATGAACCATTCAAAGGACTCATTATGCCTCATAGATTATACGTTGGGGTGTTTGCTTTCCAAAATGGGGTCACTTTGTGGGCGTTTCCATTGTCCTGGTGCTCCAGGGCCTTCAAAAGTGTAATAGGTGGTTGAGAGATTAGATGGGTAATTTATGCTCCTAGAACGCCTGAAGTTGCTACTTCAATGTTGGGCCTGTGTATGTGGTCAAGCTGTGTAAAAGTCTCACACATGTGGTATCGCCATACTCAGGAGGAGTAGCAGAATATATTTTGGGTTGTCATTTTTGCTATGTACATGCTATGTGTTGGAAATATCTTATAAATGGACAACTTTTTGTAAAAAAAATGCATTTTCATTTTTTTTCCACATTTTCCAAAAACTTTGGGAAAAAAATTAACCATTCAAAGGACTCATTATGCCTCATAGATTATACGTTGGGGTGTTTGCTTTCCAAAATGGGGTCACTTTGTGGGCGTTTCCATTGTCCTGGTGCTCCAGGGCCTTCAAAAGTGTAATAGGTGGTTGAGAGATTAGATGGGTAATTTATGCTCCTAGAACGCCTGAAGTTGCTACTTCAATGTTGGGCCTGTGTATGTGGCCAGGCTGTGTAAAAGTCTCACACATGTGGTATCGCCATACTCAGGAGGAGTAGCAGAATATATTTTGGGGTGTCATTTTTGCTATGTACATGCTATGTGTTGGAAATATCTTATAAATGGACAACTTTTTGTAAAAAAAATGCATTTTCATTTTTTTCCCACATTTTCCAAAAACTTTGGGAAAAAAATGAACCATTCAAAGGACTCATTATGCCTCATAGATTATACGTTGGGGTGTTTGCTTTCCAAAATGGGGTCACTTTGTGGGCGTTTCCATTGTCCTGGTGCTCCAGGGCCTTCAAAATTGTAATAGGTGGTTGAGAGATTAGATGGGTAATTTATGTTCCTAGAACGCCTGAAGTTGCTACTTCAATGTTGGGCCTGTGTATGTGGCCAGGCTGTGTAAAAGTCTCACACATGTGGTCTCCCCATACCCAGGAGGAGTAGCAGAATATATTTTGGGGTGTCATTTTTGCTATGTACATGCTATGTGTTGGAAATATCTTATAAATGGACAACTTTTTGTAAAAAAAATGCATTTTCATTTTTTTCCCACATTTTCCAAAAACTTTGGGAAAAAATGAACCATTCAAAGGACTCATTATGCCTCATAGATTATACGTTGGGGTGTTTGCTTTCCAAAATGGGGTCACTTTGTGGGCGTTTCCATTGTCCTGGTGCTCCAGGGCCTTCAAAAGTGTAATAGGTGGTTGAGAGATTAGATGGGTAATTTATGCTCCTCGAACGCCTGAAGTTGCTACTTCAATGTTGGGTGTGTGTATGTGGCCAGGCTGTGTAAAAGTCTCACACATGTGGTATTGCCGTACTCAGGAGGAGCAGCAGAATTTATTTTGGGGTTTCATTTGTTGAATGTACATGCTGTGTGAGAGAAATAACCTGTTATAATGACAATTTGGTGTGAAAAAAAAAAAAATTTAAAAAAATCTTCATTTTGCAAAGAATTGTGGGAAAAAATTACAAGTTCAAAAAACTAACGGTGCCATGTACTAAATACCTTGGAATGTCTACTTTCCAAAATGGGGTCATTTGGGGGGTTTTTGTACTTTACTGGCTTGTTAGGGTCTCAAAAAATGAGATAGGCTCTCAGTACATCAGGTGTGATCAAATTGATACATTTTCAGCGATTGGCACCATAGCTTGTACACCCTATAACTTTCACAGAGAATAAAAAATTTACACAAATTTGGATTATTTTTACTAAAGATATTTAGCAGTATACATTTTTGGCCAAAATTATGAAGAAAAATTACTTATTTACAAAAAAAAAATAATAGAAATGAAGAAAAAAGCATTTTTTTACAAAATTTTCGGTATTTTTTCATTTATAGCACAAAAAATAAAAAACCCAGAGGCGATCAAATACCACCAAAAGAAAGCTCTATTTGTGTGAAAAAAAGGACGAAAATTTCATATGGGTACAGTGTTGCATGACTGAGTAACTGTCATTCAAATTGTGAGAGCACTGAAAGCTGAAAATTGGTCTGGTTATTAAGGGTGTTTAAGTGCCCAGTTGTCAAGTGGTTAAAGGTGACCTATTTTTCTGACATTAAAAATCTCAAAAATGATGGCAAATTATGAAAAACCATTAAAAAATATTTTAAACAATTGCAATTGCAAGTGGACAATCCACAACTTGTGGCAAGTGACATGGCAGGTGGCAAGTGATGTGGCAAGTGGACAATCCACAACTTGTGGCAAGTGACATGGCAGGTGACGTGGCAAGTGACGTGGCAAGTGGACAATCCACAACTTGTGACAGGTGACTTGGCAAGTGGACAATCCCCAACTTGTGGCAGGTGACATGGTAGGTGACGTGGCAAGTGATGTGGCAGGTGACGTGGCAAGTGAAGTGGCAATTGGCAATTCACAACTTGTGGCAGGTGACATGACAAGTGACGTGGCAAGTGACATGGCAAGTGGACAATCCACAACTTCTGGCAGGTGACGTGGTAGGTGACGTGGCAAGTAACGTGGCAAGTGACCTGGCAGGTGACGTGGCAAGTGATGTGGCAAGTGACATGGCAAATGGACAATCCACAACTTGTGGCAGGTGACGTGGCAAGTGACGTGGCAAGTGGACAATCCACAACTTGTGACAGGTGACGTGGCAAGTGGACAATCCCCAACTTGTGGCAGGTGACATGGCAGGTGACGTGGCAAGTGATGTGGCAGGTGACGTGGCAAGTGAAGTGGCAATTGGCAATCCACAACTTGTGGCAGGTGACCTGGCAGGTGACACGGCAAGTGATGTGGCAAGTGGTAATCCACAACTTATGGCAGGTGACGTGGCAGGTGACGTGGCAAGTGGACAATCCACAACTTGTGGCAGGTGACGTGGCAAGTGACGTGGCAGGTGATGTGGCAAGTGATGTGGCAAGTGGACAATCCACAACCTGTGGCAGGTGATGTGGCAAGTGACGTGGCAAGTGGACAATCCACAACTTATGGCAGGTGACGTGGCAGGTGACGTGGCAAGTGACGTGCCAAGTGGACAATCTACAACTTGTGGCAGGTGACCTGGCAGGTGACGCGGCAAGTGACGTGGCAAGTGGCAATCCACAACTTATGGCAGGTGACATGGCAGGTGACGTGGCAAGTGGACAATCCACAACTTGTGGCAAGTGATGTGGCAGGTGACATGGCAAGTGGACAATCCACAACTTGTGGCAGGTGACATGGCAGGTGACGTGGCAAGTGATGTGGTAGGTGACGTGGCAAGTGACATGGCAATTGGCAATCCACAACTTGTGGCAGGTGACGTGGCAGGTGATGTGGCAAGTGATGTGGCAAGTGGACAATCCACCACTTGTGGCAAGTGACATGGCAGGTGACGTGGCAAGTGACGTGGCAAGTGGACAATCCACAACTTGTGGAAGGTGACATGACAAGTGACGTGGCAGGTGATGTGGCAAGTGGACAATCCCCAACTTGTGGCAGGTGACGTGGCAGGTGATGTAGCAAGTGACGTGGCAAGTGACCTGGCAGGTGACGTGGCAAGTGACGTGGCAAGTGGACAATCCACAACTTGTGGCAGGTGACGTGGCAAGTGACATGTCAAGTGGACAATCCACAACTTGTGGTAGGTGATGTGGCAAGTGACGTGGCAAGTGGACAATCCACAACTTGTGGCAGGTGACCTGGCAGGTGACGTGGCAAGTGACCTGGCAAGTGGACAATCCACAGCTTGTGGCAGGTGACGTGGCAGGTTACGTGGCAAGTGGACAATCTACAACTTGTGGCAGGTGACCTGGCAGGTGACCTGGCAGGTGACGTGGCAAGTGACGTGGCAAGTGGACAATCCACAACTTGTGGCAGGTGATGTGGCAAGTGGACAATCCACAACTTGTGGCAATTGACACAACAGGTGACATGGCAAGTGGACAATCCACAACTTGTGGCAGGTGACGTGGCAAGTGACATGTCAAGTGGACAATCCACAACTTGTGGTAGGTGATGTGGCAAGTGACGTGGCAAGTGGACAATCCACAACTTGTGGCAGGTGACCTGGCAGGTGACGTGGCAAGTGACCTGGCAAGTGGACAATCCACAGCTTGTGGCAGGTGACGTGGCAGGTTACGTGGCAAGTGGACAATCTACAACTTGTGGCAGGTGACCTGGCAGGTGACCTGGCAGGTGACGTGGCAAGTGACGTGGCAAGTGGACAATCCACAACTTGTGGCAGGTGATGTGGCAAGTGGACAATCCACAACTTGTGGCAATTGACACAACAGGTGACATGGCAAGTGGACAATCCACAACTTGTGGCAGGTGACGTGGCAGGTGACATAGCAAGTGACGTGGCAGGTGACGTGGCAAGTGGACAATCCACAACTTGTGGCAGGTGACATGGCAGGTGATGTGACAAGTGGACAATCCACAACTTGTGGCAAGTGATGTGGCAGGTGGCGTGGCAAGTGACATTGCAGGTGACGTGGCAAGTGGACAAACCACAACTTGTGGCAGGTGACGTGGCAAGTGATGTGCAAGTGGACAATCCACAACTTGTGGCAGGTGATGTGGCAAGTCACTTGGCAAGTGGACAATCCCCAACTTATGGCAGGTGACGTGGCAAGTGACACGCTGCTCTCACAGCTGCTGCTACTCACTTTGGTCTCACAAAATGGCTGAAATAGTTAATAATACTGTTTTTTTAGCTTGGGGAGGGTCTAAGATGTTAGCTTAACTAAACGCTTCTAGACGCAAACGCAGTAAAACGCGGTAAAACGCTGCTAAATCGCGGTACAAATCGCGGCAAAATGTGCGTTTCTAAACGCCGGTTTCAGCTTTTAAAAACATGTGTCCAGCAGAGTTTGCACCGGCGTCTCGTTTGCATGAAGCCTAACTGTGGTGGTGAAAACCTACAGCGTTGAAGTCATGGCTTTATGTATCGTGGGAGCAAACGCTGTTGCTGTCAAGATAAATAAATCCACGCTGCAACTGAATGGCGTACCTGCTAAGCAAATGATGGTTAACATTAAAACAAAGTAACATTACAGTATAACAGTAAGACCTTACCATACCATACCTGCAAAGCAAATACCAAAAAAAACATAGTAAAAAATAAAACATTTTTTAACGCAACCTGTGCCTAATAAATAAATCAATATATATATATATATATATATATATATATATATATATATATATATATAGTGCCTTTGCGAAAGTATTCGGCCCCCTTGAACTTTTCAACCTTTTGCCACATTTCAGGCTTCAAACATAAAGATATAAAATTTAAATTTTTTGTGAAGAATCACCAACAATTGTGAAGTGGAACGAAATCTATTGGATATTTTAAACTTTTTTAGCAAATAAAAAACTGAAAATTGGTGCGTGCAAAATTATTCGGCCCCTTTACTTTCAGTGCAGCAAACTCACTCCAGAAGTTCAGCGAGGATCTCTGAATGATCCAATGTTGTCCTAAATGACTGATGGTGATAAATAGAATCCACCTGTGTGTAATCAAGTCTCTGTATAAATGCACCTGCTCTGTATTAGTCTCAGGGTTCTGTTGAAAGTGCAGAGCATCATGAAGACCAAGGAACACACTAGGCAGGTCCGTAATACTGTTGTGGAGAAGTTTAAAGCCGGATTTGGATACAAAAAGATTTCCCAAGCTTTAAACATCCCAAGGAGCACGGTGCAAGCGCTCATTTTGAAATGGAAGGAGTATCAGACCACTGCAAATCTACCAAGACCTGGCCGTCCCTCTAAACTTTCAGCTCAGACAAGGAGAAGACTGATCAGAGATGCAGCCAAGAGGCCCGTGATCACTCTGGATGAACTGCAGAGAACTACAGCTGAGGTGGGAGAGTCTGTCCATAGGACAACAATCAGCCGTACACTGCACAAATCTGGCCTTTATGGAAGAGTGGCAAGAAGAAAGCCATTTCTCAAAGGTGTCTATAAAAAGTCTCGTCTAAAGTTTGCCACAAGCCACCTGGGAGACACACCAAACATGTGGAAGAAGGTGCTCTGGTCAGATGAAACCAAAATCGAACTTTTTGCCCACAATGCAAAACGATATGTTTGGCGTAAAAGCAACACAGCTCATCACCCTCAACACACCATCCCCACTGTCAAACATGGTGGTGGCAGCATCATGGTTTGGGCCTGCTTTTCTTCAGCAGGGACAGGGAAGATGGTTAAAATTGAGGGGAAGATGGATGCAGCCAAATACAGGACCATTCTGGATGAAAACCTGTTGGAGTCTGCAAAAGACCTGAAACTGGGACGGAGATTTATCTTCCAACAAGACAATGATCACAAACATACAGCAAAATCTACAAAGGAATGGTTCACAAATAAACGTATCCAGGTGTTAGAATGGCCAAGTCAAAGTCCAGACCTGAATCCAATCGAGAATCTGTGGAAAGAGCTGAAAACTGCTGTTCACAAACGCTCTCCATCCAACCTCACTGAGCTCGAGCTGTTTTGCAAGGAAGAATGGGCAAGAATTTCAGTCTCTCGATGTGCAAAACTGATAGAGACATACCCCAAGCGACTTGCAGCTGTAATCGCAGCAAAAGGTGGCTCTACAAAGTATTAACGCAAGGGGGCCGAATAATTTTGCACGCCCCACTTTTCATTTTTTTATTAGTTAAAAAAGTTTCAAAAATCCAATAGATTTCGTTCCACTTCACAATTGTGTCCCACTTGTTGGTGATTCTTCACAAAAAATAAAAATGTTATATCTTTATGTTTGAAGCCTGAAATGTGGCAAAAGGTTGAAAAGTTCAAGGGGGCCGAATACTTTCGCAAGGCACTGTATACCAAAGCATGGGGGCATCCTCCCGCAAAAAAGCTATGCCGCGTACACACGGTCAGACTTTTCCAGGGCAAGCCTTTGTCAGAATTTCAACCGTATGTACGCGGCATTAGGAGCAAAATCGCTCTTCCGCCCTTGCTGCCCCCATGCTTCAGCATATATGCTCTTTTTTTTAATTTGTGGTGGAGAAATCACCTCCTACAGCACTGGAGTCACGGCTATATGTATCGTGGGAGCAAACGCTGTTGCTGTCAAGATAAATGAATCCATGCTGCAGCTGAATGGCACACCTGAAAACAAAAAAAGGTTAACAATAAAATACAGTAAACAGTAAAGTAAAAAAAAAATTACATACCTGAAAAGCAAACATGATAAAACGTAATAAAACATTGCAGAAGCACAGTAAACAAGAGCAATATGACATATGGTCAATTGGGCTCGTGGACCAATATGACCGCAACTTCATAGTCATAAACTAGGGTCAATTTTGGACAGAAGCCAATTAACCTTCCTGCATGTCTTTGGAGTGTGGCAGAAAACTAGAGTACCCAGAGGAAACCCATGCAGGCACAGTCCAAACTCCAGGCAGGTAGTGTCGTGATTGGGATTCGAACCAGTGACTCTTTTTACTGCTAGGTGAGAGTGCTAATCACTACACCACTATGCCGCCCATCTTTGTGAATTTATGTATGCCCATGTTGAGGGAAAGGCCCAGAAAGATCTTAAATTCGGAAACTGTAATTGGTTTCCAATCTCTGGCAAGGGAAGACAACTGGGGATTAGGGGCGATAAATTGACCAGCTTATAAATTAGTTTGGTCCACAATAGATCTATAGAGATCTTCCGTGAAAAACAGCGAATAAAAATCAAGTGGCGGAAAATCAACTGTTTCTGCCTGAATACCGGGTTGGCCAGTGAATGGGGCAAGTACGGGTTCTGCAGAAGTGGTGGGCAACCAATCAGGATTGGTGAATTCTGCAGGAAGGACACTATGGGCCTGCCTTTGTCTTCTTCTTGGTGGCAGCAGGACACTACTTGTGCTTGCCACCTCACCAGCTTGAACTGCACTTATGGGACTCGCCATGTACAGTAAGTCAGAACCAGGACTGGTTGGACATTTTGGGTATCAGCCTTCTCTGAACCATTCAGTTTTTGTGCCGGGCCCCGCTGAGGAGTCTGGGAGGGGGTACTTAAGATGTTGCGGTCACGTGTTCAGTAGGAATTTGTGAGGCCCGAGTGGTCTGTTTTTGTTTCTGGACCGGGGTAGCCCCGCGAGGGGTCCCGGTCACGGGGTGTTCGACATCCCGCAATATGCTTTTGTTGGTTACCCCCAATAGACCCGCCTGGTCTGGGGTAGGGATCCGTCTGTTACCGAGTCTCGGGAACCGGCTGGTCCGAGGTACAGTAACTGAGGGCAGCTTGTGAAAGTGACCGGGGGAGGACTCTTTGGAGGAAGGCCAACAAGTTGGCATCCTGAGAAGTGCCTGGTTACTGAGTTGGGAAGGACATTGACGAATCCACACTTTTTCCAGTACTATCAAGGAGACAGAAAGCGTTCCAGGTACTGAGGAAAAAGGTTCCTGTTCTCTTTCAGTTATAACTTGTTCAAGGTCAGAGATTTTACAAGTTCTAAATCAAAGTGCTGACTGCCATAATCTCTGGCTAGAGATTTGTTGAGCCTTGAAGCACCCAGCTGCGAGTGGCTACTCTCTGGGTGGTATTAGAGACTTTGTTACATCTGCAGTTCAAGGTGCCTGAGTTCTTCACCCTTGCCCTCTGTTCCTATACGAGACTGTGTTGTTGGATGTTACCCCTGCAAAACAAAACCTTTCAAAAAGGACTTATTGTTGTTATTGGTGTCAGCGTCCAAGTTGTTGGGTATCAACCCTGTTAACCCCTAGACGTGGAAGAACAAGAAAAGCGGAGGTAACCGGTAAGCCCAATAAGTCAAGGCCGCCCTACAAAGGGTTATGGCCACTACACACACACACACACACACACACACACACACACACACACACACACACACACACACACACACACACACACATATATATATATATGTTTTTTTTTTATCCATGAAACAGTTTCTTTCCAAAAAGGATTATATATTATTTTTAATGTAATTTTTAATATTTTACTATATTTTCAAAAACTGTACTCAAGCAGGTGGCTTGATGGATAAATTTATTTCACAGTAAATAGATAAATAATACATTTTTATCTTATAACATATAGCATAATAATATATGATTTCGCTTGTACCTTTTCAGCAGCAGTAGATTTTCATTCTTCCTCTTAACTGTGTGAGAAAAATATGAGGTTATGGGTAAACCTTATACCCATGAACCAATGTTTTTTCCTTGTAGTTAACCTCCTCGTGCCCGCCCTATAGCCGAATGTCGGCCGTAGAGCAGGCGCTTTCGTCCGGGAGGCCGTCCCTGGACATCCTGTTATTTACTTCCGCAATGCACGCCACTGCGGGCGCGCATCGGGGAAGTTCTGTGTTTGCCGTTTCCCCCGGAGACAGGCAAACACAGATCGCTGTAAACGGCCAATCACAGCGGCTGTTTACAGCACGATTGGCGTGTCCAATGGGAGATGATCTCATATGTAAACATATGAGATCATCTCTCAGCGCCGCTCTCCCTCCTCACACAGACAGCGTGTGAGGAGGGAGAGATGAACGGCTGCAGCGGCCGTGAGTGTAAAAAAGAAAAAAAAGTGCCATCCTGCCCCAGTACTATCCTTCCCCAGTGCCATCCACCCCAGTGCCATCTGCCCCAGTGCCATCCTGCCCCAGTGCCATCCACCCCAGTGCCATCCACCCCAGTGCCATCCGCCCCAGTGCCATCCACCCCAGTGCTACCTGTCCCCAGTGCCACCTGTTGTCAGTGCCATTTGTCCCCAGTGCCATCTGTCATCAGTGCCATCTGTCATCAGTGCCACGTGTCATCAGTGCCACATAGTGCCATGTGTCATCAGTGCCACATATTAGTGCCATCTGTCAGTGCCACGTATCAGTGCCATCTGTCAGTGCCATGTATCAGTGCCATTTGTCATCAGTGCCACCTGTCAGTGTCACGTGCCATCTGTTGTCAGTGTCACGTGTCATCAATGCCACTTATCAGTGCCATCTGTCATCAGTGTCATGCGTCATCGGTGCCACGTATTAGTGCCACGTATTAGTGCCACGTGTCTTCAGTGCCACGTATTAGTGTCACGTGTCATCAGTGCCACGCATAAGTGCCACGTGTCATCAGTGCCACGTATAAGTGCCATCTGTCATCAGTGCCACATATTAGTGCCATATGTCATCAGTGCCACGTATAAGTGTCATCATTGCCACGTATCAGTGCCATCTGTAATCAGTGTCACGTGTCATTGTCCTGGTGCTCCAGGGCCTTCAAAAGTGTAATAGGTAGTCAACAAGTTAGATGTGTAATTTATGCTCCTAGAACATGTGACGGCGCTCTCTGCATGTTGGGTCTCTCTAATGCCGCGTACACACGGGCGGACTGTATGGCGTACTTAGTCTGTCGAAACACATTTCAGCGGACAGTCCGCTCATGTGTGGGCTTCAGCTGACTTTTTCAGCGTGCAGTCCGGCGTACTAAGAATTTCGGATTTTTCGAAATTCTGTCCGTCATACTTTGGTTTCAGCGGACAATCCGCTCGTCAGTATGCTAGTCGGACGGACTAAGAATGACGCATGCCCAGAAAGGATTTACAGGGCGGAAGCGCTCGGTCTTGTAAAACTAGTGTTCGTATTGAAGCTAGCATATTCGTCATGCTGCTAATTTTGTGTTTTTTTAATATAGCCCATTCTTTTGTTCTTCATAATGCAAGAAAAGTGAAGTAGCTTTGCTGCTTATATTCACACAGAGTTATCACAAATGTTTTTATTCATCCTCATCCTATGATTAATATTCCAATTTGAGAATATATATATAAAAACTTCATAAAAAAAAAAAAAAAAAATATATATATATATATATATATATATATATATATATATATATATGTAAGAAGGCCAGTATGGTGGCCTGAATTTATGGGAGGAGCCCGGGGGGTATTTAACCAGCCCGTTCGCCTGTGGTGGTTGTCGGTTTCCGGTGCGCAATACCACGTCACTAGGCCGACAGCTCGTGTTGATCACCATTTGATTACCATTCAGACAAACGTCTCCCTTCTTGGAAGTCTCGTAGTTTTTCGTGTTCCGTCCGGTTTTGTACAAATCTCGCCGGCTCGACTGCCGCAGGTAGGGGTCTCGATTGACCTTCATTTCTATTCATTTCTATTTTATTTGAGTGTCGTAAACCCTAAAAAATGTCACATCGTTCGGGATGATACCGGGTTGTTATCACTCATGTCGCACTTGCCCGCACACGCCCTTCATTTCACGGGCGTCGTTCGGTAGGTTGTCTGTGATACCTTGTTAGCTACCGGTTGCATAATCTTGTTCGTCGTGTTCCGCAGTCATATCGTTGCCAGTCATATCTTGCGGCACAACGACCCATGCCTCTGCCACAAACTGGCTCACGTAGGCCATTTCTTCATTTCACCTGTCACTTACTACGCTCCGATTCGAATCCAGTTGCATCACCTAAATGCGCCGATTCGTCCCGGGGTGCCCCTAGGTATTCGGCCTCATTTCGGTACATGCTCCAGAGTCCGCTCGTTCCAACCGTCCGGGTC
This sequence comes from Lithobates pipiens, assembly GCF_037356315.1. NCBI lineage: Eukaryota > Metazoa > Chordata > Amphibia > Anura > Ranidae > Lithobates > Lithobates pipiens. The sequence continues at coordinate 144,556,829 of NW_027507791.1, forward strand.
TCTGTCATGGGTTCATTTCACGTCACCTACTACGTTCGAATCGATACCAGTCGTTTGCCAAAAAAAAAAAAAAAAAACGCACAGGTTCGATTAAACGTGTCCCAAATAGCTTGGCCTCATTTCGGTACATGCTCCAGAGCCCGTGCGTTACCATTTCAACCCGGGCCCTGTCATGGGATTCATTTCACGTCACCACTACGTTCGAATCAATACCAGTCGTTTTTAAAAAAAAAAAAAAAAAAAAAACGCACAGGTTTGGTCGACGTGTCCCAGTTGTCGTTGGCCTCATTTCAGTACATGCGCTAGAGCCCGTTCGTTGACGGTTGCGAGTCGCGTCCTCTCCGAGTCGCAGCTCTACCATGGGAAAACATTTCATCCTCATCTAGTTCGCCCGGGTCGAATCCGGTCGCATTTCGTTTGCATCGATTCGCCCGGACGGTCCCACATTTTGTAGCTTTTTCGGCCTCATTTCAGTGCATGCTCCAGAAATCCGGGTTGGTTCCAGCCTCAGTTTGGGGCCGGCCATCCCAGGCCTCTGTCATGACAGTAGTCCTTCATTCATTTCACTGTCACATTCCGCGCTCCGGTTCGAATCCAGTCGCACGATCGGATGCACCGATTCGTTCCGGTTCGCCCCCAGGTTGTTGCCCTCATTTCAGTACGTGCTCCAGAGTCCGTTCTGCTGTCAGTTGTACTAACGACACGACCAGTTTGTGCCTCTGTCACGGCAAATCGTGCTTCATTTCATGGTCACTTATAGCGCTCCGATCCGAATCCAGTAGCATCTATGATGCATCGATACGGTTCGGCGTGCCCCAGAGGGAACAGCCACATTTCATTTATTTTTTCCACAGGTTGTCTGGCGCTGGGCCAAAAAAAAAAAAAAAAAAAAAAAAAAAAAAAAAACGGAAATCTCAAAAGGATAACAGAAACAATGAGGGAATAACGGCGTGATGGTTTAGGAATCATGGCGCAGAAATATCTACTCACCGGTGCACTTCAGTTGTGTTAGCCAACTACTTACGTCACATGCCAGTTTTCCTTGTTAGGCTCCTTCAAACAAATGTCATCTGTTGTTTCTCTCTCCAGGTCAGTCAAAGCTTAGTAGGTCCACCCTGCACCAGCTTGGACGTCGTCTCCCAGGTAAAAAAAGAAAAAAAAAAAAAAAAAAAAGAAGGGCTAGGAGTGGAAAAGGCGACAGCGAGACGGACCGGTACACATATGTATGTAGGCGAAGGAACGTCAGTATATATGTGTATTCGCGTTCGCTTCCGCCTTAGTACCCAAGCAACAGGTGGGCTCACTTGGAAAATAGAGAAACAGTCTTGACTTTGTCATCCTCTATAGGTTCCGGTCGTCCATCTATCTTCCCCAAAAGAGATAGGACATCACTCCCGGGGCTCGATCCATCAGGAACCATGTCCCAGACCAGCAGTGAAGACCTTACTGCCCCCCTGTCACCTCGCCCGCCTTCAGTGGGCGACAGCATTCAGTCTTTCAGGGGCTGGACTATCCCTAGGCTGTCAGCGGAGCTCAGACGCAGGGGCATTCCCTTCCCAGCCACAGCTAGGAAGGCAGAGCTGTTTAGGCTCCTCTCTGCCCCCCCAGCTACCGCCGGGCCTAGTACCCCGCCTCAGGCTACGCTGCAGTCCATCTCTTCGGCCATAGGTCAACTGCATACCATGGTGTCGTCTCTGTCCAGCTCGGTCACGGATGTTCAAACCAGAGTGACCCTCTTAGAAACACCTCCAGCTACAGCCACCACTGTTCCGGATGCAGTCCCGTCTCCTCTACCAACAGGTACCGAAGGCACATGTCCCGTGGTCTGTCCAGCACATCTTGTGCCGGCCAGCATTAGGAAGGACATCTTGGACGGCAAGGATGTTAACCTTGCCTCCTTGCTCATTTCGGTGCATGACCTGGCAGAGAACAAGGCTTACACCTGGGGGGATGTATCCGTAGTTCTCAAAGCTAAGGACCCCAGGCTAAACCGGAAGCTATCCATCCCCGAGTTTACCCTAGCCTTCGGCATGCTCAGAGATGTCGTTTGCTCAGCCTCTCCTGCCAGGAGGGTTGAACTAGATTTGTATCTCCACACGGTGGTGGACCTGGGGTACAAATATGGTGGCTTTGCATTCTACGACTACCATCGTTCCTTCTCAGCGAAAGCAGCCGCCAAACTGGCACAGTTCCAGTCTCTCACAGACTGGAGCCTGATGGACACGGAACTATTCTGCCGGCATTTTGCCGGCCTTCGTTCACCCCTGTGTGCCGTCTGCCAGTCCTCCACCCATACCGCTCCCTGGTGCGCCAACATACCGGCTACTCGCCCGGTAGAATTCCCCTCCACCTCTGCCGCAGCCCCAGGCCCATCAGGCTCGGCACCAAAAAACCAGGTGGACAAGTTTGGACGCACGGTCCAAACCATTGGGGGTGCGGCCATCTGCAATAACTTCAACTACGGTTCTTGTAATTACAGCCAGTGCCGTCTACTGCATATCTGCGTTATATGCCACAGGGCGCACCCCAGGAATTTGTGCGAGGTCAAAGCGCACAAAGGTTCATGACTGAGCCGTATAGACATACTTTGCCTGGGCTTCTACCTCAACACGCACCCCACTCCTTCACTAACCACCTTCCTCATAGGCGGCTTCACCGCAGGTTTTCACACCGGCCTCATCTCCCTACCTCACCAAACCCACGAGTGCAGAAACCTCCGCTCAGCAGCCTCTGACGAACAGGCCATCGACCTACTGCTGCAGAACGAGGTGGATCGAGGCTTCGTTATAGGCCCCTTCACTCAGCCCCCCTTCAATATGTGGAGAGTTAGCCCTATTGGGCTTGTCAAGGGCAAGTTTTCCAATAAAAGTCGTTTAGTGTATGACCTGTCTGCGCCTCATTCTTCTCACATCCCTAGCTTAAACTCATTGATCCCTTCTGAAGAATTCTCCTTAAAATATTCCTCAGTGGACATGGCAATCCAGGCCATCCTTAAAGTAGGCACAGGCGCATGGCTGGCGAAAGCGGACATATCCGACGCCTTTAAACTGTTACCTATCCACCCGTCCCTCTGGTGCTGGCACGGGATTAAGTGGAAGGATCAATACTACTTCGCCACGAAGTTGACGTTCGGCTCCAAAAGCAGCCCGTGGCTGTTCGACATATTTGCCCAATCTCTCGAGTGGATTCTCTTACACAAGGTCGGCTGTCAGCAAGTTATCCACTACTTAGATGATTTTTTGTTGATAGAACGGCCAGGCGCACCTCCCAGAGATCTCGACAAGTTAAGGACCGTTTTCGGGAACCTCAATGTTCCCATCGCTGAACATAAGGTGGACGGACCCGCACATTCAATCACCTTCCTTGGTGTTATTTTAGACGCCGGCTCCATGAAAGCCAGCCTGCCCCTTGACAAACTAACCCGCATCAGGGCGGCACTTCACGAGTTCACTCGGACCAGGGGATGTACTAGGAGACAGCTGCAGTCACTGTTGGGCATGCTCAATTATGCCATGCGCATTATCCCACAAGGCCGTTCCTTTATCTCACGACTGTTGGTCTACCTGTCTCAGGCTCAAGACCCGGATCATATCCTTTGCCTAGACACCGCAGCCTTAGCAGACCTGGCAATGTGGGACGAGTTCCTGTCCAACTGGAATGGCATCTCCCTTTTCATCCCGTGCATTTCACCTCTCTCACCACAGGTAGTCACAGACGCCGCGGCCTCTACAGGGTTTGCAGCAATTTTTGGCCACCATTGGTTCGCCGGACCCTGGCCTTCTCAGATACTTAGCATCCCGGGCTTTAGTCAATCCTCTTCACTCTTCGAGCTCTACCCCATGGTTGCAGCCGCCCAGCTCTGGGGCCCTACCTGGTCCGGACAAACGGTAGGCTTCACCACCGACAATCAGGCCACAGCCGAAATTGTCAATAAAGGCAGGTCTAAATCCCCCTCCGTGATGTCCTTCCTACGCAGGCTGGTGCAGCTGTCACTACAGCACCAATTTAACGTCATCTGCATGTTTATCCCAGGGAAATATAACCGGGCAGCTGACGCCCTGTCCCGCTTTAATTTCCGGTCCTTCTTTCTACAGGTTCCCAGTGCAGATGCCGCATCAGCGCCTATCCCGCATTGGTCGCAGTTGACCCTGGACTAGAGCCGCATTTACTAGGAGCCACGCAGCTCATCAACCGTTCGTTATCGGACAATACTCTCAAAGCCTACCAGGTAGCCTGGAGAACCTTCAACGCATTTCTGGTCACCTCCTCAGTAGGCACCCCCACAGATACTAGACACATTCTAGCCTTCATCTCGTACTGCCACAACCAACTGGCCTTGTCTTTTAACACCATTCGCTTATACTTAGCTGGTGTTCAGCACTTCCTTTCAATCCAGGATCCTACCAAACCCTCTGTTTTCTCGTCCCACGCTGTCCGAGCCATATTACGCGGCATCCAAAAGCAACAGCCGCCAGTAAAAGTCAAGCGGCTCCCCATCACCAGTGCCATCTTCAGGGACATGTCCACCATACTCAACAGCTACCCCTTTGGTGTTCTCCCCAGTCTGGTCATACAGGCAGCCATTTACCTAGCCTTCTATGGCTTCCTTCGGCCCGGTGAGTTCACTCACAACAGCCTTCACGGCCCAGTCCTCCGCAGACGTCATCTGCTCCGTCACCAGGACCATTTCATCCTCCACCTCCCGGTAACCAAGACCCAGCAGACAGGCACCGGCGTAGACATCCACCTCTACAAAACCAACAATGCCTGGTGCCCGGTCACGATGCTTACACAGTTTCTCGCTCGGCTGCCCGAGCTCCCGGACTCTAGCCCACTTTTGCCCTTCCCGGTGAAACCACTAACTAACCAACAATTTATTAAGCATATCAGGATTCTCCTCCGCAACCTGCTCCTCAATCCTAGTGAGTATTCCGGCCACTCCTTCCGCATTGGAGCAGCTTCATCCGCATCCCGGCATGGGGTCCCGGACCACGTCATCAAAAGGTTGGGCAGGTGGAAGTCGGCCTGCTTCACTCGGTACATCCCTAACCCACAGGTGGAGATGTCTCGAGCATTCACTCAACTGGCTCAATAAAAATTAACCAGGAAACAATAAAACTCTCTTATCCCTACCTGACTGTTTTGCCCCCTTATTTTGGTATACCGTCCATTAGACCAGGGCACACTTTCAGGTCCATTTCATAGAAGGTGTCTCATGATAAGCTTGTTTTGTTCAGATACGTATCGGCCATAGGGCTCCAGCCATAAGTAAGAAGGCCAGTATGGTGGCCTGAATTTATGGGAGGAGCCCGGGGGGTATTTAACCAGCCCGTTCGCCTGTGGTGGTTGTCGGTTTCCGGTGCGCAATACCCTCCCTCCCATCCCCTTTTTTAGGGCATTTATCAAAAAACATTTCTCTTCAATCATATTCATTCTAATTACTGGGTATGCCCCCTTATTTTGGTATACCGTCCATTAGACCAGGGCACACTTTCAGGTCCATTTCATAGAAGGTGTCTCATGATAAGCTTGTTTTGTTCAGATACGTATCGGCCATAGGGCTCCAGCCATAAATATATATATATATATATATATATATATATATATATATATATATATATATATATATATATATATATATATATATATATATATATATAAAAATATATATATATAATTTTAATATTTATCTATTACTATATATTTTTGAAACTACCATTGTTAGTTTAAAATTATTTATTTATTTTGCTTTTTTTTTGTGGGGGGGGGGGGGGGGGGGTTAAACTAGATGGACTTGCGTTTTTTTTGTCCAAGCAGACTATGTAAGTAGAGATAGATAGATAGATAGATAGATAGATAGATAGATAGATAGATAGATAGATAGATAGATAGATAGATAGATAGATAGATAGATAGATAGATAGATACCCAAACCAGCATTTTAGCTTACACATGATTGAATGTTCAAAATCAGCAGAGCTTCCGCTCATTTCAAATGTTAGCCTCAAATTTACAGCGACTGCACTTCCAAGTGCACTTGCAGTGCTTTAAAAATTGCACTTGAAGTTAGAATATTTCTATTAACATGAACGTGTGTTTTGTAAATAACCCCCATAGTCTTTTGACATGTACCTGCCTACTCACAAATAAACTCCAAAAAGCCAAAAAAAAAAAATACAATATTTTTGGAAATAATAAATCTTTATTTTTAGTCTGTACAAAACAAAATCAAGGGGAGGCAACACTGGAGACACTTTTGAAGTTTGTGAAGCCTTTTGTCCCCCAGGCACACATCAAGTCAGTGGCCACCAAAATTCAGATCCTGTGTAACATGAAAATAGGGAGCACAACATGGTCCTAGAATCCCACAGACCAGGAACAGCAGCAGATGACATCTATGTCCCCAGACTGTGGTACTACAACAGCCTGCGTCTTCTGTCAGAGCAGACTGAAGCCAGGCAGTCACTTCCGACTCTTCCGTCTAGCCTTCCCTCCACGCTTCGCTGGAGGCTGTGCCTCTGGTGGTGGACTTGTGGTAGGAGGAGGAGGAGGAGGAGGAGGAGGAGGAGGAGCAGTAGGGTCTGTGTTGTACAGTCTGGTGGTTGGTGTTAGCTCACCCTTCAGACCCCGCTGAATACTGTCAAAAAAAATCGCTTCGCACAAGTTGCGCTGTCCCTTCTCCATTTGCTGGCCAAATATGTAGCGTAGGCCTCCTCAGGATTGGGGGGTTTACTCAGCAATTGGCTGGCTTGGCGTATAAGCGCCAATGACTCCTCCTCTGTCTGCGTCATCCTCCTGGGCCTTTTGCTGGCTAGGCGGAGGGGAGGGACCTGACTTTCGGTCCGACTCCTAATGGGCCCAGCTAGCTCCTGCGTGTGGCTGGTCCCGGCCTCCTCCTCCATACCACTGGTCCCGGCCTCCTCCTGGGTGAGCTCATCCTGTGTAAAAAATAAATAAATAAATAAATAAAATATGTCTATATTTTGAAATCATCAATCACTGACAATTTTACAGTTCTCACTTGCAAATACATTTGTCTTTGAAATACAAAAGGCTATCATTTTGACACCATCATTTTTCCATCAGTTCACCAAGATTTTAGCCACATTTGTGGAAACTACTGTATCCTTATATCTAATTTAATTTGTGATGAAATCCTAGATTTGGAAGCAATTCAAACATTGAACTTTACATCATTAATATTTGAGCAATCCTAACTTTAGAAACTAAAATATACCTGGCTCCAGCTGGGCGCATCAACTTCGTCCAGCAAGGAAGGGTCTGGATCTTCCTGGGGTGGCTCACCTGAGGTGGAGGGAAGGGTGGAGGGAAGGGTAGACGGAAGAGTGGAAAGTGACTGCCTGGCTTCTGACGTGTCATCCAGAAAACGCAGCCTGTTGTGAAACCACAGCCTAGGTACATATATCTGATCTGCTGCTGCTCCTGATGTTTGGGACTCTAGGATCTTGTTGTGCTCCCGCCTATACATGTTACGCAGGCCCTGAATTTTGGAGCTCACAAACTTAAGGTCTGCCTGAGGGAGTCGGGTTTTCACAAACTTCAAAATTGTCCCCAGTGTCTTCCTCCGGCCAGGACGGCTTGAATATAGTGGGTGCTTGGAATCCCACAGGCTCCTGTGCATCTCAAACATATCAATGAATGTTGAGAGGAATGCCTCCTCCTTAAAGGGGTCCGGAGTGTACTTTTGCATTTTGAGTTCTGAAAAAAAAAAAAAAAACATAAATACTAATGTCAGACCAAATGCACACTATTTATATTGTGACAATGTAGGCGAGACACACACTACACCCACACTACACCCACCCACACTACCCCCACACACACACTACCACACACACTACCCCCCCACACACACACTACCCCCCCATACACCCAACCCCCACCCCCCCATACACCCACCCCCACCCGCACACACACTACCACACACACTACCCCCCCACACACCCACCCCCACCCCCACACTACCACACAAAACACCAACCCCACTCAACCACCAACCCACATTAAAATCAACTAAAACCACCAACCCACATTAAAATCAACTAACCATCCACAAGGTAAAATCCCACTATATACATTCCTAACGCAGGCCTAAAACCCTAAAAGTAAAAAGATAACCATCTTACCGTCGCGTGTATCACTCGCTGCTTCCGTTCGGACAAACGTACGGCCTCGCGGTAACGCTTTATATACAGCGCATGCGTTTAAGCTCCGCCTGCGTCGCCCACGTTGCCCGCCCCTGACGTTCCGTGTGACCGTATTTCCCCGCCCCTTGTACCCTCGTTCCGCTGTGGGAGATTGAATAGATGAAGATGGCAGACGGATTTTCAGTTAGCAGCGCGGAGGAAAGCCCTGAACCCCATGTTTCCGGAGCAAGGAAGAGGTTTAAGTCCACAAACATGGCCTTTGAAGAGATGGTGGAGATGGTGGATATACTGAGAAGGGAGGATTACGATGGGGAAAATGGCCCGTATCCCAAACCCAATATCAGAAAAGATGGCATCATGACGATAGTTGTGAGCACTTTGCAGAGCAAATTTGGGGTCCGAAGAGCCAAAGATCAGCTCCGGAAACGATGGTCCGACATCAAATCCAGGGAGCCGGACCAATACAGGAGAATCAAAAAGGCACTGAAAAAAAGTGAGTACTCTGCGCTTATCGTGACGGTCGGACATAATCGTTCGTATAGGTGTATACGATATATTTGTAAATCTGGCGAATTTGATTGTTTGTGTGGTTAATAGTTCATGTAATGAGCGAATATGCTCGTTCGTATATGTGGACGTAAATAGCGTGAATTTGTATATGGTGTAAATTTATCTGGTGTTGGATTCGATTTTAATTAGTTATTAATTTTTTTGTATTGTTCATGATAAACTGAATTGTCACACTCAGCTTAGGATATCTTTGTGTACATGTCTTTATAGCTGAAGCTGTTTCATAAATTTATTCAGTGTAATGTAGTCTAAATAAAAAAAAGAGATAGATAGATAGATAGATAGATAGATAGATAGATAGATAGATAGATAGATAGATAGATAGATAGATAGGTAGATAAAATGCTGGTTCAACATCTGGACTGGGAATCATTTAGTGTAGTTTGGGACATCATAGAACATTTTTTGACATAATCACACACAGGTACTTCAGGGGATGATTCGAGTGTGTCCGTCTGTGAAACTTGGACAAAAGATATAAAGTATCGCAGTTTGGTTAAAGGCTAGGTTCACATTGCTGCAATGTACGAGATCGAATGTGATTTGCACCGCACTGCAGTGCAAATCACATGTGATCTCTGTGTGATGCGATTTCAGCCATACATATAGTATGGCTGAATTCGCATCGCATCCGGCCCAAACTTGTACATGGCCCTTTTTTTAGTCCACAGCAGAATCGGATCACATGGGTGTTCACACCATGTGGTCCGATTCCTGTCCGAGTTTAAAGATTGCACTGTGATATGAGAAATAATTTGGAGGTGTCAATAAAACTTTACACTGACACTCCCAGCAGGTCACATAGGGCAGTGTGAACTGCCTCCGGGAGGTATGCGATGCGTGAAACCACAGTAGATTTGCAGCGTTCGCACATCGCAGCAGTCTGAACACAGCCTAACTAAAAAAATGTCATTTAAATGATGTATTAAACTAGGATCTTGTAATAACCAGCTAATAATTGTACACCACTTCAAACCAATGTTTCATATTCCAATTTCTGAACTCAAATATCACTATGCTTAAAAGTATACCTTTTTTTTTTGTTTTTTCATTCTCATAGGGGAACAAAGACTCAGACAAGAGGTGGAGCAGCCCAGGACCCCCCGACCTCACCAGCCTGATTGGGCAGTTAGCCCAAGCCCAGTGTCAGAGCTGGAGCAGCCCAGCCCAGTGTCAGAACTGGAGCAGCCCAGCCCAGTGTCAGAGCTGGAGCAGCCCAGCCCAGGGCTAGATGCGGAGGGGGAAGAGGTGGTGGAGATACGCACCCCACAAAGTGAGTGTCTGACAACCCAGCTTAAGGTAAACAATTAATGGCTGTATATTTTAACAAAATTTTTTATCTACACATGTTTTAGGTGATGATCTGCTTGTGGAAGGACAAGCCGCGGAGCCATTTTCCTCTGACAGTGCCCAGAGACTGAGGCCGCGTACACACGGGCGGACTGTTCGCCCAACCTTGTCCGCTGAACAGTGTTTGGGCGGACAGTCCGCCCGTGTGTGGGCTTTCAGCGGACAGTTTCAGCGGACAGTTGGACGGACAAAGTCTTTCGGAAATTCCGAAAAACTGTCCGCTGAAACTGTGTTTGAGCGAACAGTCCGCCCGTGTGTAGGCTACTTTCGAAATGAGCAAACTGTTCCCGCTCGGAAAGTCCGCCCATTTCGAGCGCGTGTACAGGTAGGCGGGGCCCGCGAGGGAGACGTCGCGGGCTCCGCCGCCTGGAATGGGCTTAAAGGGGAACCCCAACGCCGAAAAAAATCGGCGTGGGGGTTCCCCCAAAGTCCACACCAGACCCTTGTCCGAGCACGCTACCCGGCCGGCCAGGAAAGGGGGGGCGAGCGAGCGCGCCCCCCCTCCTGAGCCGTACCAGGCCGCGTGCCCTCAACATGGGGGGGTGCCTTGGGGAAGGGGGGGCCGCGCGGCCCCCCCACCCCAAAGCACCTTGTCCCCATGTTGATGAGGACAAGGGCCTCTTCCCGACAACCCTGGCCGTTGGTTGTCGGGGTCTGCGGGCGGGGGGCTTATCGGAATCCGGGAGCCCCCTTTAAGAAGGGGGCCCCCGGATACCGGCCCCCCACCCTATGTGAATGAGTATGGGGTACAATGTACCCCTACCCATTCACCTGTGAAATAAAGTACAAAAAAAAACACAACACAGGGAAAAAATATTTTATTGCACAGCTCCGGGGGTCTTCCGTCTTCGGGGGTCTTCTCGCCGGACTCCTCCGCTATCTGTGTGTAGCTCTTTTACTAGCGGAGGAGTCCGGCTTTCTTCCTCCCCGCCGCCGGCCTCTTCTCCCGACTTCGGGGGTCTTGTCCCCCTCTTCGGTTCTTCTGCCGGGCCACCGCGCCTTCTTGTAGCTCTTTTGCAGGCGGTGGCCCGGTCTTCTGTCGCCGCTGCCTTCCGTTCTTCTGTCGCCGCCTTCGGTTCTTCTGCCGGGCCACCGCGCCTTCTTGTAGCTCTTTTACAGGCGGTGGCCCGGTCTTCTGTCGCCGCTGTCGTCGCCGCCGCCGCCGCCTTCCGTTCTTGTTCTTCTTCTTGTTCTTCTTCTTCTTCTCCTGGAGATGTTGACTCGACGAGCTCTCCGGCCGGAATGCCAGAGCCGCGCTGTGCGGTCACTTATATAGTGACAATGGGGCGGTGTCACATGGTATATGTCACATGGGTTGGTCACATGGGTTGATGTCACATGGGGACTATGACATCGTAAGGGGGCGGGGTCACCATGTGACCAACCCATGTGACATATACCATGTGACACCGCCCCATTGTCACTATATAAGTGGCAGCGGAGCGTGTCCCTGGCATTCCGGCCGGAGAGCTCGTCGAGTCAACATCTCCAGGAGAAGAAGAAGAAGAACAAGAAGAAGAACAAGAACGGAAGGCGGCGGCGGCGGCGACGACAGCGGCGACAGAAGACCGGGCCACCGCCTGTAAAAGAGCTACAAGAAGGCGCGGTGGCCCGGCAGAAGAACCGAAGGTGGCGACAGAAGAACGGAAGGCAGCGGCGACAGAAGACCGGGCCACCGCCTGCAAAAGAGCTACAAGAAGGCGCGGTGGCCCGGCAGAAGAACCGAAGAGGGGGACAAGACCCCCGAAGTCGGGAGAAGAGGCCGGCGGCGGGGAGGAAGAAAGCCGGGCTCCTCCGCTAGTAAAAGAGCTACACACAGATAGCGGAGGAGTCCGGCGAGAAGACCCCCGAAGACGGAAGACCCCCGGAGCTGTGCAATAAAATATTTTTTCCCTGTGTTGTGTTTTTTTTTGTACTTTATTTCACAGGTGAATGGGTAGGGGTACATTGTACCCCATACTCATTCACATAGGGTGGGGGGCCGGTATCCGGGGGCCCCCTTCTTAAAGGGGGCTCCCGGATTCCGATAAGCCCCCCGCCCGCAGACCCCGACAACCAACGGCCAGGGTTGTCGGGAAGAGGCCCTTGTCCTCATCAACATGGGGACAAGGTGCTTTGGGGTGGGGGGGCCGCGCTGCCCCCCCTTCCCCAAGGCACCCCCCCATGTTGAGGGCACGCGGCCTGGTACGGCTCAGGAGGGGGGGGCGCGCTCGCTCGCCCCCCTTTCCTGGCCGGCCGGGTAGCGTGCTCGGACAAGGGTCTGGTGTGGACTTTGGGGGAACCCCCACGCCGATTTTTTTCGGCGTTGGGGTTCCCCTTTAAGCCCATTCCAGGCGGCGGAGCCCGCGACGTCTCCTTCGCGGGCCCCGCCTACCTGTACACGCGCTCGAAATGGGCGGATTTGCCTCCTTACGTGGGCGAGTCCGTTCATTTCAAAAGTTGAGCGAACTGTTTGGCAAACAGTTCGCTGAAACAGTCCGCTCGTGTGTGGGCAAGTCCGCTCATGCAAATTTTGAGCGGACTGTTTGCCGAAACTGTTTGACGAACAAGGTTGGGCAAACAGTCCGCGCGTGTGTACGCGGCCTGATTGGTCAGATCATGGCCTGGAATGGCAAGATTGATCAAATGCAGAACAAGATGCAAAACATGCAACGAGAACTGGACACTATGAAGCAGGAAATGAAGAACATGATCGATGTTTTAGGGAGAATCTAAGCCCCTTTTCCCTAAAACGAAAGATCATGTTCTTCATTTCCTTGTAAAAAAGTTTTTAATGTTTTTATAACCTTGTTTTTAGAGGCCAAATTTTGAAGATGCACACGGTGTGTCAACATGTGCTATGTGCCATCAGAGGATCGCAATGTACGCATTTTGTGTTTGCAAACCCTTTCTCATTCTAGTATGTGAGAGGAAGGGATTGCACCCACCAAACACGTCCATTGATCACTCATGATGGTCGATAGCACATGCTGACATTACCAATTTTTGGTGTGTATCTTCAAAATTTGGCTTTACCCCTTGTTTTCTGTAAATAGTTAAAAATTCGATTTTATGTATTTTTTTATTTTATTATATATATATATATATATATATATATATATATATATATATATATATATATATTTATATGTTTACAAAAAAAATTGTTTACCAAAACAAAACAAAACAAAAAGAAAAATACCAAAAAAAGAGTCACTTGTTGGAATGTGCACTATTAAAAATTTAAAAAAAAGATGTGTGTGTGTCTACTTCTTTCAATACTCAATACCAGTTTGGAAAGTCATTTTGTGTTTTCTGTCACAAAGGGCCTTATTTACTATTGGCAAAAACCACTTTGCAATACAAATGCACTAGGACAGGAATATGCAATTAGTGGAAATCCAGCTGTTGCAGAACTACAAGTCCCATGAAGCATAGCAAGACTGACAGCCACAAGCATGAGACCCAGAGGCATGATTGACTTGTAGTTTTGCACCAGCTGGAGGTCGGTCAATTGCATATCCCTGAATTAGGAGAATGTAGGAGACAACCACCTTGAAAAGCAAACAAGAACCAAACTTAAAAATTTGATCAGACAATACATATTTAAACAAAAGGAAATCTTTATTGGTCAGCTGGCATTGGAATAGCCCCCCTACCATTAAAATAGGTGACATACTGGTCACACACCTCACGTGCTGTTTGGGGGACTAAGCCAGGATGGGCATGATCCAGCCCTGTGAGTTCTGGCATTAGTCCGGCCTCAGGCCCAATTGGCTGCAGGTAATGGGTTCCAGAAAGTTTTCTTAAAAAGTTGTGCAAAATGCAGCAGCAGAGAATGACATAGTTCAGTTTGTACTCTGCCAAGTTTATTGCTGTCAAAAACAGACGGAACCGGCTGGCCATAATACCAAAGGCATTCTCCACAACCCTTCTTGCTCTGGCCAGCTGGTAATTAAAAACACTCCTCTCCGGGGTGAGGGTCCTTTGGGGGAAGGGCTTCATCAAATGGTCACTCAGACCGAACGCTTCATCAGCGATAAAAACAAAAGGTAGACCCTCCACATTATCAGCATCTGGTGGCAAGTCCAGGTCACCAGTGATGAGACGGTGGCAGAACTTGGTCTGCCTAAACACTCTTTCGTCAGACATCCGGCCGTTCTTCCCCACATCCACATACAGAAAGTCACATTGTGCTGACACCACCGCCATTAACACCACACTATGGAACCCCTTATAATTCCAATAGTAGGACTCCGAATGGGGTGGGGGCACAATCCGCACATGTTTCCCGTCGATCGCCCCTCCACAGTTGGGAAAGTCCCAACGGGCAGCGAACTGGGAAGCCACAGTCTGCCATTCCTGTGGCGTGGAAAGAAACTGTGGAGTCAAACACAGGAAAAAAAAAAATGTGTCATTAAATCAAAACAATTCATAACAAATAAAACTCAAAAACATTTTGGAACAACAGTTAAACAGAAATATTGAAAATGTTTTTCTGCAAAAAAAAAAAAATAGACGGCCCAATTCACAGATTACTCAGCCCTCTGATGGACCAGGGGACATAAGTTAGGTGGGTGAGTGGGGTGGGGGCCTAATTAATGAGTATACAATCCCTGCAACCAATTTGATTGGGGTGGGGGCCTAATTAATGAGTATACAATCCCTGCAACCAATTTGAGTGGGGTGGGGGCCTAATTAATGAGTATACAATCCCTGCAACCAATTTGAGTGGGGTGGGGGCCTAATTAATGAGTATACAATCCCTGCAACCAATTTGAGTGGGGTGGGGGCCTAATTAATGAGTATACAATCCCTGCAACCAATTTGAGTGGGGTGGGGGCCTAATTAATGAGTATACAATCCCTGCAACCAATTTGAGTGGGGTGGGGGCCTAATTAATGAGTATACAATCCCTGCAACCAATTTGAGTGGGGTGGGGGCCTAATTAATGAGTATACAATCCCTGCAACCAATTTGAGTGGGGTGGGGGGCCTAATTAATGAGTATACAATCCCTGCAACCAATTTGAGTGGGGTGGGGGCCTAATTAATGAGTATACAATCCCTGCAACCAATCTGAGTGGGGTGGGGGCCTAATTAATGAGTATACAATCCCTGCAACCAATCTGAGTGGGGTGGGGGCCTAATTAATGAGTATACAATCCCTGCAACCAATCTGAGTGGGGTGGGGGCCTAATTAATGAGTATACAATCCCTGCAACCAATTTGAGTGGGGTGGGGGCCTAATTAATGAGTATACAATCCCTGCAACCAATTTGAGTGGGGTGGGGGCCTAATTAATGAGTATACAATCCCTGCAACCAATTTGAGTGGGGTGGGGGCCTAATTAATGAGTATACAATCCCTGCAACCAATTTGAGTGGGGTGGGGGCCTAATTAATGAGTATACAATCCCTGCAACCAATTTGAGTGGGGTGGGGGCCTAATTAATGAGTATGCAATCCCTGCAACCAATTTGAGTGGGGTGGGGGCCTAATTAATGAGTATACAATCCCTGCAACCAATCTGAGTGGGGTGGGGGCCTAATTAATGAGTATACAATCCCTGCAACCAATCTGAGTGGGGTGGGGGCCTAATTAATGAGTATACAATCCCTGCAACCAATTTGAGTGGGGTGGGGGCCTAATTAATGAGTATACAATCCATATATATATATATATATACACAAAGGGTGTATACAAAGAGTATACAAAGGGTGGGAGGCAGTAAAACAGTACAATGGAGCTGACAATATGAATTAGAGAAAAACAGTCTCGGCTGTGGGTGTATAGGGGCCCAGGATTGCATGCTGGGGACGTTAGTGAAAGCAAATATGCACGTGGGACACAAAAAGGTAAAAGCTATAAAAAAAATGACACAAAAAAAAAAAATACATAAAAAAAAACAATTGCATGCATTCATATAAAGGGGACATTCACAGCATATTCCTGTCATGGATATTAAAAGTCAAACATACAATACATATAATGCAATATTAAAAGAACAAACTTACCTTCATATATTCTTTCTGCAGGACCCGAATAATGGCAGAACAGGTCTCTGGAATAATGATCCCCAGAGCCTGGGGGGAGATGCCTGTAGAGAACTTGAGGTCCTGAAGGCTTCTCCCTGTGGCCAAGTAGCGCAACGTGGAGACGAGCCTCTGCTCCGGAGTGATGGCTTGCCGCATGCAGGTATCCTGCCTGCTGATATAAGGGGTCAGCAAAGCCAGCAGACGGTGAAAAACGGGGTCCGTCATCCTGAGATAATTCCTGAAATCATCAGGATTATTCTCACGGATCTCACGGAGTAAAGGCATATGCGAGAATTGGTCGCGCTGGCGCAACCAATTCTTTGTCCATGAACTCCTCCTCACCCTGTTCACAGACTGGGCTTGGGTCAAAGTATTAACCCCAACACCAAGCCCCAATATAGCACGAACTTGTTCCCGAGTACGTCCACTCTCCATGGCTTTGAAACGGTCGGCTGGACAAACAAGCCTAACTGAACGCACTGAAGAACAGCCAGACCTATGAAGAACGACCTGAAACCCAGAAACGAGCGGACCAGAAGCGCCTAACAACAGGTACCAACTGATCCACGCGTACCGAAAGACAGATACAAACCTCACAGGTAGACTGCGCCGCAGAAAACGGACAAATTAAGCTGAAGTCTGAAAAGCGCGAATTGTCTCTCACCAAACTTCTACTAACGCAAAGTCAGCAGAAGGAGCCCAAAGGGTGCTTTGCTGTGTCTTGGACTTCCTATTTCTAGTCCCGTCGTACGTGCTGTACGTCATCGCGCAAGCTTTCGTCGGACTGTTTGGGTATCCGTGTGTGGTCAAGTCCGTTCAGTGGAAAGTATGACGGACTGTCCATCGGATTGTATGACGGACTAAGTATGCCATACAGTCCGCTCGTGTGTACGCGGCATAAGTGGCCAGGCTGTGAAAAAGTCTCACACGTGGTATTGTAATACTCAGTAGAAGTAGCAGAATTTTTTTGGGGGTGTCATTTGTGGTATACACATGCCATGTGAAAGAAATAACCTATTAAAATTACAATTTTGTGGAAAAAAAAAAAATGAAAAATCTTAATTTTGCAAATAATTGTGGGAAAAAAATGACAACATCAAAAAGCTCACTATGCCTCTTACTAAATACCTTGGAATGTCTACTTTCCAAAAAGGGGTCATTTGGGGGGTATTTGTACTTTCCTGACTTGTTCGGGTCACAAGAATTGAGATCGGCCACCAGTACATCAGATGTGATCAATTTTGTGCGATTCGCACCACAGCTTGTAGACTCTCTAACTTTCACAAAGACCAAATAATATCCACTAATTTGGGTTATTTTTACCAAAGATATGTAGCAGTATAAATTGTGGCCAAAATGTATGAAGAAAAATTAATAATTTGCATAATTCAGTCACAGAAACAAAGAAATATGCATTTTTTTTCAAAATTTTCGGTCTTTTTTCATTTATAGCGCAAAAAATAAAAACCCCAGAGGTGATCAAATACCACCAAAAGAAAGCTTTATTTGTGGGAAAAAAAGGACAAAAAATTCATTTGGGTACAGTGTTGCATGACTGAGTAATTGTCATTCAAAGTGTGAGAGCCCCGAAAGCTGAAAATTGGTCTGGGCAGGAAGGGTGTTTAAGTGCCCAGTAAGCAAGTGGTTAAAGGAGTTATAAACCCTTGTGTTTTTTCATGTTAATACATCCTGTGTATTAAGGTGAAAAAACTTCTGTTACTGAGCAGCCCTCCAGCCCCCTGTTTTACTCACCTGAGCCCGTTCGTTCCCACACCGGAGATGCGCACACCCTCTCTGGCAGGGGTCTCAGCTCTTGGCTGGATAGATTGATAGTAGCACAGGCATTGGCTCCTGCTGCTGTCAATCAAATCCAATGATGCGGATACCGGGGGCGGGGTCGAGTCCAGCTTTCTGTGTCTATGGACGCAAAAGCTGGACTTGGGTACCCCCAAGGAGAGAGCTTCTCCTAGGTGGTTTCCCGATGCAGGGAGGAGCTACTAGTGCTACTAGCGCTGCCGGGGGACCCCAGAAGAGGAGGATTGGGGCCACTCTGTGCAAAACGAACTGCACAGTGGAGGTAAGTATGACATGTTTGTTATTTAAAAAAAACACAAGGGTTTAGTAACCCTTTAAGAGGGCTGGGCTGGAAGGGAGTATGTGTCTGTTAGACACATGCCCCCTTCTATGACACTGCAGTGAGAGGTGTGCTTCCACTGCAGCATTTTTATTGGACAGCTTGGGCCAATGGTACTTTATGAGACCAGTTATAAATGGACAGAGTCAGTGACCACTGACTCTGTGCATTTCGGGAAAGGAAGGAGCCGGTAAATGACATATATACCGGCTCTTTTCTCCACTTTCCATCCCAACAGATCGGGGGGGGGGGGGGATTGAAGGTGGAGTCGGGGAGCTGTTCTACCTTTTTCTAGATTTCCTTTTATTTCATGAAAAAATTTACACATACTGCTCTATTTTCTCCATAGTTTTAGTGTGCACAAATGTTAAGAAAAGTATATTCTTTGTACAGGTTTCTAATATTGTGTATACCTAATCATCAATAAAATTATGGTGAAGGGGGCAGAAGGGTACCACAAACCTTCCTTATCTTCCTTGCATACAATGCTGCTGATATACTGCACCTACTCTCACTCCAATATGTTCACATTTTGACTTTCCTGGCCTTAAGGCTGGGTTTACACTTGAAGCAGATACGGCTGACAGTAGGGGTCAGGTGCGTCCCTGTTCTTCATTTCAGGGACGAACCAGGCACAAATTTATGCCTGAATTCAGACCTGAAACAGCCAAAGACGAACAGGACCCTTGTGCAACCTGCTCCACAGATGTGTGAACTGGCTCCATTGAGAGCCAGTCAAATTCTCCTGTCATGCAAATTGGATGCGGCATAACCGCATCCAATTGGCACTAGTGTGAGCCCAGCCTAAAGTTGGATAAACTTAGAAGACCTCAAGGGCAAGCTTGCCAAAGAACATCCTATACAAACATTACTGTTTGATGGAATGAGCAATGACTCCATGCCCTTGATAAAAAGTGTCCCATTTGTACTAAAATTTTCATTTGCCATCTACATAAATTTGGAAATTGGGACTTACCATTACTACCCAGAGGTCATTACCATAAATGATATTGAAATAACCTAAGATAGGGTCTGATATCGCAGTTCCCATTTTGCTGTCACAAACTGGTACAAAGCTTGTATGACTAATGACACATTTCCACCTTTTTTTTTCCATCCCTCATAATCTACATTGTAGACATACTCACTTAAAAGGAGTATTAGTGTATTATGATTCTTCAATTCACATAAGACACAGCATCATGGAATAGTAATGAAGGGCAAAGAACTTTTATCGTATGTATTAATAAACCATTGGAAAAGTGTGTTTCATAGATACTAAATATACTTGTCTTCAGCTAATTAATATAAAAAAATCCAAACGATAAAATGTTTCCTGTTATGTCAAAATCCCTTACCTGTAAAGTTTGTATATAATAGCAATTGTATTGATTTTGGTGTTTACAATGATTAACTCATTAAAGCGGTTTCAGCTTGAAAGATTTGTCTATCAATTCCATTGATATTTAAAAAGTATTGTTCCACATGCTGCGGTCTCATGTTTTTATTTTGTCATCCAGCACAGCTGAGCCTAACTTTAGTATTTTTATTTTTCCCTCTTTGTGTGGGCAACTCAAGTACAGCCTTCTTCATCCATTTGCTAGTGAGATCCATATAACAGACAACACAATGGGGTTTATTTACGAAAGGCAAATCCACTTTGCACTGAAAATGCACATGGGAGTGCTCTAAATCTAAGGGGTAGATCTGAAATGAGTGGAAGCTCTGCTGATTTTATCATCCAATTGTGTGCAAGCTAAAATACTGTTTTTTATTTTCCTCGCATGTCCCCCTCGGATCTACAGCAACTTTACTTCCAACTGCATTTTCAGTGCACTTTCAAGTGCCCTTGCAGTGCAAAGTGGATTTTCTTTTAGTAAATAACCCCCAATGACTAGCAATAAGTCAGTATTGTTTGAATATGAAGTTTTTTTACTATAGACTTGCTGCTAAGTGGCACGGGACAGCTTGGAGGTTGCTAATACTATACAACAGAGTATGCTATGTGTAATAATTTGTATTAACCAGCAGATCGGTCTAACAACACATTGCTGAGTGTACTCGGCTAGGCTCGGCACCTCTCAGCTCCACTCTCAGTCATGCCCAGTCCCGCCCTATGATGGACATAACACAGGGACTGGGCGTGACTGTGATCAGAGCCGAGAGGAGCCAAGCCCAGCTGAGTACACTCCGCTATGTGTATATCGGTGGCACTCGGCTCCGTTCACAGTCACGCCCTGTGATAGGATCCGAGAGTAGCCAAGAGGAGACAAGATATACAGGACCAGCTCTGTGCATCTCGGTGGCACTATATTTAAACATGAAGTGACACTGACAAGGCACCAATGTCACTGTACAAGGCTGCAATGACACTGACAAGGCTGCAAATGACACTGCCAAGGCTGCAAATGACACTGGACAAGGCTGCAGGTGGACACTGATAAGGCTGCATTGATGGGCATTTAAATGTAATTTTTTTTTCCTTAAAAAGTTTTTTTCCTTAAAATTCCCTCCTAAACTTGTTATACACCGGTGTTATAAGCCAATAAATAAGCCTATATATATATATATATATATATAGGCTTATTTATTGGCGCCACTCATGTTTTCTTGCCTGTCTTTCTCCATAGTGAGGTGAGGTTGTTCCATCCTGCAGAAGTTTGGCCATTTTTTCTCAATTTTCAGGTAATATGGCATACATACACACATGCAGGGCTTCACATGCTTTTACCCAGCTGGGGTTTTGTCACATTTTAGGGGGAGGGGGCGGACTTAGGGCTCTCCTTCACTCCAGGTTAAACCTGGACCTCCCTCTTACCTTTTTTCAGGTTTCCAGTCACCAGATTAGTCTCGACCAGGACCTCTATTCTATAAGGGCAGGAGTCAGGTGGGTAGTATACAGGGACACTCTCCCACATCAACCTGCAGCACCCTTTATTCATCTTGATACATCACAAATTGGGCTGCCAGCCTGGTGCTTAGCTACTGTCACATTTTCTTTCTTGAAGAAATAACCTTCAAACTGCTAAACAGTTGACAGTGCAGGCATTAGCAGACCAACCATATGTTCCCTACAACAGAACACAACATTCCAATTTAGGCCACAACCAGACTGCAGCTTCCCACCCCAATGTTCCCCGGGACTCTGGTTCACAGGCCCGTGCATGACAGTGATCAGGCACCCAAGCTATCGGTTATTTGGCCAGTCTCCTCCTGGCTAACCTCAGCTGCCCTGCACTCTTCAAGTTTTCCAAGTTTCCTCTATCAGCGTTCACTGAAACACATTGTGTTTTCTGTTCTTTTTCCCACTTGGATCTTACTTAATCTTATGTACTAAGTCTCTCCTCCGCTGTTCTCAGTTTCCTAAAACTGTTCTTAAACATACACCCTCCCCCTCCCCTCTTTTCTCATTATAGCTGGAGTCATGTCATGGACCAGCAGTGAGGACCTTACTTCCGCCCCTCTATCACCCATTGCAGGTTCAGAGCCAGGCAGCCCTCAATCTCTCAGGGGATAGACTATCCCCAAGATCACAGCAGTGCTGTAGTGTAGGGCCATTACCTACTTTGCCACGGTCAGGAAAGCTGAATTATTAAGGCTGCTGTCCCCAACACCAGCAGCAGCTGCACCGAGCACCCAACAGGCATTACTGCAGCTCATCTCCTCAGCTTTCGCCCCGCTGCACACCATGATCGGCACACTGACTGCAGCAGTCACTGTTGTGCAGGTGAGAGTAAGAGTCCTAGAGGTGCACCCAGTGGTGACTCCCCTAGACATGGTCACAGTGCCCATCTTGACACTACCACCCACAAGTATGCCGGACATTAGTTCCACTATTTTTCTGCACACCTCATCCCTGCTGGCATCAGGAAGGTTATCTTGGAGGGAAAGAATGTTAACCTGGCCCCCCTGCTCATCTCAGTCCACGATCTGGCCAATAAGGATGAGCCGAACACCCCCCTGTTCGGTTCGCACAAGAACCTGTGAACAGACCTAAACTTCGTGTGAACTTTAGAACCCTATTAAAGTCTATGGGACTCGAACGTTCAAAATCTAAAGTGCTAATTTTAAAGGTTACTATGCAAGTTACTGTCCTAAAAAGTGTTTGGGGACCTGGGTCCTGCCCCAGGGCACATGGATCAATGCAAAAAAAAGTTTTAAAAACTTTCAGGAGCAGTGATTTTAATAATGATTAAAGTGAAACAATAAAAGTGTAATATTCCTTTAAATTTTGTACCTGGGGGTGTCTATAGTATGCCTGTGAAGGGGCGCATGTTTCCCGTGCTTAGAACTGTACCTGCACAAAGTGTCATTTCGCAAGGAAAAAAAGTATTTTAAAATCACTTTGAATTGTCGGCTCCCGTAATACAGAGAACATTCAATGAGTGTTCTCAGTATTACGGAGCCGACAATTCATTCATTAATTAAAAAAAAAAAAAGTGTGGGGTTCCCCTACATTCAATTACCAGGCCCTTCAGGTCTGGTATGGATATTAAGGGGAACCCTGCGTCAAATTTTAAAAAAAATTGACGTGGGGGTCCCCCTAAATATCCATACCAGACCCTTTATCCGAGCACACAACCAGGCAGGCTGCAGGAAAAGAGGGGGGACAAGAGAGCGGCCCCCCACCTCCTGAACCGTACCAGGCCACATGCCCTCAACATTGGGAGGATGCTTTGGGGGTCTGTGATCCCTCAAAGTACCATGTCCCCATGTTGATGGGGACAAGGGCCCCATCCCCACAACCCTGGCCGGTGATTGTGGGGGTTTGCGGGAGGGGGGCTTATCAGAATCTGGAAGCCCCCTTTAACAAGGGGACCCCCAGATCCCGACCCCCCTGTTTGAAATGGTAAGTGGGTACAAAAGTACCCCTACCATTCCACAAAGAAAGTGTAAAAAATGGCTAAATAAAACAAACACACTTTTGAAAAATTCCTTTATTAAAGATAAAAAAAAGATTCCAGCGGTGGTAATCCACTCTTGCTATCCAGAGACGGATGATCATCTCTCCGGGGTCCAGCGATGGCTTATCTGATCCAGCGACGGGTGATTTTCAGTCCAGCGCAGTCCATCCATGCATCCATCCATATCTCCACTGAGGAGACACTGCGGGGATCCCATCGCCTGACGTTTCTTATATTAGGAGGGCTGCGTTACATTACATTACATTAAGTTACATTAGGAGGAAACCTGCATTACATCATTGGGGAACCCCTGGCTTCCCTCACTAGTGTCAGAGGGGGAGGGGTGGCCCCACCCTCTTAATATAAGAAACGTCAGGCACTGGAATCCCTGCAGTGTCTCTCATATGTGTGGATGCTGAAACATAGCGGTGCCCATGGGAACACTGCTACATAGCATAAAATCCTTGGCTAAAAATGTATTAAATAAAGTATTGCACTTAAATCAATGTAGATAAAAACAGGCCTTTGTGTAATGTGCTCACAAGGAGAAAAACACAGTGTTGTGGGGCTAGCGTGGTACGTCCCAAGGTTTTGTCTACCAAGACATCATCTGGGGTATGGGATACCATACGCCATACCCCAGATGATGTCTTGGTTTACAAGTGGTGATGCAATCCCAAATGAATAGAAATTATAGTCAAGGCAAATAGAGTAATATTACCAAGGCAATAATAGTGTGTCATCAAAGTCTAAACAACGCTTAACCCAAGGAAGCCAGAGTTTCTCAAATTGACCAATTTGATCTCTTCCAATTGCTACCATTTTAGCACGAATAAGAGCTTTTTTTTTAGTTCTGTGTATGGTTGCAGCAAGAATGACATATTTTGTTTTGCATGCCTTAGAAATGGTTTGTTTTGCGACTGTAAAAGAAGGAAAAATAGATTCTGTGTGATTCCATCAGGTTTCAGGTTTAATAGAGCTGTAGCAGGATTGGGCTGTATAGGTGTATCAAATATTTTGGAGGCCAAGTTAAAAACTACCTTACAGGGGGGCGTGGCTACCGCGCTGCTGTATGGACGCGTGAGAAGGTAGCTCCGCTACACTGAGAGCAATACTCACACTCCGGAGTGCTCCTACGATCCCAAACTGGCATCCATCGACGGCGTATCTCCTCTTTATACAGTTGAGATGACCCGTAAGCGCAAAAACCTACCACAACTGAAGAAGTTACCGCAATTCTTCCCACGGAACCCTCGGGGCCTTCTCCAAGATGGCGCCGATGGCGCCTCGCCTTCAGCCTCCAGCAGCTCCGGCTCGGAAGCTCCGAGCCCAGATCATCGATCGCCGCGTGGGTCCCCGGGAATGTCTACCCCGCTCTCCCTCAGCCCAGCGAAAACCAAGCAGCGGATGATGGACAACCCTGGCACGGAACAGGTTAGTGGAGAGGGGGATCAGTTGGAGGACACCAGGGAAATCTCGGACACCATAGATACATTCCCCACCTCTAATCAGCCAGTGTCCGACACTACACTAAAAGATATGCTGATCTCCCTGCGGAGCACACTACATGCTGAAATGATGGACTGCATGCGTGGGTTTAAATCAGATATCAATGCAGTAGGTGCACGAATCGACCATGTGGAAAACAAAATGGGCGAATTTGCAGCTACCATTAATTCAGTAGTGGATGCCCAGAACGACCAGACAGAGGAGGTGGCGTGGTTACAGGCAAAAGTCGCAGATTTGGAGGATAGGTCCCGACGCAACAACCTTAAATTGAGGGGAGTCCCGGAGTTAATACTGCCAGCGCAACTACTCCAATACGCCCAAGAGCTGTTGGGCGCCTTTTTGCCGGACCTGCCTGCCTCGGAACTGGCGATTGATAGAATCCATCGCCTCCCAAAGCCATCGCACCTCCCGGATAACATTCCGAGGGACGTATTGATGAGAGTACACTTCTTCCAGGTCAAGGAGAAATTCACCTTCAAGTTTTCGCAGACTTGTCGCAACACACCATGCAGAGGAGGAAAGCCTTGCTCCCTATCACCAAGGCGCTTCGCAACCATGCCATTGTTTACAGATGGGGCTTTCCGTGTAAGCTTAGCATTTCCAGGGAGGGCCGAACGACGGTAATTGCTAACTTGGAAGATGGTCTAGAGCTACTCAAGCAATGGAACATTCTTCCCTCGCAGAATGACATCACTCCAGAACCTCTGCCAAAGATCTCATCACCGGACAACTGGCAAGTGGTGTCTCGCAAGAAGAAGAGTTTGAATCGCAATTATTGAGCTATCCGGATTCTTTGCTTAACATCCGCTATTCTCAATAATGTTGCTCTCGGTACCAGCGGATATAAGTGAACGTTGTTGTTTCCCCCCCGTTATTTGACAGGCAGGTTCACTGCCTACAGATTCCAAGTTGAATCGTTTCTTTTTACCTATGTGGCTTATGCCTATGCTCTAGATCTTTAACATCTTTTTTATTTATATTGTTTTTTTTTCTTTTTCTTCCTCTGTTCTCCTCCATCCCTGGATCCTTCCCTCTTTCCTCATGAGATGGACTTTGTGGCACTTCAGCTGTGTCGGTCGGAGGTGTGGAATCAGATGGGCCTGGACGTCCATGCTTCTGCAAAGCTATTCTATGGATCAGAAAGGTATGCGGACTAACTTACTCAATAAACTCCTGGACTTTCAATGTTTAAGTTAATTTCCTTTAATGTGCATGGCTTAAACCACCCGGCTAAGAGGGCATCTGTATGGAAGGAAGCTCAGAAACTGCGGGCAGATGTACTTTGCTTACAGGAATCGCACTTCTTAGCTAATGACCCTCCGCCCTTCCGTAACAAGAATTTTCCTCATCTTTTTTTTTCATCCACCTCGCAAAAGCGTAAAGGTGTTGTGATTGCTATTAGAGATTCAATTGCTTTCTCACATATTCTCACACTAACGGACCCTGAGGGTAGATATATAATATTGGTGGGCTCGCTCAACAACAAGATCTACACCATTGTAAACCTTTACGCTCCTAAATCCCACCAGCTCAGGTTTCTCAAGAGACTGCTCACAAAAATCAAAGAGGTGCGACAAGGAGCCCTAGTAATGTGTGGAGACTATAACATAACAGTAGATTTCCAAATAGACACAACCACTACTTCCCGCAGACCTCTTCCATCTCTCCAACGCTTGCTCCAAGAAGAAGGACTATATGACGTCTGGAGGTGTCAGCATACTACTGAGAGGGATTATTCATTTCATTCCTCTAGACATAATACGTATTCAAGAATTGATATGATCCTGGTAGATAGACTCTTGTTGCAGGCAGTGTCCTCCTCCTCCATTCATGGTATCTCTTGGTCGGATCATGCCCCCGTTTCGGCAGTAGTGGCGGAGGGGAACACTCATACTGTTTCTGGAGTCTGGAGGGCGAATGTTGGTGTATTTAGTTCACAAGAACAAATGTTAGAGGTCACTAAGAGCCTTAAAGAGTTTTTTGCGACCAACATTGGCTCGGTTACCGACCCAATGACTCTTTGGTGTGCACATAAAGCTTTTATAAGGGGTATCTTGCTGCAAGCCAATGCCAGACTTAAAAAACAGAGATCCCTCAGGATAGACCGACTTCTAACTGATATTGACTCGTTAGATAATCAGAATAAGATAAATCCCTGCCCTACGACGGCTCATAGACTGGACGCTCTTCGCTCTGAGCTCAGACTTCTGCTTCTAGAAGACCACAATAGGTTCGTCCATTATCTAAAATTGACTCATTATTCGGCGGGAAACAGAGCAGGTAAATTTTTAGCCCAACGCTTGAGAGAACAAAAGGCTAGAACCACTATTCCATATTTGATTAATCCCTCGAATAGAAGTAAAGTATACAACCCTAAGGATATTGCTGAAAAAATTCGATCTCACCCAAACATCCATGGTTTTACTTTCAGAGGCAAACAGCACAAAATAAATCTATTCGCGGATGATATAATCTTGTTTCTTACATCCCCAACACTTTCTTTATCACACGCCCACCACATTCTGGAACAATTTAGTAATGTCTCCTATTATAAAGTTAATAATACTAAATCTCTTATCCTCCCTCTTGATATCCCTGTGGTACAATGGTACCAAGCTCTCAACTCAATCTATAGAGCATCTCGCTGTGTTAACCATTGGGAATTGTCCCAAAAAATATCCTTGAGATGGTACCTTACCCCATATAGACTATCTAAATTTTCCAGAGGAAGTTCCAATTTGTGCTGGAGGGGCTGTGGAGAAGTGGGCTCACTCAAACATATCTTTTGGTTGTGTAGACATTTGACCAGTTTCTGGAACAGTGTATTCAGAATGACTACCTCCCTTACGGGAATTATTTCCCAGCCTGACCCAGGGCTAGCTATACTGAATTTGGGTATTGAGAAATATCCCCCTCAATATAGAACAGTGGTGACACATGTCTTACTAGCCGCCAGATCACTCATAACTCAGAAATGGAAAACAGATCTAGTTCCTAACCTCTCTGATGTAATTACTGTTGTGAAAACCAATTGTATATATGAAACCTCACTATTTTCTAGGCTAAGTAATGGTATGAAGCGTATGGAAGTCTGGAAAATATGGAAAGTTAAATATCACTAACTTGTTTCTACACTCCTAATATCTTGAAAACCTCAGGTCCATCTCAACCCCCCCCCCCCCCACCTTACCCTTACCATACCGTCTCCTTTCCCCGTTCTTTTGATTACCACCATATCTCTCGCCTTTTCCCCTTCTCGATATCTCTGCCCTTTTTTTTTTTTGGTTCTCCTTTCCCCTCCGTTCTTGGCTCCTTATAATCCCAATCTGTCCTATCTATACTTTCATGCCGTAAGAAATCTTGCGTATGTTAAAGGGGTTCAGTTATAAATGTTATCATAATAACCTAGGTTCTAGGTGCTTAGGTGAATACTGTGTGGCTACATTAATACGTTCCTTGTCTATATATGACTTAACATTTACAAAGATGCATATGTTACTACACTATTGTAACTCCTTTCATATACATGATGTATATAAATGTCTATTTTCTTTGTTTGTGAAAATCTCTAATAAAAACTAATTTGAAAAAAAAAAAAAAACGACCTTACAGATTTTTTGGAAATTTGGGCAATCCCACCAAATATGAAGTTGAGTGCCAGATTCTGAACAACTGCAAAAAGGAGCTCCAGGGTAATCTGAAGAATATTTTTCGATATTCTAGGGGGAACCAAATACGAACCAAGCAGACTTAGGCCTCATGCACATGAGACGCTGTTAAACGCGTGTTCAGATGCAGTTGGACACTTTTTTCAACTGCCCCTGAACTCATTCAATGTTATCCTATGTGTCCATGCACACAGTCTCGTTTTTTGCCGCTTTTACACAGTTGCGTTTAACCGCGTTTTTCCAGAAGCAAAAAAATGGGTTCCGACGCAAAAAAATTCCAGGTTTCAGACGCAAAACGCAGCTAAACTCCGCACCCGCGTTTAGCCGCGTTTGCGTTTATAAGCGTTTTTAAAGGAACCCAATTTTTCGGACCTGAAAACTCAGAAATATGATCTGAGAATGACATTTTGTGACCCGAATTTGGGGGCCCATATCTTGGGGCCACTTATTGCCAGGAACCCCCAATTTGGTATGCAGACACTGTGGAACTAGCACTACAACATATCCAAATTTGAGGTCCCTATCACTAAGTGACCCCGAGATAGGGGGCCCCAAATTCGGGTCACAAAATGTCATTCATTTTTCTGCATCAGAGAATTACATTTTGTGACCCGAGTTTGGAGGCCCATATCTTGGGGCCACTTATTGCCAGGAACCCCAAATTCGGTATGCCGACACTGTGGTACTAGCACTACAACATATCCAAATTTGAGGTTCCTATCACCAAGTAACCCCGATATAGGGGGCCCAAAGTCGGGTCGCAAAATGTCATGCACTTTTCTGCATCAGAGATACATGGCCTCAAAGTCAACTGTGACCAATGTAATTTGGTCATTAGGGTTGGGTGTTATGGTAAGTTATTATCCGTTAGGGTTAGGGTTATTGTTTAGGATTAGGGGTTGGATTAGGGTTAGGGTTAGGGTTGTTTAGGGTTAGGGGTAGAGATAGTGTTAGGGGTTAGGGTTAGTGGTTAGTGTTAGGGTTATTGTTTAGGGTTAGGGGTAGGGTTAGTAGTTAGGGTTAGGATGAATGGTTGGGGTTAGGATTCTGGATATTTTAATCAGGCATTAAAAAATATTATACTACCATATACAGCAGCAAAGAATTAAAATATATTAATCAAAACATATTTCACGATAAAAATATATTAAACAATTGGCCAAATAAATTTAAAACAATTATAAAAAATCTAATTAACATAGATTTGCTTTTTAATAAAACAATTTGAAACTAGAAAAAATTTATAAAAAAATATATCAAGATTAAAAAAAGAAAAAACTATTTTAATATTGTTTTATATTAGAAATAATGAAAACATTTTAAAAATTGCCACAAGAAAATTTTAGATATTTAAAAAAAATTGATAATTTGCTATAAATAGACATTATTTTTTTTAAATAAAGGACAGAGGAAAAAATTCATCTGTACATCTATAGATAAATATATTTTATAAATATATACACATACCTGATCGTTACCAACAGACGTTCCTCTGGTGACACACTGTTTCTCATATCGGTGCCCATGAATGTCAGACTAGGTCGTACTTTTTCTAAGAGCAGATCAAATGTGACAATGGACATCCGCTAAAATTGAAAAACTTGTCGGGGTAGGTACGCAGCTGCACATATATGTTTGTGAAATATCCAGCGGACATTCGCTGTCCCATCAACAGATGGGTCCAATATCGAGGAGCTCTGACTCTGGACCTCTCACGAAATTTGCGACGACGTTGCTGTCTCATCAAGAGCAACATCAGGAGCATTTCTTGACATATATTCAATATGGGATCCATTTCAAAATCTATACCACAGAAAGAGAGGCAAATGCAAGTGTACAACTGCTCTCTATGCTGCTGCTGCTCACTCTGATCAAAATAGCAGAAATAGTTAAAAAACATGCTTTGAGAGCTTGGGGAGGGTCTACACGATGTTATCTTTATAAACGCTTATAAACGCAAACACGGCTAAACGCAGCTAAACGCGGTATGCAAACGCGGCAAAACGCGCGTTTCTAAACGTGCGTTTCAGCTTTTTTTGAGCAGAGTATTCACCTGCGTCTCGTGTGCATGAGGCCTTATACTAAACAATTCAGTAGCATTAAATGAGCTATTAAGGTCCAGGTCCCATTTGGAGACGTATGAGGGGGGGCCAGTGTTAGTACTAGCTAAAATTTGCTTATAGAGAAAGGAAACAAGTCCTCTGGCATGCGGGTCAGAAATACCCGCATTCAAAATGTGATAGTTGGGAGTTGGAATTGAGAAAAGGTTGTAAAAAGTTTTTGATTTGCAAATATCGGAACAGTTCAGATTGAAGAAGTCCAAATTTATCACACAGTAGGAAAAGAATGTATGGAGGCGGCAGATAGTGATACCAAATTATTTAAAAACTTGATAAATTAGCTGCATTACATAGTTACATAGTTGGTAAGGTTGAAAAAAGTCCATCAAATCCAACCTGTTTGTGCGCGCTTTTATGTCAATATTACATTTTATATCCCTGTATGTTATGGTCGTTTAGGTGCCTACCGAATAGTCTTTTGAAATTATCTATGCTCCCCCCTGAAACCACTGCTTATGGAAGAGAATTTCACATTATTACTGCTCTCAGCGTAAAGAACCCTCTATGCAGTTTCTGGATAAATCACTTTTCTTCTAATTTTAGTGAATGACAGTGAGTCTTTTTAAATGCCCTTTCGTGGAAAAGTTTTATCCCTATAGTGGGGTCATCAGTACAGTATTTGTACATTGAAATAATATGCCCTCTCAAGCGTCTCTTCTCCAGAGAGAATAGGTTTAGTGCTTGTAATCTTTCCTCATAACTAAGATCCTCCAGTCCCTTTATTAGCTTAGTTCTCCTTCTCTGTACGTTCTCCATTAGGATGAGCCGAACACCCCCCCCCGGTTCGGTTCGCACCAGAACCTTCGAACGGACCTAAAATTTGTACGAAATTTAGAACCCCATTAAAGTCTATAGGACTCAGACATTCGAAATCAAACGTGCTAATTTTAAAGTCTAATATGCAAGATATTGTCCTAAAAAGGGTTTGGGGACCCGGCTCGTGCCCCAGGGGACATAGATCAATGCAATTTTTATTTTTTAAATGGCCGTTTTTTCGCGAGCACTGATTTTAATGACGATTAAAGTGAAATATCCCTTTAAATATCATGCCTGGGGGGTGTCTATAGTATGCCTGTGAAGTGGCACATGTTTCCATGTTTGAAGTTCCACATGTTTAGAACAGCCCCTGCACAAAATTACATTTAACAGAAAAAAAGTCATTTAAAACTGCTTGTAGTTTTAATGTAATGTCTGGTTCCGGTAATACGGATGAAAATCATTGAGAAAAATGGCATTGGTAGCCCTCCTGCCCATTACCAGCCCCTTTGAGTCTTGTACGGATATTAAGGGGAACCCCATACCCAAATTAAAAAAAGTAAAAGCGTGGGGCCCCCAGGCCCTATATACTCAGAACAGCAGTATACAGGTGGTGCAAACAAGACAGGGACTGTGTAGGTTTGTTGTGTTAAGTAGAATCTGTTTGTAATTTTGAACTGGTACATTTTTAAAGTGTAGCTCCAGTCATAAAAACTATTTTTAAGCTTTTAAGGAAAACATAGGGAAGGGTTATCAACCCTGTATAATTTTTTTGGCCGTCCATCTTTTTTCATCTCACTTCCTGTTGTCTCCTTCCATTTGCAAGTAGGAGACGTTTGTAAGTTGGATGTTTGAAAGTAGGGGCCTGCCCCATATGCTCTGCAGAAATGTGGCCCTAAAGTGTTGTGTTGCCACAAGTTAACACTGTAAGCCCTCAAAGTGACTCTTGGTGAGCGCTGGAGCACCGTGCTGAAAAATTGGGCCTTAGGCACTGGTCCCACAATACTGCAACACCTCACAGAAACTCTAGTTGGAGAGCAGGAATGAGCCTTACTGCAAAACATTGGATCAAAAATTGTAATTACACGCCCCTGTTAAACTGGGCCTTAGGCACTGGTGCTGGTGACACGACACTGCAACCTCTCCCAGATACTCTAGTTGGAGTGCAGGAATGAGCCCTGCCACAAAGCATTGCATGAGAAGCAAGGAGAGGTCTGCTTTGTTCTTTGGTGTGGGTCTTTAACCACTTGGGTACCGCGCTATTGCCGAATGACGGCATTAGCGCGGACCTAGATTTCCGGGACTACGTCTATTGACGTTGTCCCGGTTACGAGCGGCCTGCGCGCCCCCTGAGGGGCGCGCGCGGCGCGCTCTGTGATCGGCGAGTCTATGAGACTCGCCTGATCACCGATCCGTGCAAGGGGTCGATCCCGACCCCTTATCACGTGATCAGCTGTCAGCCAATGACAGCTGATCATGTGATAGAACGGAGCCGGTAATCGGCTATTATTCCTCCTCGCGCTGACAGCGCGAGGAGAAAAAAAAAAAAGCCGATCACCGGCGGCCGTGATCGGGACATCAGTCCCGATCACGGCCAGCAATGCAAGGCACCACATGCCACCTGCCAGTGCCCACCTGCCTCCCGCAGTGCCATCCTGAAGTATAACTAAAAGTAAAAGTAAGTGCCCCCCGTCTGTGCCCATAGTGCCCACAGTGCCACCCACAGTGCCACCCACAGTGCCACCCCACAGTGCCACCCACAGTGCCACCCACAGTGCCACCCACAGTGCCACCCAATCTGCCTCAAAGGTGCTGCACCCCAGTGCCGCCCATCAGTGCCCAGCAGTGCCGCCCATCAGTGCCCAGCAGTGCCGCCCATCAGTGCCCAGCAGTGCCACCTATCAGAGCCACCTATCAGTGCCACCTATCAGTGCCCATCAGTCCCATCTATCTGTGGTACCTATCAGTGCCCATCCGTGCCACCCATCCGTGCCACTTATCCGTGCCACCCATCCGTGCCATCTTATCTGTGCCCATCAGTGCCGCCTTATCTGTGCCCATCGGTGCCGCCTTATCTGTGCCTATTAGTGCCGCCTTAACTATGCCTATCAGTGCCCACCAGTGCAGCCTATCAGTGCCCACCAATGCAGCCTATCAGTGCCCACCAATGCAGCCCATCAGTGCCCACCAATGCAGCCTATCAGTGCCGCCTTATCAGCGCACTTCAATGAAGGAGAAAAATGACCCGTTTGCAAAATTTTATAACAAACTATTAAAACATGATTTTTTTTTGCATCTTTTTTTGTTTGTTTAGCAAAAAATAAAACTCCGAGCTGTAACTAAATACCACCAAAAGAAAGCTCTATTTGTGGGGAAAAAATGATAAAAATTTCATTTGGGTACAGTGTTGTATGCCCGCGCAATTGTCATTCAAAGTGCATCAGCGCTGAAAGCTGAAAATTGGTCTGGGACTGAGGGGGGTTTAAGTGCCCAGTAAGCAAGTGGTTAAGGTACTCTAGCCAACGAGCTGCATGGCAGATCAACATATGTCTGGTCAAGCATGTGGTGCGCAAGCGGCTGATGTTTTTGCCACGCGAGATACACTTGAGACATATGTTGCAAATAGCAGCGGTGCGACCTGATGCACTCATCTCAAAAAAGGCCCACACCAAAGAACTTTTGGAATAACGCGTAGAGACAGCACCCTGCACAGGCGGAACTGGTGGTGTGATTTAGTCAGTGTGCTGCCCTTAACCTGGCCCCGGAGGGTAACCTGCCTCATTGGAGATGTGCCTCCTCCTCCTCCTCATCATCCTCTCTCCTATCAGGCACCCACGTGGAGTCAGTGACCTCATCATCCCCTTCCTTTTCATCACTGGAGCAAACCTGACAGTATGCTGCAGCTGGTGGAACATGACTGCCAGATTGCTGTCCTTCTTGAGCATCCCCTCTCTCTGTGCTCACGCTACTGCCTTTCTCTAGCTGGATATCATCATCAGAGCCTTCAAAACGCTGGGAATCCTCCTGGAGCATGTACCCAACACTGTGCTCAAGCAGTTTGGGGGACTCCTCAGGAGGACATAGTGGGTCTAGCGAAGGAGTGACTGATGACATTGAGACGAGGGAAGAGGACGCGTTGGCAGCTGCTTTGCTAGTACCCTGAGCCTGGGTGAGAGAAGATGAGGAGGATGAGGAGGGCTTAGTCATCCACTCTACTAAGTCTTCGACATGATGCGGCTCAACACGTCCAGCTGCCGAAAATAAGGACAAGCGTGTCCCATGGCCACATGCTGATGACGATGCATCGCGTCCACGACCAGCACTGTTGTCTCTAGACACAGAGCTTGCTTGCCCTCTTTTATTGGCTCGTGACTGTCTGCCTCTCCTTGTTGGCCTTCCAGACATAGTAATGGCCTGCAGGGAGATGGGAAAACCAGCAATTGGGGTAGCTTTAGGTGCACACTGAGCAGATGACACAGTACACCGACTGTAATTACTGCAGCTGCCTGCCTGTGGCATAGGATCTGAAGAACACCAGCAATTGGCATAGCTTCAGGTGTATACTGTGCAGGAGGCACACTACACCCACTGTAAATTTTGCAGATGCCTGTGTTACAGAAACAGAACAACACCAGCAATAAGGGGTAGCTTCAGGTATATACTGTGCAGGTGGCAAAATACACCGACTGTAACTGCTCAAGATGCCTGTGGTATAGAAATAGAACACCATCAGCAATAAGGGGTAGCTTCAGGTGTATACTTTGCAGGAGGCACACAACACCCACTGTAAATGCTGCAGATGCCTGTATTACAGAAACAGAAAAACACCAGCAATAAGGGGTAGCTTCAGGTGTATACTGTGCAGCAGGCACGCAACACCCACTGTAACAGCGCTAGGTCCCCAAGAAAAAAGACACTGTCCCTGCCTATCTTGATCTTTCCCTGCACACCAACACACTACACAAGGTCGCTGCACTGGCGGCCTTATATAGTGTGGGGCCTGTACTAAACCCCCCTGAGCTATAATTGGCCACAGGCATCCTGCCTGTGGCCAATTATGGCTCTGCTCGCTGCCAGCGCTGTGATTGGCCAAGCATGCGGGGTCATAGTGCATGCTTGGCCAATCATGAGCTAGCAATGCACTGAGATGGCATAGTGCATTGTGGGCTATTCGTGCCACACAAATATGGTGTGAACGGTCCACAAAGTTCTGAATTCGCCGAACAAGCGAACGGCCTGTGTAACCTTACTAACTATGAAACTATGAAACTATGAACACCGTTAAAGTCTATGGGACTCAAACGTGAGAAATCAAAAGTGAGAATGTTAAAGGCTAATATGCAAGTTATTTTGACAAATTCTTTAATTTTGAAAATAGCAGCAATTTTTTCTGAATGATCGGAAATTCGAATATTCGAATATTCGTAAATTCGTAAATTTGTCATTCGTAAATTCTTAAATGCGTAAATTCGTACATTCACACAATTGTAAATTCATAAATTCGTAAATTAGTAAATTCAAAAATTCGGAAATCTGAAATAATAATTAATAATAACTTAACTATTACTAACTATTAAAGTATAGATATTGTAATTTCCTTTCAAATTTGGCTGTTAGTGAATGTAACGAATACAAATTTATCCGAAATAACGAATGCCGTATCTAAACGAATGGAATTTAATGAATTAATAATAAATGATAATAATAAAAAATGTTATTATTATTATTAGTATTTATTATTAATTTGTTCCGTTCCATTTGTTTAGATGCAGCATTTGTTATTTTGTATAATTCGTAACTTTGGATAAATTCGTATTCGTTACGTTCACTAACAGCGAAATTTTAAAGAAAATTACAATACCTTTAATTTAATAGTTTTCGAATTTAGAATTTCCAAATTTTCTAATGTACGAATGTACAAATTTTCTAATTTAAAAAATGTACGAATTTACGAATGTATGAAATTTCGAATGTACAAATTTACAAATTGCGATCATAACAAAGGACCCCGAAAAGCGAGAAAAAAAAACGAATGAAACGAAAATGAACACATTTTTTGGCAGTGCACATGTCTAGTAGTTTGTTCTTAAGTTAAATCTGTTTGTAATTTGGAACAGGTACATTTTTAAGTGTAGCTCCAGCCCAAAAAAAATCTATTTTTAAGCTTTTTGGATAACATAGGGAAGGGTTAGCATCACCCCGTAACATTTGTTTTGCTGTCTGTGCCCCTATTCAGAAGATTTCACCTCTCTTTCTGTCCCATTGACAATTGGATTTTGAAAATTTGGGGTTTTTAGGGAAAGTAGGATTGGTGATAAAGCATCAGTGAAGGCACCTTTTTCCCATATTAACTCTTATGCCCTGTACACACGGTTGGACTTTAACGGAAAATGTGCGATCGGATCTTGTTATCAGAAAATCCGATCGTGTGTAGACAATTCCGACGGACAAAGTGCCACGCATGCTTAGAATAAATTATGGGACAAAAGCGATTGGCTACTGTCCCATTTATAGTCTCGTCATAAGTGTTATATGTCACCGCTAAGGATGAGCTGAACACCCCCCTGTTCAGTTTGCACCAGAACCTGCGAACAGAGCTAAACTTCGTGTGAACTTTAGAACCCTATTAAAGTCTATGGGACTCGAACGCTCACAATCTAAAGTGTTAATTTTAAAGGCTAATATGCAAGTTACTGTCCTAAAAAGGGTTTGGGGACCTGGGTCCTGCCCCAGGGGACATGGATCAATGCAAAAAAAAGTTTTAAAAACTGCATTTTTTTCAGGAGCAGGGATTTTAATAATGATTAAAGTGAAACAATAAAAGTGTAATATTCCTTTAAATTTCGTACCTGGGAGGTATCTATAGTATGCCTGTGAAGGGGCGCATGTTTCCCGTGCTTAGAACTGTCCCTGCACAAAGTGTCATTTTGTAAGGAAAAAAAGTCTTTTAAAATCACTTTCCATTGTCGGCTCCATAATACAGAGAACACTCAATGAGTGTTCTCTGTATTAGCCGACAATTCATTCATTGATAAATAAATTAAAAAGCGTGGGGGTTCCCCTAAATTCAATTACCAGGCCCTTCAGGTCTGGTATGGATATTAAGGGGAACCCCGTGTCAAAAAAGAAAATTGACTTGGGGGTCCCCCTAAAAATCCATACCAGACCCTTTATCCGAACACGCAACATGGCAGGCTGCAGGAAAAGAGGGGGGGACGAGAGAGCGCCCCCCCTCCTGAACCATACCAGGCCACATGCCCTCAACATTGGGAGGATGCTTTGGGGGTCTGTGACCCCTCAAAGCACCATGTCCCCATGTTGATGTGGAGAAGGGACTTATCCCCACAACCCTGAGCGGTGGTTGTGGGGGTCTGCGGGTGGAGGGCTTATCAGAATCTGGAAGCCCCTTTTAACAAGGGGACCCCCAGATCCTGCCCCCCCTGTTTGAAATGGTAAGGGGGTACAAAAGTACCCCTACCATTTCACAAAAAAAGTGTAAAAATCGTTAAATAAGACAAACACACTTTTGAAAAATTCCTTTATTAAAAATAAAAAAAAGATTCCAGCAGTGCTAATCCACTCTTGCTATCCAGCGACAGATGATCATCTCTCTGGGGTCCAGTGATGGCTGATCTGATCCAGCAACGGGGATCTCTCAGTCCAGCGCTGTCCATACATATATGTGCCTTTGCTTAGGATAACCTCCGCCCGTTAACCACGCAAATAAAAGGCGCTTAGCATTAAAGAATATGCTTTCTACCTGGGAGTTGTGGAATTTAAGCAGCTGTTCTAAAAGGTATTAAATCAATAAAACCACTAAAAAACATTAAACAAAAATCTGCGAGGTGGATGGATAAATCAATTCACCCGTAGAAAAAACAGCGCATAATATTCAATAGAAGAAAAGAAATTATATACAAATTGCGCTAGTGCAACCTATTGTTCTATGGAAAGAATATTTC
This sequence comes from Lithobates pipiens, assembly GCF_037356315.1. Lineage (NCBI taxonomy): Eukaryota > Metazoa > Chordata > Amphibia > Anura > Ranidae > Lithobates > Lithobates pipiens. The sequence goes on from NW_027507791.1 coordinate 144,594,985, forward strand.
TATCTTCCCAAATGTAACCATACAATCACAATATTGTCCATGAACACTGTCCATATATCTAAATTGTACTGAGTACTTAGGATAGTTTCAGGAAACAAGTTGAAACAGGATATCTATTTCAGTCCATCCACAGACAATAAAATTAAAAGCCAAAACTAAAACAAAATGTCCTGGTATAAATCAAGAGGAGTGTACGATGCAATCCTCCCTTAACATGAAAAAACAGTGATCCCGAATTTGCTGGGGTACAATCTCAAGACTGGGGTGACCCCCCCTTAGTAATGCTCTTACCAGATATGCCTGGTTACATAGGCTCTTCGAAAATACTCCTCATCCGCTCGATTTCATCCGGTTCGTCTGCGCTAGGTAATACACGGTCGGATGTGCTTGGTTACGCGGGCTCTCAGATGTTACTCATCGGCTGGATCCCATCCACTGCATACACGATCGGATGTGCTTGGTTACACGGGCTCTCAGATGTTACTCATCGGCTGGATCCCATCCACTGCATAAGTGCCGGGTGATTCAAGATCTCCGAAAGAAGCAATTACGGGAAACAAACATAGCGTAATACTGTCTTATAAAAACACGATTTATTTAAGTAAAAATGTTGCACTCACACAAAGTTAATTCTTTAAAGCATTGGTTCACTCAGCGTGCATAGTTCTTAATCACAGTCTCAGGGGAAATAATAGCATCAGCCGCTAATGGCCGTCACCACTTAGTAGCTCACGGTTAAAGCTGTGCGTCTCTTCCTCCCTCCTGTCAGTTCCTCTATGCTGCGAACGTGTGCTACCACCCTGACGCGTTTCGTCGTATTGACATCATCTGAGGGTGGGGGCAATCAGTCCTGACTACACTTAAATACGTGCGGTATTAACCCTTCGTGAACATGTATAAATGTATAGCGGTTAATCTATCTATATTATGTACGCTGCTCTCTTTTACAGAATACCTGTCAGAGGCTTTCATGAACGATGTTTTTGAGGGAACCATTTCATTACACAAAAAAATTTACAAACGAAATATTAAGAATTGGAAGAATTCAAAAAATAAATTAAAAAATATAAATTTAAAAAATCCCAGAAATTAGATTAAAACATCAGGAGAGATGAAAACAAAATTACAGATAAAAACCACAAACGATCTTATTACCCTCACACACTATACCAATATGGCCATGTCGGATTTCCGATAATGTACTAGTATGCTAACAATCACGATGTTTACAAAATCCGGCGCATATATCCCAATCACTTGTGTTTCTTTAAACGAGGGGATTCCCGTCCCGTTGATCTGGATACTCTAAGTTTAAACAATAAACTTTATTGCACAGGAAATGCATAAAGAAAAAGAATTCGCAACCTTTTATGGCCTGTCTCCTATTTTTTCTGATAATAAGATCAAGCAACAGCCTCAACTGACACTGACTTATATTATCAATATTATCAATGCTGTCCATACATGCATCTGTCTTCTGTCTCCACTGCAGAGACACTGCGGGGATCCCAGCGCTGACGTTTCTTATATTAGGAGGGCGGGGCCACCCGTCACCTGACCCCGCCCCCTCTGACGCTGATGAGGGAAGCCATGGGCTTCCCCAGTGACGTATGGGTGACCCCGCCCCCGGAGAGATGATCATCCATCGCTGGATAGCAAGAGTGGATTACCACCGCTGGAATCTTTTTTTTATTTTTTTATTTTTAATAAAGGAATTTAGCAAAAGTGTGTTTGTCTTATTTAACCATTTTTACACTTTCTTTGTGAAATGGTAGGGGTACTTTTGTACCCCCTTACCATTTCAAACAGGGTGGGCCGGGATCTGGGGGTCCCCTTGTTAAAGGGGGCTTCCAGATTCTGATAAGCCCCCCGCCCGCAGACCCCCACAACCACCGGCCAGGGTTGTGGGGATGAGGCCCTTGTCCACATCAACATGGGGACATGGTAAAAGTATAAACCGCGCTTAGGTAAAAATAGTGAAAAACAAACTAACAGTGTGTAATATAGGCAGCAGCAAATAAATGTGATATGAACACCCAACAATAATACAAAAATATAAAAAGCTGCGCCAACCCTCTAACCAAAAAAAGAAGAAATAAAATTATATGTAAAAAATATATAAATAATTAATATATAAATAATGATAATTAAATAAAACACCTCAAGTGCATATAAATCAGAAAATGCATAAAAAATGACAATGCAAAAAAATCCGTTCATAGAAAGTTCATAAATGTGTCCATATGATCAGCAATTGTTTTCTTAAATGGAGACACCACAGTGATTCAACACACTCAGAATGCGCACAAGTGCCCGTCACCGTATAGTGAGTGCGCTTACCAGAGGGTATATAGGTTGGAGCGTTGTAATTAGATGGTAGATCACACCAAAACAATCCTCCTTATGATGGGTCCGCTCTCCTCATCACAACAGCACTCCCAAGAGAATATTCTATTCCATGGTCCCAAAAATGGTACTCAGTACAAAGCACTCTTCCTGTCTGCAGAGGAGCCGAGGGACATATCCGCCACTGGGAACCAGTCAGTGCAGAGAGGTGACACAGAGCAGATCCTGCAGGCAGTTCTGTCCTCAACAGACCCCCAAAGCATCCTCTCAATGTTGAGGGCATGTGGCCTGGTACAGTTCAGGAGGGGGGGGCACTCTCTCGTCCCCCCTCTTTTCCTGCGGCCTGCCAGGTTGCGTGCTTGGATAAAGGGTCTGGTATGGATATTTAGGGGGACCCCCACGTCAATTTTTTTTTTATTTGACACGTGGTTCCCCTTAATATCCATACCAGACCTGAAGGGCCTGGTAACTGAATTTAGGGGAACCCTCACGCTTTTTTTATTTTTTTATCAATGAATGAATTGTCGGCTAATACAGAGAACACTCATTGAGTGTTCTCTGTATTAAGGGAGTCGACAATGGAAAGTGATTTTAAAATACTTTTTTCCTTGCGAAATGACACTTTGTGCAGGGACAGTTCTAAGCACGGGAAACATACGCCCCTTCACAGGCATACAATAGACACCCCCCAGGTACGAAATTTAAAGGAATATTACACTTTTATTGTTTCACTTTAATCATTATTAAAATCACTGCTCCTGAAAAATCGGCAGTTTTAAAACTTTTTTTTGCATTGATTCATGTCCCCTGGGGCAGGACCCAGGTCCCCAAACCCTTTTTAGGACAGTAACTTGCATATTAGCCTTTAAAATTAGCACTTTAGATTGTGAACATTCGAGTCCCATAGACTTTAATAGGGTTCTAAATTTCACACGAAGTTTAGGTCTGTTCGGAGGTTCTGGTGCGAACCAAACAGGGGGGTGTTCGGCTCATCCTTACAGGAGAGAATTTCCCTTCCTTGGGGTAGATTTCCTCTCACTTCCTGTTGTCTCCCTCCGTTTGTAAGTAGGAGTCGTTTGCAAGTCAAATGTTTAAAGTAGGGGACCGCCTGTATATACTATACGGCCTGCCATATATACTCTGCAGAAATTTGGACCTTAGGTGTTGGTGGCACGAGAACACTGTAAGCCCTCACAGTTACTCTTGGTGGGTGCTGGAACGGGCCCTGCTGTGAAATATTATATCAAGAATTGTAATTACATGCCCCTGTTGAACAGGGGCAGAAAATTGGACCTTTGGTGGTGGTGTGGTGGCGGTGCCACAACCTGAACACTGTAAGCCCTCACAGTTACTCTTAGTGGGCGCTGGAAAGGGCCCTGCTATGAAATATTATACCAAGAATTTTAATTACATGCCCCTGTTAAACAGGGACAGAGAAATTGGGTGTTAGGCAGTGGTGGTGCCACAACACTGTAACACCTCACAGATTCTGTTGTTGAGTGCAGGAATGGGCCCTGCTGTGAAATATTACAGCAAAAATTGTAATTGCATGCCCCTGTTAAACAGGGGCAGAAAAATTGGGCTTTAGGCACTGGTGGTGGTGACAGAACCAAAAATGTTCTTAAAAGCTATCAACATGAACATTGAGGAGGAATAGGATAGTCACTCAGCATAACAGGATAGTCACTCAGCATCAGCATAGGCAATCTTCAAGGGATCTCACATTCATAAAAAAATAATCAGTTACATCAGCATTAGGTGCTTGGTAGCTGGTGATCCAAGACTGATTCATTTTTATGAAGTCTGTGGACAGGTGCACTCTGTGATCGGTTACAAAGCCTCCAGCAGCACTGAATGATAGAAGATAGAATGCTGGATGCCAGGACAGGCGAGTAGCTCAATTGCATACTGTGCAAGCTCTGGCCAGTGATCCATCCTCAAGACCCAGTAACCCAGTGCATTTTCGGTTGGAAAGGTCTTAAGCCCCGTACACACGAGAGGACTTATGTCCGACAGACTTCCAAAGGAGTTCCGCCGGAGTTCCGCCGGAGTTCCGCCGGAGTTCTGACAGACTTTTCGGCCGAACGGACTTGGCCACACACGATCACACTAAACTCCGACGGATTCGAACGTGATGACGTACGACCCGACTCGAATAAGGAAGTTCATAGCCAGTAGCCAATAGCTGCCCTAGCGTCGGTTTTAGTCCGTCGGAGTAGCATACACACGAGCGGATTTTTCGAAGGGGACCGGGTCCGGCGGAGTTCCGTCGGGAAAATTTGAAGCATGCTTCATTTCTAAAGTCCGTCAGACTTTTGCGAAGCTAAAGTCCGTTGCAGCCCACACACGATCGGATAGTCTGACGGACTCGGTCTGACGGACTTTGGATGTTGAAAAGTCCGCTCGTGTGTACGGGGCTTTAAAGTCTGATCTTGCCCCAAGGTATTACTGCACAATGTAAATCGGATGCTGGCGATGGTTGCTAGAACCGATCAGACCTTGGAGATGCGAACTAAAAATTTGTCTGAACGCATCGGTCAGACGGCCACCTTCTCCACCGCTCCTTCTGTGACTGACCGAAGCCTCAGCAACACGTTGTCCAGGGGGACCAGGAAGTTGTAACCTCTCAGGCTCTGGAAACAAACCTTTTGTCAGGAACGGTGTTATTGCTTGGATCGCCTGCTGGTGTCATTGTTTCTTTCGGCATCAAAGGGTGCACTTCTGGTGGCCAACAGCACATGTCTCCCAGAAGATCGACGTTCTAGTGTTCAAGCCGCACCTGATGTAGAACTGCTGGGAGTATATAAGCCGCCCTTCACTGAGGCTCAATGCTTCAGAATTCCTCCCTGTCAGGTCACCTTGAGGCGAGGTGACAGATGCACACCGTAGGGATCAGGAGTGCACAGCAAGGTTGTGGACCCTACGGCTGACTGCTGCAGATGGGAGACAGATCCCACTGGGGTTAGTGTGTAAGATTCCCTGGGGCGCGGAGTCTAAGAGCCAGCAGGTGTTCACCAGCGCCTCTAGTGGTGAGGATGGACTTGGCTGCAACTGGCTCCAGGTCGCGACCCCCAGGGTCCCCCAGCTCACACCCACAGTAGGCAACAGGAGGATAGGGATAGTGAGGGACAAAGCCAAGGTCGGGGCCACAAGCAGACAGGAATAGTCAGGGACACACCAAAAGGTCAGGATCACAGACAAACAGGGATAGTCAAGGACATGCCAAAGTCGGTAACGGAACAACAGAAGAGCACACGGCAGGTAACAGGAAGCTAACACACAAAGGTTGATCAGCAGGGTTGGCCTGCAGTGCACAGGTTAATATAGAGCTCCCTGATAGGAGCTAGGGTGGAGCCATGCCAGAGGATGGATTACAAAAGCCAAAACTTGACTAACCTCGTATTTTAGATTATCCTCAGAGACTGGAACCGAGGTAGGGAGAGGACGAGAGGACTGGAGGACTAAAGGCTTCTTAGGAATGGGTAAGGGCATGAGAAGATCAGGAGCCTGAGCAGGGTCCCCCAGACTCTTAAAGATGAGCTGGGCATCCATAACAGGACCACCAGACTGGGCAGAGGTCAGGTGATCCCTGAGGTCAGGTTGGTTAGAAGGTGACATGTCACAAGAGTCAAGCTGGATAGCTGAAACACAAACAGAATGCAGAGAACCCTGAGAAAAAGATTGAAAACCCCTCCTGGCCGAATGAGGTATTCTATCCAAAGGATGGATTGAGCCTCTTAAACGAGTTTGAACAGACATAGTAGCAGTAGAGTGAGGCCAGGTCACAGAAGGTCCTGAACAAGAAGCAGGAATCTCATTGGGCATGGGCTGGACTGGCATAACAGGGGCAGAGGCCGACTGAATAGTATTGTCAGGTGTAGCGACCATCTCAATCGCATCACAGGGCTTAGCAACTGTGGAACTTGCAGACAAGTTAGCCTGGCTGTGCGTCCAAGGGAGATTAGGGACAGGCAAAGGTAAATGGTTATGCAAACTGGAGTGAATGATCGACTCAGATTCATAAGTGGGCCCCTCATCCAGAGTGCCCCATGACCTAGAGAGTGCATCAGTCCGACTATTGCAGGACACATCCCAGAGATCGCTATATACAGTGGGAAGAGCCGAAGATACTGGGATGGTGGCAACAGGAAGTTTCTCTTTTAGGGTAACCTTGAGTAGGGAGGAAGAGGAACAGGAGGAACCCCAAGCCAGGATCTGTCCAGCAGACCAGTCAACGTGTGGGGAATGGAGCCGTAACCAAGGAAGACCTAATATGATAGGAGATGAAGCCTTAGGTAAGACAAGGAAGGATATCCACTCCTGGTGGAGTGTCCCTACTGACATCTTAACAGGAAGAGTCTGGAAGCGGATAGGGCCCCCTGGGAGAACCGTGCCATCAATCGCCAAGACCACCAATGGCGTTGTAACGGGGAAAAGGGTAAGTCTCATGGAGGATGCAGTTTCCCAATCCATGAAATTGGCAGCGGCTCCGGAATCCAGATGTGCTGAGACTGAACGAGAGGAAGAACCGACATGAAGCAATACAGAAAGGAGAAGACGAGAAGGTGAAGGTGATATTTCAGGCTCTAATACTCCACCTTCCAGATGTATTAGCCCTGAGCGTTTCTCCGGACGAAGAGAACAAGTGTCACGGAAATGACCTTTGGCCCCACAATAGAGGCATAGGCCCAGAGTTCTGCGCCTAGCATGTTCTTCGGGAGATAACTTAGTCCAGCCCATCTGCAAAGGTCCCTCGGTAGGCAGGGGGTGCTCCTCGGATCGAAAAGAAGGGACTGGGATCTTCCTGCTAATTCATCCTTCACTCTATCAGAGAGGCCATGTAAAAAGGTTCAACTAGGGCCTCATTATTCCAGCTCAATTCAGCTGTGAGGATATGGAACTGAAGAGCATACTGTCCCACAGATGCGGACTCTTGACGGAGACGTAAAAGAGCGCTAGCCACTGAGGAGACACGACCCGGTTCCTCGAAGATATTCCGAAAAAGTTTCAAGAAATCAGACAGGCTAAAAACCACTGGATCATTCAGTTCCCACAGAGGGGCAGCCCAAGCTAGCGCCTCGCCGAACCGAAGGGATATGATATATGCTACTTTTGCCCGATCGGACAGGAAGTTTTGGGGCTGAAATTCAAAATGAATTGTGCACTGGCTAAGGAACCCCCTGCAAGCCTTGGAATCCCCAGAGAAATGGGACGGAGCTGGCAGTAATAATGCATGCGTGGATGCGACTGGTGCGATTGGTGCAGCTGCTGGCTGTACTTGAGGCTGCAGGTTCGGGGTTCCCAAGGAAGCCTGTAGCTGCTCGAAGTAGGAAGCCAGATCTTGAAGGAATCGCATCACCTGGGTCTGATGCGATTCTTGGGTCTCAAGTCTGCGAACTAAGCCCTGCAACGGATCGACTGTAGGAAGCGCCACGTCAGCCGGGTCCATGGCTGATCAAACTGTCAGGTCACCTTGAGGCGAGGTGACAGATGCACACCGTAGGGATCAGGAGTGCACCGCAAGGTTGTGGACCCTACGGCTGACTGCTGCAGATGGGAGACAGATCCCACTAGGGTTAGAGCATAAGATTCCCTGGGGCGCGGACAGGTTAATATAAAGCTCCCTGATAGGAGCTAGGGTGGAGCCATGCCAGAGGATGGATTACAAAAGCAGACAGGTGAGGGTCGGCTGGTCTCTAGATGAACACATGGAAACAGGTAAGCAGAAAACTATTGCATAACCATGACACACCCTACAAGCCTTGTCCCTGCCTGATCTGATCCGTTGCCTGAAAAACTTTCCTGATCCGCTTCCTGCCCTGGACTATATATATATATATATATATATATATATAGTTAGCTAGTTAGTTAGTTAGTTACCGTATATACTCGAGTATAAGCCGAGATTTTCAGCCTCTTTTTTGAGGCTGAAAGTGCCCCCTCGGCTTATACTCGAGTCACCGCTGTCTGACTGCTCGATCAGCGTATCGAGCAGACAGACGGCGGACATTAAAATTCAAAAGCCGCGCCTCCTTCTCCGCCTCCGCCTGTGATAGGCGGAACACTGAATTTCCCAGCAGTCAGTGTTCCGCCTATCACGGACATCCGTTCATTCTCATACTACGGACGAGTATGAGAGGATGTCTGTGATAGGCGGAACACAGGCTGCTGGGAAATTGAGTGTTCCGCCTATCACAGGCGGAGGACGGAGGCGCAGCTTTTGAATCGTAGAATGGCCGCCGAGAAGAGCGGCGATCCATCGGCACGACACGGGACGGAGGAGGCACGGGACAGAGGAGGCACGGGACACCGGAAGGCACGGGACAGAGGAGGCACGGGACAGAGGAGGCTCGGGACGACGGCGGCTCGGGACGGAGGCTTGGGACACAGGTAGGCTGGACACACACACAAGGCTGCACGGACACACACACACACACACACACACACACACACACACACACACACACACACACAGGGATGGATGGATGGATGGATGGATACACACACACACACACACACACAGGGATGGATGGATGGATGAATACACACACACACACACACACACACACACACACAGGGATGGATGGATACACACACAGGGATGGATGGACGGACACACAGGGATGGATGGATGGATGGATGGATGGACACACACACAGGGATGGATGGACGGACACACACACAGGGATGGACGGACACACAGGGATGGACAGCCATGTCTCACCCTCGGCTTATACACGAGTCAATAAGTTTTCCAGTTTTTTGGGGGTAAATTGGGGGCCTCGGCTTATATTCGGGTCGGCCTATACTCGAGTATATACGGTAGTTAGTTAGTTAGATTAGGTGTTTGGGTTGCTGTGTATTATTTGCATTCTTGCTTGTTCATTGTTTGCTGTGTTTGGTTTGCACGTGTGTCTTTATCTTAAATAAATATATATATATATATATATTTTCACTTACCTTTGTGCCTGATTCCTTTAGTGCAGCCCATTGGTCTGTTTACTCTGTTCTGGATGCCTGTGTTAGGCATCTCTCCCATGACACCTTTCTGCAAGGCCTCATGAAGTTGTTTCATCCTCTGCTCCTTCTGCAAAGGCTAGATAAGTTCCGCAACCTTACACTTGTAATGTGGATCAAGAAGGGTTGCCAGCCAGTACTGATCCCTCTCCTTGATACCACAAAACCTTTCGCAGGCTTTGCAGGATCAGGGAGGCCATGCAGCGTAGGTTTGCTGAGGCATTCAGTCCGGAGTCCTCTGGGTTGCTAAGGGAGACATGATCCGCAGCCACCTGGGTCCAAGGGTTTCTGGGGACTGGAAACGATCCCTTGAAGACTGCTGCTGATGCTGAGTGCTAGGCTCCACCTCCATGCTGACACAATCCTCATCCTCCTCCTCTTCCTGTGTGATAGACGGGCCTGCAGGAATACTGCCTGGATAAAGTGGGCCTTGAGAGGTAATGAAGTCCTCCTCATCCTCCCTCTGTTCTGCCTCAAGTGCCCTGTCCATTATTCCACGCAGCATGTGCTCCAACAGGAAGACATGAGGGACAGTATCACTGATACATGCACTGTCACTGATCACCTTCCTCATGGCCTCCTCAAATGGTGACAGGACAGTGCATGCAGCCTTGATCATTAGCCACTGGCGTAGTGAAAAAAAGGCAAGCTCCACTGACCCTGTCCTGGTGCTCGCACAGGTACTCAATAGTCCTCTGCTGTGTGTGCAGCTGCTGCAGCATTGCCAACATTGTGAGTTCCACCTGGTGGGCATGTCACATATGAGGCAGTTCTTATGCAGGTTGCATTTCTTTTGAAGGTCAGCCAGCCGAGCACTGGCATTATATAACCACCGGAAATGCCAACAGACTTTCCTGGCCTGATCCTGTAAGCCCGGGTACCTGCACAAGAACTGCTACACTACCAAATTAAGGATGTGTGCCAAACAGGGAACATGGGTCAAGTGACGATGTCAGAGGGCGGAGAGGAGGTTGGTGCCATTGTCGCAAACTACCATTCATGGCTGAAGCTGGCGTGGCATCAACCACCTCTAAACTTGCCCCTGCAGAGCTACCAGGATCTTTGCCCCAGTGTGGCTCCTGTCCCCTAAGCAGACCAACTCAAGCACCGCATGGCATCTTTCTGCCTGGGTACTTGCGTAGCCCCTAGAATGTCTACGGAGCACCACTGTTTCCGAGGACAAAGCTGCACAGGAAGAGGCCATAAAGGAAGAAGAAGAGGAGGAGGTGGAGGAGAGAGGTGTGGCAGAGTCACCACTTCCAGCATTTTGGAGTCGTGGTGGGGGAACAAGCGCCAACATTACTGCATTCTGTCCTGCATCCTTCCCAGCTGCCAGCAGAGTTACCCAGTGCACCGTAAAAGAAAGGTAATATCCCTGTCCATGCCTGCTGGACTATGATTCAGCGGTAATATGCACCTTATCGCTAACCGCCCTGTTCAATGAGGCCAAGACATTGCCTTCCACATGCCGGTAGAGAGACAGAATGGCCTTCTGAGAAAAAGAATGGCGTTTGGAAACCTGTCACTGAGGTACTGCACATTCCACAAATTCTCAAAAGGGGGCAGAGTCTACCAGCTGAAAAGGCAGAGTTGGAGTGCTAGCAATTTAGCCAAACTAGCATTCAGCCGCTGAGCATGTGGATGGCTGTGACCAAATTTTTTTCAACGGTTTAGCAACTGGGGTAGGGAAATTTGCCTGCTACAATCGGATTTAGGTGTACAGCTAGCAGATTGCCAACAAGTGCTTGGGACACCTAATTCTACACCTTCATTCCTCTCAGTGCAGGTCTCTGAGAGGACTGAAGGTATAGTGGGGTTAGAGATCTCAGCTGATGAGGAGCATGAAGAGGTTTGCCTTGTTCTTTGGTGTGGGTCTTTTAAGAACTGTTGTCAATGGACTGCATGGGACCTTGATACATGTCTAGTCAAGCATGTGGTGCCCAAGCGGCTGCTGTTTTGGCCACGCTTAATAAGCTTCAGACATATGTTGCAAATAGCAGTGGTGTGATCTGCTGCACGTCTCAAAAAAGGCCCACACCAAAGAACTTTTGAAAAAATTGAGTCAGCAGCTCCCTGCACATGCGGAGCTCTGCGGTGTGATGCAGTCGGTTGGCTTTCCTTAAACTGGCCTTTGGAGGGCATCCTGCTTCGTTGGAGATGTGCCTCCTCCTCCTCTCTTTTATCAGGCACCCACATAGAGTCAGTGACCTCATCATTCCCTCCCTCTTCGCCACTGGAACAAACCTGGCAGTATGCTGCAGCTGGGGGAACATGACTGCCAGTTTCTTGTCCTTCTTGGGCACCCCCTCTCTGGGCTCACATTACTGCCTTCATCCTCAACCTGAGTACCATCATCAGAGCCTTCAAAATGCTGCGCATCTTCCTGCAGCATGTACCCAACACTGTGGTCGAACAGTTCGGGGGACTCCTCAGGACATGATGGTGGGGCTAGGGAAGGAATGACTGATGCCATTGAGCCGATAGAATAGGCCGCTTTGGCAACTGCATTATCAGCCAAATGTCTCTTAGCCTGGGTGACAGAGGATGAGGATGATGAGGACGGCTTTGTGATCCTCTCTACCAACTGTTCTGCATGTTGTGGCTCAACCCGGCCAGCTGTCGAAAAAAAGGACAAGCATTCCCCACGGCCACATGCTGAGGATGCACCATGTCCATGACTAGCAATGTTGGTTGTAGCCACAGTACCTGCTTGCCCTCTTTTAGTAGCCTGTGAGCATCTACCTTTCCTTGGTGGCCTTCCAGACATGTTGTAAAATTGGATTAGCAAAACACAGCCTGAAGTTTACTAGAAAAATTACACCAGGAATGGCCTGCAGTCAGGTAAAGGCTTGGTAAGACTGGAATGCAGTGGGTATATATATGTTGGAGACTATATATATTTAATGCACTGCAGATCACTGAATCAATTGCCTGCCTGCAAGTGTATTTGAAAACGTACACCAGCAATGGCCTGCAGTCAGATGTAGACTTGGCTAGACTGAAATGCAGTGGATATATATATATATTGGAGACAGTTTATATATTTAATGCACTGCAGATCACTGAATCACTTGCCTGCCTGCCTGAAAGTGTATTTGAATACTTACACCAGGAATGGCCTGCAGTCAGATCTAGCTACACAGTGTAAAATGTAAAAATCCGATTTAGGGGTCTCCATACAAGACAAGATGATGAGATAGTGAGTCCAGATCTTAAGATAAGAGGTAGGTGCTTTTATTGTATACACTGCAGTAAAGAGACAACACAGACCGACTTCCATCTCTACCAGGCGGAATGAAGCAGGAAGTGTCTCTGTGCTTATATCTATGTGTTATACAATAAATACGTATGAATATGCATGAGCACTAGGCGTGTTATAGGTGTGATCGTATAGTTTAGTCCAATCAGCATTCATATCTTCTTAGTAGCAAGGGAACAGTTAAATGGATGGTTACATCATGTGACTGATAGAAAGTGAAAGAAAACACGGGCTCCACCATCTTGGTACTGGTTCAGACCAGCTAGATAAGACTAAAGCCCCGTACACACGAGAGGACTTATGTCCGACAGACTTCCGAAGGAGTTCCGTCGGAGTTCTGCCGGAGTTCCGACGGAGTTCTGACGGACTTTTCGGCTGAGCGGACTTGGCCACACACAATCACACTAAACTCCGACGGATTCGAACGTGATGACGTACGACTGGATTCGAATAAGGAAGTTCATAGCCAGTAGCCAATAGCTGCCCTAGCGTCGGTTTTAGTCCGTCGGAATAGCATGCACACGAGCGAATTTTTCGAAGGGACCGGGTCCGGCGGAGTTCCTTCGGAAAAATTTGAAGCATGTTCCATATTCTAAAGTCCTTCGGACTTTGGCGAGTCAAAAGTCCGTTGCAGCCCACACACGATCGAATAGTCTGACGGAATCAGTCCGTCGGACTTTGGATGTTGAAAAGTCCGCTCGTGTGTACGGGGCTTTAGATTTCTCTGAGCAAAGAGGGAGTAAACTCTTGCTTTTTATCTGGCGGTGAAGGTCATTATAGACTGAAAACTCTGTCAAAGAAGAAGCAAAAAAGTGTATTACAATTCTTAAAGCAACAGTCTCTATATACATACTGTAGTATTATGACTGAACAATAGTGACTATCTTGTTTTGGCTATAATGCAATGTGCTTTTAATTCAGTCTTAAGAATTTATTCTGGAGTTTTGCTCTTTAATCACAGTATTTAGCTATATGTCGCAAGTGCATGCCTAAACCTGTTTGCATAAGCATTTTTTTTTTAACCACTTGCTTACTGGGCACTTAAACCCCCCTCAGTCCCAGACAAATTTTCAGCTTTCAGCGCTGATGCACTTTGAATGACAATTGCGCGGTCATACAACACTGTACCCAAATGAAATTTTTATCATTTTTTTCCCACAAATAGAGCTTTCTTTTGGTGGTATTTAGTTACAGCTCGGAGTTTTATTTTTTGCTAAACAAACAAAAAAAGATGCAAAAAAAAAAAAATCATGTTTTAATAGTTTGTTATAAAATCTTGCAAACGGGTCATTTTTCTCCTTCATTGAAGTGCGCTGATTAGGCGGCACTGATAGGCTGCATTGGTGGGCACTGATGGGCTGCATTGGTGGGCACTGATAGGCTACATTGGTGGGCACTGATAGGCTGCACTGGTGGGCACTGATAGGCATAGTTAAGGCGGCACTAATAGGCACAGATAAGGCGGCACCGATGGGCACAGATAAGGCGGCACTGATGGGCAAAGATGGGCACAGATAAGATGGCACGGATGGGTAGCACGGATAAGTGGCACGGATGGGTGGCACGGATGGGCACTGATAAGTACCACTGATAGATGGGACTGATGGGCACTGATAGGTGGCACTGATAGGTGGCTCTGATAGGTGGCACTGCTGGGCACTGATGGGCGGCACTGCTGGGCACTGATGGGCGGCACTGGGGTGCAGCACCTTTGAGGCAGATTGTGGGCACTGTGGGTGGCACTGTGGGTGGCACTGTGGGTGGCACTGTGGGCACTATGGGCACTGCTGGGTGGCACTGACGGGGGGCACTTACTTTTATTCAGGATGTCACTGCAGGGGGCAGGTGGGCACTGGCAGGGGGCAGGTGGTCGCTTGTATTGCTGGCCGTGATCGGGACTGATGTCCCGATCACGGCCGCCGGTGATCAGCTTTTTTTTTTCTCCTCGCGCTGTCAGCGCGAGGAGGAATAATAGCCGATTACCGGCTCCGTTCTATCACATGATCAGCTGTCATTGGCTGACAGCTGATCACGTGATAAGGGGTCGGGATCGACCCCTTGCACGGATCGGTGATCAGGCGAGTCTCATGGACTCGCCGATCACAGAGCGCGCCGCGCGCGCCCCTCAGGGGGCACGCAGGCCGCTCATGCACGGGACGACGTCAATAGACGTAGTCCCGGAAAAGTAGGTCCGCGCTAATGCCGTCATTTGGCAATAGCGCGGATCCCAAGTGGTTAAATCAGAAAAGATTTTATTGAACTTGTCAAAATACAACGTCATCCAATGTGCATGTACATATTAACGATCATTAGCGATCAACTTATACAATATCATGTCATTGCTACACATCATAACACCTCTGGCAGGAATCTTCCATTACTCCATTCATCCACTGACACAACCCACAGAATGCGTGGTTTATCCAAGATATATCCTCCCCCCTAGGGACACTGCAGCAGCTGGGACATCACATGTTCATTGGGACTTAGACCTGGTGTTCCAACCATCTTGCCCATATACGTTCAAACCTGCCTGGGCATCCCCTATGTTGATAAATGTATTTTTCCATTATAAGGGCATTTCCAATATGTATTATCCAAGAGGTGCTAGTAGGTGGCAATGCTGACTTCCATCCCATTAGAAGCAGTTTCCGGGCTTTGCATAAGCATTTATGTGCATTCTATAATATATAAATAAGATACGGTTTTAACCGCCTTTCTCTTTTAACCACTTCAGCGACAGAGCATTTGGCTGGTCAAAGAACAGAGGACTTTTTACAATTTGGAACTGCACTGCTTTAACTGGTAATTGCGCAGTCATGCAATATTGTACTCAAATAAAATTTGCGTCCTTTTTTTTCCCCACAACTAGAGCTTTCTTTTGATGGTATTTGATTGCCTCTGCAATTTTTATTTTTTGCGATAAACAGAAAAAAAAAAAATATATATATATATTCTACTTTTTGTTATAAGAAAAATACAATAAAATCAATTTTAGTCATATTTAGGCCAAAATGTATTCAGACACATGTCTTTGGTAAAAAAAGTAAATAAGTGTATATTTATTGGTTTGCGCAAATGTTATAGCGTCTACACCTAGGGTACATTTTCTGACATTTATGCAGCTTTTCTGAGGTGCTAAAATGGCAGGGCAGTACAAAACCCCCCCAAATAACCACATTTTGGAAAGTAGACACCCTAATGAAATTGCTAACAGGCATGTTGAGCCCAACATGAATATTTAATTTTTTGTCCCAAGTGATTGAATAATGCCAAAAAAATAAAAAAGTTGTCACTAAATGATATATTGCTCACACATGCCATGGTTACCGTATTTGCCGGCGTATAAGGCGACTCGGCGTATAAGACGACCCCCTATTTTTCAAGTGAAAACATAGGTTTTGGGCAATACTCGCGGTATAAGACTACCCCCCTTCTGAGGCAACACCATTTAAAAAAAACATTAGAACCATTAAAAAACACTAAGCAAGAATACCAACTACTCATCCACCATGCTGTGATATGTCATAAAGTAAATCAAACAATAATAACACAAACAGAGATCTATTGAATGCCACAACTCTGGAAAGTAGAATTTTTAACTAACCAAACCTATACCACTTTTGGGTTACATTCTATGGGAATTGTCCACCAAAATGCATTTAATAACCCCCGCCCCCCCCCTGTCATATGTCCCAGATTTACCTGTCCCTCTTGGGTGCCTGGGACCTCAAAGGCAAATAGCAGGATGTATAGTAGTAGGAGATCAGTGAATGGATTTACCCAGGGAAGTATGGTGAGCGGTGTATTATTTTAATGAATACAACGCCTGCTTGGATTCGCAGAGGCTGTAGCATCATCAGCCCTTGCCTCTCTCTCTCTCTCTCTCTCTCTCTCTCAAAGCCAATCCAAGCAGGCTACTCTATGTAGCCTGCTCGGATTGGCAGAGGTTGCCACTCCAATCCAAGCAGGCTCTGTATTCATTAATAGAATACATCGCTCGCCGGGATTGGCTCAACAGAGTATACTGTTTGTAGCTGAAGCCACATACAGTATTAGCAGACATTTGGGGGCTGACATCCATCGGGCAGCATTGTATACCTGTATACCCGGCGTATAAGACGACCCCCGATTTTTGGGCATTTTTTTTAAGTGTAAAAGGTAGTCTTATACGCCAGAAAATACAGAATATGTGGAATTGCACCCTAAAATACGTTTTGCTGCTTCTCCTGAGTACGGGGATACCACATGTGTGTGACTTTTTGGGAGCCTAGCTTCATACAGGATCCCAAAACCAAGCACCACCTTCAGGATTTCTAATTTTTGAATTCACTTCTCACTACCTATCACAGTTTTGAAGGCCATAAAATGCCAAGATGGCACAAAACACCCCCAAATGACCCAATTTTGGAAAGTAGACACTCCAAGCTACTTGCTGAGAGGCGTTTTGAGTCCATGGAATATTTTATATTTTGCCACAAGTTGCAGAAAATAACAAACTTTTTTTTTTTTTTTGCACAAGGTTGTCATTAAATGATATAATGATATATTGCTCAAACATACAATGGGAATATGTGGAATTACTGCTGCTTCTCCCGAGTACGGGGATACCACATGTGTGGGACTTTTTTGGAGGCTAGCTGCATACGGGGCCCGAAAACCAAGCACCTCCTTCTTGATTTCCAAGGGCGTACATTTTTTATTTTACTCCTCAATACCTACCTTTTTTTTTCAATTTTCAAAACTTATGCCGCGTACACACGATCAAACTATCTGGCGGAAAAGTCAATCTGCCCCTGTGTGGCGGACTTAGAAAGTAGTTTTGACTCAAAAACTGTCCGCTGGACTCGCAGTCCAGCAGACAATACGGCCGCGTGTGTGCTAGTCCACCGTACTTTTGAAATGAACGGAGAAAAGTCCATTCATTTTGAGCACAGCTCCAGGTAGACGGGACTTGCGAAGGAAGTCAATGTCGCCACCTTCGGCTGCAAGATTGACACGTCGCTGGCCCGTCACCTGGTATGGACTTAAAGGGAAAGTCCTACGCCGAAAAAAAACGGCGTGGGGTCCCCCCCTACGTCCATATAAGGCCTTTATCCGAGCATGCTACCCGGCCAGTCAGCGAGCGTCCCTCCTCCTGAGCTGTACCAGGCTACGTGTCCTTAACATGGGGGGGTGCTTTGGGGAAGGGGGGGCCGCGTGGCCCCCCAACCCAAAGCACCTTGTCCCTATATTGATTAGGACAAGGGCCTCTTCCCGACAACCCTGGCCATTGGTTGTCGGGGTCTGCGGGAGGGGGGCTTATCGGAATCTGGGAGCCCTCTTTAATAAGGGGGCCCCCAGATCCCAGCCCCCCACCCTATGTGAATGAGTATGGGGTACAATGTACCCCTACCCATTCACCTATGAAAAAATGTAAATAAGACCCCCGAAGTCGGAAGAAGACCCCTGAGCGGCGGCGAAGAAGAAAGCCGAGCTCCTCCACTTATGTGTTGTGTTTCATTTACATTTTTTTCACAGGTGAATGGGTAGGGGTACATGGTACCTCAATACTCATTCACATAGGGTGGGGGGCCGGGATCTGGGGGTCCCCTTATTAAAAGGGGCTCCCATATTCCGATAAGCCCCCTGCCCGCAGACCCCGTCAACCAACGGCCAGGGTTGTCGGGAAGAGGCCCTTGTCCCCAAAGCACCCCCATTGTTGAGGGCACGGGGCCTGGTATGGCTCGGGGGGGTGCTCGCTCGTCCCCACCCCTTTCCTGACCGGCCAGGCTGGCTGTGTGCTCGGATAAGGGTCTTATATGTATGTTGTCTGCCAGGCGCTCGGGTTCGGCACATCACGGATCTGGTGGACAGATTACTGGGAGGGGTTGGGGAAGACCCAGCTGTCATGGTGCACGTTGGCACCAATGACAAAGTCAGAGGCAGATGGAGTATCCTAAAGAATGATTTTAGGGACTTGGGAGCTACATTGAGGAAAAGGACCTCCAAGGTAGTATTCTCAGGAATACTACCGGTACATCGAGCCACACCAGAAAGGAAGAGGGAGATTAGGCAAGTAAACAAGTGGCTCAAGAGCTGGTGTAGTAAGGAGGGGTTTGGGTTCCTGGAGGACTGGGACGCCTTCTCAGTTCGATAACCGGTACTATAGAAGGGACGGACTGCACCTAAATGAGGATGGTGCAGATAAACTGGGATTAAGAATGGCCAAAAAGTTAGAGGGGTTTGTAAACTAGGCAATGGGGGGGGGGTTCAGAGATAGATATAGTCAGTGTGGAGCATATTCCAGAGGGTAATATTAGGGGCATTAGTGGCAAGGTAACCAAATCACATAAACCCAAGGTAAACATAGTAGCAAGTCCTAGTTGTAATCTTGGAACACCCAAGAGGATAGTATGTGACCGGTCAAAATATATTAATGCATTAAAATGTTTGTTCACCAATGCCAGAAGTCTGCCAAGCAAAATAGGTGAGCTGGAAGCTCTGGTGCATCAGGAGAGCTATGATGTAATCGGTATTGCTGAAACTTGGCTTCATTCCTCACATGAATGGGCTATTAATATTCCTGGCTATGCACTCTTTCGGAAAGACAGAGTAAAAAGGAAAGGTGGAGGGGTCTGTCTGTATGTGAGAAGTGATCTCAAAGTGAGTGAGAAAGAGGACCTGGTGGACGGAGAGTGTGATGAGTCTGAAGCATTATGGGTGGAACTGCATACAGATGTGCGTAGTTCAAAGTTAATCATTGGAGTTTGTTATAGACCACCCAATGTTAATGAGGTGGTGGAGACTCAGATCCTTGCACAGATAGAAAGGGCTGCAAGGGCTGGGACAGTGATAATAGTGGGGGATTTTAACTACCCAGAAATTGACTAATGGCACTGCTGGGACAGTTAAAGGGCAAAAATGTATAAACCTATTACAGGACAATTTTATGGTCCAGTGTATTGAGGCCCCAACTAGGAATGATGCTCTGTTGGACCTGGTAATCTCAAACCATGCAGAACGTATTACTAGGGATGAGCTTCGTGTTCGAGTCGAACATACGTTCGACTCGAACATCGGCTGTTCGCCCGTTCGGCGAATTCCGAACGTTATGGACCGTTCGCTCCAAATTCGTGTGGCGCTCACGGCCCACAATGCACTGCGTCATCGCAGTGCATTGCTGGCTCATGATTGGCCAAGTATGCACTGTGACCCCGCATGCTTGGCCAATCACAGCGCCAGCAGCGAGGAGAGCCATGATTGGCCACAGGCAGGATGCCTGTGGCCAATCATAGCTCAGGCTGTGTAGTACACGCCCAACACTATGTAAGGCCGCCAGCGCGGCGGCCTAGTGTAGTGTGTTGGCGTCTGAAGCAGTTAGTGGGTGTTCTGTGTACCTTCAACACAGTACACACCGATCGTTATCGGCCGATTTTCGATCTTGCTCTTCTGTAGTGGTTGTTGTCTGTGTGCCCTGACCGCAGTATACACCGCTATATTCACCTCACCTATATAGCTAGTGATCTATCTTTTATAATAGAGCTTGCAGTCAGTAGTGTTAGGAGCTTGTGCTGTCTGCATGCTCTGTACCCAGTACACACCGCTATATCCACCTACATAGCTCTTCTCTATTTGAGCCCACTTGCCATCTGCAGGAGTTATTGGAAGTTGTGTGTGCCTCCAGCACAGCACAGTATACATCTGTATATACCCCTTTATCTCTGGTGTTCTATAATAAAGGCATCTGCAGGAGTTAGTGGGTTTTTTGTGCCTCCAGCACAATATACACCTGTATCTACCCTTTATTGCTGTTCTCTAATAGAGGCATCTGCAGGGCTTAGTGGGTGTTGTGTGACTCAATTACAGTATACCTCTTTATCTCTGGTGTTCTATAATAAAGGCATCTGCAGGAGTTAGTGGGTGTTGTGTGACTCCAGCACAATATACACCTGTATCTACCGTTTATTGCTGTTCTCTATTAGAGCCATCTGCAGGGCTTAGTAGGTGTTGTGTGACTCCATTACACTGCTGTTTACCCAATTCCCTTCCCCAATTGCATTATCCAAAAGAGCTGAAAAGTGCGCTTATTAGCGCAAGCAAAGTTGATTGCCCATAGTGTACATTCATTTACACAACATAAGAGACAATGATTGGCTGGCATCTATACACCTGGTGAATGGACACCTACAATGTGCCCGTGGACCAAAGTCACTACCGTTCTTTAAGATTTGCAGTCAAGTGTGCTCATTTTTCAGTATTAGTGCCTCTATTTTGGATTGTGCACAGCTCCAAGGACATGTTCAAGGATTCTATCAGCAATCATCGCATTGTTGAGAACCAGGGGCATCCAAATCTTCCATTATTTAGATGATATTCTCATTTTGGGAGGCAAGAAGTGAAGAGACATGTTTCCCTAACTTGCAAAACTCTGAATCAGTTTTGCTGGATAGTCAGTCGCCAAAGGCATATCCAACCTTTTAAGAGCTTAGCGTATCTGGGAGTCCTCTTCAAGACCAACCTAGGTTGGGTATTCCTACCCTAGAGGAAGGTTCTAGAGATCCAGAGTTAGGCAAGAGCTGTAATGAAGCAGAGAGTCTTATCAGTGAGAGAATGCATGCAGTTCCTCGGCCGGTTTTTCTCAACAATTCCATAGGCCAGATGACATTAAAGGTGCTTTCAATTCAACTTTCTGCAGCAGTGGGTTTGCCATTAAATAACACTCATTGTCATTGTAAACACCAACTTAATACAAAAAGTGTTATTGAGCATTGAAAGAAGAAGCCACACATTGTTAAGTAGAAAGCATTTTACTCCATGCACATTCACATGTGCGTTCTAAAACATTTGGTGGTAAAAAAACTAATTTTTTTTTTTAAAGATTTACCTTGAAATTTTAGAAAAAGTACAGAAACAGGCATGTTTCCAAACATAACAAACACAACTCTGGAACTTACAAAGTTCAACATGGCAAAATGAAGGCAATATCAGACATTTTATAGTGTGAAAAGGGTCTTTGTCGTGCCTTCATCAGATGGGGTGAAGTCACCCCTGTAAAAGCCAAATTTAGAGGATGCACACAAATTGTGAGTCAAAATGGGGATTTCCTTTCTGATCCTATAACTCATGTCAACATGTGCTATCTCCCATCACGGGGGATCAATTGATGTGTTTTGGGGGTGCAACCACTTCCTCTCACCTACTAGAGTTGGAAGGAAGGGGTTGCACCCACAAAACGCGTACATTGAAATCCCCTGATAGCACATGTTGACACACTGTGTGCATCTTCCAAATTTGGCTTTTAAACTGTATTAAAACTTTAGATACATTTTCTATAAAAAATAAAAAAGGTGTAATTGTTTTTGGATTTAGAATCTCCCTAGTACATCAGTCATGCTCTTCAGTCTTTGTTCAATCTTCTTGTTTTTTTTCCTTGATAAGATCTAAATCCAAACTACACACCATTATGTCCTGGATAAGCCATTGTGCAATTGGTAGATTGTTTTTCCACAACCTGCACATCACCTAGAATAAAAATACACACCATGTATTATAAATATGCAGCATAAATCTATTACCTGGGGCGTGGCCGGGATGTGAACAAGAGCGGACGTGTGACTGCTGAGCTCCGCTCCACCGCTTATCCTGTCGACTTCCAGCGCTATTTTCTCATCGCACAGCCTCTCCCCCTGACACCCTGGGGCGGAAGAAAACCTCCGGTACCCCGCGGCCCTCTCCGCAGCCCCCGGGAAGGCTCCGTTCGTCCGCAGCAGGTGAGGCCTGGTCCGCGGCGGCCATCTTCCCCACGAGGTCCCCCGTCGCCACGATGTCTGTCGGCTCTCAGGCAGCTGCTGATCCTCCTCCATCCCAGGCTCCTAGCAGCGATCAAGGAGGGCAGGGATTCGGTGATGGTGAAAATTGACCACCTGGTGGCCGATGTGAGCCTCATTAGGCATGACATGGACAAATTTAGGGCCCGGTTTACAGAGGCTGAAGGCCGCATATCGCAGCTAGAGGACAACACCAGAGCTGACTCCCGGGACCTCCGTGCACTACAGTTGCAAGTTAAAACCTTACAGGAGAAGTCCATAGATACTGGGAATAGGCTCAGGAGGAACAATATCCGTGTCATAGGCCTCCCATAGAAGGCAGAGGGTGCGAGGCCTGCTGAATTCACTGAGGCCTTCCTCAAGACGCTTCTGGATTTGCCTGATCTGCCTCCTACATTCATTGTGGAGAGGGCGCACAGACTCCCCCCTACTCCCCCTGTCCCTGGGGCTCCACGTTTCTATTTAGGCTGTTAAACTACAGAGACCGGGATAGGGTCTTGATGGCGGCTAGAGAAAAGCGAGATCTACTCTTTAATGGGGCCAAGATAATGCTTTTTCCTGACTATTCCCCTGAAGTGCAGCACCGTAGGCGCTCCTTTACTGAGGTCAGGAAGCGTCTGCGCCATGTTGGCCTCAAGTATAGCCTCCTGTATCCCAGTAAACTTTGGGTGATTGCTGATGATCGTGCACACTTTTTCATGGACATAGAGGCTGCCTTGTCCTGGTTGGATGGCCGCAGATGAGCTGCACCACACTACGGATGCCACCTGCACCTCTACAATGCCTGCCTGGTGCTCTACTCCTTCTTTGATTCCCCTGCTGGATCCTTGCCAGGTGGCCGTTGCACCTGCTGACTTTCATCTTCCATCCTGCCTGAACAAGGGGATCGGAGTGCTACCACCTACCATGTGCCTGCTTCGGCACCTACGCCCCTGAGTCTTTATTTTTCTTTTCCTGCACACCTGGCTGTGATGCCACTACTAATCTGCTGGGCACTTTTGCAGGAGCGGGCCTACTCAGCAGACTGCGGAAGACACGCGCACACTACTACAAGCAAGTACTGCCACTGCGGCGTGACTGCCGCCCCCCACACCCCCCCCCTCTCCCTAGTCTTTTCGTCCCCCCCCCCTCTTTTCTTTATGTACTTTTTGATTTTTGTTTTTTCCCTTTTCTGGTCAGTGGATCGCGCCCCTTCGTTTTGACTTGCTTCCTGGCCATGTGTCTTTGACCAGTGGAACTAGGGCGAACACTGACGGTGCAGGGTCCCAGTTGGAGACGCTTGCACCTGTTTCCCCCTTCTTTTATATACCGAATGGCTAGCCAGGTCTCGGACTCATTTACTGTCCTCTCCTGGAATGTTAGAGGCCTGAACTCTAAATTTAAGAGAGCCCTGCTGTTCCAATATTTGAAAACCCATTCCCCCCAGCTTATCCTTCTCCAGGAAACTCACCTTTTAGGCAGCAAGGTCCTCACTCTCAAGAAACCCTGGATACAGCGGGGTATACATGCCACTTACTCCACTTACGCCAGGGGGGTGTCAATCCTTATTCACAGGAACTTTCCGTGTGTTATTGAAGAGGTCCGCACGGACCCCCTGGGGAAGTTTGTGATTTTAGTGTTTACCCTGTATTCTCAAAGATACATTTTTGTGAATCTCTACATTCCCCCCCCCCCCTTCTCATCCACATTACTGTATGATGTTTTAGACAAAATTTCACCTTTCTGTCCTGGGCGGGTGCTGGTGATGGGGGACTTCAATGCCACCCTGTCTCCAGACCTGGACAGGCCTTTGCCTGCTAAGAGGCAGTGTTTGGAGCTCTCCGGATGGGCTCGGGCGGTTGGTTTGGAGGAGGTCTGGAGGTGGAGGCACCCTGACAAGAGGGCGTATTCTTGTTTTTCAGCCTCTTACAAGACGGCATCCCGGATTGACTTGGCCTTCTCCAACCCCGCACTGTTAGCGGACGTGTTGGAGGCGTCATATCTCCCCAGTGGACTGTCTGACCATTGCCCGCTGGCGGTGGTGCTTCGCTCCCCGGCCTCCCGTAACGCGGCACTTTGGCGGCTGGGTGCACACTGGGTTTTGCTTCCTGACCTGTCCGACAAATTGCCGGAACATCTGGCGGAATTTTGGGAGGTGAATGTGGGGTCCTCTTCCCCTGCAACTGTTTGGGATGCTTTTAAGGCTTATGCCAGGGGCCAATATATTTCCTGTATTGCTGATATTAAGAAAAAACAGACGGGTATGACTCTCTCCTTACAACAAGCCGTTGATAATTGTAATGCCACTTACACGGCGAATCCCGACCCTGTAAATTTTGACTTACTAATGGCAGCTCAGAGGGACTTGCAGCTACACTTGACGGAAATTACCAGACTTGACATGTATAAGGGGAAACAGCGGGTGTTCGAACAGGGAGATAGGAATGGACGTCTGTTGGCGATGATGGCTCAACATGACCGACCCCTCACTCTGGTATCTGCCTTGCAGACTCCGGATGGAGACACCGTGACCTCCCCCTCGGACATACTGCGGACTTTCAGCGACTTTTATGAAAAGTTATACTCCTCAGGTCTCCCCACCGATTTTCGACCCGAGTCACTTCATACCTTATTGGACCAGCTGGCGCTGGGATGGCTCTCGGACTCGGAAAGGGAGACCCTGGTCCGACCTTTTACGGCGCTGGAGGTCCTGGGGGCTATTAGCTCTTTTCCCCCAGGTAAGGCTCCGGGGCTGGATGGACTTCCGATGGCCTTCTACAAGGCCCACGGGACTCTTCTAGCGCCCCTACTGGCTCAGCTCTATACTGCCTGTCTGACTGCTGGTGCATTGCCTGCCTCCATGTACCATGCCCATTTAACATTGATTCACAAAGCCCCTAAAGACCCCACCTTGTGCGCTTCTTATAGGCCCATAGCCCTACTGAACTCTGACTTTAAAATATTGACCAAGCTTTTGGCCTGTAGACTTTACCCCATGCTCCCCTCGGTGATAGACTCGGACCAAACTGGTTTTATGCCCCGTAGGTCTACGGACATTAACCTCAGGAGACTCTTTACTAACATTCACGCCCACCATTTGAACGTGGGAACCCGAGTGGTGGCCTCCTTGGATGTCGAGAAGGCCTTCGACACGGTGGAATGGCCTTTTTTGTGGGGAACCCTGCGGAAAATGGGCTTCCCCTTGTTGTTTATTAATTGGCTTCAGGTGATTTATCGGAGCCCGACTTCGTCGGTCCAGTTGGGGGGAGCCCTCTCCGCCCCCTTCAGGCTTTTTAGGGGGACCAGGCAGGGATGCCCTCTCTCTCCGGCTTTGTTTGCCCTTGCGATTGAGCCTGTGGCTGAGGCACTGCGTGTTTCGCCCCAGGTGTCAGGTTTGCGTATTGGGCTGCTGGAGGAGAGGGTGGCCCTGTACGCTGATGACATGCTGCTCTTTCTTAATGATGCTGGTCCTGCACTGAGGGGGGTGTTAGATGTGCTGGATACGTATGCGAGGGTCACTGGTCTCAGGGTGAACTGGTCCAAATCCCTTCTGTTCCCGATTGATCAGGGGGCAAGGGCCACTTCGCTCTCGGACAATCCCCTGGTCTGGGTTGACTCATTTAAGTACCTGGGGGTTCAGGTATCTCACTTGGCGTTGGATTACCTTACACTCAATCTTACCCCGGTTTTTTTAGATATTCAGGCCAAGCTTAAATCATGGAGTAACCTGCCATTATCGCTCTGGGGGTGTATAAATCTCCTCAAGATGAAGGTCATCCCCAGACTTACTTACCTGTTTCGTCACTCCCCGCAGTGGTTGCCTAAATCGTTTTTCAAAAAACTGAACCAGATTTTTTCCTCCTTTATTTGGGGCTCCTCATCACCCAGGTACCGCTTGACAACTCTGATGAGACCACGGACGCAGGGGGGCATGGCCTTCCCAGACTGTTACAAATACTATCTGTCCGCACAGCTAGTCACGGTTGCCTGGTGGCTGCAGCCAGACCAAACGAACTCCTCCACTGCTCTAGAGGCCTCGGTTCTGGGTTCGTTGGAGGCCCTCAGGCTCCTAATATACCGGGGCCCTCGGGCTCCTTTTTCTTTGACTCCCTCCATGGTCGCTACTCTGCGAGCATGGCGGGCGGGGCTGGCCCTGGAGAGACGTGAACGTTCTGATGTGTCCCCAAATGCCCCACTGTGGCTGAATCCTGGCCTGTCTCACCTATACCAGATCCCTGACCCATACGCATGGACTAAGCTAGGGATTAAGCTTGTGTCGCATGTTGTGGAGCAGGGCTCTTTACTCCCCTTTACCAGCCTAATTTCCAGGTACAATGTACCTGGACACTATCTATTCCGATACCTTCAATTGGTCCACGCGTTCACAGCACAGTTCCCGAACTCCTCCTGCAATCTGACACAATCGAAACTAGAACACACGCTTAGGACTGACTGTGACAGGAAACCTACTTCGGTTTTATACTCCCATCTCATAACTGTGTCGCTGCCGGCTCTTGATAAACTTTGGGCCAGGTGGCAGACTGACATCCCATCACTTGACACGGATGACTGGGATGATGTGTGGGACCTTCCTTTCAACTCCCTGGTCTCTATTAGGGACCGTCTTGTGCAATTTAAAATTGTACACCGGGCCTACTATACCCCGTACAGACTCCATAGGATGAACCCTGCGCACTCTCCGAGCTGTTGGCGATGTGGTGCCTCCCCTGGGGACTTTTCACATATTTTCTGGCTGTGCCCTAGGGTCCAGCAGTACTGGGAGTCAGTGTTACATCTGATCAACAAGGTCACCAAGACCACGGTGCCTCTGGCCATGGAGGTCTGCATGCTGGGACTCATTGAGCCCGTGGTGCAGTCCACGGCCAGACGCACGATGATTGGTCTGCTACTTTTTTATGCTCGTAAAAATATTGCTATGCACTGGAAAAAGGCAGACCCCCCGTCCGTGGTGCAATGGAAGCGCCTGGTGAATAACAGTCTTCCCCTCTACAAAGATACTTACCTGCATCGGGGATGTCCAAAGAAATACGATAAGGTCTGGCATGTTTGGGTAGCTGACCCCGAAACTGCTTAGCTGGGGATGATGGTTGTGGTTGAGGGAGGGTATTGTTCCGTTTGTTCTATACCGCCATATATGTGCTCCCCTCCCCTTTTTGGGGGGAGCTGTCTTTTGTTTCTTGCTCTTATGGAACACGATGAGGGACTGTGTATATTGACAGGAACTATGGGGGCAGCCAGTGGAGTACCCTTGTTGCTTTTTGCTATGACTATTGATGTATTATGTTGCATTGACTATCTCTGTGTCATGAAACAGCTTTTGTATACTGTGAGCACTGTTGTTTTTCTATGTTGTTTGTTATGAAACTTTTAATAAACATATTTAAAAAAAAAAAAAAAAAATCTATTACCTAAATCTGTGGTGTCAGACACTGAACTGTTGTGGGGCCATTTTTTATCACTTCTTCCAGCTCTCCTTCCTCCACATCCTCAGATTGTGGTGTCGTCTGTTCCCCTTCTTGAGGAGGTGGGGGGTTCCTGTTGTCCTCCGACGTCCCAGAGTCTTTTCTCCCCAATGAGAATGAAACAAAGGGTATATTTAGCAAACAGATACTGTATAGTGTTGTGGCACCAGCACCACAACCACCAAAGGTCAATTTTTCTACCACTGTTCAACAATGGCATGTAATTACAATTCTTGATATAATCGTTCACAGCAGGGCGCTCCAGCGCCCACCAAGAGTCACTTTGAGGGCTTACAATGTTGTGGCAAAACCAACACCTTGTTCCGCCATTTCTGCAGAGCATATAGGGCAGGCCCCTACTTTCAAACATCCAACTTACAAACATCTCCTACTTGCAAACGGAAGGAGACAACTGCAAGTGAGATGAAAAAAGATGGACGACAAAACAAATTATGCAGGGGTGATAACCCTTCCCTATGTTTTCCAAAAAGCTTAAAAATAGTTTTTTTGACTGGAGCTACACTTGAAAAATGTACCAGTTGAAAATTACAAACAGATTCAACTTAACACAACAAACCTACACAGTCCCTGTCTTGTTTGCACCGCCTGTATACTGCTGTTCTGAGTATATAAGGCCTAGGGGCCACACGCATTTCCTTTTTTTAATATGGGTACAGGGTTCCCCTTGATATGCGTACAAGACCCAAAGGGGCTGGTAATGGGCAGGGAGGGCTACCCATGCCATTTTTCTCAATGGTTTTCAACCATATTGCAGGAACCAGATATAACATTAAAACCGCAAGCAGTTTTCAATGATGTTATTTCTGTTTAATGTCATTTTGTGCAGGGACTGTTCTAAACATGGAAAACACGTGGCACTTCACAGGCATACTACAGACACCCCCCAGGCACCATATTTAAAGGAATATTTCACTTTTTTTTTCACTTTAATCATCATTAAAATCAGTGCTCCCGCCAAAACTGACATTTTTAAAAACATTTTAGGCATTGACCCATGTCCCCTGGGGCAGGAGCCAGGTCCCCAAACCCTTTTTAGGACAGTATCTTGCATATTAGCTGTTAAAATTAGCACTTTTAATTTCGAACGTTCGAGTCCCATAGACGTCAATGGGGTTCTAAAGTTCGTTCGAATTTGGGGTCCGTTCGAAAGTTCTGGTGCGAACTGAACCGGGGGGGTGTTCGGCTCATCCCTACGTATTACTAATGTTCAGATAAAGGAACACCTGGGTAGCAGTGACCATAACATGATTTCCTTTGATGTTAGCTGTAAGCAAAAATCACATACGGGGAAGATAAAACACCTAATTTCAAGAGAGCAAATTTTACAAGGATGAGGGCTGCTCTCCAGTACCTAAACTGGGAGGGAATACTGGCATCAATGGGCACAGAACAGAAATGGGAATTCTTCAAAAAGACTGTTTGTGATCTCACGGCAAAGTATATTCCCATGGGCAATAAGTTTAAAAGGCTAAAAATAAAACTGATGTGGCTCACGGCCAAAGTTAAAAAAGCTATAAACTATAAAAAAAGAGCATTTAAAAAATATAAAAATGAAGGAATGCTAGTGTCATTTAAATGTTACAAAGAATATAACAGAATATGTAAAAAGGAAATCAAGGATGCAAAAATTCTAAATGAAAGACAGATTGCAAAAGATAGTAGGACAAACCCCAAAAAATTCTTCAAATATATTAATAGTAAAAAGGGCAAGTCTGAGCATGTAGGCCCTTTACAAAATAGTCTGGAGTGGGTGACTGGGGACAAAGAGAAGGCTAATTTATTAAATATTTTCTTCAGCTCTGTGTATACAAAGGAGCATGGGGGAGCTCATGTCTATAATGGGGGTGGGTGGTAGTGATGCAGCCCCAAATCCACAATGGCTCAAAAGTGATATGGTTCAGAAATATTTGGACAGAATAAAGGTGGATAAAGCACCTGGACCTGATGGCATCCACCCACGGATCCTAAAAGAATTGAGCTCTGTAATTTCAAAGCCATTGTATCTAATTTTTAGGGACTTATTAATGACAGGAATAGTACCACTGGATTGGCGCAGGGCCAATGTGGTGCCTATATTTAAAAAGGGAACAAAGTCTTTACCAAGTAACTAT
This sequence comes from Lithobates pipiens, assembly GCF_037356315.1. Classification (NCBI taxonomy): domain Eukaryota; kingdom Metazoa; phylum Chordata; class Amphibia; order Anura; family Ranidae; genus Lithobates; species Lithobates pipiens. The sequence goes on from NW_027507791.1 coordinate 144,625,010, forward strand.
AGACCTGTTAGTTTAACTTCTATAGTTGGGAAGATACTGGAGGGATTAATAAAGGACCACATAGACGAGTTCTTGCAGGAAAAAAATATTTTAAGCAACAGACAGCATGGATTCATGAAAGACAGAAGTTGTCAGACAAACCTGATTTCTTTTTATGAGGTAGTAAGTAAAACCTTGGACAGAGGGGTGGCAGTGGACGTGGTATACTTGGATTTTGCGAAAGCGTTCGATACAGTTCCGCACACACGGCTCATGTGTAAGGTAAAGTCTACAGGTTTGGAATTATGAATTAGTTAATGGATAGAAAACTGGCTAAAAGACAGAATTCAGAGAGAAGTGGTAGACTCTGAATGGTCTAAGGTTATCAGTGGTGTACCCCAAGGTTCAGTGCTGGGATCCTTAGTTTTTAATATCTTTATAAATGATATTGGGTCTGGGGTCAAAGCAACATTTCTGTCTTTGCAGATGACACCAAGTTATGCAGTGGAATCACCTCCTTACAGGATGTCTCCAATTTACAAGCCGACCTCAATTCTCTGTCTAATTGGGCGACTATGTGACAGATGAGGTTTAATGTTGATAAATGTAAAGTTATGCACTTGGGGGCTAAGGATATACATGCATCATACATGCTGGGGGAGTACAACTGGGGGAATCCATAGTGGAGAAGGATCTAGAGGTTTTGATAGATCATAAGCTCAATAATAGCATGCAATGCCAAGCTTCGGTTTCCAAAGCGAGCAGAGTCCTTTCCTGTATTAGGAGAGGTATGGACTCCAGTGAGAGAGATATCATTTTGCCCCTGTTCAGATCATTAGTAAGACCTCATCTGGAATATGCCGTTCAGTTTTGGGCACCAGTTCTCAAAAAGGATATCGGGGAACTGGAGAAAGTGCAGAGAAGGGCAACCAAACTGATAAGAGGCACGGAGGAACTCAGCTATGAGGAAAGATTAGAGGAACTGAATTTATTCTCTCTTGATAAGAGGAGATTAATGGGGGATATGATCAACATGTACAAATATATAAGGGGTCCATATAGTGAACTTGGTGTTGAGTTATTCCCTTTACAGTCAACAAAGAGGACAAGGGGGCACTCTTTACGTCTAGAGGAAAAGAGATTTCATCTCCAAATACGGAAAGGTTTCTTCACAGTAAGAGCTGTGAAAATGTGGAATAGACTCCCTGCAGAGGTGGTTCTGGCCAGCTCAGTGGATTGCTTTAAGAAGGGCCTGGATTATTTCCTAAGTGTACATAATGTAAGTGAGTACTAACATTTATAAGTAAAGTTGATCCGGGGAAAATCCAATTGCCTCTCGGGGGATCAGGAAGGAATTCTTTCCCCTGCTTTAGCAAATTGGATCATGCTCTACTGGGGTTTTTTGCCTTCCTCTGAATCAACTGTGGGTATAGAATTGGGTATATGGGATTGTATGATATTATTATTCATTTTATTTTTATTTTTTGTGGTTGAAATTGATGGACATGTGTCTTTTTTCAACCTGACTAACTATGTAACTATGTAACTATATATGGACCTTCACATGCTGTTCGTTTGGATTTCGGATTTTCTCCGTTTGGCATACCTGTGCAGTGTAGCTCAGTACCCAGCCATGGGCGGGTGAGTAGCTTTGAGGCTGGATGTTCCCCTGTGTGAGGGTGGTTGCCTCTGTATGCCCCTCAGACGAACGATCAAGATGGCAATGGCTGGCAAGGTCTGCGGTGTTTTTTCCTTTCTCCATGGCAGTCATATGTTTGTATATGTTATTGGTTTCTCCCTGGCATCCTGTTTTCCCCCTGTATGGCGGCTGGAATGCTTCTGCATTCCAGCTCGCCGCATTGACTTCTGCCTTCTGGCCGGCTCGGCGGGCCGTGCATGCGCATTAGTCTCTCTCGAAACTGAGGCTTGGTTAGCACGTGCATGGTTCGGCTGAGCAGATAGCGGCTGCGCACATCTCTCCACGGCGCAGGTGCAAGGTGGGGGAGCGGTGAAGTCACGGGCGGGGAATTTAAAAACCAGGCTGCTGCTTCAGTCTCACTGGGTTCTGCCTGTGCATTGGAAGCAGCAAGTCTGTTCCTCCAGCCCCTAGTCTGCGAAGGTGAGCGTCTTTTTTTTATGGTCTCTTTTAAATGAAATAGATATATAAAAGAAGGGTAGTGCATGTTTTTATATATATATATATATATATATATATATATATATATATATATATATATATATATATATATATTTTTTTTTTTTTTTTAAAGGAAAATAAATAATTTATTTTTTTCTGAAAAAAATAAATAAATAATAAAATATATAATAATATATATATGTATATATGTGTGTATATATTGGAATGTATGGCTCCAGTATGTTTTTTGCTTAGGTCCTCATCTTTTTTTTGCAGACTATTATTTATTGTGATGCTCTTCGTCCTAAAATTATGTACAAATAACTGCCTTTAAGTGGCCAGCCCTTACGCACTAGGTATGTGCTAATGAGGGGAGGGGTTGAGGTACAGTCGCATCTGTTTGCGTTTTTGATGCCATTTTTTTCCCTTCCCCCTGTCTGTTGTTTGCTTTAGCCCTTTCAGGTCGGATCCGCAGGATAAAGACCTTGTCAGGCCACAACACCATTCGTCATCTAGATCCAGACGAGACTCTCCACATGGATCTCACCACCAGAGGAGCTGTTCACATTCCTCCTCCAGACACCGCTCCCACTGCCATGATGGTCGCTCTGATCGCAGATGTGATCGATGTTATACCCAGGCGGTTGGGGAAAAGGAATCAGAAAGCCAGCGTATGGAATCCCTGGTGAAACGTGTGGTGCAGCAGTCTCTGAAAGACCTGGACACAGACTGATGATCCAGGTACTTCCCAGCCCTATGCAGCATCTAATGCATCCTCTGAGGATGAGCTCCTAGGTGAAGAGTATATTGGGGGCTTTGACTTTGCTATGGTCTCTCCACTGATCAAAGCAGTTAAGGAGGCCCTTAAGTGGGAAAACTCATTTACCCCTCCAGCCTAACAGAAGAAATTATTCAAACAGCTGGGGAAAGAACGTCCAAGTTTTCCTTTTCTTACTGAGCTGAAGGATATTTTTGAGGAAGAATGGAGTAAAGTGAATAGAAAGTCCTCTATGACCAATAAAACATCCAGGTTGTATCCCTTTAAAATGGAAGATGTAAAACACTTAGAAAACGCCCCCCTGGTGGATGTGGTTTTGATGCGTTTGGCCAAACATGTTACCCTCCCATTGGAAGATTCAGTGTCCTTTAAGGATGGTCTGGAGAGGAAGATTGACCAGGATCTTAGGAGGATTTACGGTTTGGCTGGGATAGCCTGTAAACCAGCTCTAGCACTAGCGGCTATGTCTAATGCCATGGAAGCTTGGGCTGAAAATGTGGACTCATTCCTTAAGGGCGTTTCTGAAGAGCTGGCTAGAAGTTCAGCAGCAGTAGAGCTGAAGCTTGCGGCAGTCTTCCTGGGGGAGGCGTCCATTGATCTAATCCGTCTGTTGGCACGCGTTATGCTGTCATCAGTTACCGCTAAACAAGCCTTGTGGTTACGTCCCTAGCTGTCTGACCCGGTTTCTAAGCAGGTGTGGTGTAAAGTTCCCTTTGAGGGCTCTACACTATTTGGCAACAAGCTTGATGACGCCATTACGCGTGCTACGGGTGGTAAGTCAGGTTTCCTTCCCCAGGACAGAAGATTGTTGGGTCGGAAGAGACCCCGGTATAAGAAACGCAGCCCAGAGCGTTTGAGGGATTCATGCTCCTACAAACCTGGACATTAGTACAGAGGGCAAGCTTCCTTTTGTAAGCCCAGTAAAAAACAGTCACCCAGTGGTCGTGAGCAGACCAAGTCATTCTGAGATTGTGCCGCCCAGGCGGGTCGAGTGGGGGCTTGTCTATCCCTTTTTCGGCACGTCTGGGTGGCCTCGATCTCGGATTACTGGGTAGTCAGGACGGTCTAGTCGGGTCACAGATGGACCTTCTCCAGCACCCCTCCTCCCAGATTCATGTCCACCCTGCTCCCTCGCTCGGAAGAACAAAATCAAGTATTGTTCTCCTACGTGGATCTGTTAAAGGCTCAAGGTACAGTAGTTCAGGTACCAAAGGAAGAATGGTTTCAGGGAGTCTATACACTCTTTTCTTGGTCCAAAAGAAGAGCGGCTCTTGGTGCCCGGTGATAGATCTCACTTATCTAAACAAGTTCATAGAGTATGGGAAATTCAAGATGGAAACTCTCTCGACTATTCAGCGAGCCATACAGCCAGGGTACTGGATGATTTTGATCGACCTGAAGGACGCTTATTTCCATGTCCCGGTAGAAAGCGATTTCCAAAAATTCCTAAGATTCCACGTTGGTCAAGACCATCTCCAATTTATTTGCCTCCCCTTCGGGTTGACAACCTCTCCCTGAGTTTTTTCAAAGGTTCTCCTGGCCGTAGTGGCTCTTATCAGGTTAAAGGGTATTCGACTATACCATTACCTGGATGACCTGCTGGTTATGTCCCAAGGCAGAGAACAGTTGCTGGAACATTGGGAGCAGGTGATTTCTACTCTGTCCAGTTTCGGGTGGCTTCTGAACTTGGCAAAAAGTCATCTAGAGCCAGTCCAGCGGCTAATATATCTAGGAGCCCAATTCAACACTCTGCAGAGTACAGTAGGTGCCACCGATATTGTGTTTCTGTCGCTCTGGTTCTGGCTACAGGCTTCTTTAACCAGCGCAATCCCGTTGCGCTGGTTTTCGAGCTGGCTGCAATAGGAAAATTTGATTTTCCTATAGTAGCGAGCGAGAGAGAGAGCAGCGATAATGTTGCCTCACTAATGAAGCCTGCATGCCTTTGGGGCATACCAGGCCCTTAGGTCCGGTAGGGATTTTAAGGGGAGTCCCCTACACCGAAAAAACGGCGTGGAGGTCCCCCCAAAATCCATACCAGACCCCTATCCGAGCACGCAGCCCGGCCGGTCAGGAAAGGGGGTGGAGACAAGCGAGCACCCCCCCCGAGCCGTACCAGGCCACGTGCCCTCAACATGGGGGGTGGGTGCTTTGGGGGAAGGGGGTGCCCTTGACACAATATAGCGGTCACCTACTGTCACCTCTCTCCCGGACGAAAAAATTCCAATAATACGAGATAGAGTCTCTTGGGCCCTACACACTCAACATCTAAAAGCTTCTCAGTGTCTCAAGATCATAAGTACAATGGTCTCAACGGCTCCGATGGTAAAGTGGGCTTTGTGGAGGCTACGCCCAGGCAGGTTTTCTCAGGCTGTGGGAGTTAGGAGACAAAAATCTAAGTATTCGTATAACCACAACCATGGGTGAGAGCCTCTTTTGGTGGCTACAGCGCAAGAACCTGCTGAACTGCCATTCCATCATCCCCATCTTCTGGGGTCACAGTCACAACCAATGCCAGTGGTACCAGTTGGGGGGCTCTCTGCGGATTGAACCTTATGCAGGGCAAGTGGAATGCTCATCTCCCTGTGCCAGGGTCGAATGTCCTAGGACTCCGAGCAGCCTGGTGTACTCTCCAGCACTTCTCTCATCTTCTCAAGGGGAAATCGGTGTTATTAAGGATGGACAACACCACGGCAGTCTCCTATGTGAAAAGGCAGGGGGGTACTCGGAGCTCTACTCTTCTCCGGGAGGTCGAACCCATCCTATCATGGGCACAGAAAAACCTGGTGAACATCTCAGTGGTTTTTGTACCAGGGGTTCAGAACTCTCAAGTGAATTTTCTGTCCTGGACTCAGCTGGACAACAACGAATGGTCCCTTCATGCTCAAACCTTCAAGTGGATTCTGTCGTTGGGGGTCAATCCAGAGATAGATCTGTTTGCCTCTCCCTGCAATTTCAAGATGGAGAAATTCTACACACGAAGTCGCTGCAGTCAGGCCTGCGGGATGGATGCCCTGACGGACCAGTGGAGGTTCAGGAGGGCGTATGCCTTCCCTCCACTTCCCGTGATTCTCAAATTCCTTCAGAGTCTCCGAGTGGAAACAGTAGAGGTTGTGACAGTAGCTCCTTATTGGCCCAACAGGCCTTGGTTTCCCCTCCTGGTCCAACTCAGTGTTCGAGATCCCATACCTCTCCCTCTCAGGCCAAACCTTCTCTCTCAGGGTGCAGTCCTGCACCCTTGCCCGGCAGTTCTGAGACTGATGGTCTGGTTCTTGAGAGGAAGAGGCTGGAATCCATTGGGTGTGTTTCAAGTATAACTTCCACCCTCATGAGTGCAAGAAGATCAAGTACGAACAAGGTGTATGGCAGAATCTGGACCAAATTTGTTGATTTCTGTTCATCCTCAAATATATCTTTTGAACATCCAGGAGTCCAGGACATTCTCGGCTTCTTGCAGACTGGCCTTGATCTTCCTTTGTCAATAAGCTTTCTCAGAGTACAAGTATCGGCTTTGTCGGCCTTCTTGGGTACGTCTTGGGCAGTGCATGCATTGATTCATCAATTCTTCCGGGGAGCCTCAAGACTTAAATCCCAAAGAAAGCCTAGATTTCCCAAGTGGGATCTTCCCCTGGTCCTGGATTCAATCTTGGGTTTAAGTATGTCGGGGCCATCCCCGCTCTCTATTAAAGACTTTTCAGCAAAAGTTGCTTTCTTAGTTGCGGTCGCTTCAGCCAAAAGGGTCTCGGAGATTGGATCCTTGGGCTTCAAAGAACCCTTTTTGATGTTTTTTCCAGACTGGGTAGTCCTCATTCCCATGTTGGGGTCTAATCCAAAGGTTACTTCAGTGTTTCATCAAAATCAAGAAATTGTCTTGCCTACCTTCAGGTCACCAGGTTCTAATGATGTTCATCCTCTGGATGTTGGAGAGGCCCTGAAGGAATATCTTCTTATCACTTCCCCCTTCAGATGCTCAGATCATCTCTTTATTTTACACTCAGGTAGCAACAAGAGGAAGAAAGCTTCAACCAGGACCCTGGCCACCTGGATTGTAAGAACTATACAACAAGCATATAAGGCGAAGGGCTTGGCTCCTCCAGAGGCGGTGATGGCTCACTCTACCAGGGAAATGGCAGCCTCGTGGTCAGCGGCTCGGCATGTGGCTCCTGACACTAACTGCAAGGCGGCTTCCTGGTCCTCTATTAATACGTTCATGTCACACTACTGTATTGAACCCGCTTCTTTATCCTCTGTAAATTTTGGTTTAAAGATCTTATCGGCTGATAGATCAAATTAAATGTTTTCTGTTTAAGCATACCCACCAGTGTGGTCGGCTAGTTATTTCCCACACGTAGGCTGCCATGGAGTCTGTCAGGAAAAAGGAAAATTTATTGTCAAATACTTACCGTAATTTTCCTTTCCTGATGGACTCCATGGCAGACAGAGTTCCCACCCATGAGTCATATGCGTAGGCTAGTTACGGAACACCGTGTGGTGTGGTGAGTGTTCATTTATGTGAATGGGGTCCTATAGCATTGGAGAGGAGGCGAGGTCAAACCACACGTAGGCTGCCATGGAGTCCATCAGGAAAGGAAAATTATGGTAAAGCCCTTTCTGGACACCGTTTACAGGAAAAAAATTTTTTTTTGCAAGAAAATTACTTTGAACCCCCAAAAATTATATATTTTTTAAAGCAAAGGCCATACAGATTAAAATGGTGGTTGTTTCGTTTTTTTCCCACACAGTATATGCACAGCGATTTTTCAAACACATTTGTTTTGGGAAAAAAAACACACTTTTTTAACTTTAACGCACTAAAACACACTATATTGCCAAAATGTTTGATGAAATAAAAAAATTATCTTAGGCTGAGTACATGGATACCAAACACAACATGCTTTAAAATTGCGCACAAACGTGCATCGGTGACAAACTACATACATTTTTAAAAGCATTTAAAAGCCTTTACAGGTTACCACTTTAAATTTACAGAGGTCTACTGCTAAAATTACTGCCCTCGATCTAACCTTCGAGTTGATACCTCACATGCATGGTGCAATTGCTGTTTACATATGACGTCAGACCGTCGTTTGAGTTTGCCTTTGCATGAGGGGGCAGGGGTGTTTTTTTTTTTATATCTTATTTTTAAACAGTTTATTTAATTATTTTTTTTCATTTTTTTTGTTATCTCTGGGAATGCAAATATCCCCTATGATAGCAATAGGTAGTGACAGGTACTCTTTTTTTGAAAAAATTGGGGTCCATTAGACCCTAGATCTCTCCTCTGCCCTCAAAGCATCTTACCACACCAAGATCGGTGTGATAAAATGCTTACCCAATTTCCCAATGGCACTGTTTACATCCGGCGAAATATAAGTCATGAAGGAGGTGGACGACATTCCCTCTCACTGCTTGTAAAAGCAGAATGATAAAGAATGATACCGAGATGACAAGATGATACCTAAACTCACAGGCATCATTCTGTTATAACCACTCAAAGTCCAGAAACCTACCACCAGTAGGTTGCTGGTCCTTGTTTGGCATATATTGTATTTTTTTTTCATGCAGCCTGTGAGCTGAAATGCTTCGGCATACAGTATATGCTCTTTTTTTAAACCAGGCATGTCCAAAATCCGGCCCGCGGGCCAATCGCGGCCCGCGGCCCACTTTTGAACGGCCCGCCTGGTGTGCTGTGGAATCAGAGCTGTCAGATGAGCCGGATCCCGACACTGTGTGAAGCTCCGTAGGCTTCAAAAGTGAAAGTAAAGTGCAGAGGAGTGTGCTGTGCTCTCTGCTTCCCCCTACAGTGCAGTACCCGGCTGAATGAGGAAGCTGGAAAGGTACTGTACTGTGCTACAAGCTAGATTCATTTTAAATAGGCTTTATTTATGTGTCTGTATGTATGTGTGTGTGTGTGTGTGTGCATGTGTGTCTGTATGTATGTATGTGTGTGCATGTGTGTCTGTATGTGTGTGTGTGCATGTGTATCTCTATGTATGTATGTGTGTGCATGTCTGTCTGTCTGCATGTGTGTGTGTGTGTGTGCATGTATGTCTGTATGTGTGTGTGCACGCATGTATGTCTGTATGTGTGTGTGTGCATGTATGTCTGTATGTATGTATGTATGTATGTATGTGTGTGCATGTCTGCATGTATGTGTGTCCATGTCGGTATGTATGTATGTGGATGTATGTCTGTTTGTGTGTGTGTGCATGTATGTATGTTTGTGTGTGCATGTATGTATGTGTGCGCGCATGTATGTCTGTATGTGTGTGTGCACGCATGTATGTCTGTATGTGTGTGTGTGCATGTATGTCTGTATGTATGTATGTATGTGTGTGCATGTCTGCATGTATGTGTGTCTATGTCGGTATGTATGTATGTGGATGTATGTCTGTTTGTGTGTGTGTGCATGTATGTATGTTTTTGTGTGCATGTATGTATGTATGTGTGAGCATGTATGTCTGTTTGTGTGTGTGTGCATGTATGTCTGTATGGATGTGTGAGCATGTATGTCTGTTTGTGTGCTTGTGCATGTGTGTATGTATGTATGTGTGTGCATGTCTGTCTGTATGTGTGTGTGTGTGCATGTCTGTCTGTCTGTATGTGTGTGTGTGCATGCATGTCTGTATGTATGTGTGTGTGTGCATGTATGTGTGTCTGTCTGTATGTGTGTGCATGTGTGTCTGCATGTATGTCTGTATGTATGTGTGTGCGTGTGCATGTATGTGTGTGTGCATGTATGTGTGTGTGTGCATGTGTGTCTGTATGTATGTGTGTCTGTATGGATGTGTGTGCATGTACGTCTGTATGTGTGTGTGTGTGTGCATGTGTATCTGTATGTGTGTGTGCATGTGTATCTGTATGTGTGTGTGTGTGTGCATGTAAGTCTGTATGTGTGTGCATGTATGTCTGTATATATGTGCGTGTATGTATGTATGTATGTATGTGTGTGCATGTGTCTGTATGTACGTGTATGCATGTGGCTGTATGTATGTGTGTGCACGCATGTGTCTGTATGTATGTATGTATGTATGTATGTGTGTGCATGTGTATCTCTATGTATGTATGTGTGTGCATGTCTGTCTGTCTGCATGTGTGTGTGTGTGCATGTGTGTCTGTATGTGTGTGTGTGTGTGCATGTGTGTCTGTATGCATGTGTGTGCATGTCTGTCTGTATGTGTGTGTGTGCACGCATGTATGTCTGTATGTGTGTGTGTGCGCATGTATGTCTGTATGTGTGTGTGTGTGCACGCATATATGTCTGTATGTGTGTGTGTGCACACATGTATGTCTGTTTGTGTGTGTGTGTGCATGTATGTGTGAGCATGTATGTCTGTTTGTGCGTGTGTGCATGTGTGTATGTGTTTATGTGTGTGCGTGTCTGTCTGTATGTGTGTGTGTGTGTGTGTGTGTGTGTGTGTGTGCATGCATGTCTGTATGTGTGTGTGCATGTATGTGTGTATGTCTGTATGTGTGTGCATGTGTGTCTGCATGTATGTCTGTATGTATGTATGTATGTGTGTGCATGTGTGTCTGTATGTGTGTGTGTGTGCATGTGTATCTCTATGTATGTATGTGTGTGCATGTCTGTCTGTCTGCATGTGTGTGTGTGTGTGTGCTTGTGTGTCTGTATGTGTGTGTGTGCATGTATGTGTGTGCATGTCTGTCTGTATGTGTGTGTGTGCACGCATGTATGTCTGTGTGTGTGTGCACGCATGTATGTCTGTGTGTGTGTGCACGCATGTATGTCTGTATGTATGTGTGTGTGTGTGCGCATGTATGTCTGTAGGTGTGTGTGTGCATGTATGTCTGTATGTATGTATGTATGTATGTATGTGTGTGCATGTCTGCATGTATGTGTGTGCATGTCTGTATGTATGCATGTGCATGTATGTCTGTTTGTGTGTGTGTGTGTGTGTGCATGTATGTCTGTTTGTGTGTGCATGTATGTCTGTATGTATGTGTGAGCATGTATGTCTGTTTGTGTGTGTGTGCATGTATGTCTGTATGTATGTGTGAGCATGTATGTCTGTTTGTGTGCTTGTGCATGTGTGTATGTATGTATGTATGTGTGTGCATGCCTGTCTGTCTGTATGTGTGTGTGTGCATGCATGTCTGTATGTATGTGTGTGTGTGTGTGTGAGTGTGCATATATGTGTGTCTGTCTGTATGTGTGTGCATGTGTGTCTGCATGTATGTCTGTATGTATGTATGTGTGTGTGTGTGCATGTATGTGTGTGTGCATGTATGTGTGTGTGTGTGTGTGTGCATGTGTGTCTATATGTATGTGTGTCTGTATGTATGTGTGTGCATGTATGTCTGTATGTGTGTGTGTGTGTGTGTGTGTGTGTGTGTGTGCATGTGTGTGTGTGTGTGCATGTGTGTCTGTATGTGTGTGTGTCTGTATGTATGTGTGTGCATGTATGTCTGTATGTGTGTGTGTGTGTGTGTGTGTGTGTGTGTGTGTGTGTGTGTGTGTGTGTGTGTGTGTGTGTGTGTGCATGTGTATCTGTATGTGTGTGTGTGTGTGTGTGTGTGTGTGCGTGTGTATGTGTGTGTGTGTGTGTGTGTGTGTGTGTGTGTGTGTGTGTGTGTGCATGTAAGTCTGTATGTGTGTGCATGTATGTCTGTATATGTGTGCGTGTATGTATGTATGTATGTATGTGTCTGTATGTGTGTGTATGTATGTGTGTGTATGTCTGTGTGTTGTTATGTCTGTATGTATGTGTATGCATGTGTCTATGTGTGTGCATTTGTCTGTATGTGTGTGCATGTGTGTATGTGTCTGTGTGTTACTTTTAATCCAGACACCCCCCTACATTCTTGTAACATCAGAACTGCTTTTGTAGGGCTTGTGTGTGTGATAACAGCCAGGACTTCTGCTCCTCTGAAAAGCAATAAATACACAGATCGCTTTTCAGAGGCATTTGAAAGGCGGTAAAGAGGCATTATGTTGGAATTTAAGGAAGGATACAGTCCGTCCTGAAGCTCTGTATAGCACATGAGTTTTCAGCAAAGCCAATTGAAATAAATAGACAGACTTTTTTTGTACCAGCGTCTGGCCTTATGGGCAACTCGGTATGGTGCTAACAACTGGTCGTTGAGGTCCACCCCTCCCATATAAAGGTTATATTCATGGACATAGAGGGGTTTCTCCACAACACCAGTCGCCATAGTAATTTGGACCGTTGTGTCTGCATGAAGGGAGACAAGAACGAAAACACTCTTCTTATCCCTCCACATATAGCGAGCAAGTTATTTTACTTCAAGCAGGCTCTCTCCCCCAGCCTAAGATGGGAATCTACAAGCCGCTGGGAAAAGCCCCAGCGATTAGATCGCACGGTGCCACATGCTCCAATCTGTTGATCAAATAAGTGACTAAAAAGTGGCACACTCGTGAAATAATTGTCCATGTACAAGTGGTACCCCTTTCCGAATAAGGGTGACACCAAGTCCCACACAATCTTGCCAGCACTTCCTATGTAGTCAGGGCAGTTTGTCGGCTCTACGTGACTATTTCTTCCCTCTTAAACCATAAAACTACATGTATAGCCTGTGGTCCTGTCACATAGCTTATACATCTTGACCCCATATCTGGCACTCTTGCTGGGAAGGTACTGTTTGAATGACAAGCGTCCAGAAAACTTAATCAGGGACTAATCAATAGAGATCGCCTTGCCGTTCGCCTGGCAGTTGGATTTGCGGTGAACTTTGCTCGTTCACGATTTGCCAAACCGGCAGACTTATGCCGCTGTTCGCTGCGGCCATATTCGTTTACATTGTGAAGAACTTTGACCCATGACACATCCATCTTGGGGTACAGGACAGCCAATTGAGACATTTCAGCACATGGACCTACCTTATAAATAGACCTGATCTGGAGGCCATTTTACATTCTGTCTTTTGTCAGTGTAGGGAAATGGCGCTGTGTGGAGCAGGGACAATCAGTCTGTAATCACTAGCTATTAATATTATGTCCACAAAAGTCCTTTTAAGGACTGGTGTAGGTGTACAGTATATAGGGTTGCAATACACTTATAATATACTTTCTTTCAAATATAGAAAGCATATTATAGTGCACTGCAGTGCTGACCGATTCTGCAGCTGTCTTGACATCTGTAGTGACTGACACTCCCCGTGATCGAACCTTGCCACAAACGCCAACCCCTCTCCAAACCTGGCCCCCATTAACAAATGACCAGACTATGTTTGGAGTAAATGGCCATCCGGCCTTGATTTATTAACCAAAATATATACATATCAATATAAACTTTCCATAAATAACTTTGTAAATGTATAAAACCTCCCATTTGTACTGTATCATGGGTCATTAGCATACCCAAGAACCTACTGGTCACTGCGCACTACATCAGTCATTTCTTTAACCTCTTGACCTCCAGACGGAATCCCCTGTCTCAGAGGCTATACCCAAACCAGTGCAGGAACCCACCCCTTTTACCCTTGCCGGTTAACCCCATGTAACCGGGAAGTAAAGATCCAACCACCCCCATCCCCACGGATGAGTACAACATATTCTCTACCTGCACCACTTAACCTCTTCAACTGACCCCAAAAACTGCCACAGCTTGAAAGGTGGTAAAGCCTTACCCTTTCGAGCATCGCCACACACACAACCCACGCTGAATCCCCTCCTGGAGGCCCAAAGCCCACAAGTCCATCCCAACATCATTTAAATGGACCCCATCACTCCTCAAATACCTCCAAGTCTCAATCTTCAACTCCCGATGGTGAATAGCCAGGCCCCCATTCCTGATAAAAAATCTACTTACTTCCTTATTAACCTTTACCCTGGCCCTGTCCACCTTTTTATCCTGCTGACCATGTCCGACCACACCAATACCATCCCCAGGTAGGAAGCCTTTAACTGAAAGAAATCGCACTTTATATCCCTGATAAAGTCCCTCATGGACCTTGCCCCCATGTCATTGCCCCCCACATGTAGAAGCAAGACGTCTGACGGCCGGTCCAGGCGAGAGAATCTATGCACCTCACCCAAAACCCTGTTCCACCGCATACCAGGGACCCCGATCCCCCGAACCTACGTATGAATGGCACAGAATCCATACCAAGGCAGCTTCATAACATGCAAACAAGAAAATTTAAATACACGGAAACAACCTGACGTCCGCATAACCAATAGCCCCCCAACCCCTTCCAAACCAACAACCCTCATGCCAACAGTTGCGGACGAACATACAGCCTAAACCTCTTGGAATCCCACCTCCCAATTCTCCTGACCGCCTCCGAGCTTAGCCCGGCCCTGGACGCCTTGGTAGCCGCCCCAATGCGGAAGGAGTGGGATGAAAAGTCAAACCCCGCTTCCGCCACACACTTCTTAAGGACCGCACTGAACTGGAATTTAGACAGAAAAAAACCATCCACATGCATGAAAAAGGGGCCCGTGACCCGCAGCCTCAGGTGCAAAAAAGCCTCCACTGCCCTTACTGGGCAGATGCCTATCTCGGCAATTATTCCCACCTCCACAACCACCCCTTTCTCCTCCTGGTCTGTTTTTGACCATCGTAACCAAATCCTAACCACGTCTTGGCCCGGCTCGACATTGCCCACCTGCAGACCCCCATGCTTATGCCTGGCCGGATGAAACAGTTCACTAATTCTGAAAGCCCCGAAAAAGGTTAAGGAAAAAGCCACCTGAAATAGGACCTGCTTGTAAATAGAACTACAGACTGTCCCTACCACTCGACACAGGCCGCGGAGCACATTAAAGGAAACTGGACGCCTCCCATCCCTCTGCCTATATGCCTTCTGGTAACCTTTTACTGCCTGCCTCAGCCAGAACTCTTTCGTAGAGTCCCGGAGCCCTTCCCCTTTAAACAGAAAGGCCAACTCCGCAAACTTTCTTTCAATAGAGGCTGCCGAAACTCCCCTTTCCATTGCCTTGCTAAGGAAGTAGAACACAGCTTGAGCCATGCCCGCATCACCCAGGGCCATGCCGATCGCTCCTAGGCATTTCGACCATTTCTGCCATACCCTCGAATAGGTCTTCCAGGTAGCCCTACTCACAGACAATTCAATCCACCTTGTTGCGGCTCAAACGCTATGCTCCAAATCCACACCGGGCAGCTGATCCCGTGACGCTCTGCCTCTGGTGCCAGTCCCTGGAACCTGTCCTACTGAAAACAAGACAGAGCGTCAGCCAACGTGTTGTCAACCCCCGGCAGGTGCACAGCATAGATGAAAGCATTCACCTGTAAGCAACACAGAACCAAATGGCGTAAAAGCCTGACCACTGGCCCAGAGGCTGCTGACCACTTGCACCACCACTAAGTTGTTGCAATTGAAGCGCACCTTCAGGTTCCGAAAGGACTCCCCCCAGATTTCCATGGCCACCACAATGGCAAATAGTTCCAAAAGAACCAGGTTCTTCAAGAACCCGGCATCCACCCACTCTAAGGGCCAATGTTCTGCGCACCATTGTCCTTTAAAGTAGGCCCCGATGCCCGTGGACCCCACAGCATCCGTAAACAATTCCAGGTCCCAATTACTAATTGGACCTGACATCAATAGGGCCCGCCCATTAAACAATGCCAGGAACTCCTGCCATAGCCTCAGGTTGTCCCTGTGGTCCTGCTTCAGGGTCACATAATGGGTAGGGGCCCGGACAACCGCAGTAGCCGAGGCCGGCCGGCAGCAGAAAATCCGCCCCATCGCAATAATCCGACACGTGAAATTGAGCTTGCCTAACAAAGATTGCAACTGACGTAGTTGCAACTTACGAACCCCGACGGTCCCTCGTATTTCCTCTTGCAGCATTTCCAATTTGTCCAAGGGCAGCCTGCATTCCTTGCGATCCCCAAGAAAGTGATACAGGCCGTGGGCCCTTCCATCTTACCCGGTGCCAGCGGGACACCGAAGCGCCCTGCCAGGTCTTGCAGCGTTCCCAATAGAACTGCGCAAACGTTCGTGCCCGCTGGGCCAACACATAAAAAGTCATTCAGGTAGTGAATGACCGAGTTGATGGCCGACACATCCCTAACCGCCCACTCCAAAAAGGAACTGAACTGCTCAAAGAGGGCACATGAAATCGAACAACCCTTGGGCAGGCAGTGGTCCACATAAAACCCCCCGAAAGCTATCCGGGTGCAGTGGTAAGAGTTGGAAAGCCGATTCGATGTCCGACTTGGCCATCAGCGTCCCCTGGCCATAACGCCGGACCCACGACACAGCTGCGTCGAAGGAAGTGTATGTTACCGCACACTCCTCCGGCGCAATGGCATCGTTAACCGAGCCCCCTTTAGGGAAAGACAGGTGGTGGATCAACCTGAACTTGTTGGGCTCTTTTTTCGGGACAACCCCCAGCGGAGAGACCAAGTTAGGGAGAAAAGGGCCAGCCTTGCGTCCCACGCGACCTCTTTGCCCAACTTCTCAGTAACCACCGCCGAATACTGCAGTGCCGACTTCAAATATTTGGCCAAGGGTGGTGCCGACGTCAAAGAACAAGGAATCCGGAACCCTGAAGTAAACCCCACCTCCAACAATTGCACCCCCGCCCTGCCGGGGTATCTATTGAGGAAAGGCCGCATCCTTTCCACCCGAATCAAAGTCGTCCCTTTTATTAACAGAATCTCCGGGATGCCCTTTTCCTTTCTTAAAGCAAATGTGTGTGACCCCCCCCCCCCGCAGCCGGAGCACATGTGCTTGAAATGTCAGTTCGATGCAAACTTACACGTGCCCTTGTTGAACTGCCAGCAATAACCCCATCGCTTTTCAGTCGGTTGTCCTGAGGTTGCTGAACCTCCGACCCCCATCTGAAAAAACTGGCTAGGAGCCCTCGCCACCGTCATCAACTTCATCCGTAAGCTAATGTCCTTGTGGTCCCAGCAAATCGACAGTCGGACTGCCATCCGTTGACGAAATTGCTCATCGTACCGGAGCCACACCGTACTGCCATACGTCCTGTGCGCCTCACTAATGGCCTCCAGATACACGAACGCCGAGCAGTGTTCTGCCGTTTTTTCTCCCACAACGCCCGCCAAAATGGCAAATGCCTGCAGCCAATTGGAGAAGGTACGAGGGATTAACCTGTACCTCTGCTTCTCCTCGACCTCCTTCTTCCTCTCCTCCGGCTTCACCCTATCCAGGTTGAATTTCTCCAGCGGTAGCAGGGGGAAAATCTCGATGTACTCACCCTTCCAAATCTTCTCCTTCATCTCTGACTTCAAGTGTGCTCCCAGTGGGCCCTCGAAGCAGACGTATACCTCACTCCTCGCCGAATCCGCTAGGATGCCCTTCTCGCCAGCCTTTTTCCGAAGTCCCCTCAGCCGTGGGGGCAGACGATTTTGTCGGTGTCTCCCCTCTGCTACCTGTGCCCCAGGGAGATGGTACCCCACTAGACGCTACAGCCGCGGCAGCAGCCTGTGTCCATGCTTGGGCCGGCCCACTTGTCCCTCCCACCTCAAACCTCTGCACCAGCTCCTTGAGGCCCAGTAACAGCCCCCCTAGACCCCTCCTGCCCCATCCTCACCTCTGTAGCCCCCGCTGGCGGGGGGTAGCCTACCAACCCTGCAGTTTCGACCCCCCCACCCGCAGCTGGCAACCCCTGCGAACTACCCCGACCCAACATATCATGCAACAAGGAACAAATGGTAAGAGAAGAGTTACACTCACCAGGCCGCCCAGGACCAGGCCCCGCAGCCACCTCCCGTGGACCCACCGCTGACTCCAATCCTCGATCCTCACCTCCGTCTGACTCAGAAAATTCTCCCTCCGATTGTCCACTGTCGCCAGTGGCTGTGTTCCAGTAGTGGGACGCCCAGATGGGCCAGCTCCAAAGACCAAGGGCCTATGGTGCTGAGCTCTAGAGTCCCGGGCCCCCCTCCCACCAGCCCTGCCCTCCTGTCTGGGAGAAGGGCTCCTGTGCCTGCTGTTTCGCTAACTTCTCACCTCTTCTGCCCCCACAGCGACCCCTCCAGGGTCCTGGCTTTCAGCCCGATCACTGCTAGAGCGCCTGGGACTGGGGGCCACCCCGACGGGCCGGACCCCCACCCGCTGGGTCACCAACCCACAGCTGTCCATTATCCTCAGCTCCCTCTGCTGCCACCACCTGGTCAAGGCACTGCCGCCGTGCAGGGGGCGCCGAACCCTGAGAGGTTCCTGGCCCCCCGCAACTGTCCCCTGTCCTCTCTTCCTGGCCCCACTCCTCACAGTGTACCTGCTTCTCCCTTCCCCCAATGGGGTGGAGGCTGGGGTCTCCATCTGAGGTGCCATCTGCGTGTGATAGACCAGTGGCCCCCCAAAACGACAGATTGAAGCGGGGTGTTATATACCTTCTTCCACATATACTGCACTTCTCTAGAGACTTTTGTCACAGCGTCATTTAAAAGATGACAGGCAGCGGAAGAGGCAGGCCCTTCCACAGGGGTGGTAGGGCAGGAGCAACAGGCTTGAGCCAAAGTGGGAAGCTGTATTCAAGTACGTCAAAGGACGCACCAGACTTTGTTGAGTGGCTCACTCAGCCTTCTGTGCCCTCTTAAGGGATATTTAGCTACATAGTTAGTAAGGTTGAATAAAGACACCAGTCCATCTAGTTCAACCTGAGTGGTGTCTACAATTGTCCCTATCCATGTACATTGCACACTGACATCATTCCCTACCCTCAAGGAGCCCACAATCCAAGGTCCCCATTCATATACTAGGGCCAATTTTGGACAGAAGCCAATTAACCTACCTGCATGTCTTTGGAGTGTGGGAGGAAACTGGAGTACCCGGAGGAAACCCACGCAGGGAGAACATGCAAACTCCAGGCAGGTAGTGTCGTGATTGGGATTCGAACCAGCGACCCTTTTTAATGTTAGGTGAGAGTGCTAACCACTACACCACTGTGCCGCTCTAGTTTAACCATTTTCATTCTTTAAGAAAATCGGTTTCCATTTTGTGTCTCTCTAACATCCACTTCACAAATAGACATGCTCAAATTTTGCTAATCTAGTTTGTTTCTCATGTTGCTGTTATCTTCTTTCAGTTGTTTTGTTTCTTGGAAAGCACATGATTTTGAGGGATCACTAGTTTCACTTTTATTGTAGGCTGTACTTGTATATGATTGGATAATCTGTATGACATGTTCAAAGGGCGGTACTTTCTGAAAGCCCCCTTTAAATATTCACACCAAAGAATAAAGATTAGATTTGCTCGGAGAGACTTTGTTGTTTTGTGTCATTGCCTCAATGGGCTAATCTCCCAGGCCTGTGTGGTTGATTGGACAGCGCACTTTAACAGACATGAAGGGTTTAAAAATCACCTCTAGACAATCTACATTCCCTTCACCCTCCTCATCCTCTCGATCTGCACCCTCTTCACTCTCTGCTGTGTGCACCCCCAAAGACACTACCACCAACACCACCACCACCACCATATACCCTCACAGGAATTATTTTCTGATCCATCACAAGACATTTCCAATATCGCAGCCATTGTTGGCATTGGATCAGGAAGAGGAGGTAGCAACAACCGCTCAGCAGTCTGACGACAGTTCCCAGATCAGCCCAAGGAGGTTGGTCCCCGCTGTTGCTGCCTACTCCGAGATCTCTAATTATAGTGGTGGGGAAGGTGACGTTGAAGATGACGTGTCTAGGGACGTCACGTGGGGGCCCACAAGAAAGGAAGAGGAGGGGAGTTCAGAGGGAGAGATGGACCAGCAGATAGGGAGGAGAAGCAGGCGGAACTTACATTGCACAGGAGGGACAATCCAGACTACTAATGTATCAGGAGCAAGGCCTCAACCATGTAGGTCACATCTGGCGCTCCCAGAATGCCGGCACACGGCTCCACAGTTTGGGCTTTTTTTAATGTGTCCGCTGCTGACAATAGTGTTGCCATCTGCAGCCTTTGCAGTCAATGCATAAGTCGCTGTAAGCCCAACACTCACCTAGGGATGACCGCCTTAAGAAGACACATGATCTGCCATCACCGAGCCCAGTGGGAGCAACGCCGTCAGAACCCACAAAGCCACACTCCAAGCTCTTACCGTCCAGCCTCTTCTACTTTTCCTTCTCCTCTTTCTTCAGAATTGTCCTCCACTTCACCTTCCATCATGTCGTCCTCACGTTTTTCTGGAAAAAGGCAGGCTTCTGTGGGCCAAATGTTCAAGCATAAAAAAATGATGACGCCGGATAACCCTCTTGCCCAACGGTTGACCGCTGGCTTGTCAGAACTGATAGCCCGCCAACTACTGCCCATATAAACTGGTGGACTCAGAGGCCTTTCCAAAATTTGTGGCCATTGGAACACCACAATGGAAGATCCCAGGAAGGAAGTATTTCTCACAGAAGGGCATCCCAGAGCTATATGGCCATGTTCAGCGGCAAGTGAATGTATCTCTGGCACACAGTGTCGGTGCCAAGATACATCTGACCACAGACACGTGGTCTAGCAAACACAGGCAGGGAAGGTATATAACTTTTAATGCCCACTGGGTGAACCTTCTGAAGGCCGTCAAGCATGTAACCCGTGGCATCCGTGTAGATTTGGTTTTACCGCCACGGATTGCACGCAGGCCTACCTCTTCTTCTCCTCCTCCTACTCCATCCTCCTCCCTCTCCTCCTCGGCTGACTCCTCCTTTTCCTCTGCTAGCGTCTCTTCCGCTGCGCCGCCCAAGATCCCTAGAACCTATTCTACATGCCAGGTGAGACGTTGCCATGCTGTGCTGCGTCTGTTGTGCCTAGAAGCCAAGAGCCACACTGGCCCTGCACTCCTTTCAGCTTTGCGTTCACAGGCAGATCAGTGACTAACACCGCTCAATTTGGCAGTTGGTAAAGTGGTGTGCGACAACGGTGCCAATCTGTTTAGTGCATTGAAACAGGGCAAAATTACACATGTGCCATGCATGGCACATGTCTTAAACTTGGTCGTGCAGCGATTCGTTGTCAAATACCATAGGGTCCAGGACATCTTGCGGCAGGCAAGGAAAATCTCATCCCATTTCAGAAGATCTTACACGACCATGGCTCGCATTGCTGACATTCAGCAGTGACACAATCTGCCGGTCAGACGTCTTATTTGTGATTGCCCGACGCGATGCAACTCAACCTTCTATATGCTTGAAAGGCTGCTCCAGCAGAAACGTGCAGTTAACGACTACCTGTACGAACTCTGTGGCAGAACAGGTTCTGGGAGCTTGGCTTTTTTTCACCACGCCAGTGGCTGCTCATGCGCGACACATGCAGATTTCTGCGGCCATTTGATGAGATCACCAAACTGGTCAGTCGCAGCCATGGCGCCATCTGTGACATCGTACCTTATGCCTTCTTTATGGAGTCCATTGTGTCGTCTCATTGATCAAGCCGTGGAGGAGCAGGAGCAGGAAGATGACGAAGTCGCAATGCTGGATGAATTCCGAGGGGGGCTACTCTATCTGAGACAAGTCAACAACAGGAGTCTGAAGAGGAGTCAAAGTAGGATGGTGACGGGCGGATGAGAAGGAGCAAGAAGCGCATGCTTTAAACCTTTCTGGGATCCCTGTTGTTGTCCGTGGATGGGGGGAGGAGAACGAGGAGGACGACATTATCATGGATGATGAGCAGGAGCCAGGCCACCACACCGCTTCCAGTTTAGTGCAAATGGGGACCTTCATGCTCCAGTGTTTTAACAGGGCCCCCTGTATAAAAAGTATAAAGGTCAAGGACCAGTACTGGGTGGCAATGTACTTAGACCCCCGTTACAAACACAAAATGGTGGATATGTTACCACCATCACAGAGGGCTGTCAGAATAGAGCACTTACAGGCCTTGCTTAGAGAAATGCTGCATTCTGCTTTTGCGTGTGCTGGCAGAGGAATTTCCACTCCCAGAGAAAGAGTTGCGGGTACCAATCCAACAGCGTCTGCAAGAAGAGGGCGTTTTGAAGATGTGTTGATCACTTCTGATATGAGATCATTTTTTCAGCCGACCCATCGTCAGGTGTCATCCGGATCCAGCATCAGGGAATGCCTAGACCGACAGGTGTCCGACTACATCGGGTTAATGGCCTATGTGGACGCTCTGAGAAGTGATGAACCCCTGGACTACTGGGTGGGCACGCTTGACCTCTGGCCAGAGCTTGCACAATTTGCAATGGAACTGTTGGCTTGCCACTCGTCCAGTGTCCTGTCCGAAAGGATGTTCAGCGCAGCAAGGGGGATCGTGACCGATAAGTGCACTCGCATAGCTCACGACAATGTTGACTACCTCACATTTATAAAAATGAATGAGGCATGGATCTCAGAGGAATTCAACACATGTAACCAGTAGACCATGTATATGCATAACTCTATAAACGATTTATATAATCTAGCACACGGACCTTTTTTCTACCTTTGGCTCACAAAAAAAGCCCACGTACTATATGCCCATACCCTCCTGTTTGAAAAGGTTGAGCGGTGTCATATTTTTGGGTCCTGCAGTGAGTTGCTGGTGTCAGTGCTGGTGTCAGTGCTCTCTATCTTGGTGCTGGTGTCAGTGCTCTCTATCTCAGTGCTGGTGTCAGTGCTCACTATCTCAGTGCTGGTGTCAGTGCTCACTATCTCGGTGCTGGTGTCAGTGCTCACTATCTCGGTGCTAGTGTCAGTGCTCACTATCTATCGCGGTGCTGGTGTCAGTGAGGGAGATAGCAGCAGAGAAGCCAATCAGCAGGCAGTGCCAGCACCATGGCTGAGGATCAGCACTGGACTGGCACCTCTGGACCACCGCAGTGGAGCTTTGCATAGGTGGGGGTAAGGGCCGGGCAGAGGGAGGGGTCAGGGGCTCAAGTACAGGTTGGCACACTGGGACACTGGCACAGGACTGCGCTGCCCTGGCTGTGGCACTGATCATCTCCTGCACCCCCTTCATAGCCTGGCCTGACCTTGCCTCTCCTCCATGGCCTGCATGCGCTCCTGAATTGACAAAATTTCACAGATAAAAAAAGAATGCTTGTCATTGTCAATCCCAGATTCACTTAATACTTCTGGTATGTCAGTGTCCATGTTGTGGGACTATGTGTGCACAGCTAGTAAGTATTTTGTGGCTGAAAATATGACCTGGAGGTTTTTTAGGTTCCCCTGCCATTAAAATAAATGGGGCCTGCCCAACGTCCCGTCGGAAGTTCGACCATCACTACTCATCAACACAGACAACTTGATGGGGAGTAAACAAGTCTGCAAAACGTTGAAGTGATTTACGAGGGGCGAATTTTGTAGAGCCGATCGTATCCAGTGTCTCCATGAGGACGATAGAGTTCATTGTTTTGAAGTACATGAACAGCAAGATCTGCTCGTATCATGCCCTTGCCATGGAAGCAGAGAACAGGGTCGCAGGGCAAAAGGGGCATCTGCCCTGGGTCCTGTCATTGTTGTGGGGCCCAAAGCAGCTGCCTCATACTTGCCAACTACCCCAGTTTAAGTTCCCTTGTCCCTTGAAGTTTTAGTCCTGTGCTGTGTCCCGAAAATCTCAGTGTAAAGTGCTGCTACTGATGCTGCGTTTACATGTAAATAAATGTAAATAACCTTAATTCATATGTAAATAGCGGCAGCATTTTTATGTAATTAATTGAGGTCGGTACCATTAATATTTAAATTAATATTTAAATAAAAGCGGTATTCATATGTATCATGCCCCTTTGCAGTGAGGAGATGATGTGCTATACCAATCAAGCAGAAATCATGTTCTGTAACCTCTAATGTGTGCTGTAACATCTAGCAACCAGTCAGTAAGTGGTAATGATATGCTGTAACCTCTGGTAACCCATCACAATCACTGCCTGATCTGATACAGTAAACTGATATTTATTGTATGTCTCAGAGCAGGTGGAGAGCGAAATTGCATGGAGGGGGAACCAAGAAAATCTTTGCCCAGGGTGCAATCAATATTAAAGACGGCCCTGGCAGAGAAAACGGGCATATGGTGAATTGGGTCAGTGAACCAATATGACGGCAACTCACTCTTTTTGGTTATGCCCCTGAGGAGGGAAAGACCCAGAAAGGTCTTAAATTTGGAAACCGTAATTGGTTTCTAATCTCTGGCAAGGGAGGACTGGGGAATAGTGGCGATGTGTTGATTTGGAAACCGTAATTTGTTTCCAATCTCCGGCAAGGGGGGACTGGGGAATAGTGGCGATGTCTTTGATTTGTACAAATTGCTTTGGTCCACAATAGATCTATAGAGATCTTTGGTGAAAAACAGTGAATAAAAATCAAGTGACATAAAATCAACTGTTTCCACCTGAATCCCGGGTTGGCCAGTGAATGGGGAAAGTACGGGTGCTGCAGAAGTGGGGGGTTCCCAATTAGGATTGGTGAATTCTGCAGGAAGGGCACTATGGGCTTGACAGGCCTGTCTTTGTCTTCTTGGTGGCAGCGGGACACTACTTGTGCTTGCCACCTCACCAGCTTGAACTGCACTTATGGGACTCGCCACATCACCAAGTGTTAATGCAGTACTGGATATACGACCAGGGTGCACTAGGCCTCTGGTGCTTGCCAGTTCACCAGAAAGAATAGCGGCGCTAGTACTTCTCTGCTCCATACGAGAGTCCTGCAGTTCTTGCACCTCAACAGCAGAAGAAGATAAGGGTCTGGTATGCCTGACTTTGGCAGGGATCACAACTCCGTCATCAGAGCCATCTGCCATGGAGCCGCTGTCATCTACAGGATCGTATTCTGAGCCTGAATCTGACAGATGAGTGACTTCCTCTTCGCTATCTTTCATGCTCAGAAACCTGTAGGCCTCTTCACTAGTGTATCTTCGATTTGACATTTTGGGCTCTAAATTTAGTGGTACACTAGAGAGACTCACGGGCAAAAAAAACTCCTAGGCTGTCAGCGACTGTATCAAAATGCTACCAAAAAAACTGTTAGTGATCACAGGGATCAGGCCTGACTCTGCGAACGCTGCAGTTATGTGTTTAGTGTTTTGTAAGTGACAGTGATCGATCAATCGATACTGCACTTGGATGGGCTGGACTGGGCGGAGGGGCAAAATGCAGATGCTAGCAGGTATCTGGGCTGATCCCACTAACACTGCGTTTTTGGGAACCCTAAACTGCTGGGGATGCTAGTATATATCTGATCTGATACTATACCCCTAAGAGAGGTGTATGCTGCATGCGTGGGTTTTAGCGGTACTGGCACTAACCTAACACTGCCTGGGGTGACGCAGGCAATGTCAAGTGACCCTAAAACCTAACTTATATAACCCGCCGGGTGATCAGGGGGTTAAACTTTAATTAGGTAATAAACGACGGGTGCCTTGACACTATAAAAAAATAACTAACCAGCATCACCCGTAACAGTTATACTGTGATCATTGGTGAAAGGTTTAGCTAGGGGGTAATCAGGGGGTTAAAACCTTTACTAGGTAGTATATGGGGGTACCTGACGCTATAAAAAGCTGACGGCAAACCTAAATACTTACCTGCCTAACTAGCATCACCTGTGACACTAATACAGCGATCAGAAAAATGATCGCTTAGTGACACTGGTGACGGGGGTGATCAAGGGGTTAAACCTCTATTGGGGGTTAGGAAGGTACCCTAGACCTAAAGGGGCCTAACACTAACTGCCCTACCACTTATAACAGTCACAAATGACACCAATGCAGTAATCAGTAAAAAAAAAATGCTACTGGTGTAACTGTGACAGGGGGTGCAGGGGGGCGATCTGGGGGTGAAAAGTGTGTTGTGTGTTCTACTGTTTGTGTAGTGTTGGTGAAAAGTCACATTGATGTCTTCTCTCCTCAGCGCCGGACGAAAAGACTGACCCAAGGGGAGATGACATCACTTCCTCTGCTCCTGATTACAGGAGCAGAGGTAGCATTCCATTCGTCAGGAGCGATCGCGAGGGGGTGGCCATGAATCAATGGCCTCCCACTCAGTACGGATCGCTCCTGAATGGAATCTGACCACTGCAGGGACATACAGGTAGGCCCATATGCCTGCCCGTGTCATTCTGCCGATGTACATCGGCTTGCGGCGGTCGGCAACTGGTTAAGGGTATACAACCTCGGGACAGGAAACCAAGTATTAAGTCATCACCAGATGGCATTTCCATTCTGGTAACCTCACGACAGCTATGTCACAGAGGTTATTTACATTATAGGCATGTATAACATTATAATGATAAACTGTTTAATAATTAAATGATATTCATCTATCCTCCTACTAACACACCCCTATCCCCATCATGATTGGACAAGATATTTTGTATATAAACTGTGCCCACTCAAATAAAGCCGGACATTGTCTTTGAACTAACTCTGTCGTAGTATCTGTTTATTGTTATTGTCTGCCAGTACTGGGGGTTTCAAAGAGTGTCTTGCAGTATTAACCCTTGGCCAGACCGTGTGTTACCTGGAGTTCCTGTATATCCACTTCACATACATATGTATAACTCAACATTATCATATCTTTTACTGATTTGTATCACTAATCTTGGCATCATACGAATCTGCTA
The DNA here is from genome assembly GCF_037356315.1 of Lithobates pipiens. Taxonomy (NCBI): domain Eukaryota; kingdom Metazoa; phylum Chordata; class Amphibia; order Anura; family Ranidae; genus Lithobates; species Lithobates pipiens. The sequence continues at coordinate 144,651,342 of NW_027507791.1, forward strand.
ATCTGACTACTAATCTGATAACTCTATCTCTTCCTTGGGGTCATCTTCCTCAGTTCTAACTGGCATTGTAGTAATCCTTGTATTTTACATTTAGCACACCTGAAATTAAACAAATAAACAAGCAGTCCTATAACGATGATTCCTATGAGGACAAAAAAATATCTGTTGAAGCCATAAAATGTATTTTCACCGTAATAGAACAATTGTGATATTTCTAGACATACAGGGAGGCCCGGAAAAGAAGGCAAAGACAGAGGTGAAAGGCTGGGCATGACTAAGGCTAGGGGAAGCAACTACAGGGTTAAAATGTACAGGAGGAGAGAGCGGTGTAGAGCAGTGGAAGAAGAAAGGAGGAGGTGGAGTGGTGTAAAAGGAGGGGGAGGAGTCGGGAGAAGTTGGCTGGAGCAGTGAGACGGCAGCCGGTGGTGAGAGAGGAGCTTGCGGGGGGGGGGGGGGGGGGCGGGAAAGTACGAGCGGCCTGCATTTCCTTAGACATTGAGCGGAGGTCTTCTGGTGGTATGGCAGACGTGAATGCCCTATTAAGGAGCTTGCGAGCGGCAGCAGCATCACGCTGGACAGATTGGCTGCAGACCCAGGTGGCGGCCATCATGCGGGAGGCGGCGGGGGGGCCAACAGTGGGGGGGGAATGCACACCCCACGCTCTGAGGTCCAGGCCTCCGGAGCGCTTTTCACCTGGCCCCTCCACCAGAGCCCAGTGCCCTCCTAGGAGCCCGGTAACTGACCCACGGGCCCCCCCGGCCAAACGGTCAGCTGCAGCGGTGCCAGGGCGGTCCGGGCAGAATCCTCAACCTTGGCAGGGCTCGGGGAGTGGGGTCTTGGAGACGGATGGTGCCCGCTCCCCACCAGTGAGGGCAGTAGCGAGAGGGAGACCGGTTCCCCCTTCCACAGTGGAGTTTTCAACACAGGGGGAGACCCGGCGAGGAGGGGCAGTGTCACGCCTGTGAGGCAGCTACCAGATGCTGCGGGCAGGTCCAATGAGATGTGGGGAGGAAGATCCGCGAGAGAGGGCAGAGGAAGGCCTACGGGGCTGCGGTATCAGCAGCAAGGACCAGTTCGGTGAGTACAGCTGAGGAGACAAAAGTGGTGGAGGCTGTGGCAAGGGTCGATGGGGTTAGGCTGGCAGACGCTGCGAAGTGCAAAGTATATGTGTGTTACGAGGGACCGTTGGGAGCACATCTGAAACAGGAGGCGAGGGACAAGATTGGTAAGGGTGAGTATGTGGAAATGCCTTCCCTGCTGCCCCTCAAGAAGTTTAACCTGGATAGGGTCAAGCCCGATGACTCTAAGCCCTTGTACACACGGTCGGAGAATCTGTCAGAATGAGTCTTATCGGACCGTGTCGTTGGATAATCCGACTGTGTGTGGTATGCATCGGACTGATTCCGTCCGAATCTCAGTCCGACCCAATTTTCCAACATGTTGGAAAGATTTCCCGACCAAATGGGCCGGACGGATCTAATCTGATCATGTGTACAGCATTTTCATCGGACCAAGTGCCACGCATGCTCACATTCAAATTCCGACACGGAAGCACTCGTTCACGTAAAACTACTGCTCGTAAGCGATATAGCACATTCGTCACGCTGAAATGTTAAAAAATCAGTCATCAAGCGCATTCTCTTGCTTTTTACAATGCTGCAAGAACCAACTTCTTTTGATGCTCATAGTCACACACACTTCTCCCGAACGGATTTCATTACTCTTTTTTAACCATTTCAGCAATACAATTTTAGTTTAAGTCAAATCTACACAATGTTTGTTTTATTTTTATCTTTTGGATTTTTTTGGGGGGGGGGATTCCCTAAAAATCTCCTTGAAAGACACTGCTCATTTCTCCTTTTTTGAACTTTTTATTTTTGGGTGTAAACTTACAACAACAACATTATTGTATTTTTTAGATTTAATTTTTGAAACTACAGGAGGTTGTTTAGTGTTGGTACCCCTTGTTATTTATTTCACTTTGTATTTTGGAAATGTACCTGCCTGCTCACAAATAAACTCTACTTTTTAAAGGAAAACACATTACACAAGTATTTCATCAAACAAAAATAAAATTTATTTTTTTTTGCTTGAAAATAAAACTAGGAACGCAGCACTGGAGAAACTTATTAACTTTGGTGCAGCCTTTGGCCCCCAGGGCAGACATGAATAAATAAAAACAAAAAAAAATTGGTGGCCTGAGGAGTACATATCTCAGGGAGAGAAGTCTGCTCCTGAAGTCCTAGAGAGCAGTAAATTCAGATGCCCTTTCTGTCCCCAGGATGGTGATCTTGAAGAGGCTGCATCTTCTGGCACACCAGACTCATCCCAGGCCATCACTCTCTGGTCTTCCTTTGGGACTTCCCACCAGGCATCCTTCCAGGCTGTGGCTGGGCTCCTGTAGCTGGGGCAGGAGGAGGAGGAGGGCGTTGGTGGACCTCCTGGCTGCCACTTGCCACAGCCTCCCCCGACTGAGGTCTTCCTGTGTATGAAAAGGGGACATAGTTTTAGTTTTTTGATCATCAATCACAACATTTTGTGCTCCTGGCTTTTGCTATTTGACTGTTACCAAATAGAACAGACTATCATTCTGACACCAGCATTTCTTTCCCGTACCAATCATTTTTGGTCACTACTGTCTATTGAGATGTAAACCACTTGTAGAAATCTCAACTTACTGATCAATAAGAACATCTAGTTAACATCATTAAATGTAACACAAGAAATATGTTCAACAATGCAATACCTGTCTCAAGCTGGGCCCCACCACATGGTGCTGCCTGGAAGGCCCAGGTTGGTCATCAGAAGCCTCAGCTGAGGGTGAAGGATGCCTTGGAGGAAGCATGGAGAGTGGTGGCCTGAGTGGTGGCCTGGGTACCCCCTGGTCTAACAGAAAATGCAGCCTGTCAAAGTGCACCATCCTGGGGTAGTAAACAGCATCTGGATCTCCTGCTCTCAAGGAACTCCAGGTGCTTCTTTCTCTCCCTGAAATATTTAAGCTTCATGGTCACAATTTTGCGATTCAGATATGTCATGTCTGCCGTGGGGACCCTGATCTGCACCAAAGCAAGCAGTTTCTCCAGTGCTGCGTTCCTCTTGGATCTATCATAATAAAATTTGTTGTGGAACTGCCACAGGCAGGGCATCTCCATGTATAGCTCGAGGAAGAGCCCCATAAAGTTGGGATTGGTGAATGGGTCAATTTTTTCTGCAAGACACAACACAAGACAAACCCTCAAATACTAATAATGCAATTTAAATCACTCCTAATCTTGTCCCAACAGCGGCCTAGATACAAGCAGTCTAGTCTAGTGAAGCACAAAGTTAAAAATGTTACCTTCGTTTCCACGTTCGCCGCGTCCGTGACTCACACTCTCCTCCCAGATCGTACGGACGATACACATGTGTGGCGTTTTATATACAGTGCGCATGCGTGAAACTCCGCCCGCCCCTGACATTCTTTCCAGACTATTCCCCGCCCCTTCGCTTCCCGCGCAGTGGGGAGAGCACATGGCGGAGAGAACGCAAGTGTGCAATAATAGTTCCACTAACAAGGAGGAGGATGAGGAAAGCCCGGAGCCTGAAACGTCCCGATCCAGGAAGACAAGATTTAAGGCCTCAAATATGTCTTTTGGAGAGATGTTGGAGATGGTCGACATATTGAACAGGACTGACTATGATGGGAAGTATGGACCTTACCCAAACCCAAATATCAGAAAGGCCAAGATCATGAATAAAGTGGTGAAGAGTCTTCTGAAGAATTTTGGGGTACACCGATCCAAGGATCAACTGAGAAAACGCTGGTCAGACCTGAAACTGAGGGAGCACGAGCAGTACCTAAGGATCAAGCGTGTTCTTAAAAAAAGTAAGTAGTTGTCGTGTGTTCATATGATTATTCTTGCTTGCATACATGCTCCATGTGCTTTGATTTCATGTTGTGCATTTTAAAATGGCCACTTTCAAGGTCATGGTTTCGTTCGTTCGTAGGAAACATCGTTCTACAGGGAAGTATTCCAGCTTAACAAAGTGGCCCCAATAATGTTCTCACCTTGGAACTCGGCCCAAAAACACATTGTACAACACTTCCAAGCAATGTTTCATATTCCTATTTATGCCCTCAGTGTGCTAATTAATCTTTGTTTACATTCTCATAGGGGAGAGAAGACTCGGCAAGTATGAGGACACCAGGGACCATGAGGACACCAGGGACCACACCTCTCCCAAAGAAGGGCAACTTCCAAAAGAAGAAACAGAGGAGCAGGAGCAGGAGCAGGAGGAGGAGGAAGAAGGAGAGATTGTGAAGGTTGGCCAAATTGTCACCACAACAGGTGAGTGTCGGAGAACACAGCTTCCGGTAAGCTCATCAATGTATATCACCATATTTGGATTACATGGTGTGTTTGTTTGTTTTTTTCTAGGTGATGTGTAGGAAGATTCCCGTTTTACCAGTGAAAGTGCCCAGATCTTGATCGGGGAGATAATGGGGTGCAATAGGGATTTGGAAATTGTACAACAAAACATCAATGATGTTAAAAATAAAATGAAGAACATCATTGATGTTTTGGGGAGAGTGTGAAAACGAAAAAACTAGATAGGGTTTTATTTTGGATTTTTTTAACAAAAATGTTGGATTTTGCATAATTCCAAATTTGGAAGATGCACAGAGTGTGTAAACATGCGCTATCTCACATCATGGGGGATCAATGTACATGTTTTGTGGAAAGTGTCTGAGATGAAGGGGTTGCAGCCCCAAAGCATGTACATTGATCCCCCATGATGGGAATTAGCACATGTTGACACACTGTGTGCATCTTCCAAATTTGGATTTTTCAGGGTTCACACCCCATGTGATGAAGGCAATATCAGCCCAGTTTGTACATACTCATGTCTGATATTGTCTTCACTTTTCCAAGTCGAACTTTGTAAGTTCCTGTGTTCTGTATTTTACGCTTTGATACATCCCTGTTTACACAAAAAAAACCAACTAAAAAATAAATATTATTAAACCGGGTTTTGGATCCCCAAAATATCTTGGTTTGTTGTAAAAACCTTTACTAAACGCACATGTGAATGTGCTTGTATTAAAAAGTTGAATTCTCAACAATGTGTGGCTTCCTTTTTCATTGGGCTTAAAATGTATTTGTAGTGAAATTTGAGTTTGTGCTGAGAAGGAGTGCAATTTACTAAAGGCAACTCCACTTTGCACTCCAAGTGCAGTTTCAGGTGTACTTTTGCAGTGCACTTGTAGTGCATAGTGGATGTGCCCTTAGTAAAAATCACCCACAGTGATGTGTAAATTTGGACAATCATGCCATTTTCCTGCCATGGTGCTGAAAATGAGCACGATTTAGATCAGTAACAGCACTACACATTAGTTAACAAAAAGAATGTGTGTGTGTAGCAGACCCACAACATAATAAGATTATCTGAAGAAGAGACTGTCCCCTCATCTCGCTCTGAACTTGGGTTTGCACTGTTGCTGAAAAAGGCACAATTTGACGAAAACTGGCAAAGTGGGAGGCCACAGTCTGCCATTCCTGTGGCGTTGAAGGACACTATGTAGTGACACAAGAAAAAAAACTAGTAATTTGACAAATCAACATTGCATGCAGATTAGACACCCACATTTTTGGCCAAAATTAGTCTAACATTTGTTAAAATGAGTATTTAAAGCCTAAAGTATAAGGTCCCCTTATGAGAGTCCTAACCCCCCCATCCCCCCCATCTGATGGACCCTTGCTAAAAAATGAGGGGGGATGTTTAGGACAGGTAACCCTCTCCACTTGATTGAGAGCTGAATGCCTAAATAATGTGTGATACTTTGTGAAGCCCCTCCTTAGTTACACTATTGGCAGCCCACCGGACAGGTAAGAAGCGTCATAATAACAAAATGGAAGCACCTTTTGACATTCTGCTATTACATAGCAAGAAAATGAATGTGTTAAAAAAAATCAAAATAGCATTTGAAAGTATTGAGGCCCTTACACTACATGCTTTGGTGAATTGTTCCATAAATGTTATCATGAAAAGGGTATTTAGAGTGTGTATTGGGTTGGGTCAAGTCATGAGATAGAAGATTGCTATCAGCTGAGGTAACAGTTGGGGAGAGGGGGGTTACTAATGAGTTTGGCACAACTCCAAAAAAACAATAAAAAGGTCAAATTGAAGCACACACATCACATTCGTAGAGATTTTAGGGGGTGTTTAGGGTAAAGCAATACTATGGAGCTGACAAAAGACATTGTCAAGTGACTAGACTCTAGTTTTAGGGGCCAAGAAGAGCATGGTGGGGAAGTTTTTTTTTTTTTTTTTTTCGTTTTTCTTGCCATCTCAGTCCGTTACTTTATACTCGCAGAATCCAATCAGCTTAATGCTCATGCCTCCGCTTACTCCTTTTGACATCATTGTGGCAATTCTTTCTTTTTTTTTCCTTTCTTTTCATTTATTAGCCTGCCTTCTTTATTTATCCATTTCATATTTATACATTTATGCAAACATTTCATCAAATTACTTATACCTATCCCTTTTTCTTTTCACTTCCTTTCTTTCTTCCATAAAATTCCATACCCCCCCCCCCCCTCCCAAAACCTTACCAAAACCTTAGGGCAAAAAAAAAAAAAATGTATTGAATAGGGAGATCTGCCCCCCTCACTACCCACTCACAGTCACCCCCCTCTCTGTCCCCTTATCCCTCGATTATTTCACGGCAGTCCCCCCTCTCCAAGAATGCCAGCCATTGTTGCCAATCCCCGTGACCTTCTTCCTCTGTATCTTGTAATTTATATAACGATTCTTCCATTACCCTCATTTGCTCCACCCTCTGTACCCATTCCGTTATTTTTGGAGTTTGTATGGATTTCCAATAGCGAGGGATCAGCACTTTAGCTGCATTCAGCAGATGCGGGACTATCGTGTTTCTATATTGCGTTACTCCAAGTTCGGTATCGTGAAAAAGACATGTACAGGGGCTTTTCTTAAATTTCTTTCGTGTCACCGTACTTATGATTTCTACAATTTTGTCCCAAAAAGGGGTTATTTTGGGGCAATCCCACCAAATATGTAACAGGGAGCCCTCTTCCGAACACTCCCTCCAGCACAATGCCTGCTCTGCCCCTGTGAACCTCTGCATTCTTTGGGGGGTCATATACCATCTTGATAATAATTTATAAGACATCTCTATCATGCGGACTTCTCTTGATACTGAGTGTGTCAGTTTAAATATTTTTATCCTGTGCTCATCATTCCTTAGTGATCCTAGATCCTCTTCCCATTTCCCTAAGAATCTCGGGAATTCTAAATCGGCTTCCTGTCTTAATATTTTATACATTTTTGATACTTTTCTAATTAAACACTTTTTATCCTTCAATAACTTCTCCAGTGGTCTCAGATTCTCTAATCCCCGTAACGGATGTGGTAAACTCTGGGTGAAATGTAAAATTTGAGCGTGCCTCCATATATCTAACGGTTTGTGCCCCCACTCTTGTATGAGTTGTGTATGTCCTATTCCCTTTAATAACTTCTCCTAAGTTTATTTCTTCTTTACTTGCCCATCTACTAAAATACAACCGCTCCTCTTTACCTGGCAAAAAATAGTCTGTGTCCAAAAGTGACATTAGTGGCGAATTGTGAGTCCAATTGTGTACCCTATTAATATTATCCCATACTCTTAATGTGTGTCTCGTTAAGGTGCTTGTGTCTGCTCCTAAGTTCCGCTGATGAGATGGTATCCATATAATTTTTTCCAAGCATGTCCCACTCAGTCTAGTTTCCAGGTCTACCCAACCCTTTTCTGATTGTATATCCAGTCTGCTACTCTGGATATTATTATTGCCTCGTAATATTTCTTGAATTCTGGTAATGCTACTCCTCCCCTCTCTTTTCCCTTTACTAAAACTTTGTATGGTATACGCGAACGCTTCAGAGGCCATATAAAAGCCATCGTCAGTGATTTTAATTTCCTAAAGAAGCTCATTGGGACCGGAACAGGAATCATTTGAAGTGTATAATTTATAATTGGGAGTATAAACATTTTTATTACATTTACTCTGCCCATCCAAGATACTGCTTTATACCTCATGTTTTTCATTATACCTTTAATTTTATTAAGGAGAGGGATATAGTTTGCCTCGTAAAGCCCCTGACTTTGTGACGTTAATTTGATCCCTAAGTAGTTCAATTCTCCCTTACACCATTTAAAGGGTAAACTTGATGCGAGGGTGCTCTGTTCTACATCAGATAAATTCACGTTTAAAATCTCGGTCTTCGTGAGATTTATCTTAAAATTTGATAGTTTTCCATAGTAATCTAGTTATTTCAGGACCGGTGGGATCGATGTTCTAGGGTTAACTATATATAATAGTATGGGAAAATCAGCCCTCGCGCCACTAAGTGATAAATGTGACTAAAGTGAATCAATGTCTAAACTACTAATACATAAATGGAAAAAATAAATAAATATATCAAATGTAAACCACTGAGTGATATAAAGTGCATGTGCTAATCTCTCTCTAGCCACTATTCCGTGGTTAGAGCAGACCCACATCCCGCCGGAACTATACCAACATCCACTAATAGGCCCTACCCTATTGTGCTTTAAGCAAATTTGCTCCCAAACAAAGCTATCGTCGGTGACAGGCCCCCTTACGCCACTCAGGCTCAACCCTAACTTTCCCCCGGGGATGTCTTCCCAATTCCTCGCAGACAGCTGGTCGAAAAATTTTGTTCAGGCCTCTCACTTCTTCGACGCGGGTAAACTACGTACGACCCAAGACATTGCGACTCAAATGGATAAAATGCCCATACCTCCCTGGTCTTATTTGCTGATTGTACACTTCCTGAAATCGATAGACAAAGATTCGGTTTGCTCTAGACCTCTCACCACATTTGAAAAACTATGCACTCAAAGCACCCCACAGCGGCACCTTATCGCCATCACACACAACCTCCTATTCGAAGATATACGTCCCAGTTCGAGTAAGCCCTGCCGGAAATGGGAAGAGGATCTTTCTATAACGGTGACGGATGATCAATGGGAACACATATTTAAGCATATACACTCAGGTTCACTCAATGTGAACACGCAAGAAAACGGGTTCAAGATTCAGGTTCGGTGGTATCGCACGCCCGCTCTCATTAAAAAATTTTACCCTTCGGCCTCTGACACCTGCTGGAGATGCCGGAACGACATTGGAACATTTCTGCACATTTGGTGGGAGTGTCCGTTGATTCAGGCTTTCTGGAAAGATATTTGTCAAATTACTTCCCAGGTGACGACATACCAGATAGACGCAACTCCAGCCCAATGTTTGCTTCACCTGACACCTCTAGCACATCGCACATACCATAAATCACTGGCAATGTTTATGCTTAATGCTGCGAAACAATGCATTCCCATACTATGGGGTTCCCCTAGGGTTCCCACACTGAAAGACTGGTTTAATAGGATCAACAAAATTGCCGATATGGAAGAACTGATTCACATCTCCAGAGATACAACTCAAAAATTTAACACGATCTGGTCCTGCTGGAAACATTTCACTTCCACCCAAAGATACACTGAAGTTATGGCACCAACATGAATATAATTAGGTTCCATTTCTTGGTTTATTTCACGAACATATTAAAGCAGCCTCTGAGTTGGGGGAAGTGGCAGAAATGATGGTGTAGCAGAAAGCGACATTCTTCTCCACACCTTAAGGTTGTACCATCCTACTCTTTTATGTTTGCCCCTGAGTGCGTGCAGGCTTCCCCCCCCCCCCCCTTTTTTTTTTTTTTTTTTTTTTTTTCTTTCTCTCTTTCCTTCTCTCCCCTCTTCTACCTCCAATCCTTTGCCTACCCCCTCCCTTCACCTATCCCACACTTAGTCATTCCTGAGAATATGGAAACGTGCATCTCACTGTGTAAAATACGGAAACCGGATACATTTCTATATTAAGTACGTCTGAAGAACTCTAAGGTGATAGCTTATCAGGAGTACTTTAGGTAGTGTACTCTATACCATGATACTATTTACTCTTTACCTGTCACCATTAGACCGGGCTTCTTTGAAAGTTGTCTGGGGAAGATATTCCAACTACGTAAAGAGATTAGACTTACCCCTCCCCGAGTACCACACACGATCTGGCTACACCACACCTACTAAGTAATTGAGGTCTGTTTTTTTTTTTTTTTTTTTTTTTTTTTTTTTCTCGATTGTGCATGTAAGTGTTCATTTGTTAACTTTGATAACTGTTCATGTTATTTGTTGCTTTACGGCCTCTAGATATGTGTTTCCGTAAGATATGATGGAATGTCCTGTACTTTCTTGTATGCCTATGTTACTTCCCTTGTTTCCCCCAATAAAATGTTTTAAAAAAAAAAAAAAAATAAAAAAAAAAAAAAATAAAGTGCATGTGCTAATAAATAGTGCAAAAAATGCAGCAAGACAAAATAGTGAACACAAACTATCAAATGAATAATAATCAAAAAAAGAGTCCTGCGCAAATCGTGCCACTCATATATTATAATCAAAGAACTCAAAATAATATTACGTGAAAGAATCAAAATATAAAAAGGAAAAAAATGTCCATAAAAAAAGCACAAATATAAGTAAAAATAAATGGAAGAAGGACCAATGATGCAAAGTCCACTAATCTGGGCTCCCAGAACTCTCACCTTAAGATGGAGTAAACAAGCTGATCAAAAAAGCACCCCAGGAATCTCTCATTTCATTCACTATATTTAGCCATCAAGGAAATCCAGATGAGGGATGTAATAATAAAATTCCGCCACTAGAGGGCCAATCCTAGCATATAGGCTTTGCACTGTGGATCCTCAGATATATTCCGTAGTGTATGGCTCAAAACAAGAGGGGAAGGGGAAGGAGAGAGAGAGAGGAGACTCCAATGGTGTAGTATTTAAAAATAAGCAGATCGATTTATTAAAAATATATCAAAGACTCTCACATTCAACCAGAATGAAATAGCACAGTAAGGAAGATGGTTGTGTGGCGTCTTCCGCCAGTCTTACTCTACTTCCGGTACATCCTACGGCCACTCCCTACGCGTTACGTCATACCACGTGACTTCTTCATGGGGATAATGATAGGCCGTTTATGACATACATATATATAGCGAAAACCGGAACCGGAAATACCCGATCGGCCATTTTGGAAAAGGTAAGCAAAGATGTAAACTCATGTAGACCGGAAGTAATACCTCCGCCATCTTGCTACTCCAATATAGTTAAGCGGAAGTACAAAACACCGCCATCTTGGAGTAAAAAATGACCCGAACGGAGATCCCAAGTAGGAAAAACCAGCGCTTAGAAAAATATCTAAAAAATCGCAATGAAAAAATATTTACTTTATTATTAAAAGCCACCAATACATAGCATATCCCCAAAAAATCTAGAATGGAAATACAAATGAAAAACGCCAGTATGAAATTCAATAATTCATCATATACATGGCATCATAAAAATAAAATGTAAACATTGAATAAGGGATAGCTGAAAAATTAATTTAATAGAAAATAGCTATAAATGGCATATCACCCAATGTGACATGGAATAAAAAATATAACAATATCAGTAAATTAAGAAAAAATAATCAAAATTACAAAAATATATTCAATTTAAAAAAATTGAATAATAAATAAAAAATTATTTTAATTGTCACCCTCAAAGCAGGTAAGTAAAGTCGCATACCGGAAATAAAGTAGGACTTTACATCGAAATATGTCTATCCACAATATCTCCAACATAAAATCACAGGAGAATAAAATCTAACTAGAATATAAAGATAATAATAATAAAAATATTAATGATATTAAAAATTACTTAAAAAACAGTTAAGATCAAAATCTACATTTAGACCATCAGGATCAAAAGATCTTATAGTAAAAATCCACCTAGATTCCTTTTGACTAATAGTCCTGATTTTATGGCTACCCCCTCCATGATGGGTTGTATCTTTCGATACCCCAAAATTGTAAATAGGAGGGATCCCTATTGTGCACCTGGTCAAAATGCCTAGAGACACTATGTTTGGGAAAACCCTTTAGGATGTTTTGTATGTGCTCTTTAAGTCTTTATGTTAGTTTATTTTTATGATGCCATGTATATGATGAATTATTGAATTTCATACTGGCGTTTTTCATTTGTATTTCCATTCTAGATTTTTTTGGGATATGCTATGTATTGGTGGCTTTTAATAATAAAGTAAATATTTTTTCATTGCAATTTTTAGATATTTTTCTAAGCGCTGGTTTTTCCTACTTGCGATCTCCGTTCGGGTCATTTTTTACTCCAAGATGGCGGTGTTTTGTACTTCCGCTTAACTATATTGGAGTAGCAAGATGGCGGAGGTATTACTTCCGGTCTACATGAGTTTACATCTTTGCTTACCTTTTCCAAAATGGCCGATCGGGTATTTCCGGTTCCGGTTTTCGCTATATATATGTATGTCATAAACGGCCTATCATTATCCCCATGAAGAAGTCACGTGGTATGACGTAACGCGTAGGGAGTGGCCGTAGGATGTACCGGAAGTAGAGTAAGACTGGCGGAAGATGCCACACAACCATCTTCCTTACTGTGCCATTTCATTCTGTTTGAATGTGAGAGTCTTTGATATATTTTTAATAAATCGATCTGCTTATTTTTAAATACTACACCATTGGAGTCTCCTCTCTCTCTCTCCTTCCCCTTCCCCTCTTGTTTTGAGCCATACACTACGGAATATATCTGAGGATCCACAGTGCAAAGCCTATATGCTAGGATTGGCCCTCTAGTGGCGGAATTTTATTATTACATCCCTCATCTGGATTTCCTTGATGGCTAAATATAGTGAATGAAATGAGAGATTCCTGGGGTGCTTTTTTGATCAGCTTGTTTACTCCATCTTAAGGTGAGAGTTCTGGGAGCCCGGATTAGTGGACTTTGCATCATTGGTCCTTCTTCCATTTATTTTTACTTATATTTGTGCTTTTTTATGGACATTTTTTTCCTTTTTATATTTTGATTCTTTCACGGAATATTATTTTGAGTTCTTTGATTATAATATATGAGTGGCACGATTTGCGCAGGACTCTTTTTTTGATTATTATATATAATAGTACATCATCTGCGAATGCAGATAGCTTATATTCTATCCCTCTAACCCAGATACCTTGGATATCCTGGTTCCTGCGAATTGCTACTAGGAGGGGCTCGAGGCTCAGAACAAACAACAACGGTGAGAGAGGGCATCCCTGTCTCGTCCCGTTGAACAGCTCAAGGGGACGGGACAGGGATCCATTAACTCTTATTCTAGCGGTTGGCTGAGTATACAACGCCTTGATCCATCTCATCATTCTTTCCCCTACCCCCTTATAAATTAGGGTCTCATACATAAACTACCAGTCTAGTCTGTCAAAGGCCTTTTCGGCATCAACTGACATAAGGACTGTTGGGGTCTTCTCTTTACTTACCTCTTGGATCAGAATGATGGATTTCACCAAGTTGTCCCTTCCCTTCCGTCCCTGCACGAATCCCACCTGGTCGGCATGGACCCATGCTGGGAGGAGTGCTCTCAGTCTATCAGCTATTATTTTTGCGTATATCTTTATGTCTACGTTCAATAGCGATATCGGACGATAACTCTCCAGAGCAGCTGGATCTTTACCCTCCTTCAGGATTAAGGCAATATGGGCTAGAAGTGCCTCTTTACGGAAGGCCTGTCCCTCTCCAGCTGCGTTAAAGTACTCACAAAGGTTTGGTACAAAAAGACTCTGATATCTCTTGTAGTACACACTGGAGAACCCATCCGGGCCGGGGCTGCCCCCCAGTGGCATTTCCTTAATTGCTCTCTCGACTTCCCTTGTCGAAATGGGGGCCTCTAGGGCCTCCATCTCCTCCCTCCCCTCTCTTGGGAAATCGAGATTCCTAAGATATTCCCTTATCGCTTCCTTCCTTTTACCTCCTTTGCTACTTCTTGCTCCTAACTCATAGAGAGTACTGTAGTAGGAATAAAAATTCTCTGCGATTTCTGGGGTGGCAAACTTCAGCTCCCCCTTCTTATCTCTAATTTTGGGTATAAAAGTCCTATTTTTCTGTTCCTTTACCCTTCTTGCGAGCCACTTACCTAGTCTATTCCCCCACTGGTATCTTTCCTTATTTATCTTAAAGAACGTTGTTCTCCTATCTTGGTCTAAATACTCTTCCAACTCCCTTTTTTTTTTTGTAGTTCCTGACTCTCTTGAATCCCTCTAGGTCTTGTTTTCCGTTCAAGTTGTTCGATCTCGTTATATAATTGGGCCTTCCTTTTCTGCTTTTCCCTCTTCATTCCTGCTCCGATCCCAATCAACCTACCTCTTATTACTGTCTTATGGGTCTCCCATAGAATCGCTCTAGGTATTTCCTTCATATCATTAAGCTCAAAGAAATCCCTCAACTCCTTTTCAATTTGTCGGCTAACACCCTGTTCTTGAACAAGGGAGTCATTCATCCTCCAGATTCTCTCCTTCCCTTTCTCATCCTGCATTTCTAGTTGAACTACTATGGGGGCATGATCTGATAGAGTAATAGGCTTAATTTCCACTCTTTTCAAGTTGACCACTAGTCGATGTTCTATAAAAACGTAATCCAGTCTTGCAAACGTTTTGTGCACTACCGAGCAATGAGTATAATCACGCTCTTTTTGGTGACTAATCCTCCAAGAGTCTAGGAGCTGGGCATTTGACCGTGCTTTAATTACCCGCTTATATCTCTGTTCCGATGCTCTTAAGCCTCCCCCCGAGGAATCCATCCTTGGGTCTAAGCACCAATTTAAGTCACCTGCTAGTATCACTTTGCCCTCTCTAAATTCCTCAAGTTTTATTAATATTTTCCTTAGGAATTTATATGAGTTTCTATTTGGAGCGTACACATTTGCTATTGTACATTGCATTACCCCCATTTTTCCCTTTATAAATAAATACCTACCCTCTGGGTCGGTTAGACGGTCTTGAATTTCAAACCTTAATGTCTATCAAAACCAATAGCTACTCCTCTTGAGTGGGGCGATGGCGAGTCCCCATAATACCAGAATGGAAATTGCGCTGAGGCCAATTTTATTCCCGAATCATTAGTTATATACGTCTCCTGTAAACAGATTACGTTCCCCCTCATAAAATGCAATTCCTCATTAATTTTAAATCTTTTTTCTCTTGTGTTTAAACCCCTCACATTATATGTTATCACGTTAACTAGAGCCATTAATTACTAATTTCTCTTGGAGACCTACACCGACCCAGGGGGCATTTTTCGAGGGGACAGATCGGGATTGGACAAAAAAAAAAAAAGAAAACACCACCTCCCTATCCCTCCCCTCCCTCCTCCCCCACCCAATCCCCCTCCACAACGCTTTTCCTTAAACAGGTTGTTCGGAGGACCCCCCTTTCTGCGTTGTTCATATGGGATCGACACTTCTCCCTTTGGTGTCTTATCCTTCCCATATTTACCTCAGGGGCTCACACCAGTAGACCTCTAAGAGCCCCCCCTGCCCCACCCTCCACCCCACCGTCCCCCCGCCCTCCGCATCCTACACTCCTACACTCTCTTTAAGCTAACTTCTAGCTGTATCCCCCTCATTGGGCTCAACCCTTCGCCCCCTCATCCATCTTGCCCTCCTTTGTGCAAACCTCTCTTCTTTAGTATCTACTTCCCACCCTGGTAATTGAGGCGGGGGTATATCTAACTTATCACAGAAGGCTCTGAGGTCTTCCGGGAAGCGCAGCACTGCGGAACGGCCATCTTTTTTCCCCTTTAGACAGGCTGAGAAACCCCATTGGTAAGATATACCTAGCGCAGTCATCTGTTGAGTGAGAGGTTTTAGTAGTCTCCTTCTCCTTAATGTTTCTGGGGCTAAATCCGAGAACACCTGCAGGTTCGCCCCCTCAAGGGACAAATCTGGGAGTGTCCTCAACTTCCCCATTATTTGCGACTTTTCTTCTGCATAATGAAACCTTGCTATTACATCTCTTAGAGACTCCTCCCCTGCTGTCCTCCCCCTGGGAATCCTATGTACTCTCTCCAATCTTAAGAGATCAGAGGGGTCCCTTTCTAACAAAGGATTAAAAAGCTTTTGAAGTGTATTTCCCAGGACCCCAGCATTATATTTCTCTGAGAGACCTTTGATTCTAACATTCTTTCTCCTCCCCCTATTTCCCTGATCTTCAATTCTATACTGGAGGTTTATATTTGTTCTCTGCAAGGTTGCCATTTGTTCTGCTATCTCATCCAGCCTTTCATCCTGTTTATCTAGTCTGTCCTCTAGTTCCTCTACTCTTCCCAGGACCTGCCCTATATCCGCCCTTACTCCTGCTATCTCTGTTCTTATTGACTCCTCCATTTTAGCAAACATTTCTGTTAACAACTCCTTAATTGAGGGTGTTTCTACTTCCTGGGTTGGTGGGTTACCCCCTCCTACCCCTCCAGTATCCATTTCTGCCTCTCTTAATTCCTCTCTCTCCTGTTGAGCCCTTGTACAGATTTGTGAGGAGGTACTACTATCTTTCGAGTCCCCCGATTTTCCCCCACTTACTCTGCCAGTTTTACCTTCTTCTGAGACCTTCTGTTTATTTGCCCCTGATCTTCGCGCTGATCCTGCCTTAGGGCTACCTTGTCCCTCCTCTATTGTGCAAGCCATGTTTGCCATATACCGCTGGATGCCTCCTGGACTGGGCACCGGCGGTATATTTTTACCTGATTTTGCTTTCCCTCTCATTTTCCCTTTTCTTTCCTTTTCTCCTTCCCTTCCCTTTTTCCTTCCTTCCCCCCTATCTTCCCCCCTCTCCTCTCTCTGCTCCTTAGTCTCTGTTCCCCAGAGCCGAGGAGGTGGGGAGAGATGGAAGGAGTGAAAGGGGCCTAACTGATCAGCTCAACACCGTTATACCTTTGTTATATATACCAAAGTCAACATTCCATACTACACAAACAGATGCTTATTAAGGATATCCCTATATCTCTTTGTCGGGGATGTAATTTTTGCCCTGGTGTTTGACCTCTCACTTCTTCCTTTAATTTAGGCCCTTATTTGTCCTTATCCTTATATATCTGTTATATTTATGTCCATAAAATTCCTTGACTCCACTTGCAGTCGGGCCCGTCCACTCATTCCAGTCTGAGCCGCGTTCTTCTTTCTAATCTCAGTCCAATAACTGGCCTGCTTTCATGTACTGGGGAAGATTAGGATATACACAATATTCCCCTTGAGATGGGCTTCTCTCTGGCCCCTTTTCCCCTCCTTCGGGCGGTACTCCAGTTATAATTCCCTCCTCGTAAAAAAAAAAAAAAGAACTTCCACGCCCAACCGATCTTGGGAAATATTGTTAGGCCCAAAGATGTACCACTGGTCAAGTTCTCCCGGCCAGATCTCCACCCAGTTAAAGCTCTATAATACTGACTAGGGGCAGTCTAGTGTTTCTCTTTTCTTTTTTCTTTCCTCTTAATGCATACAATAGAAATTATTGCAAGGCGGTGAAGGCATATGGTACGCTGAGAATGCAAATACCTCTTTACTCTTCTGTCACCAGGTTACTATCTGTTTGCTGTATATTGTGAAAGAGTATAAGTAACCACTTTTCCCAACAACGCTCCTTACGCCTCTAAGCTTCTTCCCACAGCAGAACCTCTTTCTTGCATATCACAGCTGATCCACATTTGCATTTTTGTTTTTACCAACCCAGGGTACTTAAGCCATGTACCCCTCACCTAGGTAAAACAAGCATTTTCCAAGCGTCACTTGAACAATTCAAATAGTACCTCTAGTGATGGCAGCCGTTTGCAGTGAACAGTATAGCGGGGGGAGGGGGAGGCATGTGGAAAACTCTCCTACCTCATTCCTGCGACTTGTCTTCACTGCAGCGTAACTTACTTTCAGAGAAGCTTCCATGTTCTTCCAGGCCACTCCTTAGGCGGGCTACTATACCTGGCTCCGATGTTTAAGATTAAGCTGAGGCTGAGAGCTGTGCTGGGATCGGCGGAGATCGGTCGAATTGGCGGGGCAACGCTACATGCTCTCTCCGCAGTCTCTCCCCATTCTCTTCCAGGGCGGCAGGCTAGGGCCGCTTTTCGCCCACTCGTCATCTTCTCCGCTCTCTCCGAGAGCCGCAAAGGACCCGAAATTGCGGGCGGTGGGCGGCAAGGCGGCATCCAGCGAGAGCGTCCGATAAGGCGGCGTCCAGTGAGAGCGTCCGACGGGACGGCGGGGTAGCGTGAGGTCGAGCGTGCGGGAGGACGCTCCTCGGCTGTCTACATCGCGACGCTCTGCCCCCTCCACTCCCCCTCTCCTAACCTGGAACCTCCACACTCCCCCTCTCCCAACCTGATGGTGGGGAAGTTAGTGAGGCAAATCTGCATGAGGACAAAGGGGCAGAGCATATGAATTAGAGCATATTGCAATGATGGTAATTAGGGAATGAGGAAAGAAATGCAAGACATTAGCAATCATGAAATACATAGAATGTGATGTTTAAGGTTAAAACTTAGCATAATATAGTCCTTCAGCAGAAGCTGAATGATGGCAGAACAGGTCTCTGGAATAATGATCCCCAGAGCCTGGGGGGAGATGCCTGTAGAGAACTTGAGGTCCTGAAGGCTTCTCCCTGTCGCCAAGTAGCGCAACGTGGCGATGAGCCTCTGCTCCGGAGTGATGGCTAGCTGCATGCAGGTATCCTGCCTGGTGATATAAGGTGACAGCAAAGCCAGCAGACAGTGAAAAACGGGGTCCATCATCCTGAGAATAATCCAGAAATGATCAGGATTATTCTCGCGGATCTCACGGAGCAAAGGCATGTGGGAGAACTGGTGACGCTGGCGCAACCAATTCTTGGTCGTCCAAACATGTTTCATCTACGTACTCATCGTACAGTTTGTGCTGTGCAGGGGTTCTTACTTTGACTTTGACACAAGCCCTTTGGCTTATGTCAAATGTCAAAGTAGACGAAAAATCTGACGGTCAAAATCCGACGGATTTGGTTGTGGAAATCTCCGACCGTGTGTACGTCGGCTAAGAAGGACGACGAGGAGAAGAGTAGGTATTGGCTGATACCCCGGACGTTCACGAACTGGCTGCAGGCGTTCGCCATCATGGCAAGCGTGATTGGTGAGAAGGCGCCAGAACACTGCTCGGCACTGTTCTGTTATATGGACGTCATTGGGGAGGCTCATAGGGTGTATGGGGGTACTGCGTGGCTGCGCTATGATGAACAGTTTAGGCAGTGGAGGGCAGTTCATCCTGATATCAGGTGGGACCACGAGGATATCAGCCTTTGGATGCGCTTGATGTTTCGTCAGCGAAGGCCCCTACTTTTTTCAGGGGAGGGGCTGGGGAAACTCCCGCCTCTGAACTTCCGGTCGGGAAAAAATGGGGGGTGTGCTGGCAGTTTAACGAGGGGTCCTGCAAATATTGGGGGGTCCTGTCGTTTTAGACATGAGTGCTCCGGGTGCGGGGATAATCACGCACTGTCCCGTTGTTTTAAAAAAGGCAAGCGTGCAGGCGAGCCTGCGTTCAAAAGAGGGATAACCCTGGTGAGGGTGGAAAAGATGTGGCCTTTCCTAAGTAAGTACCCGGACAGGGAGGCGGCATGGGTATTGGGGGAAGGGTTTTCAGAGGGTTTTAAAATTCTGTGTTCCTTGGCGGTGGTTCTGACGATGGCACGGAACTTGCGGTCCACACTGCGGAATCCAGGGGTGGTTGCGGAAAAATTGGCTAAGGAGGTGGCTTTGGGGCGGATGTGTGACCCTTTTTTGGATCGGCCATTGCCGGATTTAGTGGTGTCACCATTGGGGGTGATGCCTAACAAGGAGCCCAACAAGTTCCGACTTATTCATCACCTTTCCTTTCCGAAAGGGGGTTCGGTGAACGATGCCATAGACCCAGAGGCCTGCGCTATGCCATACACGTCCTTTGACTCTGCGGTGGGTTGGGTTCATCATTACGGGAAGGGGGCACTCATGGCAAAATCTGACATCGAGTTGGCATTTTGGTTGTTGCCGCTACACCCAGAGAGCTTTCGCCTTTTGGAGCGCTGTTGGCAAGAACAGTTTTATGTAGACCAGTTGTCAGGTCACCTGAGACCAGGTGACAGATGCACTCCATAGGAGTTGGAAGTGCACCGGTAGGTAGTGGACCTTAGGACTGACTGCTGCGGTTTGTACCCAGGGAGATTCAGGATACAGGTCTACAGGATCACTAAACCAAAAGGAGCTGGAGCATAGATACCCCAGGGCGCGGAGTCTAAGAGCCAGCGGGTGTTCGCCAGAGTCTCCAGTGGTGAGGATGGACTTCACTGCAGTCTGGCTCCAGGTCGCGGCCCCTAGGGTCTCATAGCTCACGCTCACAGTAGACTACAGGAGAAGGATGCAGCAGGCTGGAACGACAAGGATAGTTAGGGGATAAGGCAGAGGTCAGGGCAACTAGCAGACAGGAACAACAGAGTACACGCCAAAGGTTCAGGGTCACAGGCAGACAGGGATGGTCAGGGACATGCCAAAAGGTCAAGGTCACAAGCAGACAAGAATCGTTGAGAACATGCCAAGGTCGGTAACAGAGTCAAACGTAGAGCACACGGCAAGCAGGAAACAGGAAGCCAAACACACAATGGATACACAATGGTTGATCAGCACCTCTGGCTTGCAATGCACAGGTTAATATAGGGTTCCTTGATAGGGCCTGGGGTGGAGCCATGCTTAGAGGAGAGGTTATAAAAACCACCAGGTGGAAGTGGCTGGCCTCTTAGTCTCAACACATGAGGAGAGGTAAGAAAATAGAGGAAGATTACTGCATAACCATGACAGTACCCCACGGTACTGTAGAACGGACATAGTAGCAGTAGGGTGAGGCCAGGTTACAGAAGGTCCTGAACAAGAAGCAGGAAGCTCACTGTGCATGGGCTGGACTGGCATAACTGGTGCAGAGGCCAGCTGAATAATATTGTCAGGTGTAGTGACCATCTCAATCGCATCATAGGGCATAGCGACTGTGGAACTTGCAGACAAGTTAGCCTGACTGTGCGTCCAAGGGAGATTAGGGACAGGCAAAGGTAAATGGTTATGCAAACTGGAGTGAATGATCGACTCAGATTCATAAGTGGGCCCCTCATCCAGAGTGCCACATGACCTAGAGAGTGCATCAGTCCGACTATTGCAGGACACATCCCAGAGATCGCTATATACAGTGGGAAGAGCCAAAGATACTGGGATGGTGGCAACAGGAAGTTTCTCTTTTAGGGTAACCTTGAGTAGGGAGGAAGAGGAACAGGAGGAACCCCTAGCCAAGATCTGTCCAGCAGACCAGTCAACGTGTGGAGAATGGAGCCGTAACCAAGGAAGACCTAATATGATAGGAGATGAAGCCTTAGGTAAGACAAGGAAGGATATCCACTCCTGGTGGAGTGTACCTACTGACATCTTAACAGAAAGGGTCTGGAAGCAGAACAGTGCCATAAATCGCCAAGACCACCAATGGCGTTGTAAGGGGCAAAAGGGTAAGTCTCATGGAGGATGCAGTTTCCCAATCCATGAAATTGGCAGCGGCTCCGGAATCCAGATGTGCTGAGACCGAACAAGAGGAAGCACCGACATGAAGCAACACAGAAAGGAGAAGACGAGAAGGTGTAGGTGATATTTCAGGGTCTAATACTCCACCTTCCAGATGTATTAGCCCTTAGCGTTTTTCCAGACAAAGAGAACAAGTGCCCCTAGGGTCTCACAGCTCACGCTCACAGTAGACTACAAGAGAAGGAAGCAGCAGGCTGGAACAATAAGGATAGTAAGGGGATAAGGCAGAGGTCAGGGCAACTAGCAGACAGGAACAACAGAGTACCAGCCAAAGGTTCAGGGTCACAGGCAGTCAGGGATGGTCGGGGACATGCCAAAAGTTCAAGGTCACAAGCAGACAGAAATCGCTGAGAACACGCCAAGGTCGGTAACAGAGTCAAACCTAGAGCACGCGGCAAGCAGGAAACGGGAAGTCAAACACACAATGGTTGATCAGCACTGCTGGCTTGCAGTGCACAGGTTAATATAGGGTTGCCTGATAGGGCCTGGGGTGGAGTCATGCTTAGAGGAGAGGTTATAAAAACCACCAGGTGGAAGTGGCTGGCCTCCTAGTCTGAACACATGAGGAGAGGTAAGCAAACAGAGGAAGATTACTGCATAACCATGACACCAGTGTTTGCCCATGGGCTGTTCCGTTTCCTGCGCCTTGTTTGAACTTTTCAGTTCATTCCTTGAAAGGGTGGTGCGGGACGTGTCTGGCTGGGTATCAGTTATCCATTACCTGGACGACTTCCTCGTGGTGGGCCCCCCTTCTTCCAATGTGTGTGCGATCCTCTTGGCTACGTTGCAGCACATTGCAGAAAAGTTTGGGATCCCACTGGCGGCAGACAAGACGGAGGGGCCGGTGATGGTCCTGAGCTTCTTGGGCATTGAGATAGACACGGACGCCATGGAGTTCCGGTTGCTGAATGACAAGGTGGAAGGGCTCAAGGGGGAGTTAAGGGAGATGGTGGGGCTGCAGATGGTGCAGCTTCGCAAGTTGTCGTCAGTCTTGGGTAAATTGAACTTTGCTTGCCGCATCATCGCGATGGGAAGGGTGTTCTGCCGACGGCTGTTGACGGCGATGGCGGGGGCACATGTTTCAACCCATTTCATCAGATTGACTAGGGAGCATAGGGAGGACTTACATATTTGGCATGTGTTTCTGGAAGGGTACAATGGAAGATCAGTCTGGATGAAGGGGCCAGTAAGTAACTTTGACCTGTAGCTGGTAACGGATGCAGCGGGGTCCACGGTATATGGGGCCTTTTTCCAGGGTTAGTGGAGCGTGGAGGCCTGGCCATGGACGTGGGTGGAGGCGGGGTTCACGAGGAACCTGGTGCTGCTGGAATTGTTTCCAGTGGTGCTGGCGGTGGAATTGTGGGGAGAGGCATGCCGGGACCTGAAGATCATGTTGAACTACGATAACATGGGGGTGGTGCAAGTGATTAATCGGGTTTCGGCATCTTCGCAGCCTGTGATCGGGCTATTGCGCCATCTGGTGTTGCAGTGCTTACAGATGAACATTTTCATGTATGCCGTCCATATTCTGGGTGTAAACAATAATGAGGCTGATTCTTTTTCTCGATTTCAGTGGCAGAGATTTCGGGCACTGGCTGCAGCCGCTGCGAGAGAGGGCATCCCCTGCCCGCGGTGGCTCTGGGAGATTGCTTTGGAGTCGCCATGGGATGGATCAGGAGGTTGGTGAGCGGAACGACTTGGTCGGCATACAGTAAAGTGTGGAGGGAATGCTTGGCTTTTACACAGCTGGCGGATGCCAATTTTCTGTCCAAAATTGGCTCTAGTATATGAACGGGGACCTTGGATTGTGGGCTCCTTGAGGGTAGGGACTGATGTGAGTGTGCAATGTACAGGGATAGGGACAATTGTAGACACTCACTCAGGTTGGACTGGTGTCTTTATTCAACCTTACTAACTATGACACTATGAAACTCCATCATCACCCGCACCGGGCATACCACCGATCCCGGCAAGGCAAACAACCAGATATCCACCCCTTTACCTCTCTGGTCTGTCTTGGACCTGCGTAGCTTCAACATCACCCTATCTTCCTGCAACGCCACATCTTGCCCCAACAGGCCCCCCCAACCTTTTTTGCCGGACTGACCAATTCCCCTACCCGAAAAGCTCCAAAAAACGCTAGTGAAAATGCTGTTCAGAACAACTGTTCCTCGTAACTCGAAGTATCAAAGGGGGGGGATCAAAGTTTGTTGGTGCTGTATTTCATTTCTAGGCTCATGGAACGTTTGGGGTCTATATCTTCGATTGAGCGCAAGCTGGCAGCTTTAGCTTTTTGGTTTAAACTGCGGGGTGAGGAGGATTTTACGAAGGGATTCTGGGTGAAGCAGGCATTGAAGGGGTACCAGAAGGGTAACCCACAGAAGGATATGGGAAGACCTGTGACGTTTTCGATTCTCCAGGTCATTTGTGACCAATTGGGTGGACAATGTACTTCGAGTTACGAGGAACAGTTGTCTGAACAGCATTTTCATTAGCGTTTTTTTTAGCTTTTCGGGTAGGGGAATTGGTCAGTCTGGCAAAAAAGGTTGGGGGGGGGGGGGCTGTTGGGGCAAGATGTGGCGTTGTAGGAAGATAGGGTGATGTTGAAGCTACGCAGGTCCAAGACAGACCAGAGGGGTAAAGGGGTGGATATCTGGTTGTTGGCATTGCCGGGATCAGCGGTATGCCCGGTGCGGGTGATGATGGAGTTTCATAGTTAGTAAGGTTGAATAAAGACACCGGTCCAACCTGAGTGAGTGTCTACAATTTTCCCTATCCCTGTACATTGCACACTCACATCAGTCCCTACCCTCAAGGAGCCCACAATCCAAGGTCCCCATTCATATACTAGGTAAAGGAGAAAAAAGAGAGAGAGGGGCGCCTCTGGGTGCAGATTTTTCAGAAGGTTTTATTTTCAGTGTAAAAACATAAAATTTTGCACTCACATTTAGTAGGCAAAAAGTAAGCATTAAACATAGGGGGTCATCTGGTATATCTGATTATGGGACGTCAGCCAGTGATCCGGTCCACATCTGTCATCTCGTTGTTCCTGTTCCTCTCACATGAGGTCCACTACAGGTGTTTTTTATGAAGCAGCCGGCTTATGGTGGACACGAGATGTGCGGTCTTCAGAACGAGGCTTGGGAGGCAGAGATGACCAGGGCGCGAGGCTGTGACGTCAGAGGGTATGCGACGCATTTTTTGAGCGTGCGGGTCGAGATTGTCGGACGACCGCGCTCTTTCATCAGGCAGAATCAGAATAAAGTGAAGGGGACTCAGGATTTAAATAGGGGCAGGCTAAGGACAGTAGGTGTGGCTGGAGGTGGACTAGGAACAAGTGAAGGGGCGTGGCTACGGCCGAGTATGGGGAAGGAAACGATGAGTAATGAGCGGGGGAGGGAAATGGGAGAGAGGGAGAGCAGCAGCGGCTTGGTATAAGGAGGAAGAAAACGTCTATGGGGAAATCTTATGTACATATCGGTAAAAATGTCTATGGAATAAAATTCTATGGGAAAAAAATCAAAAATAAGTGGGAAAATGAGTAAAAAAAGGGGATGGAAAAATGATAAAAAATATATATATAAAAAAAGGATAAAAAAGCTTAAAAAGGCTTAAAGGGAGGGGAGTAAAAAAGAAGGTAAAAAGAGGCAAGGAGCATAACATGAAGTGTGTAGATATAATTGTATTGGGGATTGGACGTGCAGGACATATGTGTGTAAAGGGATAAAAATAGTGTATGTGTATACACACATATATAAATACACATATAGATACGTACGCTTACCCGTGTTTAAATGAAAAAAACGGGATGTATAAAATGAAGATGAGAATAAAAACAGAAGTAAAATCAAAAACGTACACCCGCACACATATGCCTACATGGACACATGTGTGTATGTGTGTACGCACATACATGAGTGTGGGGCGCGGGGAGAGAAAAAGGAGTACGAGGGAATAAATTACGTGGGGGGGGGGAAGGAAAGAAAAGGGGGGGGGCTGGGGGGGGGTTGGGGGAGGGGGGGGACAGAAGGGTGGGCAGGGGGGGGTGAGGGATAGGAAGTATTACACTAATACAAAATGATAAGAATTATTTTCTAAATATGCATGGGTACATATACAAGCCAATATCAATACATGATTCTTTGCAAGGAGAAAAGAGAATATAATCTCTTGAGAAATGCAGTAATGGTAAAACAGTATGCATAATAATATATTTGCCATAAATATCGGTAACTAGAACGAGCGGATAGATTGAGAGGATATCTATATAGGTGAGGGGATGTTTTTTTTGTAGAGTCATGTTGTGTGATAAGGACGGCACCATGGACGAGGGGTGTCTGGTATGGGGCAGTTCGAGCTCTGCAACAGATGATAACGGGTGGGTTATAAGGTAGTGGTACATCAGAGGATGGTGGCAATTTCGATACACTTGTTGATTCCCCCTGGGGAGAGTGCGTCGAGGGTATAGATCCAGAAGGTTTCGCGAGAGCATAATTTTTTAAACCTTTCCGCTGGAGGGAGATGGTTGGGGATCTGCTCGATAACCCAGACCTTGAGGCCTGATGTGGACCCCTTATGAGAGAGGGCGAAGTGTCTAGGCACGCTATGGGGGTCTGTGCCTCCTTCTATTAATCTACGATGCTCACCGAAACGTTGTCTGAGTGTCCTAATGGTTCTCCCTACATATATGAGACCACAGGGACAACTCAGACCATATATTACGAAATCGGATGAGCAGTTATAAAATTCTTTTAGTTCATAGGTTTTGCCCTTGGTGGTGAATTCTTTTTGTCCGTGATTGACAAATTTACATGTTTTACAAAGTGCTTTGTGGCATTGATACATCCCAGTTAGGGGTATCAGTTGGAGGGTTTTGGGAAAATTGGATTGGGTTTTTAATTTACTGGGTGCGATTTTGTTTCTCAAGTTTGGGGCCCTACGGTAAGTGACAGATGGTCGGGCTGGGAGTTCAGTTTTCAGGTGGGGGTCCTGCTGTAGGATACTCCAGTGTTTTTTTTTAATTCTTTCCATAGTTTTGTGTGCATTATGAAAGGTGGTGATGAATCTACTAGAGAAATTCTGTGGAGAGCGGTCTGTTTTTGTCTCAGTTTTTTCTGAGAGGCCAATTTTGGACAGAAGCCAGTTAACCTACCTGCATGTCTTTGGATTGTAGGAGGAAACTGGAGTGCCCAGAGGAAACCCACGCAGGCACAGGGAGAACATGCAAACTCCAGGCAGGTAGTGTCCTGGTTGGGGATTTGAACCAGTGACGCTTCTTACTGCTAGGTGAGAGTGCTAACCACTACGCCACTGTGCAGCCCAGTTCATGAGGATTAGACCTGGGGGGGATGGCCCATTGCTGGTACACGAGGATGGGACCTTTTTATCCAAGTTTCAATTTGTGGCAGTGTTTCTGAAGTGTCTGCAGGCTGGGGGGTTGGTAAGTTTGCAATTTGCCTCACACTCCTTCCACATTGGGGCAGCCACAGAGGCTGCCAGATGTGGGTTGGATGAGGTGGCGGTAAAAAGGATTGGGAGGTGGGAATCCAGGTGGTTCAGGTCTTACGTGCGGCCGCACCTGTTGGATAGGCCCCTGGATGTGTTGGTGCTACTTGTGGGGGGACATGACTTGGGGGTTAGATCCACCAGGGATCCACCAGGGATCTCATTGCCGACGTCAAATGTGATTTTTTGATGCTTCGCAGGGATTTTCCGGGAATGGTGCTGGTATGGTCAGACATTGCACGTACCGTATGGCCCGATTAGTAGTCAAACTCAACAAAGCCCGCATACAACCTCCACTTATAAGCGATTATCTCCTTACCATAAGGTAAGGAGCCATTGCACACCTGAGTGTATGGTCACAGTGGAGAGAACACTGGGAAGTGGTTACTCGATTGGAATGCACATGTACTGTCCTTCTTTGTCCTATCATCATCCAATTTATTTCTTATCGTCATTCATTTGCACTTATCTAAGAAGCACATACAGTAGCACTTTCTGTTTGTATTGACCTTTGCATGTTTAAGAGTCGAATTGGGTATTTATATACTGATAGATAATTTAGCGAATCTAAGGGAATTTATGTAACGCATGCCACAGTCGACTCTGCAGTGCGTTTACTTATTTAATTAAATTTTTGGTGTTATTTGTTACATTCATTTATTACGTTTAAAATTGTGTATTAAGTGTATAGATTTTTTGAAAAAGCACTGCTCTTTATTTTTTCTGATCCTATTTTATAGTTTAAGTGAAGACACCTCTGTAGTGTGTTTATTAATTTTTATGCGACACATTGCACTCTGATATTTATTTGGCACTTTGCACCTTTTTATTTAAATTCATTGTTTGTTTTAGAATCACATGTGAATACATCTGCACTTTAATCAGTGGCTCTTAAAATACTTCTGATAGCGTTTTTCAGCACTTATAGAGGATTTTATACCTCTTTTTTTATGCTTAGTCCGTTTATTATCTGAGATCCTTTCCATGAGCCAGGCAGATAGGGAATAGATTTCTTTGAATAATTATTTTGAATGAGAACAGCGCGACACCAACTTACCCCCCCCCCCCCCTTTTTCTTTGTATAAAGTGGATACGGTTTGATCCATCTCAGGGAACGCAGCAGTTCCTTGATCTACTATATAATAGTGGTAGCGCAGGAATAACTGTTTTATCAAAGCCCGCATAAAAGAACAAGGCTTTGGGGAGATTTGTAAAGAGGAACGGGGGCCTGGTGCTGAGGCACACGGAGTTGGAGGTTAATGTGGGCATGTACCTGCGGGGAGATGGAGTGCACCTAACAGCTGTGGGGACCGATCTGTGGGCCCTGGGTTTGCAGGATGGGATTGAACGGGCCCTGCGGGTGTGGAGGGGCCCTTAAGGCTAAGGTGGTCATCCTTGCGGGCTGTAAATGGGTACCAGGTGTGTGCCTTTTATTGAACTGTCTGGCCTATGTGAACACATCTAGCAATTACTCAAATTATTCCTTATGCCTGTTAGCATGTGTGATTTGTACAGGTGATTTTCCTCTATAGCCTTGACTGCCAAGATCAAGCAAAGGCATAACAGTAGTTTACTCATCTTTTGAAATTAGCTGTACTTTCTTGCAATGGCTGGCATGTATCCACATCACTTTACAGCTTTAACAGTTGTTGGAAACACTTGGTGGGGTCCTTCAACCTTTGGTCCCAAAGATACTTTCACATGTTCTTTCACTAGGACCCAATCCCTTGGCTGTAAACCATGTGTTCCAGTTACTTGATCTGGATCTGGAATTTAATCAAAAACAAACTTGTGCACAACTCATCTCACAGTTTTATGTTATGTTGTCGCTTCCTTCCATGACCGTGGCTGCCTACACACTAAAAAATAGATGGGAGAGGGAGTTGGGGCCTATTACAGATGACGAATGGAGTGATGCATTGGACACCTGTAAACTAGTATTGCCCAAACTCTCTAACTGACTGACCCAAGTTTTCATAACGCATAGAGCATACCTCACGCCGCTTACAATTTCAAAATACAAACACACCTATTCTAGTATTTGCCGCATGTGTACACAAGTACCGGGTACTTTTTTTCATCTCCTATGGGAATGCCCTAAAATTCAAACGTATTGGTTGCAGGTGGTGAGGTTCATACATGGCACGATGGGCTCCCCCATCACACTTCAGCCGAAGCCATGTCTTCTGGGCATCTTCCCAGATCCTCACTCAAATAAATACACCAAAATATTCTTGCATGAAACCCTATTCTCTGCATGGAAAATTATTGCCAGAGTCTGGATGAGACCTGATCCTCCAACGGTCTCACAATGGCTTGGAGAAATTAATAATGTCTTGCCGTATAAGAAACTTGTATACACCCATAGGGGATGCCCCTCCAAATATGAGAAGGTCTGGGACAGATGGCTCAAGAACTCTGCAACATGCACATAATAGTTTGATTTTAGATGAGTATTGTTCTATACTTTGGTTAAGTATATGGAGAAGAGCCGGGAGTGGGAGGGATGGGGTGAGTGGGGGGTGGGTGGATCTATGGAGGTGTTTGTATGGCTCTGATAATAATTCAAACACTATGTACTGATGTAATTATCTATGTGAAGCGCATATTTTTATTATGTACAAGAAGTTAAACCGAGACAACCATATGTTTCCATTTTAACACCCTTTATTTTTTGTATGTACCATACAATTTTTTTTCAATAAAAAGAACTCATGTTTTACCACTTAAGGACCGCTGCATGGCAATGTACGTCAGCAGAATGGCATGTGCAGGCACAAGCAGGTACATGTATGTGCTTGCCTTCCAGCGGGTGGGGGGTCCGATCGGACCCCCCTCCCGCTGGATGCAACGGTCCGTTTCACTTCAGGAGTGATCCGGGATGAGGCGATGGCCGTTGGTTTCTGGCCATCCCCTCTCGATCGCTCCTGGCGAATGAGAAGCTTCCCCCGCTGTGTATTGTAAACACAGGCAGGGAGGAAGTGATGTCATCCTCCTCGGGGCGGTCTTTTTGACCGGAATGCGAGGAGAACACAGAAAGTAAGTGCACCAAACACTACACTGACATGTAGGTACACATAGGCACACAAATCCCCCCCCCCGATCACCCCCCCGATCGCCCCCTGATCTCCCCCCTCCCAGTCACAGTGTCACTGATTGCAGTGATCATTTATTTACTGATCACTGCATTTAGTGTCAGTTGTGACAGTAAAAACTGTCAGGGCAGTTAGTGTTAGGTCTAGGGTAGCCCCCTACCCCCCCAATAAAGGTTTAACCCCCTGATTGCCACTAGAGTTAACCCTTTCACCCCTTTTGCCAGTGTCACTAAGCAATTGTTTTTCTGATCGCTGCATTAGTGTCACTAGTGCCGCTAGGTAGCTAGTTATTTTTTTAGGTTCACCGCCAGGTTTTTATAGCGCTAGGTACCCCGATATACTACCCAATAATGGTTTTAACCCCCTGATTGCCCCTAGTTAACCCTTTCACCCCCTTTTGTCAGTGTCACTAAGCAATCGTTTTTCTGATCGCTGCATTAGTGTCACTGGTGCCGCTAGGTAGCTAGTTATTTTTTTAGGTTCACCGCCAGGTTTTTATAGTGCTAGGTACCCCCATATACTACCCAATAATGGTTTTAACCCCCTGATTGCCCCTAGTTAACCCTTTCACCAGCGATCACCGTATAAGTGCCACTGGTGACGCTGGTT
Source organism: Lithobates pipiens (assembly GCF_037356315.1). Lineage (NCBI taxonomy): Eukaryota > Metazoa > Chordata > Amphibia > Anura > Ranidae > Lithobates > Lithobates pipiens. Next base: position 144,682,109 of record NW_027507791.1, read on the forward strand.
AGCCAGTTAGTTATTTAGGTTCCCCGTCAGGTTTTTATATAGCATCAGGGACCCCCATATACTACCTAATAAAGATTTTAACCCCCTGATTGTCCCTAGGTAACCCTTTCACCAGTGATCACCGTATAAGTGTTACGGGTGACTCTGGTTAGTTAGTTTGCTTTTTATAGCATCAGGGCACCCACCATTTATTACCCAATAAAGGTTTAACCCCCTGATCACCCGGCAGGTGATATCAATTAGGATTTAGGGTCAGGGTCTGCCTCGCCCCAGGCAGCGCTAGGTTTGTGCCAGTACCGCTAACACCCACGCGCAAAGCATACACCTCCCGTAGTGGTATAGAATCTGAACAGATCAATATTTGATCAGATCTATACTAGCGTCCCCAGCAGTTTAGGGTTCCAAAAAAACGCATTGTTAGCGGGATCAGCCCAGATACCTGCTAGCACCTGCGTTTTGCCCCTCCGCCCAGCCCACCAAAGTGCAGTATCAATCGATCACTGTCACTTACAAAACACTAAACGCATAACTGCAGCGTTCGCAGAGTCAGGCCTGATCCCTGCGATCGCTAACAGTTTTTTTTGGTAGCGTTTTATATTTAAATCCTGAAGGCAGTGCTTGGTTTTCGGGGTCCCGTATGTGGCTAGGCTCCCAAAAAGTCCCCCACATGTGGTATCCCCGTACTCGGGAGAAGCAGCAGAATTTATTTTGGGGTGTAATTTCACTTATGCCCATAGCATGTGTGAGCATAATATCATTTAGTGACAACTTTGTGCAAAAAAAAAATGTAATATTCCTGCAACTTGTGGCAAAATATAAATATTTTATGGACTCAACATGCCTCTCAGTAAATAGCTTGGGGTGTCTACTTTCCAAAATGGGGTCATTTGGGGGGTTTTGTGCTATTTTGGCATTTTATGGTCTTCAAAACTGTGATAGGTAGTGAGGAGTGAAATCAAAAACTTGCACCCTTAGAAATCCTGAAGGCAGTGATTGGTTTTCAGGGTCCCGTACGCGGCTAGACTCCCAAAAAGTCCCACATATGTGGTATCCCTGTACTCAGGAGAAGCAGCAGAATATATTTTGGGGTGCAATTCCACATATAACTATAGCATGTGTGAGCAATATATCATTTAGTGACAACTTTTAGTAAACTTTTTTTTGTGTCATTATTCAATCACTTGGGACAAAAAAAAAATATTCAATGGGCTCAACATGCCCCTCAGCTATTTCCTTGGGGTGTCTACTTTCCAAAATGGGGTCATTTGGGGGGGGGGGGGTGTTTGTACTGCCCTGCCATTTTAGCACCTCAAGAAATGAGAAAGGCAGTCATAAATTCAAAGCTGTGTAAATTCCAGAAAATGTACTCTAGTTTGTAGACGCTATAACTTTTGCGCAAACCAATAAATATACGCTTATTGACCTTTTTTTTACTAAAGACATGTGGCTGAATACATTTTGGCCTAAATGTATGACTAAAATTTAGTTCATTCAAATCTTCTTATAACAAAAAGTAGAAAATATCTTTTTTTTTTAATTTTCAGTCCTTTTCCTTTTATATCGTAAAAAATAAATATCGCAGAGGCAATCAAATACCATAAAAAGAAAGCTCTATTTGTGGGCAATTACCAGTTAAAGCAGTGCAGTGCGAAATTGTAAAAAGACCTCTGGTCCTTAGGCTGACAATTGGTCCGGGGCTGAAGTGGTTAAAAAAAAAAAAAACTTGTGCATCGCAATTAGTTGCTTGCATTAGACAAAACAATCATACATTATAGCAGTCTGATGTGGAAAATACAACCCTGTCTAAGGTGGACCCCGAAACGAAATCTCATGAGGGCACAAGTTCTCTGTCCTATAAGTAGGGGTAATCCTGATATTGTAAAGAAACAGAAGCAACAGTCCTAGCCACTGTTTTACTGATCCTTCCTCCCGTTCCTGCATTATTTTTAGCTAGCCATCCTTGAACTCTGAGGATGATTCCACTATATTTTTCTACCTTCCCTGAACTCTGAGGATTATAGGGGCATGGAAGGCCTGCTCAATTGCCAAATCCTTGCATGTAATTTGCATTATCTGTCCAGTAAAATGTGTTCCTCTGTCATTCCCTATGGTTTCAGGGACTCCAAATCGGCATATTACTTCGGAAAGGAGTTTCTTTGCTGTTGTATTGGCATTTGCTTTAGCCACCAGTCAGGCTTCTATTCAGCTTGAATACGTCTACACACAAAACATATTGATATTGGCCTGATTTAGGCAATTGGATGTAATCAATCGAAAGTCTTTGGAAAAGGAAAAATGGCTTGGCCAAATGTCTTTATTTTACTCTGGTCTGTTTTCCTGGGTTATTTTTAGTACAGATTATGCATCCCGTAACAAAGCCTTGACATGAATTTCTGGAGTACTGAATAAACTGTCCAGTCTTGCTTATGTTTTGCTCCATTGCCTTAGGGCCTACATGACTAGGCCTTGGGCTGGTTGCACGATCATCTTCTCCTTTTGAAGTGGGACACATATTCCATTTTCCTTGCACAAAAATCCATCTTGATCCTTCTTTGCTCTGTTCCTTTAAATGATTTTATTAATTTTCAGGTGAAAATTCTTGCAATTTCTTAATCGGTTCCTTTACTTTCAGCATTTGTTCTCTTTTTTTCCTTCAATCTGTTATGGGCTTCTTTTTATTCCTTTGCAAAATCAGTGATTAGGGCCATGATTGCTTCCACTGGGGTTTCAGCAGTCTTCCTGGCAGTATGATCAGACAACTGGTTTCCTTTTTCTTCCATGGGTTGTCCTCCAGTATGTGCCTTGACCTTCAGGATGGCTACTTCCTTTGGAAGGGTGACTGCTTAAAAAAGTTCTTGAACATATTTCCAGTTTTGAATTGGTTCTCTTGCAGCAGTTGTGAATCTTCTGTTCTTCCTTATGGGTCCATAATTATGGACTACTTTGAGATCATACTTGCTATCAGTGTAGATGTTGACTGGTTGATCCTTTGAGGCCTCAGACTCTTTTGGAAATCTGCACTGAAAGTGATGAAGGGAGTAGTTGAATCTCAATCACTTCCTCCAATGTTGTCATCGCATATACCATTCTTGGGTACTCCATCTTTGTACAGGCATGAACCCTCTGCAAACAGTATCAGATCAGTACTTTCAAAAGGACTGTCCTTTACTGCAGAGATTTGCTGCATTTCTTCTTCCATAAGTTTTAAGCAGATGTGATCATCCTCCTCTTTGAGGTCTTCTCTCTCTCTAAGAAAAAGTTGGCAGGATTAATTCAATTCTATTTCTCCTAATTCAAGCAGGATTGCTTCATACTCACTCAGCCTTGCTGATGACAAATGTTTTGTCCTTGCTCTTTCAAGATTTCTTTTGCATATTTCTTCATAACATCCATTCTAAAATATATCTTCCCTTTTGTACAGCACCACTGGCACAGTTTGCAGCTGCAGTTTCCTTTTTGTGTTGTTGCCACAACCTGGATCTTGGTACATCCACCAACCAACCGGACTCTATTTCAGACATGGTTTGAAAGGGTTTGCTGTCAACAGGGCAGGATAAGGACGTTTCACACCATTTAAAAATGCAGGATATACAGCAAACGTGACAACATACTTCTGGAAAGCCAGCCTCCAGGGAAAGATTGTTCAGACAAATTGGACTCCTCTCTGTTGCTAAAGTACTAGCAGCAGTACCATCTTTGCCTTCGTCACCATAATTTTCTTCAAGTTGCTGGTCTCTAGCATCAGATGAGCATCAACATTTGCTCCGTCAAACTGGAAAGCAAAGAGTTATTGGCTCTCTTCATCCAAGGCAATACTGAAGAAAGCATTTGCCAGTTCTATTACGGTGTACACCTGTGTTCATGTAGGTATATCATTGAGCAATCTCTTGCGCAAATTTAATTTCTGTCAATCCACATATAATTTATTCATCTAATGTTCCAACAATGTACTTCTATTCTGTTGGGTGTATACCGTACACATGCTTGTAACTAACTCAGTAGGTCTCTTACCAATAGGTTGCATGGTACAGTGTCAGAGACAAGCAGCTTATGAAACATATTGTGGCTTCCAATTCGTATGGCGGGGAGTTTCCTTGAGAGGGGTAGATTTCCCTCCCCCTCCAACTGCTAGTGTCCCAGATGTAAGGGGAATGTCTTTTGTTAGGCGGAATTTTGAATTATAGTCCCAGCAGAGCCAAAATCCACTAAGCATGAAATTTCCTGATCTGTTACAAAAGCGTCTGTTTTACAAAAGCGATCTGTTACATAATGTTACAAAAGCATCTTTACCATCTGTCTTAGAGATGCACAAATTAACTTCTGTACTAGTCATTTTTCATCATCTACCTCTGTTTCTGCTTCAGTCTGTCAGACAGTCGTAATTTTCTGGCAAGATGGCCAGTTCTGCCACAATTATAGCATTTCCTGGTTTCTTTTTGAGAAATAGCTCCTTGAACAAAATATTCTAAATTGTCTAAAAACAACCACAAAGGTGTAGGTACATCCAAAAAACAGCAGAATTTTTACAATTCATTCAATTTGGGTTGAGATAACTTTTACCACACTCGACATGTTTCACTCAATTCAAGTTTCATCAGGCGCTTTTGTGGTACAAGTTTCTTGTATACTGTATTGGATAAAGGTAGACACAAAGAAAAATAAATTTTTAAATATAGTTAAGACATTACAAAACATATAATCTGTATAAATGGGGATCAACATGCACAAATATGCAAAACACAATCTACAAACAGGGCATCTATAGCATGTGGTCACAAATACGGAAAACCCCGGTCTCACCTCCAAAAGATTGTATTGAATATTCCAAATCTACCAATTGAAAACAGAAAATATAAATAAATCGATCATGAAAAGGCCTCAGGTAAATGGGAGCGCCAGGATATTTTGTGCTTGCAGAGAGACCTTCCAAAAGTTGAGGTCTAAAATTTAATAAAAGAAAAAAAAATAATGTATATATTTTGTTTATGTGTAGGTGAGTATCACAAAATTGACGAACACAGAAAACCAAAGAGAAATTTTAAATTGTATACAAATATATATACCTGTAGAATCAATAGAGAAATGAAGGGCACCTTGGCCACTCAATGGCGTACTGGCGCTGCTAGTGAGTGTCAGCAATCTGACACCAAACTAAGTAGTGATTTAGTCACCAATCTGTAATGAAACACAAACAATTATATTTTGGTTTTCCAAAAAACAAAAAAAAACAAAAACAAATATCTATAGGAAAAATTATTAGGGCTATAAAAGAAATGCCCAATCAGGCAGAGAGGCAAGAGACAATACGACCAAAGCTATCAATATTCACCATTGGCTCTCATGCTCCCAACACAAAGGCTTCTTTCTGTCCCTTGATGCGGAGAAGGCGTTTGACAGGGTGGCCTGGGACTATATGTTGGCAGTTCTCAAAAAGATAGGTTTACGTGAACACATGCTTCAATATATCTTAGCCCTCTACTCAGTCCCTACCGCGAGGGTGCGTGTTAATGGGACCCTGTCGAGCGCCTTCTCCGTGTCGAATGGCACGCGCCAAGGATGTCCCCTTTCCCCCCTGATATTCGTATTGACTCTTGAACCGATGCTTCAACGACTTCGAGCCAATCCTGACATTAAAGGAGTCACAATAGCAGACACCACATATAAACTTGCCGCCTTTGCGGACGACATCCTTCTTTTCCTGACAGAACCCCACACGTCACTTCCCAACTTACTCGCAGACTTTGCCACTTTTAAGACCATGTCCAACCTCCAGATTAATTTCACTAAGTCAGAAGCCCTGAATGTCTCTTTGCCCCCAACTGATCTCTCAAGGTGCAAAGCAAATTCCCCTTTTAGATGGGTAAATGACGCCATCACTTATCTAGGAATCAAACTTCCGACACGCCTGTCCAACCTATACTCATACAATTACATCCCCCTGCTCCAAAACATTCAGAAGGATCTTAAAGCTTGGGCGTCTGGACTGTTTTCCTGGTTTGGCAGGGCAGCCATACTGCAGATGAACATCCTCCCTCGCTTGCTTTATATTTTTCAGACTATCCCCATTCGAGTTCCCCCGACATTTTTTGCCTCTTACAGGGCTGCCATTAGTCAATTTCTGTGGGGTAAACAACGCCCCAGACTCAGCCTTGAGAGACTCTCCCTACCCAAATTGAAAGGTGGTATAGGATTGCCAGATGTATCCAAATATCATTGGGCTTGCCAACTAATACGTATCATTGATTGGAATGTGCACAGGAGTTCGAAAGCTTGGACCAACATAGAACAGGTATTTGCTCGATTTCCGCTAGGTTCACTACCTTGGTTGGACCCTATTCATACCCCCCAATCTTGTACACAGCACCCGCTCGTAGGAAGTACTCTAAAGGCATTTCAGAAGGCCTGCAGACTTCATCGTCTCTCCTCGATACAGAGCCCCCTGACCCCAATTAGACAAAATCCGGACTTCCCGATAGGTCTATCTCCCCTCTTTATGAATGAATTCTGGCCTCTTGCTGAGTTTCAGGCCCGACACCTTTTTACTAATGGGAAGTTTCTGAATCTCTCTGATGTACCCTCGAGAAGTCCGGATTTACCTTGCCCTCTCTGGACGTATTTCCAACTGAGACACTTTCTTAATGATCCCCACAAACGTGATGACTTCTCTAGACCACTTTCCCCATTTGAGATTCTATGTTCGCAAACGGAACAGCAGCGACACTTAGTCTCCAGCGTGTATCCCTTACTATTCTCGACTCATGATCCTAAATCCAACATTGCCACCCAAAGTTGGGAAAGAGACCTCTCCATCAATCTTTCCTCTGCAGATTGGGAAAACATTTATACTCTTATCCACAAGGGTTCCGTCAATGTGTCAGCCCAGGAAAATGGCTTCAAAATTTTCTCTAAATGGTACAAAACCCCAACTAAGTTGAACAAGATCTCCCCATCAATTCCTCCCACTTGTTGGAGATGTTGTGAAGGTATTGGTTCAATGTTACACATTTGGTGGTCCTGCCCCAAAATCCAACCCTTCTGGAAAACAGTCCACAAAATTGCTTCTGATGTCACGACTTACCAAATTGACTTTTCTCCAGCCCAAATGCTACTACATTATTCTTCCATTCCCTTCCGACACTATCACCGCTCACTTGCTCTACACCTAATTAATGCGGCAAAGATGTGCATCCCTGCATTCTGGAAATCTACAAAAATTCCCACGACGGCTGATTGGTTTCGGCGCATTTCCAGAATTGCTGAGATGGAGGAGCTCATTCATCAATCTAAAGATACAGCTAACAAATATAGGATTGTTTGGTCCTGCTGGACTCATTTTAAATTGTCCAATGAATATAAACTTTTGCTCACAGATGGCGAGGCGTAGTTCCCAGAACCAAATTATAGGTGTACCATACTCCCCTTACTCTCTTTGGGCAAGTTTTTCTTTTTATTTTATCCTTTTCCCCGGTCTTTCCTGCACCCCCTTTACCCTTTATGGGCTGAGTTATTGTTTTCTTTCTAGATGTCTCTTCAAGAGGGATCGCTTGAGGTCCGAGACCGCATCCCTCCATCTCTCTTGATGTTACTGAAATGACTAATTGACTTCGTACTCCTTTTACTCTTTCTGTTACATCTGTATGTTTTTAGACGCTTTTGTTCGGTTATGTTACAGGCAGATGCTATAATATGTCCACAGACATGGCGCATGCCTATATTTATTATACACTGCCTTCCTTAGCATTGGTTCACTGTTTGACTTATTCATCTATCAGATCGACTAAGTTTTAATGTTTCATAATCACTTCTTCACCTGTGTTGATGTTGGTCTTACGATGCCTTTATGTTAAGTGCCTTCTTCCATCGCACTGTGACCACATTTTTTTTTTTTTTTTTTTGTACTACATTGTAATGGCCTTGTTTTACATATACTGTATGCTGATTGTTTATTTCCAATAAACCTTTTCATTTGGAAAAAAAAAAAAGAAATGCCCAATAATGTGGCAAAATTTCTTACCCCAATAGGATGATGCTGGGACCTACACAAGGGGGGCAGCCCGCTGGGCTGTCCCTCATTGACCGTCTCCACAGAGGGTCTAAGGCACAAGGGAACTGCCTTACAAAGGATCCCTCTGACTCGGGGGCGTCTGACGTCACCGCCGGGTTGCAGGCGGAAATTCCGCTGCATTGTATGCCCGGAAGTCCGAGGAGAGTTACCGCGCATGCGCGTGGTGACGCAAACCGTGTCAACCGCGCATAGCGGCCATCCTGGAGACTCTGCTGCCCTCACTGGAAGGTGAGAGAAAAGATGAAGCCAAGCGGGGAACCCCAGGGCCTTTCCGCGCATGTGCGAGATGACGGAAATCGCGTCAACCACACATGGCGGCCATCTTGGAAGCTCTAATGCCCACAACTAAAAGTAGGAGGAGGGGAGTTGGCACCAGAGAGGAGGTCACGTCAGCCGCGCACAACCTCTGCAGCCCACACCTAGGAATAGGAGGGGAGATGACATCAGGCAGGGAGGGAGGGAACCAATCACACTGACGAAAACAACATAGAGCCATATGGCTACTCGGATAGAGCACATAGATGGAGCTTGAAAAAAGGGGGCATGTGTCGCAGAGGGCGCTGATTGACTGACGATTGTTTTCGGCAGTGTGATTATATCATATCAGGTATCATATCAGGTATATATATTTGTTATTATATATTTGTATACAATTTAACATTTTTCTTTGGTTTTCTGTTTTTATCTTTTTGAGTGGTTGTCAATTTTGCGATACTCACCTATACATAAACAAAATATATACATTATTTTTTTCTTTTGTGAAATTTTAGACCTCAACTTTTGGAAGGTCTCTCTGCAAGCACAAAATATCCTGGCGCTCCCATTTACCTGAGGCCTTTTCATAATTGATTTATTTATATTTTCTGTTTTCAATTGGTGGATTTGGAATAGTCAATACAATCTTTTGGAGGTGAGATCGGGGTTTTCCGTATTTATGACCACATGCTATAGATGCCCTTTTTGTAGATTGTGTTTTGCATATTTGTGCATGTTGATCCCCATTTATACAGATTATATGTTTTGTAATGGTTTAACTATATTAAAAATTTTCTTTTTCTTTGTATCTACCTTTATCCAATACAGTATACAAGCAACTTGTACCACAAAAGCTCCTGATGAAACTCGATTTGAGTGAAACATGTTGAGTGTGGTAAAAGTTATCTTGACCCAAATTGAATGAATTGTAAAAATTCTGCTGTTTTTTGGATGTACCTGCACCTTTGTGGTTGTTTTTAGACAATTTAGAATATTTTGTGTTAATAAATATTTGTTTTTAATTTTTTGGTCTATCTTTTTGATCATTAATTGCTCTGTAATTTATTCTCATACTTGATACTGTTAAAAGTCCCAGAGGTTTGTTACCTCTTTGCCCTGTGTATTTCTTTCATTTTTTAGTTTTGTTGCCATTAACCATTTCCTTGTTGATTCCTTAACCACTTCAGCTCCGGACCAATAAACACCTTAAGGACCAGAGGTCTTTTTGCAATTTCGCACTGCGCTGCTTTAACTGGTAATTGCGCGGTCATGCAATATTGCACCCAAACGAAATTTGCGTCCTTTTCTTCCCACAAATAGAGCTTTCTTTTGATGGTATTTGATTGCCTCTGCGATTTTTTTTTTTTGCGATATAAATGGAAAAAGAGCGAAAATTTTGAAAAAAAAAGATATTTTCTTCTTTTTTGTTATAAGAAAAATCGAATAAACTAAATTTTAGTCATACATTGAGGGCAAAATGTATTCAGCCACATGTCTTTAGTAAAAAAAATGTCAATAAGCGTATATTTTTTGGTTTGCGCAAAAGTTATAGCGTCTACAAACTAGAGTAAATTTTCTGGAATTTACACAGCTTTTAATTTATGACTGCCGATCTCATTTCTTGAGGTGCTAAAATGGCAGGGCAGTACAAATCCCCCCCAAATGACCCCATTTTGGAAAGTAGACACCCCAAGGAAATTGCTGATGGGTATGTTGAGCCCATTGAATATTTATTTTTTTTGTCCTAAGGGATTGAATAATGACAAAAAAAAAAAAAACAATCACCACCTTCAGGGCATATGTGAAATGACACCCCAAAATACATTCTGCTGCTTCTCCTGAGTACGGGGATACCACATGTGTGGGACTTTTTGGGAGTCTAGTCGCGCACGGCACCCCGAAAACCAATCACCACCTTCAGGATTTCTAAGGGTGCAAATTTTTGATTTAACTCCTCACTACCTATCACAGTTTCGAAGGCCATAAAATGCCAAAATAGCAAAAAACCCCCCCAAATGACCCCATTTTGGAAAGTAGACACCCCAAGCTATTTACTGAGAGGCATGTTGAGTCCATGGAATATTTTATATTTTGCCAAAAGTTGCGGGAATATTGCAAACTTTTTTTTTTTTGCACAAAGTTGTCACTAAATGATATATTGCTCACACATGCTATGGGCAGAAGTCAAATTACACCCCAAAATAAATTCTGCTGCTTCTCCCGAGTACGGGGATACCACATGTGGGGGACTTTTTGGGAGCCTAGCCACGTACGGGACCCCGAAAACCAAGCACTGCCTTCCGGATTTGAATATAAAATGCTACCAAAAAACCTGTTAGCGATGGCAGGATCAGGCCTGACTCTGCGATCGCTGCAGTTATGTGTTTAGTGTTTTGTAAGTGACAGTGATCGATCGATACTGCACTTGGGTGGGCTGGGCAGAGGGGCAAAACGCAGGTGCTAGCAGGTATTTGGGCTGATCCCGCTAACAATGCGTTTTTTTGGAACCCTAAACTGCTGGGGACGCTAGTATAGATCTGATCAGATCAGATATTGATCTGTTCAGATTCTATACCACTACGGGAGGTGTATGCTTTGCGTGTGGGTGTTAGCGGTACTGGCACTAACCTAGCGCTGCCTGGGGCGACGCAGACCCTGACCCTAAAACCTAATTGATATCACCCGCCGGGTGATCAGGGGGTTAAACCTTTATTGGGTAATAAATGGTGGGTGCCCTGATGCTATAAAAAACAAACTAACCAGAGTCACCCGTAACACTTATACGGTGATCAGTGGTGAAAGGGTTAACTAGGGGCAATCAGGGGGTTCAAATTTTTATTAGGTAGTATATGGGGGTCCCTGGCGCTATATAAAAACCTGACGGGGAACCTAAATAACTAACTGGCTAACCAGCGTCACCAGTGACACTTATACTGTGATCGCTGGTGAAAGGGGGTGAAAGGGTTAACTAGCAGCAATCAGGGGGTTAAAACCATTATTGGGTAGTATATCGGGGTACCTAGCGCTATAAAAACCTGGCGGTGAACCTAAAAAAATAACTAGCTACCTAGCGACACTAGCGACACTGATGCAGCGTTCAGAAAAATTATCGCTTAGTGACACTGGCAAAAGGGGGTGAAAGGGTTAACTAGCGGAAATCAGGGGGTTAAAACCATTATTGGGTAGTATATCGGGGTACCTAGCGCTATAAAAACCTGGCGGTGAACCTAAAAAAATAACTAGCTACCTAGCGACTGTAGCGACACTAATGCAGCGATCAGAAAAACGATTGCTTAGTGACACTGGCAAAAGGGGGTGAAAGGGTTAACTAGCGGCAATCAGGGGGTTAAAACCATTATTGGGTAGTATATCGGGGTACCTAGCGATATAAAAACCTGGCGGTGAACCTAAAAAAATAACTAGCTACCTAGCGACATATGCAGCGATCAGAAAAATGATCGCTTAGTGACACTGGCAAAAGGGGGTGAAAGGGTTAACTAGCGGCAATCAGGGGGTTAAAACCATTATTGGGTAGTATATCGGGGTACCTAGCGCTATAAAAACCTGGCGGTGAATCTAAAAAAATAACTAGCTACCTAGCGACTGTAGCGACACTAATGCAGCGATCAGAAAAATGATCGCTTAGTGACACTGGCAAAAGGGGGTGAAAGGGTTAACTAGCGGCAATCAGGGGGTTAAAACCATTATTGGGTAGTATATCGGGGTACCTAGCGATATAAAAACCTGGCGGTGAACCTAAAAAAATAACTAGCTACCTAGCGACACATGCAGCGATCAGAAAAATGATCGCTTAGTGACACTGGCAAAAGGGGGTGAAAGGGTTAACTCTAGGGGCAATCAGGGGGTTAAATCTCTATTGGGGGGTGATAGGGGGCTACCCTGGACCTAACACTAACTGTCCTGACAGTTTTTACTGTCACAACTGACACTGAATGCATTGATCAGTAAAGAAATGATCAATGCAATCAGTGACACTGTGACTGGGGGGGAGGGGGGGCGGGGGGGGTTTGTGTGCCTGTGTGTACCTACATGTCAGTGTAGTGTTGGTGCACACTTACTATTAGTCTTCTCCTCGTAGTCCGGTCAAAAAGACCGCCCCGAGGAGAATGACATCACTTCCTCCTTCCTGTGTAAACAATACACAGTGGGAGGAAGCTTCTCATTGGCCAGGAGCGATCCAGAGGGGGTGGCCGAAAACCAACGGCCATCCCCTCATCACGGAGCGCTCCTGGAGCGAACCGGACCGCCGTAACCAGCGGGAGGGGGTCCGATCGGACCCCCCACCCGCTGGAAGGCAGGCACGTACATCTACGTGATTGTGCCTGCCTGTGCCATTGTGTTGACGTACATTGGCAATACGGCGGTCCTGAAGTGGTTAAGTCTCATCACATCAGCATTCTTACAGCCTATCCTGAAATCTCCGGTCTTTCTCTGTTCCTTTCTTCTGTCAGTAAATCACTTACTTGTAAAGATAACATACTTATTTCCTCTTCTAAAGAAACTTGCCTTTCTCCACTTTCATGTTTATTATCTACTTCTTTAAACCATAAATTAACCTGACTAGTGTAGTCTGAATGTTCCCCTTATATTATTCCTTACCCATACCTTCCCCTATTAGAAACGAGACCACACCATAGGTTGGAGTAAACTGGCCACAACAGCCTTTATTAAACATAACTCAAAATTCACTCCAATAACTTGTAAATATGAAAATATCTAAATATATATAGATATATAAATATAAATAACTTTATTACCATTAAACCACATTAAATAACATTAACTGCCCATTCTGGTGATCTCTGACGGTGACCCCACTTAAGACAATACCAAATCACTGCGGTACACCTCACCAACTTCCCAAAGGCCTCCACCTGTGACCGGTCGGAGACAACTTCCGCCAGTGAACATAACCGTATTCCCTCCAACGTTCAGGAATACCCAGAGGGGCCGATCGTTAGATGAGCCCCCCACACCCTCAGATCCCTTCTGAGTACCTGTCTACCGTCAGAAACCACCAGAAAACACACCGCCAACACAGGAAAACCTTCAGCTGCCGTGACAACCGACGAAACCTGCAAAAGAAGAAAAGACCAGCAACAAACGACACAACAAAACAAACACATAACATTAGGGCGGGAGGGCGGGAAAAACTGCCTCCTCTGTGTCACGCTGGGATCCGAATGATCCCCTAAAGCCACACCCCTCCCTTTTATATGACCCCTCCCCTACACTGAACTTGCTTCCTGCAAACCTTTTTCCTCAGCTCCACCCATAAAGCTTAACCCTCTGTGTCCCTCATCCACACTGTCATGTCCAGCACTCCTTATATCATTGCATTCATAATCCGTGCTTCTCTTGACTAGTGTAGTCTGAATGTTCCCCTTATATTATTCCTTACCCATACCTTCCCCTATTAGAAACGAGACCACACCATAGGTTGGAGTAAACTGGCCACAACAGCCTTTATTAAACATAACTCAAAATTCACTCCAATAACTTGTAAATATGAAAATATCTAAATATATATAGATATATAAATATAAATAACTTTATTACCATTAAACCACATTAAATAACATTAACTGCCCATTCTGGTGATCTCTGACGGTGACCCCACTTAAGACAATACCAAATCACTGCGGTACACCTCACCAACTTCCCAAAGGCCTCCACCTGTGACCGGTCGGAGACAACTTCCGCCAGTGAACATAACCGTATTCCCTCCAACGTTCAGGAATACCCAGAGGGGCCGATCGTTAGATGAGCCCCCCACACCCTCAGATCCCTTCTGAGTACCTGTCTACCGTCAGAAACCACCAGAAAACACACCGCCACAGCCCGAAAGGGTGACCCCCTCAACCTTGAGGGCCACCCCACACCCTAAGAGCTATTTTGTATACCCTCCTGCAGACCCAATGACCAAAGGTCAATACCCACGTCAGACCCCCATCCTGGTTTTGTTGATGCTTACCATGGACCTAGCCCACCTCCACACCGATCTGCCCGCAACGACCTACCAAACCAAGATGGTACCCGGGAAGCGGACTCGTAAGTGCAAAACATCCGCCCTAACATCAGCTAAGATGTCCCTTTCCTTCCGTATGCCCAGGTCGTTGCCCCCTGCGTAAATGACCAACACATCCGGGGGCCTGTCCCTCATTGCAAAGCGCTCAACTTCCTTCATCACACGCTCCCACCGCATGCCCGGGAATCCCAACCACATCAACCTAGCCTCCCCCCAGGAATTCCCAACGGCCCGCCTGCCGGCTGAGCATCACCTCTCCCGGCCCCCCAGCACACGTCCGAGTGCCCTAGGATCCAAACGAGGCGTGAGGAACCTCCATCTGGAATAAAAAACATAACACAGAACACATAACAACCAACAAACGTAATATACCATACCACCTGTAACTCCCAACCCCATACTGCAAAACACTCCCAGCCGCGCCCCCACTCACCCCAGGATCAACTGCGGCCGGACATACGAACGGAACCTCTTAGATTCCCAACGACCGATCCGGCGAACAATCGCCTCAGCCAGCCCACATCGGGCCGCCTCAGTGGCCGCCCCAATACGGAAGGAGTGCGACGAGTACTCCCGGTCGTCCAAACCCACAGTCCGCAGGCACCGTTGAAAACTGACACGAATTGCAACCTAGAGAGAAAAGAGCCCCCCGCATGCAGCAAGAAAGGCCCCCCCCCCCTCCAGCCGCACCGCCCGAAAGGCCCTTACCGCCACCACAGGGCCCACTGCCGAGCCTGGCAAGGCAAACAGTATAATCACCACTCCCCTGCCCAGCTGGTCAGGCTTGGACCTCCGCCACCGTATACTCACCCGATCAGCAGCCACCTGTACATCCTGATCCAACAGCCCCACAGCACCCCGTTTAAACCGACACACCAACTCCCCAGTCCCAAACGCCCCATAAAACGCCAATGAAAAAGCCGCTGTGAACAGGATGGCCTTGTAAGCGGAAGAACAAACTTCCACAAGCCGGGAACAAATCGCCACCAAGTTATCACACTTCACCAGCCTGTGCGCCTCCCGACCTTTCCGTTCCCTCCTATACCCCTTCAAGGTTTGCCGCACCCAAAAAGCCGCATTCCCGTCCGGCTCTCCCCACAGCTTAAACAAAATGCCAACCCCGCCAATTTCCGATCAATCGACGCAGGTGCCAATCCCATCTCAATGTTCCGTGCCACCCAATACAGCCCCAACCAGCGCTGGTCGGAGCCCCGACCAACCGCTCCAACTCAACCATTCTGACCACACCCTAGAATAGGCCGCCCACGTGGACTCACTCAAAGACCCCTGAATCCAACCTGCGGCGACTACAAGGGCATCCCCCACATCCACCCAGGGCAAGACGCCCTAGACTCCTCCGTTCTCGGCGCCAGATCCCGGAACTCGTCCCACTGAAAACGAGAGAGCGAGTTAGCCAAAGAATTCTCCACCCCAGGTATGTGCACTGCCGAAACGTAAACATTGAGCCGTAAGCACCGAAACACCAGCCGCCGTAGCAGCCAAATGGTTGAGGACCTGAACCACCCCCATGCCGTCTCAACTAATGCGCAACTTCATATTACGGAACTCCTCCCCCCACAGCTCCACTGCCAACACCACCGGGAATAGTTCAAGCAGAACCAGGTTGCCCAACAACCCCGCCACCTCTCAAGATTGCGGCCAAGGGTCAGCACTCCACCGTCCCCGAAAATACGCCCCATAACCCGCCGACCCAGCCGCGGCAGCGACCAATTCCACATCGAAATTGCTCGCTGGCCCCGACATCCACATGTCCCACCCGCTACAAGAGGCTAGGAATTCACGCCACGCCCGCAAGTCTTCCCTGTGTTCCTTCCCGCAGACGCACAAAATGGTTAGGCACACTCACCCCAGCCGAGGCTGCCGACAGCTGTCTGCAGAACACCCGCCCCCATAGGGATGATCCGGCAAGCAAAGTTAGGCTAGCCCAACAGAGACTGCAGGGCCCTCAACCGGACCTTCTACTATCCTTGCATCTCCACCAATTCCATTCTCAGATCAAGTAATTCATTCTCGGGCAATCGACACTCCATTGCCCTCGAATCGATCACTATCCCCAAAAAACTCAAGTCCGTAACTGGTCCCTCTTTTTTATCCCCCGCCAACGGTACCCCGAACTTACCTGCAATGTGCTGCAACGTGGACAGAAAATCGCACCCACACTGGAGGCAGGCGGGGCCCACGCACAGAAAGTCGTCCAAATAGTGGATGACCGACTCCAGGCCCGAAACGTCACTCACCACCCACTCCAAAATGAGCTAAACGCCTCAAAGTAGGCGCAGGAAATGGAACAACCCATGGGCAGGCACTTACTCATATAGAACTGGCCCCGCCAATGGCACCCCACATCTGCCTTGGCCATAAGAGCCCCGCATCCAGAAAGCCTGACCCACCTCACCGCCGCATCAAAAGACGTGTATGAGACCGTACACGCATCAGGGCCGATGAAGTCATTGACCGACCCCCCTTTAGGAAAGGACAAGTGATGAAGCAAGCGAAAATTTCCCAGGCTCTTTCTCAGGAACTACACCCAGCGGGGACACCACCAGGTCGCCCCACGGTTGCACTTCGAAAGGCCCACCCATCCGGCCCAACGCCACTTCCTTGCCCAAGTTTTCGCCTACCACCCCCCGGGTGTACCAAAGCCGATCGCAAGTTCCGGGCCACTAGGGGCACCTCCGCCAATGAACAAGGAATCCTGAAACCGTCCCGAAAACTCCGAAATCAACCCCCGCGCCGCCTAACCATCCGGATACTTACTTAGGAAAGGAAGTATCCTTTCCAGGGTTACCGGCGTCATCCCTTTCGTGAGCAACATCGCCGGAACGCTTTTCTT
Organism: Lithobates pipiens; assembly: GCF_037356315.1. Lineage (NCBI taxonomy): Eukaryota > Metazoa > Chordata > Amphibia > Anura > Ranidae > Lithobates > Lithobates pipiens. The sequence goes on from NW_027507791.1 coordinate 144,699,332, forward strand.
TCCTGAAACAGCGGGACAGTGCGAGGGAGCACTCGTGCTTAAATCGGCACGCTCTCCCGAATTTACAAGCCCCCCATTAAAGGGCCAGCACACACCCCACTTTTTCCCGGCCGGCAGCCCTGAGGACAACACACTCCCGCCCCCCCCTGAAGAAACGGAGCAGGAGTCCGAGCCGCAGACATAAGCCTCATCCAGAGGCTGATGTCCTTGTGGTCCCAGCGTAGTTCCGGCCGCACCGCTGCCTGGACTGTTCGTCATAACGCAGCCATGCCACCCCCCATACACCCGATAAGCCTCTCCAGTCGCGTCCATACAGCAGAACAACGCCGAGCAATGCTCGGGGTTCTTCTCCCCAATCACCCTAGCTAAGCCAGCGAACGCCTGAAGCCAATTGGAGAAAGTGCGCAGAATCACCGATACCTACGCCGCTCCTCGTTGTCCTTTTTGAACTGTCCGGCTTGACCCTATCCAAGTTGAACTTCTCAAGGGGGAGCAAAGAGAAAATCTCCACATACTCACCCATGCCAATATTCTCCCGCACCTCCTGCTCCAGGCACGCCCCCACCGGGCCCTCGAATCAACATATACTTCGCACCGGGCAGCATCCGCAATCCTGACCACATCGGTCCACGCCCCAGGTTCCGTGACCACTGGGGGGACCCCCGTGCCCCCAGGCCCCATGTCTACCACCCCCCCAGAAGCCGCAGCGGTCGGGGGGTCCACCACCGGCGTGGCCCCGGACCCCCCTCCCCCCGACCCTGGGCCCGCAGCCATCCAGGGACCCACTTGCGGCGCCCCCGAACCCCCGGCAAACTTACCCACCAGGGCCCGCAGCCCCTCCAAGAAGGTCCTGCAGCTGTCCGTGGGCCCCCCCAGGGCGACATGCCATCCCCTTGCCGTTCTGGGATACCGGGTCCCCCAGCAAATCCCCCAAGGCTTCCGTCAGAACCAAAAGATCACGTGACTTACCTGGCCGCACCGGGGCCTTGCCGACAGTCATGGTTTCGTGCGCTGCATGTGAAAATTCCTCCTCCTGCGACAGCTCACCCTCGGACTTGTCCTCCGCGGTGCGCGCTGGGGGCGCCGCCATCCCCCTGGGCGAATCGCAGACCTCCTGGTCCGCGCGTTCAGGCGCATCCCGCAGTGCCTGTGGCCCCCGACCACCCCCGGCATGCTGGTGTCCAAGACCAGCCCTGCCAGGCACCTCGGTGGCTCCCTTCATCCCACCCGCCCCAGCCCGGGAGCTGCGACCCCCCCCCCCGTGCCAACCCTGCCCCCCCACCGCGCGTGTCCCCATGCTGGAACCCCCAGTCCGAGGATCCCCCCCCTTCCGCTGCACCCCCAAGGCGGCTGGACCCAGAGCCCCCCGCCCGTTCCCCCCCCCCCCGTTCCCGGGTGCCGGCCCGACCCGTAGCCGGCGCCATTTTGCCGCGAGGCCCCGCCCCCCTCCGGTCGGCGGCGCAATGACCACCCGGACCAGGGAGAGCCAGGCACCTTCCTCTTCGCCGGGGGGACCGAGCGGTCGGCCCCCGGGCTCTGCCAGTCACGAGGTGGACGAGGTGTAGGCCCGGGGAAAAAACGCGCCGAAGGCCGAGACCTCCGCGCACGCAGCGGCGCCTCACCTGCATCCCCGACATCCTCCGCGGTGTCCTCCAGGTCCCCGCTCGGTCCCGCAGCCACTCCGCTCCGCACGCCTCCGCCGCCCGTCTCAGCCTCTTGAAAATCACATCCAGGTCGGCCATTACAGAGGAGCAGAGAAAAACTGCCTCCTCTGTGTCACGCTGGGATCCGAATGATCCCCTAAAGCCACACCCCTCCCTTTTATATGACCCCTCCCCTACACTGAACTTGCTTCCTGCAAACCTTTTTCCTCAGCTCCACCCATAAAGCTTAACCCTCTGTGTCCCTCATCCACACTGTCATGTCCAGCACTCCTTATATCATTGCATTCATAATCCGTGCTTCTCTTTCTGATTTCTCTTGATTTCTCTCTTCTGTATTGTTCAATTTTCTCATTTACAATTTTCTAATGTGTTTTTAAAAAAAATCTTTCACTTGAGACGTACACAATCTTTTTAAGAAAACATCTGAAAACCACCTGTCTTTTCTACAAATACACTATTTTTAAATAGGAATGTAAAGGGGGAGGAGGAGCACCACACTCCTTACTCGGAGCAAAAAAGTGGGAGGTGAGGAATCTGAATAGGCTTCTCTCATCCCAAAATGATTTCTCATGCTTATTGTTCAACTCAGCAATACTTAGCATTATTTTTCTGGATTTCAAACATTTCTGAAACATTTAGATAACAATTGCATTGCCTTGTCTAATTCTCTTGTGCTAGACCCATCAGTGATATGCGTTATAAAAACTTTGACAGGCTCATAACTAGTTAAAGATTCATCACATTGCATACTTAAAAAAAAAAAAAAATCCAATATTGTACACATTTAATCACCTTATTCAACTCTGTCATAAAAATTAACATACACAGAAACCCAAATTGATCATAACATTCTTTCTGTTATTAGATCAGCTCTGTTTTAGTCTTCGTGTCATTTCTTACCCACTGTCCAAATCTTTGTGTCTGTCATGTCAGTCATAGGACTTAGTTGTGCCACAGCTATCTTTCCCAGCTTGAAAGGTCAATGGGAGCGCCGTACTCCCAATCTAGAGTCCTCATTCTTGAGTCTCTGTGGGTCGTCAACCAAATTTTCTCCTGGGCTACACGCAGTAGCCATCAAATGGCACTTTATTACACTTGACCACAAAGGCCTGTACACTTGCCACATAGGCATTACTCGCCACACAGGCTCACTACTACAGTCCTCTAGTCAGACCTTCTCACAAGTCTCATAAATCTATTGACACCCCAAGCATAGAAAAAAAACATCAACATTGATAATTATCCTGCAACAGGTAAAGTAAAGGAGTTATTTGGGTCAAACTGAGTAACATCAATATTACTCTAGTTTACACTTAATTTTACCTTAACCTCACCATCTCATCAACAGCATAAGACTCCTTCAGGCAATGGACCCCAGACACCAACTAATTACTCGCCACGGAGAGCAGAATAAGTAAGAATAACCGTTTATTATCGTGGCCACTTGTCTGCTCAATGTGAGTTTCTTGTTTCTTTGGCCGGAAGCCCACTGGACTTTATCCGAGTCGAGTCACCAGCTGTTAAATCCGATTTAGGGGTCTCCAAACAAGAAAAGATGATGAGATAGTGAGTCCAGATCTTAAAATAAGATAAGTAGGTGCTTTTATTTTATACAAACACTGCAGTGCAGAGACACAACACAGACCGACTTCCATCTCTACCAAGTGGAATGAATCAGGAAGTGTCTCTGTCATAGGTTGCGCACGGGTAAAGCGCTCTGGCGCACAGCTGTGTGCAATAGGAATAAACGAAAGCACACAAGCACACACACACAGGGTGTGACCCCTCGCTGACCTATAAAGGAAGTGAGGTCATCCAAACACACTGCTGGTTTGTCTTCAGCTTCCTGTGATTCCCACGTCTGTTCCTGTTATCTGTATTACCCGTTGTGACCCGGATTGCCTTATCGACCTCGCTGATCTTCTCCTGACCCGACCTCTGGCTTGATCTTGGACTCCCGCTTTCTAAACGTGTTTGACCCTCAGCCTGCATCTGGACTTACCTGCTGTCTCCTGTGTTCGACCTCCGGCTTGTCTTGGATTATCCTTCTGTCTCAGCGTTCCTGGTACTTGTTGTCTTCTGATCTGGACTGTGTTTGACCCCTGGCCTGTCTCCTGGATTCTGTCTTTGCCTTACGGACTTGCTACCTTTGCTTCTGGACCTTCCCACGGGACATCACCTTTCAGCTCTTCTCAAGCTGCCTGCTGATCTGCTAGCAAGTGACTGTCCTACTGGTAGCTTGTGCCTCTTGGTGCAACCACCCTCTGTGCCACCTTCAGGGGTGGTCTGCGCCGAGTCGCAACAGCGACCGCTCTCGGCATCTTGGCCTCGGTGAGTACATTTATATGATAGTCTCTGCGCTTACATCCATGGATTATACAATATATACGTATGAATATGCATGAGCACTAGGCGTGTTATAGGTGTGATCTTATAGTTTAGTCCAATCAGCATTCATATATTCCTAGTAGCAAGGGAACAGTTAAATGGTTGGTTACATCATGTGACTGATAGAAAGTGAAAGAAAACATGGGCTCCGCCATCTTGGTACTAGTTCAGACCATCTAGATTAGACCGTCCATTTCTAGGAGCAAAGAGGGAGTAAACTCTTGCTTTTTATCCGGCGGTGAGGATCATCATAGACTGTCTGAGAAGAAGCAAGAAAGTGCAATGACGCAGTGCATTATGGGGCGTGACACGCTGCTCGAACAGAAAGCTCATCTCTACTAAGGATACTGTTTTACTACTAAAATCTTCTACAGTATATAGTCCCTTATCATCCCTTCCAAGAGCTTGCATACTATTGATGTTAGGCTAACTGGTCTGTAGTTCCTAGGGATATATCTTGGTCCTTTTTTAAAGATTGGTGCTACATTGCCTTTTCTCCAGTCAGCTGGTACTATACCAGTCAGCAGACTGTTTGTAAAACGTAGGAACAACGGTCTGGCAATTACTTGACTGAGTTCCTTAAGGACCCTTGGATGCAAGCGATCTGGTCCCGGTGACTTATTTATGTTAGGTTTTTCAAGTATGCGTCTAATTTTATCCTCTGTTAACCATAAGGGTGCTTCCTGTGTCACGTCATGAGGATAAACCTTGCAGTATTGGTTACTGAAGCCCCCCATTTCCCTTGTGAAGACTGAGGAGAAGAATACATTAAAAACCTTTGCCATCTCCCCATCCTTTGTAACCAGAGTCCCTTCATCATTCTTTATGGTGCCAATATGATCTGTCCTTCCACTTTTACTATTTATGTACTTTTACTCTCCTCCACTAAGTGCCTTTCATGTTCTATTTTAGCCACTCTGATTAGACCTTTGACATTTCTTATTGCAGTATTTGTACAGTTGGAATGCTGATAATGACCCCTCAGCCTTGTATATTTTGAAGGCCTTCAACTTTGCTTTTATATGAATTTTTATGTTGGTGTTAAGCCACCCAGGGCTTTTAAAGCACACACATTTTTCCTCCCTGTTCTTTGTTCCTAGGATTTTATCCCATTTAGTATCTTCTAGCAATGAGCATAGTTTCTGGAAGTTGGCTCTTTTCAAATTCAATGTCTTTGTATTCCCCTTATGTTTCCTATTTGTGTGATTTATGCTGAAATGAATTGACCTGTGATCGCTGTTTCCTAAGTTGCCCTGTATTCAGGGCCAGCCCTACCATGGGATCCAATGGGACCATGGCTCCAGGCTGCATTTAATAGGGGTGGCCGTGGCAGCTAGGCTGTCAAAAAGTTACCGCCAGCCAGGAATCCTGGATCATCAGTCAGCAAGAGACTCTCAGGACTCGGAGCAGAGCAGAACAGAGCGGAGTGGAGGCTGTGCTGTGCACTGTGTGGCGTGCGCTATCTCCTGCACTGGTTGTTAGAATCGCATTGGTGCCTAACAACCAGTGATGTCAGAGGCTGTGACCACTCCAGGATTCACAGCACTCAGCCGTGTCAATCAATTGATCCGCCAACTGTCTTCCATCTTCTATCTCCTGCATCACAGAATGAAGGAAGGAAGGGCTGAGGAGAGCAGCCTGTGCGGCTGTGCACGGTCGTGACAACGGTGACAAAATAGTAAGTTAATCACTTGACCACTGGGCAATTAAACCCCCTTCCTAACCAGACTAATTTTCAGCTTTCGGTGCTCTCGCACTTTGAATGACAATTACTCAGTCAAGCAACACTGTACCCATAAGAAATTTTTGTCCTTTTTTCACACAAATAGAGCTTTCTTTTGGTGGTATTTAACCACTTGCTTACTGGGCACTTAAACCCCCCTCCTGCCCAGACCAATTTTCAGCTTTCAGCGCTGATGCACTTTGAATGACAATTGCGTGGGCATACAACACTGTACCCAAATGACATTTTTATCATTTTTTTCCCACAAATAGAGCTTTCTTTTGGTGGTATTTAACCACTTGCTTACTGGGCACTTAAACCCCCCTCCTGCCCAGACCAATTTTCAGCTTTCAGCGCTGATGCACTTTGAATGACAATTGCGCGGGCATACAACACTGTACCCAAATGAAATTTTTATCATTTTTTTTTCCACAAATAGAGCTTTCTTTTGGTGGTATTTAATTACAGCTGGGAGTTTTATTTTTTGCTAAACAAACAAAAAAAGATGCAAAAAAAATCATGTTTAATAGTTTGTTATAAAATTTTGCAAACAGGTCATTTTTCTCCTTCATTGAAGTGCGCTGATGAGGCGGCACTGATAGGCTGCACTGGTGGGCACTGATAGGCTGCACTGGTGGGCACTGATAGGCATAGTTAAGGTGGCACCAATAGGCACACCTAAGGTGGCACCGATAGGCACAGATAAGGTAGTACTGATGGGCACAGATAAGGTGGCACTGATGGGCACAGATAAGATGGCACGGATGGGTGGCACGAATGGGTGGCACGAATGGGTGGCACTAAGGGGCACTGATAGGTACCACTGATAGATGGGACTGATGGGCACTGATAGGTGGCACTGATAGGTGGCTCTGATAGGTGGCACTGCTGGGCACTGATGGGCGGCACTGATGGGCACTGATGGGCACTGGTAGATGACACTGATGGGCACGGATATGTGGCACTGGGGTGCAGCACTGTTGTTGAGGCAGATTGCGGGCACTGATGGGTGGCACTGTGGGCACTGCTGGGTGGCACTGTGGGCACTGCTGGGTGGCACTATGGGCACTGCTGGGTGGCACTGACAGGGGGCACTTATTTATTGATGAGGTGGCAGGTGGGCACTGGCAGGGCTGGCCATGATCGGGACTGATGTCCCGATCACGGCCGCCAGTGATTGGCTCTTTTTTTCTCCTCGCGCTGTCAGCGCAAGGAGGAATAATAGCCGATTACCGGCTCCGTTGTATCACATGATCAGCTGTCATTGGCTGACAGCTGATCACGTGGTAAGGGGTCGGGATCGACCCCTTGCTCGGATCCGTGATCAGGCGAGTCTCATAGACTCGGCGATCACAGAGCGTGCCGCGCGTCCCTCAAGGGGCGCGCAGGCCGCTCGTGCACGGGACGACGTCAATAGACGTAGTCCCAGCAAAGGAGGTCCGCGCTGTAGCCGTCATTTGGCTATAGCGCGGATTTCAACTGGTTAATCACCGTTGGATTTTTTATTTTTTGCACTATAAATCAAAAAAAGACATTCGGTAAAAAATGTAAAAATAATTTGTGTCTGTTAAAATTTATTGGCGAGTATGGGCAGAGTATGGTCAGAGTATTGGCACTGACCAGCGCTGTGGCTACTACAGATCCAACCCACAGCACTGCTGCAAACGATCTCTCCCCCTCTCTGCTCATACTATACAGATCGGTACAGAGAGGGGAGGAAGGAACTGGCGTCATGACATGACACCAGTTTACAGGTGATCGATCTGTCATTTGACGGAGCGATCACGTGATAAACGGCCACTATCAGTGACCATTTACCGTGATGCGCCGGGTCTTCCATCACCTAGTCACCTAGTTTAAAAGCCCCTCTAACTTTTCGGCTTTCTTCACTCCCAGCAGATCTGCACCCTCCTCATTTAGGTGCAGTCCATCCCTTCTGGACGGCTGCAGAGATCGGGCAATGTCTCACTGCCTGTGATTAGCGCAGGCGGGCTCTGCACGTGGACCATGAGAACACGCATGAGCTCACCCACATCTCTAATTTCCCACTACCTTTCTGGTGTGGCTCAAGGTACCAGTAGTATTTCTGAGAATACTACCTTGGAGGTCCTTTTTCTCAATTTTGCTCCTAAGTCCCGAAAAATGTTTTTTTAGGACACTTCAGCTTCCTCTGACTTTGTCAATGGTGCCAACATGCACCATGACAGCAGGGTCTTCCCCAGCCAATATGTCGAACCTGCGAGCCCAATAGACAACATACAGTTCGGCGCTTCAGGTCCTTGTGACAGATTGCCCTCTTTATACTTTTGAGAATTGAGTTCCCTACCACCAAAATCTTCCTTTCCTTCCCCTTGGCTCCCCCCCCCCCCCACTCTCACTGGAGGAGTTCCTCCCCTGGCAGATTTGGGCATCACTCTGCTCCAGCAACGCTGGTCCCTGACTGGTTTCACCAATGAAATTCAATGGGGCGTACTTATTGGGATGTTCCAGCTAAGGATCGGCCTCCCCAATTCTTTCCCCTCTACCCTTCCTGACTGTAACCCATCTATTCTTCTCTGGTGCCTGCACAACTTTATCTCCACCCGTCTTGCTGCTGGCCCTTGCCGGCACCTGCTGGATACGTTCTCAGCTCTCCTTTAGGATGAAGATTCTTTTTAGTGTTGACAGTTGCTTCCCTAGATTCAGAATCTGAGCTTCCAGGCAATCAACGTGCTTACATTTTGCACAGCAGAATTCGCCCTCAATTGGATGATCAAGGAACACATACAGCAAGATGTACACCGAGACGCATCTTCATCCCCCGCCGGTAATCATACCTACTAATTTAATGGGGATTGGGAATTATGCTCTGTCTAATTAACAACTAGCTTCCTGACACTAATACTCAACAATACAATACACAAGTACTCACAGCACCCGTGAACTCGGGTGCTCACAGCATTCGTGTACCCGGGTACTTACAGCATCCATGCACTCGGGTACTCACAGCACTCTGCACAGGTACTTACAATACACAGGTACTCACAATATTCACAATACTCAGGCACTCCCAATACACAGGCTCTCACAATATTCACAATACTCAGGCACTCACAATACACAGGCTCTCGCAGGCTTTCACAATACACAGGCTCTCACAATACACAGGCTTTCGCAATACACAGGCTCTCACAATGCTCACAATAGACAGGTACTCACAATCCTCACAAAATTCAGGTAGTTATACAATGCACAGGCACTCACAATGCACAGGCACCCACAATGAACAGGTACTCACAATCCCCCCAATACTCAGGTAGCTATACAATACTCAGGCACTCACAATTTTGTGGTTATGTAGCTATGACTAAGCACTGTTGAGAGTGTGAAATGCGTCAGCTAATCTATCCTGTACCCTGCTGTACCAGGGGGACCCCATTAGGGGTGCCAGGGGTAGGGATTGCTCCCTTCTTTTTCTGCTGCCTCTGTCCTCTGGTCCCTACACCAAAACCAAGAAAGCTCTGGATGTTTCTATATAGCCTAGTCTATTGCTACTGGCCTACTCCTCCACATCTAAAATATTCTGTCAGTTACTGTATTGTGCGTTGTTATTATACAATGTGATGATCTTTCTATGTTATAATAAATAAAAATCTTTTGAATGTAAAAAACTTGGGCAATATAGCCATCTTAATTACATACATTTTGCCTATCCAGGATAGAGGGATAGAGGACCATTGTGATAATTTTTCAGTAACCTGTATTTATATTCTGAAAGATAATGCTACGCTGAATAAATAGATACCCAACATATCATGCTTCAAAATTGCAGCCACTCGTGGAATGATGACAAACTTTCATCCTTAAAAATCTCCATAGGCAATGTTTAAAATTTCAGCAGGTTGCCCGTTTTGAGTTACAGAGTAGGTCTTTTGCAATAAATATTGCTCTTAATCTAACGATCGCAGAGATACCTCACATGTGTGGTTTTAACACCGTTTTCATATATGGGCATGACTTAAGTTAGTGTTTGCTTCTGCACTCGAGCTCGGCGGGATGGCGAGCTTCCAATTTTATTTTTATTTTTAAATTGGGGTCGCTTGTGTGTGTAAACATCCCTTGTAATAGAAAAAAAAAGCATGACAGGACCTCTTAAATGTGAGCTCTGGGGTCAAAAAGACCTCAGATCTCATATTTCAAAAAAAAAAAAAAGTTTTTTTTTTTAAATTTATAAAATAAAAAATCTCATCTTTAAGGCCATTGGGCAAAAGTGACGTTTCACGTCGCTTCCGTCTTTCAATGTCCGTCAATGACATGGGCCATCTTTCTCTCAGCTCCATGTCTCAATCGGCTTCGCCGCTACTGACTGCTCTGGTAAGCGGCAGAGATGATAAAAGTGATCTCATGGTGAATTTGCTGCAGAGACCACTTTTATCAGAAAGAGGACCGTCTGCCATTTCAGAATATACCAGGGTTATAGCTGCTGCCATAACCTCAGTATTCTATGTCAAACAGATGCCGTATAATGACGGTGGGTGGTCAGCAAGTTGTTAAGTAATGGAGAGAAGTTAGCTGAACATATGGGTAAGTCAGTTATTTTAGAAGTGATCAGCTGCCTTTAATGCAGGGCACATGGGGCATCTGCCCAGGGCCCAGCCATTGTGGGGGGGGGGGGGGTGGGGCAAAGCTGTTGAGCTGCCCCTGGAATCCACGCTGCCTGCCGTTTTTCTTTTCAGCCGGAGTTCAGCTCCAGCGCTTGTCACTTGCTAGCTCAGCTGTTTGCTACGGTCACTTGTTAATACAGAAGTGCTGCTTCCTTATTTAAAAGTGACAGCACTCCTCTCCCAGCTTCTGTTGACATCCCTCTCTGCCCTACACACATTGAGCTGTATACAAGAGCAGAGAAAAGGGGTGGGGGATAAGAAGCTCCTCCACAGACATGCATATTGTAGCATTTCTTGTGCAGCCCCGATCTGATGGTTTTTAAGTAATGGAGTCTAGAGGTGGGGGCAGGTGGTATTGGTGCAGATGAATGCTATGTATTGAATGGGGGGGTTTAAACTGGAATTTAGGGGGAGGAAGGCTGGATATAGCGTGCCCCTACAACGTGCATACCATACATAGCACATCCCTCAATCCTGCACTCTGTATGTAACCCACCGCTCAACTCTGTACCCTGTATGTAACCCACTGCTCAACCCTGCACTCTGTATGTAACGCACCCTTGACATGACCAGTCATTTATTTCTGGGAGCCTGTCCTTAGGGATACTGCTCACATTGGACTATGTCCCTTCCTGCACTCAGTTAACCTTCATAGTTGTGTTCTCTGCTCTGTTCATTGCTAATAGACATAAAACTCCCAGAACTTGCTATTGGTGGGTCCCCTCACCTCCCCAGTCCATGGTGTGCAGGCAGTGGGGAGATGATGTGCTGTAACATCTAGTAACCAATAAGTGACAATGATGCACGGTAACCTCTAGCAGCCAATGAGTTAGCAGGAATAATGTGCAGTAACCTCTAGCAACCAATGAGTGAGCAGTAAGCATATAACCTCTAGCAACCAATGGGTTAGCAGTAATGATGTGCAGTACCATTTAGCAACCAATCAGCAAGCAGAAATTATGTGTGGTAACCTAGCAACTAATCAGTGAGTCGTAATCTGTGCTGTAACCTCTAGCATCCAGTCAGTGAGTGATAATGATATGCTGTAGCCTCTGACAACCAATTGTAATCACTGCCTGATCTGCTACAGTAAACGGTCAAAAGTGTCCGATATGTCCGTCACAATGTCGCAGTCACAAAAAAAAAACGCAGAACGCCGCCATTGCTAGTAAAAAAAAAATAATTAAAAAAATGCCATAAATATACCCCCTATTTTGTAGACGTATAACTTTTGCGCAAACCAATATATATACGTTTATTGCGATTTTTTTTACCAAAAATATGTAGAAGAATGAGTATTGGCCTAAACTGAGGGAAAAATTATTATTATTTTTTTTTTTAAATTGGATATTTATTATAGCAAAAAGTAAAAAATATTGTGTTTTTTTCAAAATTGTCTCTCTTCTTTTGTTTGTAGCGCAAAAAATAAAAACTGCAGAGGTGATCAAATGCCACCAAAAGAAAGCTCTATTTGTGGGGAAAAAATGACGTCAATTTTGTTTGGGTACAAAGTCGCATGACCACGCAATTGTCATTTAAAGCAATGGTGTGCCGAATCGCAAAAAGTGCTCTGGTAAAGAAGGGGGTAAAACAGTCCGAGGCTGAATTGGTTAAGAAGCGAAATAAGACTATAATTTGTCCAAGTGGTTGTATCAGATTTAGATTTGGGAAGCATGGGAATTTTGGTCATAAAGCAAGGTATTGAAGGCCTCAGTTACAAAATACAGGAAACTTTAAATGAGGTCAGTGTGGTTAGCCATCAATTGACAGAGTAAATGCAGTCTCAAAATGCATTAAAAATAAACATGAATCATAGCCAAGTCACTGAAATGATACATATAGTAAAAAAGGTCATTACACCTATCATGGTGCAAAATGTAAATTGCAATGTACAAAGGCATGAAAAGTATGCCAACATGTTTCACAAGGCCAGGTTCGCTTCATCAGGGTTAGATACGTTTGTAGTACATCTGTAGGTGGTATAATGAACCAAATAAGTATCAACACAGAGATGTCACAATACCATGCCTGTGTACTTTGCAATTTACATTTCATATGATTCATGTTGTTTATGTATTCATGACAATTTTAATACATTTTGAGACTGCATTTACTCTGTCAATTGATGGCTAACCGCATTCACTTCATTTAAAGTCCCGGGCAATTTTCAGTATTTTGTTGCATATATTGGGATGGAGGTGTTTTGCGGGTGACACCAAACCTTTTCCTTTTTTTCAAAGGCCTCAGTTAGGATAAGAGATAATATATCAGAACATTTCTTGTAGTAGGAAACAGAAAATCCATCTAGGTCAGGATGTTTATTTTAAAGAATTAGTATCCACGATTACTGTGAAGAGATGGGACACTCGAGTTGTTCACTGTGGGTTTGTGAGAGTGTTGGAAGGGTAATTTGTGAAAAAAGGGAATCAGCAGCAGCATGGTCAAACGTATAGTTGGGCGGATATAATTTATCAAGATTTGAGCGAAATGTGTGTAAAATTTTGACAGGGTTACTTGTGTATGAATCACGGTTTCATTTGAATTGCACAGATGTCCTAGGTTTTTGCAGTGAGCATAAGGTTCAAGCTAATAGGGTATATAGTTTGTTTGCTTTGAGGTAATAAAGGTGATATGATTTATGTATTAATGTATCTGCAGAGTCAGTGAGAAACAGGTTGAATTGTAAGCGGGTGCTATCAAACTTAGCTTTAGTAGAAGGGGAGGGAGAATTTTGGAATGCACCGTGACACAGATTGAAGTAATTTTCTAATTTTTGGTGAAGGAGCTTACTCTCGTAATTGAGATATGATGCTTGCCGGATAAGCGTAACTCAAATTACACGTTTATGGGCTTCCTAAAGAGTGAGAGGGGAAATATCTGCAGAAGTGTTATTAATGAGATGGTCTAGACAATGGGACTGGTGAGTTAGAATGGAATCATTAATGCACCAAGAGGAATTCTGGGATCTCAGGATAGGGGAGGAGCTGGTAGTACAAACTGCACTATGATCGGACCAAGTAAAGGGTGTAATAACTGATGATAGGATTTCTAGGGCCATGCCAACACTTAGGAAGGTATGATCAAACCTAGAAAATGATTTGTGTGGATGGGAGTAATATTTAAAATTTTTCCGAGCTGGATTGAGCTCACACCAAGAGTGTAACATGTTATGCTTAGAGATAAGTTGCTGAAATTAAATTTTAGGGGGACAGGAGGCAGAAGAATGAGGAGCTTTATCTAAGAAGGGAAAAATAACTTGGTGTGAAGTCCAAATAATATCACTGTACCTAACGTGTGTGAATCAATTACATGAAAAAGATGGGAAAGAAATTATAATGGATGTTTATTAGCCCCCGTACACACGGTCGGACATTCCGGCAACCAAATCCGTCGGATAAATTCCGACGGATTTAGTCCGGAAGTGGTGTTGCATACACACGGTGGACTAAGTTGTCGGAAGTTCCGGTTGCCAAGAACGCGGTGATGTAAGCCACATACGGACTAGAAAAGCTCCTTCTGCTGATCTCATGTTTATCACGTGTTAGTAGAAGTTTGGTGAGAGACAATTCGCGCTTTTCAGATTTGCGCTTCAGTTCGTTACTGCTCTTCAGTTTGTGTTTGTCCGTGCGTATCTGATTATCAGTGTGTGTAGTTGTTAGGTTGCTCGTCTTCTGTAAGTAACCCCTGGTAGCCTAGGCTAGGATTGAAGAGCGGAGGTCCCTTTCACCGGTGGACAAAACATTACACATACACGCTATTGTACGTGAATAATGAATGTGCCTATTGAAGCACACACAACAATTTTATTTAGTTTGAACAGAAGGACAGCCCTGTGGTTTAACCAATCAGGTAATTCATACATACATCGACATTTTTCTTAAACTCATGACATTATCTAAGTCAAAGGTGAAATACAGTCTTCTGATAGTTATTTCGTCATTTCAACATCTGCTGACTGACCATATTCTTGCGTAACCAGTCCTATCTTAGCTTTGTACCTCTTACCGCAGACAGATGCATCCTAATATGTCAACATCTTGCATCTTAATTCTGAACTTAGTGAAATGCACGCCTAAGCATATTATCTTAGACCTTTAACCTAGTACCGTATATCTTTTGGCAACCTTAATAAGTATTCCCTTATAATCCTTCCTTTGATCATTCTGTGATTTACATAATGATCATTCCTTTTCTAATTTAATAGCACAGGCTTCATACTCCGAACCCTTGTGCTCTTGGTTTCTATACCATACCGTTGGATCCTTAACAATGGAAGTGAGTTTCAGATCCTTCGGAGCGACCGTGTTTCCCTTTTTACATAAACATTTGATTATCTTATAACAGGCATATAAAAATAGAATGAAGAGAATCACAGTGACAATTGTCATGGCAGCATTTCGGAGCCAAGATATTAATCCCCCAAAACTAAAACTGCTCGAGAAGGGATCCCAGTTTTTTCCTATGTTCCTTGCCTCTTTCTGTAGTTTATTTACCTCTTCCCTGTGTTGGGCAATAACGTCATAGTAGTCTGGGACTTCGATGCTGGTATTATGAATCCAGGTACAGCACTCATAATCCTCAGTAGTCTCACAGAGGCCAGTAAGGGCTGCACTCATACTTTCTATAGCCAACTCATGTAGTTCTAGTTGCTTCCTAATTGCCCTAGTTTCTAGATTTAGTTTGGTTATGTCATCAGAATTTTCCTCCAGAATCTCATCAATTATGCCAGTGTAATTATTTAATCTTTTCATTAGGTCAATTCCCCACCCTGTCCAGGAAGGGAACCATGCCCAGGCCATATCTTTTTCTAAAAACAATTCTCGTTTATTACGGTGTCTAAGGGGATATCTAGGATGCATGCTGGCTTCAAGGAGGTGACTTCCCTTGTTATCCCCTAATACCCCCATAATAGGAACCAGGGCTGCAAGGTAACACCACCCCTGGGGTTTGGTTGGGATCCAGGGGTGACAGAGTTTGCCGCAGCATATATATATGGTATTTCCTAGAGCTAGGGGTCGTTTATGGAACACGTTCCTAAGAGTATCAGAAAGGCCAGAGAGCACCAGTATTGACATTAATTGGTGTATTGTAGTCTTGGTACTGGAGCTAAGAAAGTCTAAAAAGGTGGCATTTAGGGTGGGATCTGAAGTATGGAAGAAAGAAGGACTGTTAAATGATGTCATTGAAATGTTAAGTTTTGCTTGTTTGCAAACCTCGGCTCCATCTGTGGTGTTTCCCAGTCGGAAACACCAGTCTGGGAAGTGGCTTCTACCTATAATTTGGAAAGTGAGGGTTTTATTTGGACGGGTCCTAGTAACATTCGTTAGGACGATAGGGGGTGTTCCATTAAGGAGGGGGGTAAAATTCAAGGGGACTGCCATGAGAGGGATTCTAGCTGTACTGGGATGTAGCTTGCTGCAAATCCAGCATTTCTCAAAACCAGATTTTTGAGCATAGCTATATTTGAATTTTAGTAGTAACATCTTGTTAGTCAGTCCCTTAGGTGACTCATTAACGGGTACAATACTTCTACTATGTCTTTGGCCGGGGGTATTATTCATCTTAGGTGGTCCACATATCCCTTTTAATAAACCTAAATCTTCTGGATGATATATATACAGTTGGCTATCAACCAGGTTGGTAGGAACACTACTAGGGTAATACAGCATAAGAGGCACAAGGCCTTCCCTGACACTGATGGAGAAAGCATCTTTGTTTTTTTTAAAGTTCTGATTATTTGTTATCTAAGAGTTCTGTTCTTCTTCTTCGTTTCTCATCCCGGCAGTTGTTGGCTCTGTTTTGTCCTTTTGAGGGGTGTGGGATCTTCCAGGGAAATTTGTTCTATGCCTCTCTGAACTTCTTGTAGATCTTGTTCTTCTTGGGAGTTGCTGCTCTCTGTCACTGCCAGGGGCTCTGGAGTCGAGGGAAGCTGGGGACACTTTTTAAGACGGCTGGCGTGGATCCAGGTGTTTCCTAGGTCTGTTAACACTGCGGTCCTGGATACCTTTTCCACCTTCCATGGTCCTGAGAAAGCCGGTCCGATACTCTTTCTTTGTGCTAATTGTTTGATCAGCACTTTATCCCCAGGGATGAAGGGATGCGTTGGTTCTGTGGGAAGAGGGAAAAAAGGTGACAGAAACGTGTTCGTTCATTTCATGAAGCATACTTACCAGGTTTTTCACGTACATTTCCTGTTGGGAATAAATGTCAATATCAGTGTCTTGGTCTAATGGGGGTAATTCTATGTTTGCGGGGATTCCCATGAGGACCTCAAAGGGTGATAGTTTTGTTCTTGCATGTGGATCTTCCCCTCTTTTGACCAAAGACCTTCAGGGTCTTTGGTCAATCCTTCCTTTGTCCAAAAATGGACATCATCTTCTGTGGCCATTGATTGCATCTGTGCTATGACAGTTTTAAAGTTAGGTGCTGCGAAGTGTTCCTTGAAAAACATTGTTGTGGGGGCAGGTGGGTTAGGGGAAAAGGCAGCAGCTCTTTTAGCTTCTCTGTCAGCAAGAGCATTCCCTTTTGAAACACGACTGCTGTCAGAGGAGTGTGCCTTTACTTTAATTATGGCTACCTTTTTTGGAAGAAGAATGGCTTGGAGGAGAGCACTAATCTGTGTGGAGTTGGCAATTATTTTGTTGTCTGCTGTTTTAAAACCTCTATTGGCCCATATCACACCAAAAATCATGCACCACTCCAAAAGCATATCTACTGTCTGTGTAGACGTTCACCTCTTTATCTGTAAATAAAATGCAGGCCCTGGTGAGGGCTTCCAGTTCAGCCACCTGAGCCGAAGAGGGGGGCAGTGGTTTGGCTTCTAATACCTTGTTTGGCAACTGGACTATTGCATATCCTGTTTGGAAGGTGGAATCAGAGGGACGGGAGCAACTACCGTCAACGAAAACATCCTCTGCACCTGAGATAGGGGTGTCAGTGAGATCCGGTCTGGGACTGGTAATAGCAGCAACCTTTTCCGAACAGTCATGTATAATGTCTGGGTCATGTGGTAAACGCAACATGGAATGCAAAAGGCGCACAGCGGGGTTGCTGGCAGGCACATATTTGAGTGTGAGGTTATCAGTGTTCATCAGTGTTATCTCATAACCACTAAGTCTTTGCGAGGTCATATGTTGGGTATTCATGTTCTGAATAAGATGCGTGACTGAATGAGTGGTATAGAGAGTCAATGGGTGACCTAGCACTAATTTGTTTGCATCTTGTACAGACATTGCACAGGCAGCAAGATTTTGGAGACAGGATGGCATTCCCTGTACTTGGATGGGGAGTTTTTTTTTAGATAGGTAGGAGACAGGGCGGTAGCCTGTTCCATGCTGTTGTGTCAAAACCGCGGCAAAAGAGGTCCCCGAGACTACACAGTATAGTTGAAAAGCTTTACCATAGTCTACCAACCCTAGGGCGGGAGCATTTGACAGACTGTTTAATAGAGCTTGAAAAGCTTGTAGTCTGTCTTCAGTCCAATCTATTAATTTAGGGGCTGTCGAGCCAGTAGCCTCTCTTAGGATACTATCATAATGAGAACAGTCAGGGATCCATTGGCGGCAATATACAATTGCACCCAAAAATGAGAGTAGGGCGGCCTTGTCTTTTGGGGGACTGAGAGCTCGAAGGGCTGCGGCACGTTTGGGGGACACTAGCCTTGTCCCTTCCTTTAGAATGCACCCTAGGTATTCTACCTGTGGCTGGCACCATTGTATTTTCTTCCTTGAGGCTAGATGCCCGGCGTGAGCTAGGTGTTGTAACAGTGATGTTGAATCGACCGCACAATCTTCAGCAGTTCGACTGCACAGGAGCAGGTCATCCACATACTGTATTAGTACCGACCCACGCTCAGAAGTCCAAGACTTGACAGTCTCGTTGAGTACCATAGAGAAGGCGGCTGGACTGTCTACATACCCTTGCCAGGTTAGTTGGCCCCCGGCCCAGGAGAAAGCAAACATAGGTTGGGCTTCCTCTGCAATGGGAATGCTAAAGAAAGCATTCGCTAAATCAATTACTGTGTAGCATAGAGAGTCTGCCGGTATGCATGAGAAAATAAAAGTGATGTCTGAGACTAGGGGTGGGAGGGGAATCACTTGTTTGTTTACTGCTCTGAGGTCTTGTACAAGTCTCCACTCCCCACTGGCCTTTTTTACGGGGTAAATGGGCGTGTTCCAGGGACTGATGATTGGTCTCAGGATACCTTTTGATATGTAATCATTAATTTGAGGGGAGATGCCTTGGACTTTCTCTGGGGGTAGGGGATACTGTTTTTGATATTGTATCCCTGCATCTGACCGCATTTGGGGTGCATATGGTGTGCAATTAATAAAGCCCACACTACCTTTGTTTTCTGCCCAAATTGTGTGATGGTCAAGGGAGGAAGGTATCATTAGAAAGAAACTCCTGTGTGCATGTCTTTTTGGGAACCCTCTGTGTGCATGTCGCTTAGGGCCATGTAAGTCACATAATGGTGAACTAGCGGTAAGGGAACCTTCTTTATTAAACTTAATGGTAATACACAGTTGTGCCAAGAGGTCCCGTCCCATAAGGGGCACAGGGCATGAGGACAAGACGGCAAAAGTTTGGGTACATAATTTCTGTCCTTCTGGAGTGGCTACAGTCAGTGGTGGAGTGATGGGATGGGTGACAGGTGTCCCATTAATACCAACAGAGTTTCCCTCGGTGCATTATTTGTGGCTGTGTAGGATATTGGGGTAGTGGTTGACGAGGGTTCTGGTATGGCAGATAACGGGGATACTGTGGGCGGGTCTGGGGGTTAAATCCCCTGCCTCTGCCTCTTGCTCTAATCTGTCCAGTCCTATAAGGGCACTGGGATTTCCAATGTCCTTGCTGTCCACAATTGCCTATATTTTCCAAGGCATTTGTTCCATGCACAGAAACAATCCTTCATGTATTGTGGGTCAGCCCCTTTGCAGGGAGGATAAGAATGCTTATGTACCTGACAAATTTTACTGACTTCTTGCCAGTCTTCCTCTGAACAAGGACCTTGGGGTCCTGGGTCATGGATTCCCAATTGGTGACACCTTTCTCGGACTTGTGTCCAAAATGGTTCTACCTGGGGGCCAGGGATCATATTACTAACAAATTCATAGGGTGATGGGGTGGCCATGGCTTGGGTTGCTGCAGAATTCCCCATCTAGTAGTCTGGGCAGTGTGTGTCTAGTGGCAGGACACAGGTGATAACACCCGGTTTGTCCAACAATCCGGTCTCTGGTCTGGGAGTAGGATCCCTGATCTTTTTTGGGGCAGATGGACTTATATAAAACTATGAAGATTTACCCTTAATATACGATGAAGGGTAAATTTTTCCTGGTGGCGGTATTTACCCCTCTTACACCAAGTCTGCAAGAGAACCCCCCTGGTCTGGTGGTCAGTCAAATCCACTTGTCCTCTATTCTTAGGAAGAGTAGACCTAACGTGCAATGGGGGCAGGCGGATGCTATGTCACTACAAGAGGGCTCCTCATATTCTGCACTTATTTAAACAACAACAATTATTTTCCTTATACTCTATATTAAAACTTATACTCTATATACTTACACGTGTACCTAGAGAGAAACAGACATATTCTTAATATACTTTAAGACATGACATAACCGTATTGCAATACATTTATCAATTTATAGTGCACTTTTTTTTTTTAAAAAAAAAATTTTTCAAATGGGCGTCCACTCCACCAATCCCTTTGTCACGGGCGTAATCTACTACTTCCCGTGTTAAAAATACTATCACCAATAGTTTTAAGTCAGACCAACCTAGTCGGACTCCCCTAAACCTATAAATTCCTTGCGAGCCCTTTTCACCTCCCGAGTGACCAGCCTAGTCCATCGCGAAGGCACAGTTACTTCTTTTAATTTTAAACTAAGTTCGTAGCGGCCGCCCGGACAGAGTAAGTGTTTACACCATTCACCAATCAGGTAAAAAAGAGTAAAGTGACTTACCTGTCGCAAGACGAGACGAACCCCACTTTGCTGGTACCAAAACTGTTAGGTTGCTCGTCTTCTGTAAGTAACCCCTGGTAGCCTAGGCTAGGATTGAAGAGCGGAGGTCCCTTTCACCGGTGGACAAAACATTACACATACACGCTATTGTACGTGAATAATGAATGTGCCTATTGAAGCACACACAACAATTTTATTTAGTTTGAACAGAAGGACAGCCCTGTGGTTTAACCAATCAGGTAATTCATACATACATCGACATTTTTCTTAAACTCATGACATTATCTAAGTCAAAGGTGAAATACAGTCTTCTGATAGTTATTTCGTCATTTCAACATCTGCTGACTGACCATATTCTTGCGTAACCAGTCCTATCTTAGCTTTGTACCTCTTACCGCAGACAGATGCATCCTAATATGTCAACATCTTGCATCTTAATTCTGAACTTAGTGAAATGCACGCCTAAGCATATTATCTTAGACCTTTAACCTAGTACCGTATATCTTTTGGCAACCTTAATAAGTATTCCCTTATAGTAGTCAGTAAGCATTTGTTTCTCATTGTGGACTATATCTTGGTATAGTATGCTTTGATTTGCATTGCTTATTGTCTGCTTGTTTCTGCTTTTCAGGTTGTTCTTTCAGGCATTGCTTTTTATCGGTGCTTTCTGTTGTCCGTTCTGACCAGCCGACCTTTTTCAAGCCATGTTTCATGTACGTACTCATCGTAGAGTTTGTGCTGTGCAGGGGCTTGGTGTTTGGCTTTTAGCTTTTACACAAGCCCGGTCCATGAACAGGGCAAGGAGGCGTCTGTGGACCAAGAATTGGTTGCGCCAGCATGACCAGTTCTCGCACTTGCCTTTACTCCGTGAGATCCGGGAGAATAATCCTGATGATTTCAGGAATTATCTCCGGATGATGGACCCTGTTTTTCACCATCTGCTGGATTTGCTGTCCCCTTATATCAGCAGACAGGATACCTGCATGCGGCAAGCCATCACTCTGGAGCAGAGGCTCATCGCCACGTTGCGCTACTTGGTGACAGGGAGAAGCCTTCAGGACCTAAAGTTCTCCACAGGCATCTCCCCCAGGCTCTGGGGATCATTATTCCAGACCTGTTCTGCCATCATTCAGGTCCTGCAGAAGGACTATATGAAGGTAAGATTTATCCTTTAACATCACATTCTATGTATTTAATGATTGCTAATGTCTTGGATTTCTTTTCTCATTCCCTAATTACCATGACTGCAATATGCTCTAATTGATATGCTCTGCCCCTTTGTCCTCATGCATGCTGGAAGCTTTTCAAGTTCCTTTTTTGTCCTTCATGCATATTTGCCTTTACTAACTTCCCCACCATGCTCTTCTGGGCCCATAAACCTATAGTCTAGCCACTTAGCAATGTCTTTTGTCAGCTCCATAGTATTGTTTCCCCCTAAACACCCCCTAAAACGTCTACAAATGTTATGTGTGTGCTTAAAGCGGGATTCCACCCTAAAGTGGAACCTCCGCTGATCGGAAACCCCCCTCCGGTGTCACAATTGACACCTTTCAGGGGGGAGGGGGGTGGAGATACCTGTCAAAGACAGGTATTTTCACCCACTTCCGGGCATAGACTCCCACGGGAGTCTACGCCATTTCCTGCCCTGCCCCGCTGTCTGCTGGGACACACACGGGTCCCAGTGACAGCGGGGAGATTTCCAATTGCGCGGCGCAGCTCGCGCATGCGCAGTAGGGAACCGGGAAGTGAAGCCGATTCGCTTTACTTCCTGATTCCCTCACCTCGAATGGCGGCGGCAGCAGCCGAGGCCCGAGCGGTCGATCGGCCTCGGCTGCCGGCATCGCTGGAACCCGGGACAGGTGAGTGTCCATTTATTAAAAGTCAGCAGCTGTAGTATTTATAGCTGCTGGCTTTTAATATTTTTTTTTTGGGCGGAATCCCTCTTTAAATTCATGCAGAGTGACATTTTTTTTTGGGTTGGGCCAAACTCATTAGGAACCCCCCCAACTGCTAGGTCAGCTGATAGCAATCCTCCATCTGCTGACTTTGCCAAACCCAATACACACTCTACCTACCTTTTTTTTGGTCAGATTTATGGACGAAGTCACCAAAGCATGTAGTGCAAGGGCCTGCCTCAATACTTTCAAATGCTACATTTTCTGTTTTTTTTTTTTCTCCTATTTTTACCTTGATAGGTAATATCAGAATGTCAAAATGTGCTTTCATTTTTTTTTGTTTTTTTTTTGGTATTATGACACTTCTTACCTGTCTGGTGGGCTGCCAATAGTGTAAGTAAGGAGGGGCTGGCCAAAGTATCACACACTATTTATGCATTCAGCTCTCAATGAAGTGGAGAGGGTTACCTGTCCAAAACATCCCCCCCTCATTTTTTGCAAGGGCCCATCAGATGGGGAGGGGTGGGGGGGGGGTGATGGCTCTGATAAGGGGATTTTATACTTTAGGCTTTAAATACTAATTTCCCAAAATGTTATACTGATCTTGGCCAAAAATGTTTGTGTCTAATCTGCTTGCAATGTTGATGTGCCAAATTACTAATTTTTTGTCTTGTTTCACTCCACAGTTTCCTTCAACGCCACAGGAATGGCAGACGGTGGTCTCCCACTTTGCCAGCCATTGGGACTTTCCCAATTGTGGGATGTGCAATTGATGTCGTAGTATTATAATTACAAGGGGTTTAATAGTATCGTGATGTTGGCGGTGGTGTCAGCGTGGACGTGGGGCAAAATGCCGGATGTTGGATGGTGGAGTGTTCTCACGGACGGAATTCTACTGGCGTCTCCAGAGTGGCAGTCTGGGCTTGCCACCCCAAGAGGAGAATGTCAAAGAACTCCCGTTCGTATTCGACGCAGATGAGGGGTTTGCCCTGGCAAACCACCTGATGTGGCCTTTCCAGGGCCGTCTTTAACCACTTCCCGACTAGCACACGACGATGTACGTCGACAGAATGGCACGGGCAGGCATATTGGCGTACAGGTACGTCCAATATTCAATGCCGCCCTGCCATCAGGAGCGCGCCGCCGGCGGCGCGCTCCCGCGCTGGTCGGGACCCCCGTGAGTCCGGTCGCAGGACCCGCGGACTTGATCGCCACGGGCATCCCCGCAATCGTCTCACTGAGCGGCCGAATGGAGGAAATGCTGTGTAAACAACATTTCTCCATTCTGCCTAGCAACTAGTGACGCTGAACTCTGCTCCATGTGATTGGAGCAGAGATCAGTGTTCCCTAAATGAAAGCCCAACCCCCCCACAGTTAGTAACACACCCCTAGGAACACTTAACCCCTACACTGCCACCCACTGGTTAACCCTTTCACTGCCAGTGTCATTTACACAGGAATCACTGCATTTATATAGCAGTGATTACTGTATAAATGACAATGGTCCCAAAAATGTGTCAAAAATGTCCGAAGGGTCCCCCACAATGTCGCAGACACAATAAAAATCGCTGATCGCCGCCATTACTAGTAAAAAAAAAATAATAAAAAATTATTAATAAAAATGTTATAAAACTATCCCTATTTTGTAAACGCTATAACTTTTGCGCAAACCAATCAATAATCGCTTATTGCAATTTTTTTTACCAAAAATATGTAGAAGAATACGTATCAGCCTAAACTGAGGGAAAAATTTTTTTTTTTATATATTTTTGGGGGATATTTATTATAACAAAAAGTAAAAAATAATGCGTTTTTTTCAAAATTGTCGCTCTATTTCTGGTTATAGCGCACAAAAAAAAAACGCAGGGGTGATCAAATACCACCAAAAGAAAGCTCTATTTGTGGGAAAAAGAGGACGTCAATTTTGTTTGGGAGCCACGTCGCACGACCGCGCAATTGTCAGTTAAAGCGGCGCAGTGCCGAATCGCAAAAAGTGGTCTGGTCTTTGACCAGCAAAATGGTCCGGTCTGCAAGTGGTTAAGGCAGGGCAAAAGGGGCAGCTGCCCTGGGCCCTGTCATTGTTGTGGGGCCCAAAGCAGCTGCCTCATACCTGCCAACTATCCCAGTTTACATTCCCTTGTCCCTTGAAGTTTTAGTCCTGTGCTGCTACTAATGCTGCCCAGCTCTGCCCTATTGTTGTGTACAGATGACTCATCTGCAGACCTGTGTTTACCTATAAATACTGACATTCATATGTAAATAGCAGTCACATGCATATGTAAATAGCCGAGGCCAATGGCATTGATAAGTAAATAAAGGCAGCATTCATAGGTATATCATACCCCACTGCAGTCAGAAGATGTGCTGCAACCTATTGCAACCAGTGAGCAGCATTACTGTACAGTAATCTCTAGCAGCCAATCAACAAGCAGAAATGTGCTGTAACCTCTAGCAACTAATCAGTGAGCCTTAAGGAGTGCTGTAACCTCTAGCAACCAGTCAGTAAGCAGTAATAATATGCTGTAACCTCTGGCAACCAATCGCAATCGCTGCCTGATCTGATACAGTAAAGTGATTTTAAGTCTTGCTGCTATTTATTGTATGTCTCAGAGAAGGTGGAGAGCGAAATTGCATGGGGGGGCCCTAAGACAATTTTTGCCCAGGCCCCAATCAATAT
The DNA here is from genome assembly GCF_037356315.1 of Lithobates pipiens. NCBI lineage: Eukaryota > Metazoa > Chordata > Amphibia > Anura > Ranidae > Lithobates > Lithobates pipiens. Next base: position 144,724,287 of record NW_027507791.1, read on the forward strand.
TAAAGACAGGCCTTTCCCGATGAGGACCCTCACCCCGGATCAGAGGATCTTTAATTTCCGGCTGGCCAGAGCCAGAATAGTCGTGGAGAACACTTTTGGAATACTGGCCAGCCGGTTCCACCTATTTTTGACGCCAATCCACATGGCGGAATATAAACTCAATCACATAGTGCTTGCCTGCTGTGTTCTGCACAATTTCTTGAAAAGACATTCAGCTAACTATATGGTCTCAAGTTGGCCTAGATGCAGACTTGCCTGAAAATGACAATCTCATGTCCCTTGAAGCTGCTCGTCCTGGCTTGCCCCCCCCAAAGTGCCCGCGAGGTCAGAAGCCAATACATGGAGTACTTTGTGGGTAGGGGGGCATTGATATGCCAGACAATGTCTGAGAGGCATTTTTTTAATACATTTTTCTTTGAAACTACAATAATCTTTGTTTTCATTTACTGCTTGGCTTGGTTTTAGGTGTCTCCTAGGTATTTTTGCATTTTTTTGTTGGGCCTTTTTCTACAACAGTGCAAACCTAAGTTCTGAGCGAGATGAGGTGACAGTCTCTTCTTCAGATAATCTTATTATGTTGTGGGTCTGCTACACACACACCTTGTTTTTGTTGCTAATGTATTGATTTTTAACATGTTTTGGGGGTGCAACCCCTTCATCTCAGCCACTTTCCACAAAACACGTACATTGATCCCCCATGATGGGAGATAGCACATGTTGACACACTGTGTGCATCTCCAAATTTGGCTTTTAGTAAAATACAAAAGTTGTTTCTTTGAAAAAAAAAAACAGAGCTAGTTTGGGGTGTTTCAAACTCTCCCCAAAACATCAATGATGTTCTTCAATTTATGTTGAACATCATTGATGTTTTTCTGTATAATTTCTAAATCGCGATTGCACCCCATTATCTCCCAATCAGGATCTGGGCACTTTCACTGGTAAAATGTGATTCTTCTTCCACATCACATAAAAACAAAAATAAACACACCATGTATTATAAATATGATGACATACGGCTTACCGTAAGCTGTGGTCTCTGACACTCACCTGTTGTGGTGACAATTTGACCAACTTCAACAATCTCTCCTTCCTCCTCCTCCTCCTCTGCTTTCGGTGTTGGAATTTCGCCTTCTTTGGGAGGTGTGGGGTCCCTGGTGTCCTCAGACTTCCAGAGTTTTCTCGCCCCTATGAGAATGTAAAAAAGTAATACTTAGCACACAGAGGGCAGAAATAGGAATATGAAACATTGCTTGGAAGCGTCGTACAATTGTGTTTTTTGGCCGAGTTCAAAAGCTGGAATACTTACCTGCAGTGTGAAGAAATGTAGTGAAGTGTAATTTGGGAAAACATCGTTTTGGGAGTGGGCTAACAAATGATGTTTATTCTGAATGATTGAACCCATGAACATGCAAGTGGCCATTTTAAACAGTACAACATTAAATCAAAGCACTTGGAGCAGTATGCAAGCAATAATAATCATATGAACACACAACTACTAACTTTTTTGAAGAAGTCGCTTGATCCTTCTGTACTGATCGTGCTCCCTCAGTTTCAGGTCTGACCAGCGTTTTCTCAGTTGATCCTTGGATCGTCATACCCCAAAATTCTTCTGAAGACTCTTCACAACTTTAGTCATGATCTTGGCCTTTCTGATATTTGCATTTGGGTAAGGTCCATACTTCCCATCATAGTCGGTCCTCTTCAATATGTCCACCATCTCCAACATCTCCAAATGACATATTTGAGGCCTTAAAGCTTCTCCTCCAGGATCGGGACGTTTCAGGCTCCGGGCTTTCCTCGCCCTCCTCGTTAGTGGAACTCTGATTGCGCACCACCTGCGTTGTCTCCGCCATGTGCTCTCCCCACTGCACCGAAAGAGAAGGGGTGGGGAATGGTCTAGAAAGAATATCAGGGGCGGAGTTTCACGCATGTGCACTGTATATAAAATGCAACACGCGTGTGTCGTACGTACCATCTGTGAACAGAGTGAGGAGCTGACGTGCCGATCGTGCAAACGAAGGTACAATTTTTAACTTGGTACATCACTAGCCTATACTGCTTCTATATAGGTCTATGTTGGGACAAGATTAGGAGGGTTTAGCATGGCATTATTATTATTAGGGTTTATCTTGTGTTGTGTCTTGCAGACAAGATGGATCCCTTCAAGAACTCCAATTTTATGGGGCTATTGATTGATCTGCTCAGGGAGCTGCCCTGCCTGTGGCAGATGAACAACCCCTTTTATAAGGACTGAAGAAAGAGGAAGGCAGCGCTTGAGAAACTTCTTGCTTTGGTGAAGATCATGGTCCCCACGGCAGACATGACCTATGTGATGGCCAAAATTGGTGCCCTGAAGAGTACATATCTCAGGGAGCAAAAGAAGCACCAGGATTTCCTGAGATCAGGAGAACCAGATGCCATTTATGTCCCCAGGATGGTGTACTACGAGAGGTTGCATTTTCTGGTAGACCAGGGGGTACCCAGGCCACCACTCGACCATCTTCCTTCAAGGCTTCCTTCATCCCCAGCTGAGGCTTCCAACGTCCAACCTGGGCATTCCAGGCAACAACATGTGGAGGAGCCCAGCTTGAGACAGGTATAGCATTATTCAACATATTTCTTGTCGTACATTTAATGATGTTAACTAGATGTTATTATTGATCAGTAAGTTGTGATTTAACAAAGTGGTTTACATCTCAATAGACAGTAGTGACCAAAAATGATTGGGACAAGAATGAAAAATGCTGGGCTCAGAATGATAGTCTGTTCTATTTGGTAACATTCAATTTGCAACAGTCATGAGCACAAAATTGTGTGATTGATGAGCAAAAAACTAAAACTATGTCCCATTTTCATACACAGGAAGACTTCCGCCAGGAGGAGCCCGTGGCAAGTGGCAGCCGGGAGGTCGACCATCGCCCTCCTCCTCCTCCTCCTGCCACAACTACAGGAGCCGAGCCACAGCCTGGAAGGAAGCCTGGAGGGAAGTGCCCAAGGAAGGCCAGAGAGTGATGGCCTGGGTTCAGTCTGGTCTGACAGAAGATGCAGCCTCTTGTAGAACCACAACCTGGGGACATAGATGGCATCTGCTCTTCCTGATCTCTAGGACTTCTGGACCAGACTGCTCTCCCTGAGATATGTACTCCTCAGGCCACCAATTTTGCATTTTCAATTTAGTTCATGTCTGCCCTGGGGGCCAAAGGCTTCGCCAAATTGACCAGTTTCTCCAGCTCTGCCTCCCTCTTTATTTGTTACTGACACCTAAATAAAGTTTTTTTTGGTTGAAGAAATACTTGCGTATGTGTTTTACTTCAAAAAGGACAGTTTATTTGTGAGCAGGCAGGTACATTTCAAAAATACAAAGTGAAATGAATAACAAGGGGCACCAACACCAAACAACCTCCTGTAGATTAAAAAAGAAAAACAAAATTAAAAAGATAATAATGGTCTTGTGGTAAGTTGACACACAAAACACACCCAAAAAAATGCAAAGATGGGCAAACTGTCAAAAAAGGAGATGCTGATTCAAAAAACCAACCACAAAAAAATAAATAAATAAAAAGATTGGGTAGATGTGACAATTTAAACTATTTTATTGCTGAAATTAGTAAAAAGAATAAAGAAATACATTCGGGTGAAGTGTGTGTGACTATGAGCATCAAAACAACGTCATTCTTGCAGCATTGTAAAGAACAAGAGAATGCGCTGCATGAAAGAATTTTTAACATTGCAGCGTGAGGAATGTGCTATATCGATTACGAGCAGTAGTTTTACCTGAGCAAGCGCTTCCGTGTCTGAATTTGATTGTGAACATGCGTTCACTTATGTCCGATCGGAGCATGTTGTCGGCAAATTTTATAGCCAAGTTGGAAAACTTGGTCCGTTGGATACTCCGACGGAAACAGTCCGATGGAGCCCACACACGGTCGGATTATCCAACAACACGGTCCTATCGGACATTGTCCATCTGAATATCCAACCGTGTGTACAAGGGCTTAGGTGCATAATATGATATAGTGGTTAAAGCAACATCAGAAATGTGCCTTACAAGCATGAGGCAGCAGCCTTCAGGATCTTTAATTTTACATGAAAGTGCAAATGGGGTTGTACAGTGAATAGCTATAAGAACACCTCCTTGTTTAGTAGCTGCCAAGGCTGTATATACCTGTGGATAAGAGAAGTTAAAAAACGTAGGAGTAGATTGTTCACTAAAATGGGTCTCCTCTAGGCAAAGAATGTGGATTTTAGCTGTGGCAAATGAACGTAATGCTTTAGTGTGTTTTTGTGGTATATTAACTACTTAAGCCCCGGACCATTTAGCTGGCCAAAGACCAGACCACTTTTTGTGATTCGACACTGCATTGATTTAACTGACAATTGTGCCGTCGTGCGACATGGCTCCCAAACAAAATTGACGTCCTTTTTTTCCCACAAATAGAGCTTTCTTTTGGTGGTATTTGATCACCTCTGCATTTTTTTTTTTTGCATTATAAACAAAAAAAGAGCAACAATTTTGAAAAAAAACAAAAAAACAAATTTTTTACTTTTTGCTATAATAAAACATCCCCAAAAATATATATACATTTTTTTTTCCTCAGTTTAGGCCGATATATATTCTACATATGTTTGTTAAAAAAAAAAACAAAAAAAACCTGCAATAAGCGTATATTGATGGGTTTGTGCAAAAGTTATAGCGTCTACAAAATTGGGGACATTTTTATTAATATATATATATTTTTTTTACCAGTAATGGCGGTGATCAGCAACATTATGGTGGACACGTCGGACAATTTTGACACATTTTTGGGACCATTGACATTAATACAACGATTAAAATTGCATGGATTACTGTAAAAATTTCACTGGCAGTGAAGGGGTTAACACTAGGGGCAGTGAAGGGGTTAATATGTATCCTAGGGAGTATTCTAACTGAAGGGGGATGGGACTGTGCAGGGAAACTAACAGATCACTGTTCATACTCTGTATGAACAGACGATCTGTCAGTTCACTGCTCAGAGAACTGGAAACTGTTTACACACACAGCTCCCAGTTCTCCATGTGCCCCCAGCAGTCGCAGGAGCTCAGCAGCGATCGAGACCGCCGGGCACTCGCATCGGCTTGGGGGGCGAGCGAGGGGCACGCACGCCCCCTAGTGGCCGTTTATGCTACCGACGTAGCATAACGGCGATTTGCGCAGCCGAGCCATGCTGCCGCAGTACAACTGCAGCGGCTGGTCGCCATGCAGTTAAGTAGACTTGTGCACAATGGAAAATTTTGTTTAGTTTTGTTTAATTTTCATTCGTAAAATACATAATATTGTTCTGTTATATTCGTAATGTTACGTTAATTCATTTTGGATAATTTGTTATTTCTGTAGAGTGTTGATATTCGTTATACCGAATCAAATTGGTTTTGTATGTGTAGCACTACCCCGTAGGAGCTGCTCATGTATATATAATCCTGTACCCTGCCTATCAACCCCAAGGACAGTCTCAACCCCTCTGTCACACCTATGTGGTAATGTTAATGTGAGACCCAACAGTAAATAGCAACACAATAGTGATACACTACACAGTATATTTACAGTAACCTCAGAATCAGTCACTCCGCCAGTTGTAGTAATAGATGGAGTCTCACACAAATTGTCAATTAACTACTTAGGAACTTTACTAAGAAGATGTTTAGCATAATAAACACTGTGGTACCTCAGATGCAAAGAATGACAAAAGAAAAAAGTCAATGTGTACATGAAACAAGAATGCAATGACTGTCATGGAGGGTATATGCAGACAGGTGTGCAATGGGACAAATGCTCAATATTATAAAACCCTTATATTAAGCACCTTCCCACTACAGCCTCAATGCACAAAACAGACCCAAATACATTACACATTCAAATAAACAGGGTAGTGCAGTATAAAATTGAATCCTATACCTCAGGGCTCCCCCTAGACTGCCATTTAATGTTCATGAAGTATAGTGACACCCTGATGTTTTGTTGAAGGTGACAAGAGTCCTTTATCTTCAATTATTCTCCAGCTAGCCCTTTGCTTTGAACTGCAGTTATTGGTAATCCACATGAGAAAAACAAAGAAACAGACTTTAGAGTGATGAGTGTACTGGGACAATTCCTTTGGTGATAATGAACAAACAGCACTCCTGCAACTTTTCCTTGTGAATTGTGTGGATAGGTAATGCAATATCACCTCTACAAGTAAAACTTACAGTTGTAACAAACCCCAGAGTTCCGCTGTGTACAGGCTATAAATAAGCAGAATCATCTCCGTGGAACTACAAGTCTCACCAGCAAACAGTTTATTCTATTGGTCTGGGCAAGTGCCCACTCACCACAACAGGCCCAGGTGCTATAGGATTCCTTCCGAGCTCCTTTCCTTAGATATCAGTCTGATCCTTTCTTTGTGCCTTCACACCGCACCACTCCTTCAGATAGCTGAGATGCAGATGGCTTCAGATGTTCTGAAGTGCAGACAGATCCTCCTGCTCAATCAGCACAGACATTCACAAGGATCCCTCTGGGGCAGGCAATCCACTCTCTGCTGTAGGCCCCAGGCTCTCCCAGCCCTGGACCCACACACAGACCTCCTGCGGTTTGTTGAATGGAGTCCAGAGAGACCGAAAGCATGCCATGCCTGTCCTTTTATCTGCTTACCCAGATTGGAATTGGTGGTAGGTGAACTGGGCATTGTGGGTCAGTAGATCCCAGATTGATTTAAGCACAAGAGTCACTTCCTTATTAAACGACATCTCCCACGATGCTTTGTAACGCTGCTTCACAGAAACTAAACAAAAGTCTCAATAGCTTTAAAATAACACTAGAGCGAGCCAAACACTTACTTAAAGAACATCACATTATTTAGAATGATAACTTGATCACAACTAGTGATGGCCGAACGGTTCGCCCGGCGGTCGTTTCGCGGCGAATTTCCGACTTTCGCCGTCCGCGGGTTCGAACGCCTTTTTCCGTCGTTCGCCCCGGCGGACTTACGTGTTTAATGTATACAAGAACTTTAACCTTTCGTGACACGTTTATCATGTGTTACAGGACAACCAATTGAGACATGACAGCTCATGGACACTTGGACATTCCCCCTAACCTATAAATACACCCGATCCGGTGGCCATTTTACATTCTTTCTTCTGTCACTGTAGGGAAAGGATCCTGTGTGGAGTAGGGACAGAGAAAACGCTAGCTATTTGGTACACAAAAGTTCTTTTCAGGACTGGTATAGGTGTTAGGTCAGCAGCCTGAGTTTCTTTTGTCAGTTTAGATAAAGGGACAGAGCGCTGTATGCTGCTATTTTAGGGACAGCTCAGCCAGATTAGTCTTTCTTCATCATCATCATCATCATCATCATTAGCTGTTACTATCAGGTCCACAAAAGAGCTGTTCCAGCTAATCGTTCCAGCCTACTCTTTTTTGCCAATTTGTATAGGGACAGGCAGGAAGCAGTGTGTCAGGCAGTGAGGATAATTTTAAAGACTTGCTGTTACTATTAGTTCCACAAAGGTTCTTTTCAGGACTGGTATCAGTGGTACGGTAATAGGCTTGTACACGTATAATATTCTTTCTTCCAAATATAGAAAGAATATTATACTTGACTGCTGCCCTTCTGCTGCAGTCTGCTAATCATTCACAACTCACTTGTTCCACAAAGCTCTTTATCAGGACTGGTAACTTGGTCTGTCTAGGGTGCTACGGTACATAGGCTTGGGTGCGGTACAGTCTGCTGTTCTGTAAGGACCGCTATCGGTCCACAATACATAGGGTTGCCGTGCACTACTGCTGACCGCTGCCCTATACTGCAGCAGTCCTTCATTGGTATAGGGACTGACGTACAGTCTGCTAATCACTAACACACAACCTGCTTGGTCCACAAAAGTTCTTATAAGGACTGGTAACTTGGTATAGGGTGCTACGGTACATAGGCCTGAGTGCGTTACAGTCTGCTGTTCTGTAAGGACCGCTATCGGTCCACAATACATAGGGTTGCCGTGCACTACTGCTGACCGCTGCCCTATACTGCAGCAGTCCTTCAGCGGTATAGGGACTGACGCACAGTCTGCTAAACACTAACACACAACCTGCTTGGTCCACAAAAGTTTTTATAAGGACTGGTAACTTGGTATAGGGTGCTACGGTACATAGGCCTGAGTGCAGTACAGTCTGCTGTTCTGTAAGGACCGCTATCGGTCCACAATACATAGGGTTGCCGTGCACTACTGCTGACCGCTGCCCTATACTGCAGCAGTCCTTCATTGGTATAGGGACTGACGTACAGTCTGCTAATCACTAACACACAACCTGCTTGGTCCACAAAAGTTCTTATAAGGACTGGTAACTTGGTATAGGGTGCTACGGTACATAGGCCTGAGTGCGTTACAGTCTGCTGTTCTGTAAGGACCGCTATCGGTCCACAATACATAGGGTTGCCGTGCACTACTGCTGACCGCTGCCCTATACTGCAGCAGTCCTTCATTGGTATAGGGACTGACGTACAGTCTGCTAATCACTAACACACAACCTGCTTGTTCCACAAAAGTTCTTATAAGGACTGGTAACTTGGTATAGGGTGCTACGGTACATAGGCCTGAGTGCGTTACAGTCTGCTGTTCTGTAAGGACCGCTATCGGTCCACAATACATAGGGTTGCCGTGCACTACTGCTGACCGCTGCCCTATACTGCAGCAGTCCTTCATTGGTATAGGGACTGACGTACAGTCTGCTAATCACTAACACACAACCTGCTTGGTCCACAAAAGTTCTTATAAGGACTGGTAACTTGGTATAGGGTGCTACGGTACATAGGCCTGAGTGCGTTACAGTCTGCTGTTCTGTAAGGACCGCTATCGGTCCACAATACATAGGGTTGCCGTGCACTACTGCTGACCGCTGCCCTATACTGCAGCAGTCCTTCAGCGGTATAGGGACTGACGCACAGTCTGCTAAACACTAACACACAACCTGCTTGGTCCACAAAAGTTTTTATAAGGACTGGTAACTTGGTATAGGGTGCTACGGTACATAGGCCTGAGTGCGTTACAGTCTGCTGTTCTGTAAGGACCGCTATCGGTCCACAATACATAGGGTTGCCGTGCACTACTGCTGACCGCTGCCCTATACTGCAGCAGTCCTTCATTGGTATAGGGACTGACGTACAGTCTGCTAATCACTAACACACAACCTGCTTGGTCCACAAAAGTTCTTATAAGGACTGGTAACTTGGTATAGGGTGCTACGGTACATAGGCCTGAGTGCAGTACAGTCTGCTGTTCTGTAAGGACCGCTATCGGTCCACAATACATAGGGTTGCCGTGCACTACTGCTGACCGCTGCCCTATACTGCAGCAGTCCTTCAGCGGTATAGGGACTGACGCACAGTCTGCTAAACACTAACACACAACCTGCTTGGTCCACAAAAGTTTTTATAAGGACTGGTAACTTGGTATAGGGTGCTACGGTACATAGGCCTGAGTGCAGTACAGTCTGCTGTTCTGTAAGGACCGCTATCGGTCCACAATACATAGGGTTGCCGTGCACTACTGCTGACCGCTGCCCTATACTGCAGCAGTCCTTCATTGGTATAGGGACTGACGTACAGTCTGCTAATCACTAACACACAACCTGCTTGTTCCACAAAAGTTCTTATAAGGACTGGTAACTTGGTATAGGGTGCTACGGTACATAGGCTTGAGTGCGGTACAGTCTGCTGTTCTGTAAGGACCGCTATCGGTCCACAATAGATAGGGTTGACGTGCACCACTGCTGACCGCTGCCCTATACTGCAGCAGTCCTTCAGCGGTATAGGGACTGACGCACAGTCTGCTAAACACTAACACACAACCTGCTTGGTCCACAAAAGTTTTTATAAGGACTGGTAACTTGGTATAGGGTGCTACGGTACATAGGCCTGAGTGCGTTACAGTCTGCTGTTCTGTAAGGACCGCTATCGGTCCACAATACATAGGGTTGCCGTGCACTACTGCTGACCGCTGCCCTATACTGCAGCAGTCCTTCATTGGTATAGGGACTGACGTACAGTCTGCTAATCACTAACACACAACCTGCTTGGTCCACAAAAGTTCTTATAAGGACTGGTAACTTGGTATAGGGTGCTACGGTACATAGGCCTGAGTGCGTTACAGTCTGCTGTTCTGTAAGGACCGCTATCGGTCCACAATACATAGGGTTGCCGTGCACTACTGCTGACCGCTGCCCTATACTGCAGCAGTCCTTCAGCGGTATAGGGACTGACGCACAGTCTGCTAAACACTAACACACAACCTGCTTGGTCCACAAAAGTTCTTATAAGGACTGGTAACTTGGTATAGGGTGCTACGGTACATAGGCTTGAGTGCGGTACAGTCTGCTGTTCTGTAAGGACCGCTATCGGTCCACAATAGATAGGGTTGACGTGCACCACTGCTGACCGCTGCCCTATACTGCAGCAGTCCTTCAGCGGTATAGGGACTGACGTACAGTCTGCTAAACACTAATACACAACCTGCTTGGTCCACAAAAGTTCTTATAAGGACTGGTAACTTGGTATAGGGTGCTACGGTACATAGGCTTGAGTGCGGTACAGTCTGCTGTTCTGTAAGGACCGCTATAGGTCCACAATAGATAGGGTTGACGTGCACCACTGCTGACCGCTCACCTATACTGCAGCAGTCCTTCAGCGGTATAGGGACTAAGAGTTTTGTCACAGGGTCATTTAAAAAATGACATGCAGAGGAAGAGGCAGGCCCTTCCGCAGGGGTGGTAGGGGTAGGGCAGGAGCAACAGGCTTGAGCCAAAGTGGGAAGTTGCAGAAGGTGCGTTCAATTACTTTAAAGGATGCACCAGACTTGGTTGAGTGGCTCGCTCAGCCTTACTCTTCTGCACCCTCCTCATCCTCTCGATCTGCACCCTCTTCTTCACTCTCTGCTATGTGCACCCCCAAAGACACTACCACCAACAACACGACCACCACCACCACCACCACATACCTTCCGCTTGAGTCACTGGAATTATTTTCCGATCCATATCAAGAGGACATTTCTGATGCGCAGCCACTCTTGGTATTGGATCAGGAAGAGGAGGTAGCAACAAGCGCTACTCAGCAGTCTGACGCCAGTACCCAGATCAGCCCAAGGAGGAGGTTGGTCCCCGGTGTTGCTGCCTACTCTACTTATAGCGGTGGGGAAGGTGACGTTGATGATGACGTGTCTAGTGATGTCACGTGGGTGCCCACAAGAGAGGAAGAGGAGGGGAGTTCAGAGGGAGATATGGACCAGCAGATAGGGAGGAGAAGCAGCAATGACTTACATTGCACAGCAGGGACAAAGCAGACTGCAAATGTATCAGGAGCGAGTCATCGACCATGTACGGTCACATCTGGCGCTCCCAGGACACCGGCACATGGCTCCGCAGTGTGGGCTTTTTTTAACGTGTCCGCTGCTGACAATAGCGTTGCCATCTGCAATCTTTGCAGTCAACGCGTTAGTCGCGGTAAGCCCAATACTCACCTAGGGACGACCGCCTTAAGAAGGCACATGAGCAGCCATCACCGAGCCCAGTGGGAGCAACGGAACACACAAAGCCACACTGCAGGCTCTCACCGTCCAGCCTCGTCTTCTACTTCTCCTTCTCCTCTCTCCTCACAATTGTCCTCCACTCCACCTTCCATCACGCCAAGCTCACATTTTTCTGCAAAAAGGCAGGCTTCCGTGGGCCTAATGTTTGAGCGTAAAAAAATGATGACGCCGGATAACCCTCTTGCCCAACGGTTGGCGGCTGGCTTGTCAGAACTCATAGCCCGCCAACTACTGCCATATAAACTGGTGGACTCGGAGGCCTTTCGCAAATTTGTGGCCATTGGAACACCACAATGGAAGGTCCCAGGAAGGAAGTATTTCTCAGAGAAGGGCATCCCAGAGCTATATGGCCATGTTCAGCGGCAAGTGAATGTATCTCTGGCACACAGTGTCGGTGCCAAGATACATCTGACCACAGACACGTGGTCTAGCAAACACGGGCAGGGAAGGTATATCAGTTTTACTGCCCACTGGGTGAACCTTCTGACGGCCGTCAAGCATGTAACCCGTGGCACCCGTGTAGATTTGGTTTTACCGCCACGGATTGCATGCAGGCCTGACTCTTCTTCTCCTCCTCCTACTCCATCCTCCTCCCTCTCCTCCTCAGCTGCCTCCTCCTTTTCCGCTGCTAGCGTCTCTTCCACTGCACCGCCCAAGCTCCCCAGAACCTATTCCACATGCCAGGTGAGACGTTGCCATGCCGTGCTGCGTCTGTTGTGCCTGGAAGCAAAGAGCCACACTGGCCCGGCACTCCTTTCAGCTTTGCGTTCACAGGCAGATGAGTGGCTAACACCGCTCAATTTGACAGTTGGTAAAGTGGTGTGTGACAACGGTGCCAATCTGCTTAGCGCATTGAAACAGGGCAAAATCACGCACGTGCCGTGCATGGCACACGTCTTAAACTTGGTCGTGCAGCGATTCCTTGTCAAATACCCTGGGGTCCAGGACATCTTGCGGCAGGCAAGGAAAATCTCGGCCCATTTCAGAAGATCTTACACGGCCATGGCTCGCCTTGCTGACATTCAGCGGCGACACCATCTGCCGGTCAGACGTCTTATTTGCGATTGCCCGACGCGATGGAACTCAACCTTCTATATGCTTGATAGGCTGCTCCAGCAGAAACGTGCAGTTAACGTCTACCTGTATGAACTCTGCGAAAGAAACGGTTCTGGGGAGCTGGGTTTTTTTTCACCGCGCCAGTGGCTGCTCATGCGCGACACATGCAGACTTCTGCGGCCATTTGAGGAGATCACCAAACTGGTCAGTCGCAGCCATGGCGCCATCAGTGACATGGTACCTTATGCCTTCTTTCTGGAGCGTGCATTGCGTCGTGTCATTGATCAGGCTGTGGAGGAGCAGGAGCGGGAAGATGAGGAAGTCGCAATGCTGGATGAATTCCCAGGGGGGGCTACTCTATCTGAGACAAGTCAACAACAGGAGTCTGATGAGGAGTCAGAGGAGGATGGTGCCGGGGCGGATGAGCAGGAGCAAGAAGAGCATGCTTTAAACCTTTCTGGGATCCCTGTTGTGCGAGGATGGGGAGAGGAGAATGAAGAGGACGACATTATCCTGGATGATGAGCAGGAGCCAGGCCACCACACCGCTTCCACTTTAGTGCAAATGGGGGCCTTCATGCTCCAGTGTTTTAATAGGGACCCCCGTATAAAAAGCATGAGGGTCAAGGACCAGTACTGGGTGGCAACGTACTTAGACCCCCGGTACAAACACAAAATGGCGGAAATGTTACCGCCGTCGCAGAGGGCTGTCAGAATGCAGCACTTCCAGGCCTTGCTTCGAGAAATGCTGCATTCTGCTTTTGCGTGCGCTGGCAGAGGAGCAATTCCCACTCCCAGAGAAGGATTTGCGGGTACCAATCCAACAGCGCCTGCAAGAAGAGGCCGGTTTGAAGATGTGTTGGTGACTTCGGATATGAGGTCATTCTTTCAGCCGACCCATCGACAGGTGTCATCCGGATCCAGCATCAGGGAACGCCTAGACCGTCAGGTGTCCGACTACATTGGGTTAACGGCCGATGTGGACGCTCTGAGGAGTGATGAACCCCTAGACTACTGGGTGGGCAGGCTTGACCTCTGGCCAGAGCTTGCCCAATTTGCAATCGAACTGTTGGCTTGCCCCTCATCCAGTGTCCTGTCCGAAAGGACGTTCAGCGCAGCAGGGGGGATTGTGACCGATAAGCGTACTCGCCTAGCTCACCACAGTGTTAACTACCTCACATTTCTAAAAATGAATGAGGCATGGATCTCGGAGGAATTCAACACATGTGATCAGTAGACCATGTATATGTCTATAAACAATTTTTGGAATCAAGCACACAGACCTTCTTAATTCATTTGGCTCACTTCCCTGACCCAAAAAAGCACACCGTACTATATGCCCCTACCCTCCTCTTTGAAGAGGTTGAGCGGTGTCATATTTCTACTGGGGCTGCTTATTATGAGGGGTTCCCACCATCCCTGTGCTGTGCTGACTTCCTCCTGGGTGTTCTTATTATGAGGGGCTCCCACCATCCCTGTGCTGTGCTGACTTCCTCCTGGGGGTTCTTATTATGAGGGGATCACACCATCCCTGTGCTGTGCTGACTTCCTCCTGGGGCTGCTTACGGTGCTGCTGTCAGCGCTGTATGTCACGGAGCTGCTGTCAGCGCTGTATGTCACGGAGCTGCTGTCAGCGCTGTATGTCACGGAGCTGCTGTCAGCGCTGTATGTCACGGAGCTGCTGTCAGCGCTGTATGTCACGGAGCTGCTGTCAGCGCTGTATGTCACGGAGCTGCTGTCAGCGCTGTATGTCACGGAGCTGCTGTCAGCGCTGTATGTCACGGAGCTGCTGTCAGCGCTGTATGTCACGGAGCTGCTGTCAGCGCTGTATGTCACGGAGCTGCTGTCAGCGCTGTATGTCACGGTGCTGCTGTCAGCGCTGTATGTCACGGAGCTGCTGTCAGCGCTGTATGTCACGGAGCTGCTGTCAGTGCTGTATGTCACGGAGCTGCTGTCAGCGCTGTATGTCACGGAGCTGCTGTCAGCGCTGTATGTCACGGAGCTGCTGTCAGCGCTGTATGTCACGGTGCTGCTGTCAGCGCTGTATGTCACGGAGCTGCTGTCAGCGCTGTATGTCACGGAGCTGCTGTCAGCGCTGTATGTCACGGAGCTGCTGTCAGCGCTGTATGTCACGGAGCTGCTGTCAGCGCTGTATGTCACGGAGCTGCTGTCAGCGCTGTATGTCACGGTGCTGATGTCAGTGCTCTGTATTACGGTGCTGCTGTCAGTGCTCTGTATCTCCTGCACCCTCTTGTTTGCCTACCCTGGTCCCTGACCTTCCCTCTCCTCCATTGCCTTCATTAGCTCCATAGTCCTGAATTGTCAGAACAATTTCCCAAATAAAAAAAAAATGCTTGTAGTTATCGATCCCAAATTCACCTCATACATGTATTATGCTATTGTCCAGGTGGTGGGACTACGTGCTACCCCCTAATAATTACCCCATGGCCGCAAATTCGACCTAAAGGTTTGCGAAATTCGCCTCCCATTGAAGTCAATGGAGCCCGCGGCGAACGGTCGTTTTCGCGAACGTTTGTGTCCGTTCGCGTTTCGCGTTCGCGAAACGTCCCGTCGGAAGTTCGTCCATCACTAATCACAACCCCGGCGATACATGTGTATATCGATTTGATTCAACATATATATGTAAGTATATATATTTGTGATAACAATTTGTAGTTTGAAAAGTAATTTGTTTATTGAATCCATTAACACACACAACGACAAAATATTTTCTCCTCTGCTCAAATACAATACAACACCCTTCTCACTCAGTTCTCAGAAAAGCACTTTGCCAGTAATCCAACCTCCAGCACAAAATTATTCAGCTGATTGGATTATAAGATTTACTCTGAGTTGACCTTTAGTTTCATTAGACCTTTAACGAATAAACAAATCATATAGAATTTATTATTTTCACTATAATTGCTTTCGTATTCATTGAAATTCGCTATTTTTCTAAATTTAAGATTCAGCTGAATTTTGATTTATTACGAAACGAATTGCAATTTAAGACGATGTACATTTAGAGTAAAGCCGCGTACACATGGGCGGACTGTATGGCCTACTTAGTCCGTCATACAATCCGACAGACAGTCCGTCCTACTTTCGAATGAACGGACTTGACCACACACGGATGCACAAACAGTCCGTCGAAAGCTTGCGCGATGATGTGTACAGCACGTACGACGGGACTAGAAATAGGAAGTCCAATACACAGCAATGCAACCTTTCGCCGTGTAAATCCTTTCTGAGCATGCGCCATTCTTAGTCCGTCGAACTAGCCTACTGACGAGCGGATTGTCCGCTGAAACCAAAGTATGACGGACAGTATTTCGAAAATTCCGAAATACTTAGTACGCCAGACTGCACGCTGAAAAAGTCAGCTGAAGCCCACACACGAGCGGACTGTTCGCTGAAATGTGTTTCGACGGACTAAGTAGGCCATACAGTCCGCCCGTGTGTACGCGGCTTAAAAATGTTTAAGGGACCATATTGGTAATATAAGGAGTTGCATAATAAAAACGTTAAGTTCAGACAGTAGGATCGCATACAATTCAGTATAGGGGGTAGGAAAAATGAAAAGATGAAGGAAAAGGAAAGGAATTGGCTCTCACCAAGCAGATATTACTAAGATTTGTAAAATAAAAAGAGCTAATAGTTCTATAGAACAGCATACTGGGGGAGTGACAAGCGGTCCACCAGAGGCCAAAGAGCTACCGTCAGAAGCCCACATAATAATGGGGATCTGAGGGTAGCAATCTGGAGGCACAAAAACACCAAAGGGAACACTGCCAACAATAAAAAGTAATACATAAATAGAAATGATACCATTTTCCCAAAAAGTTCCATACCCATGAGTGTGTCATGAGAAAGAGGGATGGAAGGTAAGGTGTATACAAGTAACAAAAAACATCACAGAAAACATTCAAGAAACGAATAATAGCTGGAGGCTATGTAAAGAAATATACTAAACAGCTCACAGATCAGTAGAAAAGTAAGACGTTAAACAATAGAAAAAATTAGCATTGAGTAAGTTATAAATTGATAAGACAAAAAAAAAAGTGCAAACATCTAGTTAGTTGGAAGATAAAGGTATAAAAATACCTGACATTGAGTGCAACAAAAGAAAAAAGTCAGTAAATAGAGTCCTCAAGAGTTGGCATAGGAGAAGAAAAAACAACGACCACATTTTGATTGCCTCTGGTGACTTTTATTTCCTGCAGTACCAGCTAATTCTTACAGGGAATGGGTAACAATTAGATTTCATGCGTTGCTTTAGTTGAGAGGGTGTTCTAGAAGCTGGATGTTTTGTAAAGAAGATTAAAGTTCTTCAGCAGAACGGTAGACATATTTAGATCCTTGGTAGTAAAGCAAATTGAAAATGTAAAGCCCCAATTGATAGAGGATTTGATGTCACTGTAAAACTTGAAGAAGTGGCTTCAAAGCCTAATGTTTAGAGAGACAGATCAGAAAAAGTTCATAGGTATGTCCCTGGAAAATCAGTGAATCTTTTTTTCTAGCTGTAGCTAGAAGTTGTTTCTTGGTACAGAAATAGTGAAATTTGGCGATAATATTGCGCAGTGGTCCATCAGCTTTGCGCGTTGTGAGACTCTATGAACCCTGTCCATCTCCATTCATTGGTATTGGAGGCAGGATTTCACTGAGTGTGAGGTACCAGGGGGAGGGGATGCAGCTAGTGCCATTCTGACAGAAGCCTGAGGCAGCACTTTGTTGTTTTTTGGCTTCATTTTCAGGTGAGAACTTCCAAGAACCATTACATTAAAGTGGAAGTCCAGTCAAAAATTAACATTTTTCTATTATATGTAAAATATCTTTATCTTTGACATTATTAATTTTCTGTATAGCTGATTGTGTCGCTTAGAAAGTCTAAACAAAGCCAGACAATTAGCTTCTTCCTGTTCAGGGACAACCTTACTTCCTTATTTCTGAATTCTACATGGGGACTTCTCACTTCTTGAAAATGTTGTCATTTTCTTCTACATGACCCCACCCCCATCCCTCCTCTCCTTTTTAGACAGACATGCCTAGACCTGCCCAGCCCAACCCCCACCCCCCCTCTCCTTCTCAGATCTCCTCCTGATTTCATAGCCTCATTTTGGATAGCAGTTTCTCCTGAGAGAGGGGGGAAGGCAGGCTTTGAAAGTATGAGTGAGCCATAATTTTTGTATTGTTATGCTATGGTTCCCATGTATGCAGGTCCGTTTGCTAGGAGCATTAATGCAATCGCCATGAGCTGGCCAGTCTCTTGGTGAGGCATAAACGAACATCCCTAAAAGAGAAAACAGATCTGCCGTGTCCACAGGAAGGTTTCTGCAGCCAGTTGGTCTTCCACCCACGTCTGTATGTGGGAATATGCTCGCATGAGCATATTACAGCAAAACTGACACTGGGGGACCTCTGACAACATAAATTAATAAAAATGTCCACAAATGTGACTTTGATGCAATTTTACACTCTCTGGAAAAAAGTCACATCAAAGCATTGCAGGCACCTTTTCAAAGTTGCTGATTTTCAAAGTCACATAGATGGGAACGGGTGTCATTGAAATCAATGGGCTGTGACTTGTCATGTAACTTTGGACACATAGTTGCATGACATGTCACGTTTCCACTATGACAATTCATACTAGTGGAAACGGAGCCTTAGGCCGCGTACACACGGGCGGATTGTCTGGCCAACTAAGTTCGTCAGACAATCCGACAGACAGTCCGTTCAAAATTTGCATGAATGGACTTGACCACACACGATGAGCAGACAGTCCGCTGAAAGCGTGCGCGATGACGTGTACAGCACGTACGACAGGACTAGAAAAACGACGTCCTATACACTGCAATGCAACCTTCGGCCGTGTAAATCCTTTCTGAGCATGCGCCATACTTAGTCCGTCCAACTTGCCTACACACGAGCGGACTGTCCGCTGAAACCAAGTTTGGACGGACAAAACCAAGTTTGAACGGACAAAATTTCGGAAATTCCATAAGACTTTGTTCGTCAGACAGTCCGCTGAAAAAGTCCGCTGAAGCCCACACACGAGCGGATTGTCCGCTGAAACACGGTTCAGCGGATTAAGTTGGACAGACAATCCGCCCGTGTGTACGCGGCCTTAGTCTACATTTCCACTATTGCGACCACAAAGTTGCACAATTTAGAGTTCGACTGAGATCAGCTTTGATCCAACTTTACACTCTCTGGATCAATAAAAACATTGCAGGTACCTTTTTAACCACCTCAATACAGGGTACTTACACCCCCTTCCTGACCAGACCAATTTTCAGCTTTCAGCGCTCTCACAGTTTGAATGACAATTAATCAGTCATGCAACACTGTACCCTTATGAAACTTGCATAATTTTTTCCACATAAATAGAGCTTTCTTTTAGTGGTATTTAATCACTAGTGGGTTTTTTATTTTTTGTGCCATAAATAAAATAATACGTAAATTTTGTGGAAAAAAAATCCTTTTTCTTTGTTTCTGTCATACATTTTTGCTAATTAGTAATTTTTCTTCATACATTTTGGCCAAAATTTATACTGCTACATATCTTTGGTAAAAATAACCCACATTCGTGTATATTATTTGGTCTTTTTGAAAGTTATAGAGTCTACAAACTATGGTGCCGATCACTGAAAATTTATCACATCTGATCAGACCTTCAGTATATCAGGTGTATCTCATTTCTTGAGACACTAACAAGTCAGGAAAGTACAAATACCCCCCAAATGATCCCTTTTTACAAAGTAGACATTCCAAGGTATTAAGGTAGTAGCATGGTGAGTTTTTTTAAGTTGCCATTTTTTCCCACAATTCTTTGTAAATGAAGATTTTTTTTTGTATAATTTTTTTTTTTTTTTTTACAAAATTGTCATATTATCAGGTTTTCTCACACACAGCATATGCATACAACAAATTACAACACAAAATACATTCTGCTACTCTTCCCGAGTATGACGATACCACATGTGTGAGACTTTTAGACAGCCTGACCACATACAGAACAACAACATTGAAGTAGTACCTTCAGACGTTCTACGAGCAAAAATGACGCATCACATTTCTCAACCACCTATTACACTTTTGAAGGCCCTGGAGTACCATGAAAATGGAATTTCCCATAAAATTACCCCATTTTGGAAAGCAAACACTCCAACGTATAATCTGTGAGGCATGGGCTGCAAATAGGTACTCAGGTACTCCTATGGACTGTGACAGGTACTCAGATGAACTGTGACAGGTACTCAGATGAACTGTAACAGGTACTCGGGTACTCAGATGGACTGGAACAGGTACTCAGGTACTCAGATGAACTGTGACAGGTACTCAGGTACTCAGATGGACTGGGACAGGTACTCGGGTACTCTGATTGTCTGTGACAGCTACTCAGGTACTTTGATGGGTTGTGACAGTTACTCTGGTACTTTGATGGGCCGTGACAGGTACTCGGGTAATCGGATGAACCGTGACAGGTACTCGGGTACTCTGATGGGCCGTGACAGGTACTCGGGTACTCATGTGAACTGTGACAAGTACTCGGGTACTTTGATGGACTGTGACAGGTACCTGGGTACTCTGATGGACCATGACAGGTACTCGGGTACTCTGATGGACCGTGACAGGTACTCGGGTACTCTGATGGACTATGACAGGTACTCAAGTACTCTCATGGACTGTGACAGGAACTCTGATGGACTGTGAGTGACAGGTACTATGAGAGGTGGTGACAGGTCCTCTTTATTGGGGGGGGGGGGCAATCAGTGTGATTGGTGTGTACTGTAAGTGGTAACGAGATGTTGGTGCAATCTTCTCCTCACACACGATCGGTGTGTGAGGAGGAGAACCCGGTAACATTTCGTTACCGCGGTTTGTTTACATTTTAGTGATCAGCTGTGAAAGGATCACAGCCGATCACGTGGGTAAACAGCCGGTCAATGGCTGTTTACCAGCGTCGGTGATGAGCAGTGTTCCCGGGGAACATGCTGCCACCAACGTGCACGCGCAGCGTGCTCGCGATCGCACCCATGCGCCATGCACAGTGGGGGTGTGACCATCTGTGATGAAGTCACGGCCGATCACGTGGTAAGCAGCCATAACCAATGGCTGTTCACCCCCTTCGTGGCGAGCGGTGTCTCCGTGACATGCCGCCACTGAAGAAACAGGGATGCGCGCACACGATCATGCGCATTCCCTGTTTAAACGGGAGGCCGTCATATGACACAATAGATGCGCCGCCTGGCCGTTATTTGACGGCTGGCAGTCAGGAAGTAGTTAAAGTCACTGATTGTCAAAGTCACATAGATGGGATCAGATGCCATTGAAATCAATGGGCTGTTTACACCATGCCCTTGAAATCAATGGGCTGTTTACTTGTCATGCGATTTTATGTGTCCAAAGTCGAATGACAATTCATACTAGTGAAGCCTTAGGCGGCGTACACACGCGGGGACTGTCTGCCGAAACTAAGTTCGTCAAACAGTCCGCTCAAACTTTTGAATGAACGAACACGCCCACACACGGCACTTTTTGAGCGGACAAATACGGCAAACTTTGTTCGTCGTACTAAGTCCGCGCAACTTTTGAAATGAGCGGACTCGCCCACACACGAGGCAACAGTCCGCTCATTTCGAGCGCGTGTCAAGGTAGGCGGGGCCCGCGACGGAGACGTCGCGGGCTCCGCCGCCTGGAATGGACTTAAAGGGGAACCCCAACGCCGAAAAAAAACGGCGTGGGGGTCCCCCCAAAGTCCACAACAGACCCTTGTCCGAGCACGCTACCCAGCCGGCCAGGAAAGGGGGGCGAGCGAGCGCGCCCCCCCTCCTGAGCCGTACCAGGCCGCGTGCCCTCAACATGGGGGGTGCCCACCCCAAAGCACCTTGTCCCCATGTTGATGAGGACAAGGGCCTCTTCCCGACAACCCTGGCCGTTGGTTGTCGGGGTCTGCGGGCGGGGGGCTTATCGGAATCCGGGAGCCCCCTTTAATAAGGGGGCCCCCGGATAACGGCCTCCACCCTATGTGAATGAGTATGGGGTACAGTGTACCCCTACCCATTCACCTGTAAAATAAAAGTACCCAAAAAAAAAACACAACACACGAGATAAAATATTTTATTGCACAGCTCCGGGGGTCTTCCATCTTCGGGGGTCTTGTCCCCCTCTTCGGTTCTTCTGCCCGGTCTTCTGTCGCCGCCTTCCGTTCTTCTGTCGCCGCCTTCCGTTCTTCTGCCGGGCCACCGCACCTTCTTATAGCTCTTTTAGAGGCGGTGGCCCGGTCTTCTGTCGCCGCTGTCGCCGCCGCCTTCCGTTCTTGTTCTTCTTCTTGTTCTTCTTGTTCTTCTCCAGGAGATGTTGACACGTCGCTCTCTCCGGCCGGAATGCCAGAGCCGCACTGAGCGGCCACTTATATAGTGACAATGGGGCGGTGTCACATGGTATATGTCACATGGGTTGGTCACATGGTGACCCCGCCCCCTTACGATGTCATAGTCCCCATGTGACATCAACCCATGTGACCAACCCTGGAGAAGAACAAGAAGAACAAGAAGAAGAACAAGAACGGAAGGCGGCGGCGACAGCGGCGACAGAAGACCGGGCCACCGCCTGCAAAAGAGCTATAAGAAGGCGCGGTGGCCCGGCAGAAGAACCGAAGAGGGGGACAAGACCCCCGAAGTCGGGAGAAGAGGCCGGCGGCGGGGAGGAAGAAAGCCGGACTCCTCCGCTAGCAAAAGAGCTACAAGAAGATAGCGGAGGAGTCCGGCGAGAAGACCCCCGAAGACGGAAGACCCCCGGAGCTGTGCAATAAAATATTTTATCTCGTGTGTTGTGTTTTTTTTGGGGTACTTTTATTTTACAGGTGAATGGGTAGGGGTACATTGTACCCCATACTCATTCACATAGGGTGGGGGGGCCGTTATCCGGGGGCCCCCTTATTAAAGGGGGCTCCCGGATTCCGATAAGCCCCCCGCCCGCAGACCCCGACAACCAACGGCCAGGGTTGTCGGGAAGAGGCCCTTGTCCTCATCAACATGGGGACAAGGTGCTTTGGCGGCCCCCCTTTCCCCAAGGCACCCCCCATGTTGAGGGCACGCGGCCTGGTACGGCTCAGGAGGGGGGGGGCGCGCTCGCTCGCCCCCCTTTCCTGGCCGGCCGGGTAGCGTGCTCGGACAAGGGTCTGTTGTGGACTTTGGGGGGACCCCCACGCCGTTTTTTTTCGGCGTTGGGGTTCCCCTTTAAGTCCATTCCAGGCGGCGGAGCCCGCGACGTCTCCGTCGCGGGCCCCGCCTACCTGCACGCGCGCTCGAAATGAGCAACTTCCCTCCGAGCGAGAACAGTTTGCTCATTTCGAAAGTAGCCTACACACGGGCGGACTGTTCGCTCAAACCAAGTTTCAGCGGACAGTTTTTCGGAATTTCCGAAAAACTTTGTTCGTCAAACTGTCCGCTGAAACTGTCCGCTGAAGCCCCACACACGAGCGGACTGTCCGCTGAAACACTGTTCAGCGGACAAAGTTGAGCCAACAGTCCGCCCGTGTGTACGCGGCCTTAGTCTACGTTTCCACTATTGTGACCACAAAGTTGCACAATTTAGATTGCAATATTTTTTTTTTTTTCGTCAATGTTTTTTTTTGATTAAGAAGTATATACTCAGAGTACAAGTTAAAGAAGTCACAGTAGCAAAATACCATTAACAATACAGCGTGTGGCAGCAATATATCAATTTTCTAAATGCACAGTGCAATCACATTCTGATAAAGATGGGATCGCAAAATTATCATGACAGAATAGAAACATTTAAGGAGGTCATCCCTTCGCCCCAGGTACCCCAGTCGAGAACACACTGTACACAAGAGCGAGGGGTTCCCTCCGCAGACAGGGTAGCAATAATTTCTAACATTGTAATATCTTTGGTATGTTCTACATCTGCTATGAAAAGATGAGTCAACATAGGTGTAAGAAACAGAAAACAACAACAATAAACCAATGGGGTATTGACAGGAAAGAGATACCCGGATGTCATAAACTATTAGTGGTCACTTGACTACAATGCAGGTTACATATTTAAGAAGAGGGGGGTGGGGGGTATAGTGGGGGGGGGGGGAAGGGGGGGTGGGGAAGGTGAATGGGGACATGTGTGACATGTGTCTCTCACTAATTATTGTGAATGTTCAGTGGAATACAGGCTTGGCCATTTTGTACCATTCTAGCCAAGCTTTCCAGCGGTGTGTCAATTTAGGCAGAGATCCTTCCACTGAGGCATACATGCGTTCATACATACCATGAAGATGTGTCGCTTGTATGGCTTCTGTATGTGATGGTTGATCTGGTGATTTCCAGTTTCGTGCAATGGTCAACCTTGCTGCTAGACATACTGTATATGTGTAAATATGTATTGGAGATTGTGTGGGTAATTTTCAATTCCAATATTCAGGAGCGCTAGTTCTGGAGTTGATGGGGAGGCAATGTGAGTGAGTTCTGTTATGAGTTGAAAGATATCTGTCCAAAACTGAGTTAATTTAGGGCAAGCCCATAGTATGTGATATAAGGAGCCAGGGAGGCTGCAAAGTCTCCAGCAGGTAGGATCTGTTGTGGGGCTATATCTATGAATCTGTGTTGGAGTGATGTACCACCTAATGTTCATTTTATATGTGAGGTCCCAGAGATTAGCCGATTTAGTTGCCATGAGAGTGGCTCGCAATGCAGTATGCCATTGTTGTGAGGAATATGAGGTACCTAAGTCTCTTTCCCAGCTTAACATAGGGGGCAATTTCTGGAAAATGTTTTTACCATCTAGTAAGGCGTAGAAGAGGGAAATACCTTTGGTAGACGTTGATGCGTTGGAGAAGTATGTCCAAGCCACTTTTGGTATATTACGGTTTAAAGAGGGGGTTCGTATTAGGCAATGTGATATCCTAATATAATTAAAGTATTCCATAGCAGGGAGCGAAAATTTGTCTTGCAAGGAGGTGAAAGGATGTATAAAGTTATTATCGTATAGGTCAGCAATGTATGATATACCCCTATCCTTCCAAGAGGAAAGTTGTATGTCTCGAATCAGAAGGGTCAGCGTTTCAATGGGAGGGGAATTGTGCAGGTAGGAACCGTAGTATGGAAGTGCGTCAACAAGTAAGCCGATGCTTTTATGGTTGGGGATAGTTGATGATCAGATATCTTAATTTTGGGAGTAGATAATAGCCAAGTATGTACATTTTTGCCTAATACCTGAGAAGCCTCTATAGTGCTCCAGTGATTGTTTGGGTCGGGAGTAAACCAGGCCCAGAGTTGGGCCAGGAGAGCCGCATTATAGTAGTCTCTAACATTAATATATCCCATGCCACCTACTGTTCTGTGTTTCGTGAGTATATGTCGTGCTATTCTTGATTTTCTTCCTTGCCATGTGAATTTTTGAAGTATGGATTGAATCTGCTTGAAGAAGGAAGTTGGTATAGGTATGGGTAATGCTCGGAATAGGTATAGAAGCTGGGCAAGCTTAAGCATCTTGAATGCTGAAAGTCTGCCTGAGCTGGACAGCGTAAGTTTGGAGATATTTGCTAGATCTTTAGAAAGTGTGGTTAGGAAAGGGATGAAATTTGATTTGTATAAAGCTTTGGTGGAGCTCGTAAGATTAGTGCCCAGGTATTTGATGGAATTTGCGGACCATGTATAGTGGTACTGGTCGCGCAGGTGCTGTTGCTGTTCTTGAGACATTGTTAAAGGTAATATGTAAGAATTGGACACATTAATTTTATAGTAAGATACACATCCAAATTCATCCAATAATTTTTGTACCGAAGCCAGGGAAGAGGAAGGGTTGGTTAATAAAAGGATCACATCGTCCGCAAAAAGACTGATTTTATGTTCTTTGCCTCCAATACTAATACCGGAAATAAGTGATTGGGATCTGACTTTAGCCGCAAGAGGTTCTATTAATAAATCAAAGATTAAGGGTGAGAGGGGGCAGCCCTGACGCGTACCATTTGTTATACTAAGGGCCAAGATTGCTAATAGAATATGGCCTTGGAATCAAAATATTTCCAATGTCTGTCTTAGATATTGCCAGTGAACCCTATCAAATGCCTTCTCCGCATCCAAAGACAGAAGCAGAGAAGGCATTCGATGGGTCACCGTGTAGTGAATGATGTTGATCATTCGTCGGGTCGCATCAGACATTTGATGTCCTTTAATAAAACCTGACTGGTCAGGGTGCATCAATAGTGTCATTAAGTCATTCAGCCTATTTGCTATTACTTTGGCATACAGTTTTACGTCATGGTTAAGCAAGGAAATAGGTCTGAAATTTTGTGTTGAGGTGGGTTCCTTCCCTGGCTTCGTTATTGTGATAATTAAGGCTTTCAACATTTCCTGGGGGAAAGAGGCCAAGGAGGCAGCAGAATTGAACATTGGGGTGATATGTTTGGTGAGAATGTGGTTGAATTGCTTGTAATACTCTCCCACAAAACCATCAGGGCCTGGTGCTTTGTTGTTGGGTAACGATTGAATAGCACGCGCAATTTCTGTCGTTGTGAATGGCGCATTCAGTTCGTCCACCTGAAGGGAGGTTAAGCTAGGTAGGCTAACCGAGTCGAGAAATGCCTTTATCTGCACTGTCGAGGGTTGGGGTTGAGTCGGGTCATCCTTCAAATTATAAAGTGAGCTGTAATATGCGCTAAAGGCATTGGCAATGGCTTGCGGATTGGTCAATTTAGCATTAGTATGTGGGTGATAGATGAAGGGCGGTTGGGTTTTAGAGGAGTGGCCTTTGAATTACCTGGCTTATTGCTCTCAGCATAGAACTTCATTTTAAGTCGTCTTTGGTATTTATCATGGGTGTCCAAGAGTAGAGCTCTAAGGTCCAGTCTGAGAGCAATAAGTTGCGATTTAAGCGTTTGTGTAGGATTCTGTTTATTAAGGAGATCAGTAGAATGAATGTCTGCTAGTAATTTGTTCATTCGCTGCCTCCTTTGTCTCCTATCTCGAGCTCCCAATTGAATAAAGAGTCCACGCATGAATGCCTTATGCGCCAACCATAAGACAAGCGGATCATTAACTGAGTCCTTATTTTGTTCAAAGAACGATACAAGATTGTCCTCTAGAATTTGGGCATATGGCAAGGATTGCAGAATTTTGGTGTTCAACTGCCAAAGATAGATCAGGGCACTTCTGGCAGGGTCCTCTATAATCATACTTACAGGGGAGTGGTCGGACCAAGAGGTTAGGTGTATAGTAGAGGCAGATACTTTTTGCAAAGTCCATTGGTCTGTGAGAAAGAGATCAATACGGGAATACGAATTATGGCAAGGGGAAAAAAAAGTGAAGTCCTTTTCATCCGCATGGGTACATCTCCATACATCATAAGGTCCCAGCTCATGTAAAAGAGAGTTTAACTCCGGACGACCTCTTTTGGTGCGAGAGGTGGAGTCAAATTCTGGATCAGGGGTGCAATTGAAGTCACCACACCAAATAGTTGCGCCATGTTGTAGAGATTGGACTTTTTATGGAGTTCCCGAATAAAGCGGAATTGGTGGGTGTTCGGGCCATATACGTTAACAATGGTATAAGGGGCGTTGTTGATATGGCAGTTCAAAATTATGTAGCAACCACCTGGATCTGAAAGGCAATGATCTTGTTGGAAGGCCAAAGAGTTGCTAACAGCAATTAGTACTCCCTTCTTTTTCTCGGGTGCGTTAGCCATGTATACAGAATTAAAGTTTCTATTCGTGCAGGAAGGAGGATTGCTGGCCAGAAAATGTGTCTCTTGTGCACAGATAATGTCGCATTTGGATTGTTTAGCCAAAGCCCAGAGAGAGGCTCTTTTTGCAGGATGATTCAAGCCCTTAGTATTAATAGTGACAATTTTTATAGCCATGATACAGACGTGAGTGACAACAGTGGCGGGTAGAAGTACCTTTGTTCTAGTCGGTGGGGTAGATGACAACGGTTACCTTCACAGCCGAGTGGTATTCATAGTTATCAGTGCTGTTGGGAGGGAGATGATCACCGTCTTATGTGTGTTGACCTTTTGGAAGTAACAGAAGCAGTCTCTGGATGAGAAGCGATCAGCAAATCTGAGGTACCTGTATGGTAGAGAAGGAGCGAGAGAAGAGAAAAAAAAAGGGGGGGGGGTGAGGAAGGAAGAGGATGAGGTAGAGTGATGCTCACAAGTGGGAGCTCTTCAGTTGTAGGGGTGTCCAACCCTAAAATCAGTTGAAGAAACAAGGTTACTCCCAAGTAAGGGTTTTGTTTCCACCAGGGAAACAGCAATACAGGAATGGAAAAAGTATATCCGAACGCAAACAGTTCTCAGGGTGTGAGCCCGACACAACAGTGTCTAGGGACCCTGGGCGGGGATAAAAGTCTAGTGAAACTGAGTGTGAGCAGGAGTCACATCCACATGGCATACGATGTAAGCGAACCTCAGCCATTCAGGTAGATGGAGTGTATCTATGGCTCCTTGGGGGGAGAGGGTGAGACGAGATGGAGCCCGTGTTACTTTGATCCATAGGCAGCACTTCCTTATTGGATGGGACAATATCCCAATCCTGCAGCATCCACAGCCCTTGCTGCACTGAGGATATCACATGATTTGAGCCTGCGTGGTTGATGGAGATTTTGGCAGGTGCAATCCACTGGTACTGGATTTGGTTATTGCACAGGGTTTTAGTAATGTTATTGAGTTGCCTATGCTTGCTCAAGGTATGCTGGGATAGGTCAGCAAAAATTTGGAGGTGAGCATAGGGGTCAGGTAGTGTTGGCATAGCTCTCACCTTCTGAGAATAACATCCCTGGGTACTGAGTCTGGCAAAAACGCAGGTTTTAGCAATCTGTGTATACGATCCACAAGCAGTTCCATGTTTTTTGCCTCAGGAAGCACTGATTTTATGAGGCCTTTTGCAAAGGCAGGCAAATCTATGTTTTGTACTGTTTCAGGCACCCCTCTAATTTTAAAGTTATTGCGCCTGGCTCTATCCTCTAAATTTGCTAATTTGTCAGTCAGCCATTTAGTTTCTTGGGCCTGTGCTTCCTGCGTGTCAATTATGTTGTTTATGGTGGCAGTCATAGCATCCACATTTGTTTCCAGATGAGTCACCCTGTCATCCAGTACCCCCATTCTATTTCCGAAGCCCTGTATAAATGAGAGCATATCCGATTGTAAGGAGCTCCGGAGTGACATGAGCATTTCTTTAAGGGTAGTGTCCATGACAGCTTGCCCTATGGTGGGGAAAGAAGTAATGGCGTCTGACTGAGGTCTCTGTAGTGGAAAGACGTAAGGCATCTCTCCTGTGCTGCTTCCCTCTCTGATTGTCACTGAGGCATCCAGCCTCATTTTATTCTTAGCCGGGCTGTGTGTGGTCGGAGTCCCGGGAGGGGAACGTAGAGGGTTTCCCCCGTTATCTGCACTTACCAGTGCTGCAGGCGTTGCGCTGTGGTCATTCCCTCTGTGGGGAGAAGCTGCAGCCTCTGCCTGTGTGTTTCTCCCGCACGGAGCTGTGCCATCTTGGCCACGCCGCGCTGATGGCTGGTACATGAAAGCTGTTAGCTTGTGGGGCAGCCTGGTCTCCTTTCTCTCCAGCGACATCCTCCCGAGGTAGAGCGGGTGGTAGCGCTGATCACCGGGGGATCGATATGGGCTGAGGTGTGCTGACAGTTGCTGTTCGCCGCCGTGGAAGTGGAGAGCTCAAGTCTCAAGCGGCCATTCCAGTCACCTGCCGGCCACGCCCCCCTAGATTGCAATTTTGAGTGCAGCTTTGATCCAACTTTACACTCTCTGGATCAAAAGTAGTGCAGGCACCTTTTCAAAGTTGCTGATTTCAAAAGTCTCATAGATAGTAATGGGCACCATTGAAATCAATGGTCTGTGACTTGCCATGCGACTTTACGTCATATTTATCTCATATGACCAAGAGAGTGGCACTAAAGCAATATTACAAATGAAAATATCAATGTACCACACTGTGCCCATTATTTCAGCCACACTGTGCCTACCATTGCAGCCTAACTTGGGCAGAGGAAGAGAGAGGGAGGCCGGATCTTGATAGGAGGAGAGCCGCGGGATCACAGAGTGCGGATAGCACGCTGTTGTACCTTACATTACAATTGCCTTTGCTCGCCATCACACACAGCTTCACCTCCTCCTAGCCTTTGATAGACAAAATGCATCCCAGCATTGGACCCGCTTTCTGTCTATCACAGGCAGGGTCAGGAGGCAGGGCTGTTTGTGACGGCGAGCAGAGCGGAGACAATTGTAATGTAAGCTGTAACATCTCCTCCATGCTCTCTTGCCCCTTACCAATCGCTGGGAGAATGGCTCCCGATCAACCCCGCTCGCCAGCAGTGCTCGCCACCTCGCTCCCAGGCAGTCCAGCTCCTCACCAACCCTCATTGGGTGAGTGCAAATGCAAGTAGGTGAGTGGAAAATTTGAGGGCTGAATGTGACAACCTGTTAGGTGTCGTCGTCCTGGTCAGCATAAGAAGATCATTGGTGGGTCTTATGTTTAGGTTCAGGGTTTCTGCTTCTAAAATAATGCAAAACGACACCTTAATTTGAATAATTTCCTTGAGCACTCTTCTAAAAACCATGTCCCATGTTGCCCCTCCTACCTTTGCTAATCTACTGTGCCACTAATGCCGCGTACACACGATCGGAATTCCGGCCAGAAAAAGACAGATGAGAGCTTTTCAATGCGACCGTGTGTATGCTCCATCGGAATTTAGCTGTCCGAATTTCCGCCAGCCAAAAATTGATAGCATGTTCTCAATTTTCCCGACGGAAAAACGTTCTATCGGTAATTCTGATCGTGTGTATGCAATTCCGACATGCCAAAAATCACGCATGCTCAGATTCAACTAGGAGACAGAAGCTATTGGCTACTGACTATTGAATTTCCTTTTTCTAGTCATGTTGTACGTGTTGTACGTCACCGCGTTATAAATGATCAGAATTTGATGTGACCGTGTGTAGGCAAGACAGCTTGAGCCGAATTCCGTCGGAATTCCGTCGGGAAAATCAGAGCTTTTTCCGACGAGAATTCTGATCGTGTATATGCGGCATTACAGGTGTGGCAAGCTCATATTTGCACAAAATATATGGGAAAAAACATATTACCTCTCACCAAAAAACATAGTACCGTGTCTCTTTAACCACTTAAGCCCTGGACCATTTGGCTGCGATTTTGCACTGCATCTCTTTAACTGACAATTGATCGGTCGTGCGACATGGCTCCCAAACAAAATTGATGTTCTTTTTTTCCCACAAATAGAGCTTTCTCTTGGTGATATTTGATCACCTCTGCGGTTTAAATTTTTTGCACTATAAACAAAAAAAGAGCGACAATTTTGAAAAAGCACTATTTTTGTCCTGTCTCATCTGTGTCCAGAGTCGGAGAGGTGGAGCGCATGTAGCGAGTGCTGCAGTTCCCCATCCCACCAGCAACTGACAAGAGCGCATACCGCTCACGCTGTCCCCAGAATCCATACTGTCTGAGTACCGCTGTGGAGCCTAGTAACAGAACACGTTCTAGTACTGGACTCCACTAATCTTTCTGTGCGTTGCACGTGGAGCAGTCTACTGTCTGCCCCGCCCCCTCTGCGTGTGTCGGCTCTTCTCTTCTGGGTTGGCCGGAGCTGCTGCCAATCATCCAGTGCACTTCCAGAAATGCTGTTGGAGTGCCGCCCTCCTAGTAACCAAGGATGCCACGGATGCCCCGCACCCCTGCAACGTGCACGGTGCTTCTGCTCCCAGTGCGCCTAAGCTACAGTGATCTATTGGACAGGTACTGATCTATGGGGACACCTGCTGTGGGGGGCTCTGATGGGGGACACCTGCTTTGGGGGGCTCTGTTGGGGGACACCTGTTGTGGGGGGCTCTGATGGGGGAAACCTGCTGTGGGGGGACTCTGATGGGGAAACCTGCTGTGGGGGGCCCTGATGGGGGTCACCTGCTGTGGGGGGTCCTGATGGGGGTCACCTGCTGTGGGGGGCTCTGATGGGGGAAACCTGCTGTGGGGGGGGCCCTGATGGGGAAACCTGCTGTGGGGGGCCTCTGATGGGGGGTCACCTGCTGTGGGGGGCTCTGATGGGGGACACCTTCTGTGGGGGGCTCTGATGGGGGACACCTGCTGTGGGGGGGCTCTGATGGGGGACACCTGCTGTGGGGAGGGGCTCTGATGGGGACACCTGCTGTGGGAGGGCTCTGATGGGGGGACACCTGCTGTGGGGGCTCTGATGGGGGACACATGCTGTGGGGGACTCTGGTGGGGGACACCTGCTGGGGGGGCCATGATGGGGGGACACCTGCTGTGGGGGGCCTCTGATGGGGGACACCTGCTGTGGGGGGGCTCTGATGGGCACTTTGATATAAGCTGTGCATGCTCCAGGTCATTCTGTCTCTAGAATGTCCCTCATTCTCAGCTTTAAAAGTTGGGAGGTATGCAGGAGCGGATCAGGGGAGGAGAGACTGTGCCACCGCTATCCCTGTTATCAACGGGAAGAGGGCACTCTGTTTACTGCCCATCCCTCTCCCTCCTCTTGTTAGAGGAAGAGAGCGAAGCAGTCAGAGATTGGAGTGTCCGTTTCTGAGTGGAGAGAGAACAGTTGTGGGCTCTAAAAACCCCCCTCCCTCTCCTCCTCGCACTGCTGTACTAGTGAGCGGCGCTTGCCAGGTCAGCTGCCCGCTATGTTTCTTATCCCTGCTTCATAATGGCCAGGGAAGAAATACAATAAAAAGGAGCAGAGAATAGGATTGTGGGACATGTAGTCCTGAGGACTGGCGGCCCCATTGTGACCCAGAAACTGCAACCCACACAGCATGGTCAGCTGAATAAGAGAGGGGGGGGGAGAGAGAGAGCACCAGGAGCCCGGGAAAGCTTTCAAGGAAGTGCACCCAGGACTCCAGGGAGAGGACAGTGCTGAGGGGACGCCATCAGAAAGAGAACCCCGCCGCCCTGTGCCACCAGAGGGAAAGACGCACAGCCTGGTGCCATCCCCGGTGAAGAAAGGAATGGACTGATTGCCAGAATACAGATCTGAGCACCACCCAGCAGAGTCGCCACGGGCAACCCAGAGTGAGCTGACTCCTGATCAGAAGAACTGATGTTGCTGTATCGCCGGGTCTGGTGAGAGGGCTGGTCGGCCATTATCTATTTCCATCCTTAGGAGCTGCAGTCTCTGACCCTCTCCTGTACTATGTCTGCAGTCTCTGACCCTCTCCTGTACTATGTCTGCAGTCTCTGACCATCTCCTGTGCCATGTCTGCAGTCTCTGACCATCTCCTGTACTATGTCTGCAGTCTCTGACCATCTCCTGTACCATGTCTGCAGTCTCCGACCGTCTCCTGTACTTTGCAGTCTCTGACCCTCTCCTGTACTATGTCTGCAGTCTCTGACCATCTCCTGTGCCATGTCTGCAGTCTCTGACCATCTCCTGTACTATGTCTGCAGTCTCTGACCATCTCCTGTACCATGTCTGCAGTCTCCGACCGTCTCCTGTACTTTGCAGTCTCTGACCATCTCCTGTACTATGTCTGCAGTCTCTGATCCTCTCCTGTACTATTTCTGCAGTCTCTGACCATCTCCTGTGCCATGTCTGCAGTCTCTGACCATCTCCTGTGCCATGTATGCAGTCTCTGACCATCTCATGTACTATTTCTGCAGTCTCTGACCATCTCTTGTAGTATGTCTGCAGTATGTGTGGGAGCTCTTTCTAAAAGACTCTCTAACAGAAAGCCCTCTCTGTGTGCATTAGCGAGACCCCCCTTCAGGTCCCATTAGTGTACTCATTTTCTTTATTGTTAAAAGATCATGGGAAGATCCCAGGGTAATAAAGACTTCTTAGGTGAGCATCTGTGTTTGAGTTGTTGCCATAGAAACATTTGTAAAGGGGAGGGGTTAGTAAGATGACCACGCCCATGTGGAGGCGTCAGAAATATTTTTACACCCAGGCGTCTGTGACCCTAGGATCGGGCCTGATTGCGTGAGAAGCACACTTTTGTGGCCCCCTGGATATGCAGAGAGGAGAACAAAATATGGACTAGACATATTTATAATGCATAACATTTGGCTTTAGCATATTTATGGGGGCACCAACAGGAAACACTGTCTTTCTTGAGATACAATGGTTGGTCTACCCTACCCCAATCTGTCAGACTAGCTTTAAATCTATCTACTTTTAGGTGATTCCTGAAAACCTTTCTCTTAGGAGAAGCTTACCCTGACTCCACCTAACCGCTGTTCTTTTATTTTCTTCAACAGCTCATGCCCCACAGTTATTACCCTTTTGTATCACTTGACCCTCCCTTCTAAACTGTAAGCTCTAATGAGCAGGGCCCTCTGATTCCTCATGTATCGAATTGCATTGTAATTGTACTGTCTGCGACTACTGTTGTAAAGTGCTGCTCAAACTGTTGGCGCTATATAAAGTCTGTATAATAATACAAATATAATTATATTTATAGAATAATTTCTCTTCAAATATATATTTTCTTGGGCAATACCATTTTTTATATTTTACGCTGAAGACTGGTCTCTTAATACAAGATAATCACCAATTTTGTTGCAGATAACCACCGCCCCGTTAACTGAACAAATACAGGCGCTAACACTCAATTTTGTGCTTGTTTTCTGGTGGCTGTGGAATTTTTTTAGTCTACTTCTATTTTGCAGCTGTTTTAAAAGGGATTTAAACTTAAAACCCACACAAATGTCATAAAAAAATCTATAAAATGAATCAATGCATCGAACGATAGATCAATCCACCAATAGAAAAACAGCGCATAATACTGCGTTTACAATGAGTAATAATAAAGTGCAATCCTCTATTCCAACTAAAACATTTATATATAATAATCATGCATGAGTCGTTAGTGTGCATTCAGTTTATAAAAACGGCAAGGGGGGGCGTACCCGGAAGTGACCCAGGACGGACGTGTTCACAGAGAGCTCCTGAGTGCCCAGTGTAATCCGCAGCAATCCGGGTGCATACACGGCCGTTTTTCCCCAATCCTTCGGCCTATGCACCCTACCACCTGTCCTGCCTCAGCCTGGAAGAAAATTGGGATTGGCCTGGGATCCGCGGAGAAAGACGCCAGCCTTGTCCGTCCGCGGCCGCCGCCGCCATCTTCCCCGCCCTTCATCCTCCTCCACCACTTCAACGGGGGACCTGGCAGTGGATCTCCCCATCATCTGGACTGCCCTCCTCCATGCCCGGTAAGGTCCAGAGGCCCGTGGGGCCGCCGGGATTGTCTGCCACAGATGCAGCCTAGTGCGGCCTAGTACAGCCAGCCAGTCCCCACACTTTCCTACACCAGCGCCCGGCGGGAAGACGCCGCGGCCGTCTTCCCGGCCTCCACCCTCCTCAACCACGCTAACGGAGGCCCTCCTGGTGGGCTGCTCGGCTCCCCTTGCCACCTGGTATGCCCTAGTCAATAACTGGGGACCTCTGGAGGTCCGTGGGGCCCCCGGGAAAGTCTGCCGCGGATGCGGCCTAGTGAGGCCTAGCGAGGCCCAGTGAAGCCTGCCAGTTCCCACACCTTCCTGCCCCAGCGCCTGGCAGGGGGCCTACGCACTGGAACCTGGACACTACAGCTGCCATCTCATCCCCTCACACTCCAAGATCCCAAGACAGCTGAAGGAGAGGAGGTGACTGCGAGCTCCACGGACTGCAGGTGAGGCACTGTCTTAGCCCAGGGGGCCCTTGCTTTCCCCAGACCTCGCCCTGCTGTGTACTGGACACTCTCCCCATCCCCAAAGCTCCATGGCCCTCTCTCCAGCCCGGCCTCCTCCTGGGTTCAGGCTATTAACAGCCTGTCTACCGCCCTAGTGGGTTAGAGCTCCAGCTAAGACTCCAGCCTCCGCCATCTCCGCTCTGAGTCTCCGTGGACCAATCCAGGAGGCCCCCCCCCCTGGTCTGGGTGAAATTGTTTGACCATCAAGGCAGACAGCTACGGTGAGTCCACGGGAGTCATCTACTCACCAGTCAGCTCTCCCTATACAGCCTCTTCAACAAGCCCTTAAAGAGACATACCCCCTTCTCCCGAGACTTTCATAATTTCAGTTGTTGGTATCAGCGCAAACTAGCTCCAACTCCAACAAGAAGATTTTTGAGAATAGAGAACGTCGCTCAAACGTGAGGATTCGTGGAGTCCCTGAGACAGTCAGTGATAAGGAGTTGCGGGTATACTTACTTGATCTGTTTGTCACTCTGGCTCCGCACATACCAGATATTGATTGGCGTCTAGACAGAGCCCATAGATTTTTGGCCCCCAAACCTCCTCCTGGATCCAATCCAAGGGACGTTATAGTCCGTTTCCACTATTATGACAGCAAGGAAGCTCTAACTGCAGCCACACGCAATAAAAATCGCATCGATTTCAAAGGCTCTAAGATCCAGATCTTCAGCAACCTTTCTCCCATCACCTTGGCCAAAAGGTGCAACCTCCGACCAATTACTGCACACCTCCAACTACACCAAATCCCCTACAGATGGGGTTTCCCTTTTCGGCTGTCAGCATCCAAAGATGGTACACAATACTCTATCAGAGAATTGCATGAATGTGAGGCCTTCATTCGCAATTTGGGCCTCCCACCTGTCCCAGAAGAGGACCTCCAACTCCCCCCGCCCGCTCTGGCCCCCAAACCTCTCCAAGCCCCTACGGCAATTTGGACCCCAGTTCGTCGGAGACATCAGAGAGGCTTCTCCACACCGCAACGCCCCAACGTGCCTAAACAACCCACCTGAAGTTCCAGAGCCTGTCCGAATTGCACCTCCTTACCCTTGGTTTCCAGGAACCTGTCGGACCTCTTCAGGAACTCTACGGGGAACATTCCCCTATCTTTAAATCTCTCCCATTTCTGTAGAGCTCAATGAGCCTCCTCCCCCCCCCCCCCCCCCGCGGGGCCCCTCCAGCTGGTATTGTACTCCCAGTCGATGGTGGTATGTCTGACCACTGTTCAAATGTTAAGAGTCCAAGGTTAATCATTCTTTACGGGAGCGGTACATAGTTTACCACTCCAAATGTTTGTTATGTCCCTTTATAGGTCCAAGGTGTTCTGCCTTGGCTTCCTGAAGATTTTATATCCTTCAGGCTTTCAAGATACATGTTTTATGTTTTTTGTTTTTTATCTCTTCGTTTTTGTCTCTCTATATTTTACTCAGGTTATTTATTTATTTTTTTCAAGTTCTTACCAGGTCCTTTTTTGACCTGTCCTGGTTCTTACATGTCGCTGCAGGTTGTAAACTTGACATACAATATTATGTTACTAGGAAATGCTGATGTGTATATGCCTCTTCCAGACCTCCTTAGATCATAGCACTCCAACCACATGTACCAGATTCCAATATCATCTGCTAATTATTCCATGAATGTATTATGGCTCTAAAAATATTTTCCTGTAATGTTAAGGGCTTGAATTCCTTAAGAAAACGCTGGCTAGCCTTGCGGGAATTCAAATCCTCTGGGGCCGATGTGATAATGGTTCAGGAGACGCACTTCCGCCCGGAGGGCTCATTTAAATGTGCCTCCAAGCTGTACCCTACTGTTTTTATGGCCTCCAGCCCATCTGGGAAGGCTGGAGTAGCCATTTTGATTAAACGTTCATGCCCTATACAGATCCTTGCTTCGATCCTAGATCCCCAAGGTCGGTTTATACTCCTGAACTGTTCTCATCTGAACACCTCCTTTACCTTAACTAATATTTATGCCCCTAATACGAGACAAATTCTCACCAGAGTATTGGATCGGCTGCGCTCCTTCTCTCAGCCTTTCGCAATCATAGGCGGGGACTTCAACATGTGTATGTCCCCTGGTAGGGATAGATTAGCACTATTTCAACAAACCCCGTCCCTCTAAACTCTTAAACTGTCCACCTCCTTTCGCAAACTAATCCGCTCCCACAATCTCTTTGATGCATGGAGAGTGAAACATCCCACCCATCGCCAATACACCTTTTTCTCCCCCCCGCATAAATTGTATTCCCGACTGGGCCACTTTCTAATAACTGCACCCCTGCTACCCAGTGTAATATCCTCTGAAATAGAGCCTATCACGTGGTCTGATCACGCCCCCATTACTCTCAATGTGACGCTCCATAACGCATCACCTAAAACTTGCCACTGGAGACTGAATGAGTCTCTATTGCGACATGCTGAAACCAAAGATAGACTACTCAAGAGATTGGAGGAGTTTTTCCATCTCAATGTAGGCTCCATTTCAGATATATCTACTGTGTGGGAGGCCCACAAGGCAGTTTTTAGGGGGGAGTGCATCTCAGCCAGCTCACGCCTGAAGCGGGACTCTGTTGGGCTGAGGGTGGAGCTTGTGGCCCAGCTGCAGGTGGCGGAGGCGCAGTTACTCCGCTCCCCTACGGTGGATCGCTTGCGTGCAGTAACTACTATTCACAACCGCATTAAGGCTATAGACGCAAATAAAATTTCAAAATCAATGTTTTGGTCTAAGCGAAAGTTCTATGAGTTTGCAGACAAACCACATAGGATGCTTGTCCACAAACGTAAGCCCCGGCCCTTTTTATCCATTCCTGATTATATACTGCAATCAGACAGCACACCAACGCACTGCCCTCAGACCATGTCCGGAGTATTCAGAGAATATTATAACAAACTTTACAACTGCCTGAACACGGGCACACAGGATCAGTTCCCACAAGACAGGTTGGACTCCTTCCTATCATCTATTCACCTCCCAAAACTTTCACCAGAGCAACGCTCCTCCTTAAACCAACCTATCTCCACTGACGAACTAGTTGACGTAATTAAACATATCCCCACACATAAAGCCCCAGGACCAGACGGCCTTCCATACTCCTATTATAAGACGTTCCTAGAGTCCCTGTCCCCACACCTGCTGACCCTATTCTCCTCACTGCTCCAGGGCACAATACCACACCCCTCGTTCCTACACCACTATCCCTAAACCAGATAAGGATCCTTCCCTCCCTGACAATTATCGTCCCATAGCCCTATTGAACTCTGATTACAAAATCTTTACCAAGATTCTAGCGAACAGGCTCTCTCTACTGCTGCCAGCGTTGATCCATAGAGACCAGGTGGGTTTCGTTCCCACAAGACATGCAGGGGACAATACTCGCCTCACAATTGACCTTATAGACCTGCTTACAAAAACTAAAAACCCCGATTTGATAATCAGTTTATATGCCCAAAAGGCATTTGATCGCCTTAGCTGGCCATTTATGTTTGCGATACTAAACCACTTTGGATTTTCAGGCCCCTTTATTCACGCCCTCCGAGCCCTATACTCTAAGCCCACCTCCCAGGTACAACTCTCCTCCCATCTGTCCCGTCCATTTTCCCTTAGCAAGGGTACGAGACAGGGTTGCCCTCTATCGCCATTGCTCTTTATTCTCAGTCTGGAACCCCTAGCTCCGGCTATACGGGAATGTTCAGATATTAAAGGAGTTCGCCTCCGCAACGCAGAATATAAAATATCCTTATTCGTGGATGATGTCCTCCTAACTCTCACCCACCCGCACGCATCCCTACCACACCTTCACCACCTACTATCCACTTTTGGTAGCCTCTCGGGTTTCAAAATTAATGATACTAAAACCGAAGCATTGCCTGTAAACATAACCCCAGCCCTTTTATCTTCACTCCAAAGTAAGTATAATTACCACTGGTGTCCTCACTCACTTAAATACCTGGGGGTTCGCCTTACTGCTTCCTATGATACTTTATATAAGGCCAATCCCCCCCCCCCCTGTTCTCGGAAATTAATCGCTTGCTGACATACTGGACATCTCTCCCCATATCCCTGTTGGGCTGAATCAATGTCCTTAAAATGTCTATCCTCCCTAAGTTATTATATTTGTTTGAAACTTTACCTGTGGCTATCCCTATGTCACAGTTGAAATCCCTTCAAAGGAGAAGCCTCCGTTTTATTTGGAATAACGCTTCCCACAGGTTAGCAGAGACGGTGGTCCTGGCTCGGAAGAATGGGGGGGGGGGGCTGGGAGGCCCAGATTTCATTAAATACTATTATGCCACACACCTGAGAGTTCTTACCTCCTGGACCTCCCGGAAGGCCCCAAATAGATGGTCAGAAATAGAAATGAGTGTTACAGCCCCGGTACATCCTTGCTATATGCTTTGGCCTTCTACTGCCCTTCATATGCCCCAATTACGGCTCATATGCCTAGCTCCCATGTTGTTCACGTTGAATACCTGGAAAAGGTGCAATGACCGCTTTTCCCTATCCTCACCGTGTCCACCGCTTTTAAATATCCTATTTAACCCAGACATCCCAGATAGCCTGTCCTATGATCGTATGCTACCATGGACCCAAGCGGGACTTTTTCAACTCCGACACTTTGTTAACCCGGCGACACGCCATTTATTGACTTTTCCCACCTTGCAAAAGCAACACCAGATCCCCCAAAGGCTTTTACATTCATACTTACAGATCAGACAATTTTTCTCTATCAGGTCCCCTTCTCTGACTCTGGACAAACCCACAGACTTTGAGATCCTATGTGCTAAGGGTCCTTACGAACCCCGACTGATCTCTACTATTTACACAATATTACATGAAGCCATTCCTATGACGGTGAACACCCACCACTACATGAGGAAATGGTCTCAGATTCTACAGCACGATATTTCCCTGGTGGACTGGGGGAACATATGGGAGCACACTTCCAGAAAATCTCGATGTGTGACCCACAAGGAAACTGCATACAAAGTTCTAATGCACTGGTATAGGACTCCAGATATTCTACATGCCCGTAACAGGTTAATTTCAAAGCAATGCTGGAGATGTGGTGGGGAAGTCGGCTCTCACTACCATATTTTTTGGGACTGCCCCCTAGTCCACCAGTTCTGGCTCCAAGTCCAAAATCTGTTAGAAACACTGGCTGGCACTCCTATTCCCCTGACGCCCATGCATTATCTGCTAGGCCTGCCTTTCTCTGGTCATACCCAGGTTATGGTTGTCCACCTCTCCACCAACACTTCCGCAATTGATCACCACTGTAGCTGACATACGCAGAATGGATCACTTGACGGCCGTAGTGGAGGGTAAGATGCAGACATTTTCTAAAATTTGGTCAACATGGGATGAGTCTACATATGGCTCTGATGGGATTGCTCTTACTTAGTTAAACCTGGATACATACATGTCCCCGAGAGAAGGTCTGAAATCTATTTTTCCTTAAAGCTCTCTTTGAGGTTAAATAGTCTGTTTACAGTTTCTATCTATAACCCCCTTAAAGATACGGTAGAAGGTCACTTCAATTTCTATTTTTTTTTTTTAGGGATGCGACTATCTCTCCCCCACTCAAATTACTACTTTAACCAGTTGCCGACCGCCGCACGCCGATGTACGTCGGTAGAATGGCACGGGCAGGCATAAGGACATACATGTACGTCCCTTGCCTCCCGCGGGTCGGGGGCCTGATCGGGCCCCCGCCCGGTGCCTGCGGCGGTCGGTTTTCGTCCGGGAGCGATCCGGGACGAGGGGGCGGCCATTCATTCATGGCCACCCCCTCGCGATCGCTCCCGACGAATAGAAATCCCCGGTGACATCACTTCCTCTCCTGTAATGTAAACACAGGAGAGGAAGTGATGTATTCTCTCCTCCGTGTCGGTATTTTTCGTTCCGACACGGAGGAGAGCGGATCGGTCAGTTGCACCAACACTCTACACACACAGTAGAACATGCCAGGCACACTCACACCCCCCCTTTACCCCCCGATTACCCCCCCAATTACCCCTGCCCCCCAGTCACAGTGACACCAATGTCATTTTTTTTTTTTTTTTTGCATTGGTGTCATTTGTGACTGTAATAACTGTTAGGGCAGTTAGAGTTAGCCCCCTTTAGTTCTAATGTACCCCCCTAACCCCCCCAATAAAGGTTTAACCCCGTGATCACCCCCCGTCGCCAGTGTCACTAAGGCTGGGTTCACATTGCAGCGGTTTATGAGAACGAATGTGATTCGCACCGCACTGCAGTGCAAATCACATCCGATCTCTGTGCGATTCGAGTTCAGCCATTCGCCGCACCCGCCACACCCGCCGCACCCGCCGCAAATTCGCACGGGACCCTTTTTTTGGCCCGCAGCAGAATCGGATCGCATGGGTGTTCACACCATGCGATCCGAGTTTGCAGATCGCACTGCGATATGCGAACTGATCTGGGGGTGTCAGTAACATTTCACTGACACTCCCAGCAGTTCGCATAGGGCAGTGTGAACTGCCGCCGGGAGGCATGCGATGCGGGAACCCGCCGCGGATTCGCGGCGTTTCCGCATCGCTCCAGTGTGAACCCAGCCTAATAAGCGATCATTTTTCTGATCGCCGTATTAGTGTCACAGGTGACGCTAGTTAGGCAGGTAGGTATTTAGGTTCGCCGCAGCTTTTTATAGCGCCAGGGACCCCCATATACTACCGCATAAAGCCCCCTGATTGCCCCCTAGTTAACCCTTTCACCAGTGATCACCATATAACTGTTACAGGTGACGCTGGTTGGTTAGTTATTTTTTTATAGTTTCAGGGCACCCGCCATTTATTACCTAATAAAGGTTTAACCCCCTGATCACCCGGCGGGTGTCATTTGTGACTAATAACTGTTAGGGCAGTTAGGGTTAGCCCCCTTTAGTTCTAAGGTACCCCCCTAACCCCCCCAATAAAGGTTTAACCCCGTGATCACCCCCCGTCGCCAGTGTCACTAAGGCTGGGTTCACATTGCAGCGGTTTATGAGAACGGATGTGATTCGCACCGCACTGCAGTGCAAATCACATCCGATCTCTGTGCGATTCGAGTTCAGCCATTCGCCGCACCCGCCGCAAATTCGCACGGGACCCTTTTTTTGGCCCGCAGCAGAATCGGATCGCATGGGTGTTCACACCATGCGATCCGAGTTTGCAGATCGCACTGCGATATGCAAACTGATCTGGGGGTGTCAGTAACATTTCACTGACACTCCCAGCAGTTCGCATAGGGCAGTGTGAACTGCCGCCGGGAGGCATGCGATGCGGGAACCCGCCGCGCATTCGTGGCGTTCCCGCATCGCTCCAGTGTGAACCCAGCCTAATAAGCGATCGTTTTTCTGATCGCTGTATTAGTGTCACAGGTGACGCTAGTTAGGCAGGTAGGTATTTAGGTTCGCTGCAGCTTTTTATAGCGCCAGGGACCCCCATATACTACCGCATAAAGCCCCCTAATTGCCCCCTAGTTAACCCTTTCACCAGTGATCACCATATAACTGTTACAGGTGACGCTGGTTGGTTAGTTATTTTTTTATAGTTTCAGGGCACCCGCCATTTATTACCTAGTCTCACTAGTGTACCCCTAAATTTAGGGGTGTCTACTTTCCAAAATGGGGTCATTTGGGGGGGTTTGTGCCATCTTGGCATTTTATGGCCTTCAAAACTGTAACGCCCTTAGAAAGCCTGAAGGCGGTGCTTGGTTTTCGGGGCCCCTACGCGGCTAGGCTCCCAAAAAGTCCCACATATGTGGTATCCCCGTACTCAGGAGAAGCAGCAGAATTAATTTTGGGGTGTCATTTCACATATGCCCATGGCATGCGTGAGCAATATATCATTTAGTGACAACTTTGTGAAAAAAAAAAAAAAAAATTTGTAATTTTCCCGCAACTTGTGGCAAAATATAAAATATTCCATGGACTCAACATGCCTCTCAGCAAATAGCTTGGGGTGTCTACTTTCTAAAATGGGGTCATTTGTGGGGGTTTTGTGCCATCTTGGCATTTTATGGCCTTCAAAACTGTAATAGGTAGTGAGAAGTGAACTCAAAAATTTACGCCCTTAGAAAGCCTGAAGGCGGTGCTTGGTTTTCGGGGCCCCGTACGCGACTAGGCTCCCAAAAAGTCCCACATATGTGGTATCCCCGTACTCAGGAGAAGCAGCAGAATTTATTTTGGGGTGTCATTTCACATATGCCCATGGCATGCATGAGCAATATATCATTTAGTGACAACTTTGTTAAAAAAAAAAAAAAAAAAAAAAGTTTGTAATTTTCCCGCAACTTGTGGCAAAATATAAAATATTCCATGAACTCAACATGCCTCTCAGCAAATAGCTTGGGGTGTCTACTTTCTAAAATGGGGTCATTTGTGGGGGTTTTGTGCCATCTTGGCATTTTATGGCCTTCAAAACTGTAATAGGTAGTGAGAAGTGAACTCAAAAATTTACGCCCTTCGAAAGCCTGAAGGCGGTGCTTGGTTTTCGGGGCCCCGTACGCGGCTAGGCTCCCAAAAAGTCCCACATATGTGGTATCCCCATACTCAGGAGAAGCAGCAGAATTTATTTTGGGGTGTCATTTCACATACGCCCATAGCATGTGTGAGCAATATATCATTTAGTGACAACTTTGTGTAAAAAAAAAATAATTTTTTTTTTTGTCATTATTCAATCGCTTGAGGCAAAAAAATAAAATATTCAATGGGCTCAACATGCCTCTTATCAATTTCCTTAGGGGGTCTACTTTCCAAAATGGGGTCATTTGGGGGGGTTTTGTACTGCCCTGCCATTTTAGCACCTCAAGAAATGAGATAGGCAGTCGTAAACTAAAA
Organism: Lithobates pipiens; assembly: GCF_037356315.1. Lineage (NCBI taxonomy): Eukaryota > Metazoa > Chordata > Amphibia > Anura > Ranidae > Lithobates > Lithobates pipiens. The sequence goes on from NW_027507791.1 coordinate 144,768,501, forward strand.
GCTGCGTAAATTCCAGAAAACGTACCTTAGTTTGTAGATGTGACAACTTTTGCGCAAACCAATAAATATACAATTATTGACTTTTTTTTTTACCAAAGACATGTGGCTGAATACATTTTGGCCTAAATGTATGACTAAAATTGAGTTTATTGGATTTTTCTAATAACAAAAAGTAGAAAATATCATTTTTTTTCAAAATTTGCGGTCTTTTTACGTTTATATCGCAAAAAATAAAAATCGCAGAGGCAATCAAATACCATCAAAAGAAAGCTCTATTTGTGGGAAGAAAAGGACGCAAATTTTGTTTGGGTACAACATTGCATGACCGCGCAATTACCAGTTAAAGCAGCGCAGTGCCAAAGTGTAAAAAGACCTCTGGTCATTTACCAGCAAAATGGTCCGGTCTGAAAGTGGTTAATCACATCGCTATACCTCTATATGTTTAGATTTTGTATGCCCTGTAATCAAAGTATACCTGCAATCTCGATATGTTAATATTAACATTTCATGTATATTTTCTTCTGTATGATGTTGAAAATTTTAAATAAACAATTACAAAAAAAACAAAAAACGGCACATATATCAAACTTGTGGTTCAACTCAAATGTTCAATGATTCTCCCTTAAATGTCAATCCAAACAGGGAAAAACTCTGCCACAGTTCTTTAGGTATTACGTTTGGTATTACTCTTACCAGACTCAGCTGGTTTCACAAGCCTTTTAGTTCACTCTTGCTGGCTCCTAATACAGGGTTCCATCCATGTCATAGACACCAGGTGTTCAGAATCTCGGAGAAGGGTAATTATAAAAAACACACATAGTGTAATTCCGTCATACACCAAAAGTTTTATTTAGTAAAAAAAAAAAACCCACAAATATTGCACTCACAAACGTAAAATCTTTAAAAGCATTGGTTCACTCTAAATGCACAGCTTGTTGAATCGACCAGGATGAGAGAGAGTCCTACCACCCACAGCTATGAGTTGTTACACTCTAATATCTCACGGTTTGGCTGTCCGTCTTTCTTCTCTCCTGTCAGTCCTGCTATGCTCGTATCGTATGGTTCAGCTGAGTCTGGTAAGAGTAATACCAAAGGGGGATCTTTTCACTTTCACATATCCCCCGGCGTGGCTTGTGTATATGTCATTGCACGTGTGGAGGTGTATTCCTGGCAGAGGGGCAATATATACCATATACCTAAAGAACTGTGGCAGAGTTTTTCCCTGTTTGGATTGACCATTAAGGGAGAATCATTGAACATTTGAGTTGAACCACAAGTTTGATATATGTGCCGTTTTTATGAACTGAATGCACACTAATGACTTATGCATGATTATTATATATAAATGTTTTATTTGGAATCGAGGATTGCACTTTATTATTACTCATTGTAAACGCAGTATTACGCGCTGTTTTTCTATTGGTGGATTGATCTATCGTTCGATGCATTGATTCATTTTATAGATTTTTTTATGGTCTCTTAATACACTTTCCTTCCAACTGCAAGACCAGTCTCTGGACAAACCACTTGTAGTGTTAAACTATGAGTATGCATGTGGGTTTTAGAAGATTGTGGAGGTTGATGAGAAGGGGTGTGCATGAATAGAATGGAAACCCCAACCAGTTCAAGAACAATGATCACTCTATGACATAAAACATTTTGGGGAATTGGGGCACCCATGGTGTTCCCAGCAACCTTTTTACATTAAAGATTGAGGCTTTTACACCCAGGTGGAGGAAGAATCTATAAATGTTTTATTGGACTTTCATGGAACTTTGACACTGTGTTAAATTTGAGCTTTTATGTGAGTTTACTCAACAAGCACCACTGAATTTATTGTAGTATCAAATACTTTTTTATTCAGGCACAGCACTCCTCGCCCACCTTCTCAATTTTGACATGCTTAAAGAAACCTACACTAATGCTGCGTACACACGATCAAACAATCCGGTGGAAAAGTGACACGGGACAATCCCCCCGTGTGTGGGCTCCAGCGGACTTTTTTTACCCAAAATATGTCCACCGGACTTGCAGTCCGGCGGACAATATGGCCGTGTGTGTGCTAGTCTGCTGTACTTTTGAAATGACACGGAGAAAAGTCTGTTCATTTTGAGCGTGGCTCCAGGTAGCTGGGAATGAGGCATCGCTGGCCCCCGTCACCTGGTATGGACTTAAAGGGATAGCCCTATGCTGAAAAAACGGCATGGGGATCCCCCTAGGTCCATATCAGACCCTTATCCGAGCGCGCAACCCGGCTGGTCAGGAAAGGGGGTGGGGCAAGCGAGTGCCCCCCCTCCTGAGCCGTACCAGGCCACATGCCCTCAACATGGGGGGTGCTTTGGGGAAGGGGGGGGGGGCCCTGGATCCCGACCCCCCAACCTATGTGAATGAGTATGGGGTACAATGTACCCCTACCCATTCACCTGTGAAAGAAACACAACACACAAGGGTTAAAAATAGTTTATTGTACAGCTCCGGGGGTCTTCTCGCTGGACTTTTACTAGCGGAGGAGCCCGGCTGGTCCCGGCTACCTGGAGCCACGCTCAAAATGAACGGACTTTCCTCTGTGTGTGTGGGCAAATCCATTCATTTCAAAAGTACAGTGGATAGTCCGTCACGTGTGTGGGCAGGTCCGCTGGTTCGGACAGTCCGGCGGACTTTATGGCGGTTTGTCCGCCAGACTAAGTCCGCCGGATAGTCTGATCGTGTGTACGCGGCATAAGAATTGAACTGCCGCAGACCAAGGCAACCTCACATACTCTACTGAGTTGAGGAGGTCAGTGGACATATAGTCCAGGGACTGATGAAAATTCATGGGCTACCAATGCAGTGTAGTTTTTATTTTTTTGAGGGAGAAGCTGATATGCAACAATACAGTGCCTTGAAAAAGTATTCATACCCCTTGTCATTTTCCACATTTTGTCATGTTACAACCACCATAAATGTATTTTATGTGATAGACCAATACAAAGTAGCACATAATTGTGAAGTAGAAGGAAAATGATAAATGGTTTTCCAAATGTTTTACAAATAAATATCTAAAAAGCGTGGCGTGCATTTGTATTCCTCCCCTTTACTCTGTTACCCCTAACTAAAATATAGTGGAACCAATATCCTTCAGAAGTCACCTAATTAGTAAATAGAGTCCACCTGTGTGTAATTTATTCTCAGCTGTTCTGTGAAGCCCTCAGAAGTTTGTTAGAGAACCTTAATGAACAAACAGCATCGTGAAGGCCAAGGGACACACAAAAAAGGTCAGAGATAAAGTTGTGGAGAAGTTTAAAGCGGGGTTAGGTTATAAAAAAAATCCCAAGCTTCGAACATGTCACACAGCACTGTTCAATCCATCAACTGAAAATGGAAAGTGTTTGGCACAACTGCAAACCTACCAAGACAAGTCCATCAGGCCAACCACCTAAACTGACAGGCTGGGCAAGGAAAGCATTATTCAGAGAAGAGGCCCATGGTAACTCTGGAGGAGCTACAGAGATCCACAGCTCAGGTGGGAGAATCTGTCCACAGGACAACTATTAGCCCACGTACACACGGTCTGAGGTTTTGGCAACCAAATCCGTCGGATTTAGTCCGACGGATTGTGTCCGAAACTGTTGCATACACACGGTCGGGCCAAGTTGTCTGATTTCGTGGTTGCCAAGAACGCGGTGACATAACCCGTGTACGGCGGGACTAGAAAAAGGAAGTTCAGCTCCACGTCCAGCACCCTTTGGGCTCCTTCTGCTGATCTCGTGTCTATCGCGTGTTAGTAGAAGTTTGTTGAGAGGCGATTCGCGCTTTTCAGATTTGTGATTCAGATCGCAGAAACTCTTCAGTTTCTGCTTGTCGGTGCGTATCTGATAATCAGTGCGTGCAGTCAGTAAGTATTTGTTGATCATTGTGGACTATATCTTGGTATAGTACGCTTTGAAAGGCAATTCTTATTGTCTGCTTGCTTCTGCTATTCAGGTCGTTCGTTCAGGCTTTGCTGTTTATCTGTGCTTTCTGGTGTCCGCTCTGACCAGCCGACCGTTTTCAAACCATGTTTCCTCTACGTACTCGTCGTAGAGTTTCTGCTGTGCAGGGGCTTCATGTTGGGGTTGCTACTTTGACACAAGCCCGGTCCATGAACAGGGAAGGGAGGCGTTTGTGGACCAAGAATTGGTTGCGCCAGCGTGACCAGTTCTCGCACATGCCTTTGCTTTGTGAGATCCAGGAGAATAATCCTGATGATTTCAGGAATTATGTACGGATGACGGACCCCATTTTTCACCGTCTGCTGGCTTTGCTGACCCCTTATATCACCAGGCAGGATACCTGCATGCGGCAAGCCATCACTCCGGGGCAGAGGCTCATCGCCACATTGCGCTACTTGGCGACAGGGAGAAGCCTTCAGGACCTCAAGTTCTCTACAGGCATCTCCCCCCAGGCTCTGGGGATCATTATTCCAGAGACCTGTTCTGCCATCATTCAGGTCCTGCAGAAGGACTATATGAAGGTAAGTTTTATCCTTTAACATCACATTCTATGTATTTCCTGATTGCTAATGTCTTGAATTTCTTTCCTCATTCCCTAATTACCATCATTGCAATATGCTCTAATTTAGATGCTCTGCCCCATTGTCCTCAGGCATATTTGCCTCACTAACTTCCCCACCATGCTCTTCTTGGCCCATAAAACTATAGTCTAGTCACTTAACAATGTCTTTTGGCAGCTCCATAGTATTGCTTTCCCCTAAACACCCCCTAAAATGTCTACAAATGTGATGTGTGTGCTTCAATTCATGCAGAGTGTTTTTTTTTCTTTTTTTGGGGGGGTTGTGCCAAACTCATTAGGAACCCCCCTCCCCCCAACTGCTAGGCCAGCTGATGGCAATCCTCTATCTGTTGACTTTACCAAACCCAATACACACTATACCTACCTTTTTGATGCTCACATTTATGGATGAATTCACCTAAGCATGTAGTGTAAGGGCCTGCCTCAATACTTTAACTTTTTTTTTTTTTTGCTTTTAACCTATTAATTATCTGGATATATAATAGCAGAATGTCAAAAAGTGCTTACATTTTGATAAATGTTTTGTATTCTGACACTTCTTACCTGTCCGGTGGGCTGCCAATAGTGTAACTAAGGAGGGGCTTCCCAAAGTATCACACATTATTTAGCCATTCAGCTCTCAATCAAGTGGAGAGGGTTACCTGTCCCCCTCATTTTTTAGCAAGGGCCCATCAGATGGGGGGGGGGGGGGGGGTGATGACTCTCATAAGGGGACATTAGACTTTAGGATTTAAATACTCGGTTCCCAAAATGTTTAACTAATTTTGTCACAAAATGTTTGTGTCTGATCTGCTTGGAATGTTGATTGGTCAAATTAATCATTTTTGTTCTTGTTTCACTCCACAGTGTCCTTCAACGCCACAGGAATGGCAGACTGTGGCCTCCCACTTTGCCAGTTGTTGGGACTTTCCCAATTGTGGAGGAGCAATAGATGGGAAGCATGTCCGCATCGTCCCACCACCCAACTCGGGGTCATACTATTTTAACTATAAGGGGTTTCATAGTATCGTTATGTTGGCGATGTTGTCTGCGACATATATGTTTTTGTATGTGGACGTGGGGCAAAATGGACGGATGTCGGATGGTGGAGTGTTCTCATGGACTGAGTTCTACTGGCGTCTCCAGAGTGGCAATCTGGGCTTGCCATCCCCAGAGGAGAATCAGGAAGGACTCCCGTTCGTCTTCGTTGCGGATGAGGCGTTTGCCCTGACGAACCATCTGATGCGGCCTTTCCGCATGAGGACCCTCACCCCAGAGCAGAGGATTTTTAATTTCCGCCTGTCCAGAGCCCGAAGAATGGTGGGGAACACTTTTGGTATACTGGCCAGCCAGTTCCGCCTTTTTCTTACGCCTATTCACATGGCAGAATACAAACTGAATCACATAGTGCTGGCGTGCTGTGTTCTGCACAATTATTTGGAAAAAGTTTCTGCAAACTATGCAGTCTCAGTTGGCCAGCAAGAAGCAGACTTGATGGACAATGCAGATAACCTCACGGGCCTTCAACATGCTCATCCTGGCTTGCCCCCCTAAAGCGCCCGTGAGGTTAGAACACAATACATGGACTACTTTGTGGGTAGGGGGGCCATTGATATGCCAGACAATATCTGAGCGGCATTTTAAAATAAAATTTTTATCTGAAACTCCTTCATTTACTGCTTGGCTTGGTTTTATGTGTCTCCTAGGTATAATTAGGTTTGATCAAGTTGTGCCTTTTTCACCAACAGTGCAAACCCAAGTTCAGAGCGAGATGAGGGGACAGTCTCTTCTTCCGATAATGTTATTATCTTGTGGGTCTGCTACACACACACCTTCTTTTTTGTTAACTAATGTATGTAGTGCATTACTGACCCAAATCGTGCTCATTTTCAGCACCATGGCAGGAAAATGGCATGATTGACCAAATTTACACATCACTGTGGGTGTTTTTTTAGTAAAGGCACATCCACTATGCACTACAAGTGCACTGCAAAGGTACACATGAAACTGCCCTGGGAGTGCAAAGTGGAGTTGCCTTTAGTAAATCACACTCCTTCTCAGCACAAACTTAAATTGTACTCCAAATAAATTTTTGGTGCCATGAAAAAAAAAAGCCACACATTGTTGCTAATTGAACTGTTTAATCCAACCACATTCATATGTGTGTTTTGAGAAGGTTTGTACAACCAACCTAGAAATTGTGTTTTTTCAAAACTGAGTTTATTAAAAATTTGGTTTAATTATTGTTTTGGTGTAAATGGGCATATATCTAACTGTAAAATACAGAACACAGGAACTTACAAAGTTCCACTTTGAAAAGTGAAGACAATATCAGACATGAGTATGTACAAACTGGCCTGATCTTGCCTTCATCACATGGGGTGTCACCCCTGAGAAAAATCCAAATTTGGAAGATGCACACAGTGTGTCAACATGTGCTAGCTCCCATCATGGGGGATCAATGTACATGCTTTGGGGCTGCAACCCCTTCATCAGACACTAAACACAAAACACATACATTGATCCCCCATGATGGGAGATAATGCATGTTTCCACACTCTGTGCATCTTCCAAATGTCGAATTTGGAGAACTACAACATTTTGGTCTTAAAATTCAAAAAATAAGACCCTATCTAGTTTGGGGTGTTTCACACTCTCCCCAAAACATCAATGATGTTTTTCAAATTTAAATTAACATCATTGATGTTTTGCACGATATGTTCCCAATACCCATTGCATCCCATTATCTCCCCGATCTGGGCACTTTCACTGGTAAAACAGAAATCTTCTTCCACATCACCTCGAAAACAAAACAAAAAAAAACATGTAATTTAAATATGGTGACATACTGTCAGGAATCCGCCCGTTCTGTGCGATCGGGTCCCCGTACGCGCACGCGCGTTCGTGCCGCGGGTTGTCGTGGGCACGAGCGTCTTCAGACGCGCGCGGGTGCACGTCGTTCGTATGTGCACGCGGTACACGCACGCACGGGCGCGCGTTAGTACGATTGGCGCCAGTGGCCCTTTTTAAAGGCACAGCTGCGGGGGTTCTGTGCTGTTCGTCTGCAGCTTGTACCCGAAGTGACCTGATATTCTGCCTGAAACCTATCTGATACCTGACCCGGCTCCGTTTGACTCCGCTGACCTCTCCTGCTCCGACCCCGGCTTGTTTGACCCTTCTTGGACTGATTCCTGTTGCCGAACCTCTGCTCGTTACCTGATTCTTCTGCTGGCTCCTGCTTGCTTCTGTGTCTGCTACCTCCTCATCCAGAGATCCACCCATCCTGGTTCCACGGTCCGTGGCTTTTCTCCACCAGCTGCCTTCTTGCTACTGTGAGCTCCTGCACCTGAGGATCTTCACCTACCTTGCATCTGCTGCTGCACCTGGCTGGACCCTCCTACCCCGCTGCGCTCCGGTCTCCCTGTTTCCATTCCAGAGAGACTAGAACCAGAGCCGTAAGAGAGGTCCCCTTCCACCAAGTCAGACTCACTATCTGAAGATCCTAACAGTACGAACAGCCATGTCTGAGTCTGCGGAAGGGGCCTCCGCCATGAAGGAGATCTGCTCCCACCTTGCGGCTCTCACCCAGGCCGTGAAGTCCCTTCAGGATGGCTACACCAGGTTGGAGGAGCGTGTTCAGCATCTCTCTACCCCGGGTTCATCAGACACCGCACCTCAGCCTCCTCCTGTTCAGCCGGCCGCCCATTCGGCAATCATGATGCTTCCACCTGAACCTAGGGTTCCCATTCCGGAGAGGTTTGCAGGGGACCGCTCTAAATTCCGGGCTTTTCGCAACGCCTGCCAGCTATACTTTGCCCTCCAGCCCAGGACCTTCTCCCTGGAGGCAACTAAGGTGGGGTTTATCTCTCTTCTGCAAGGAGAACCTCAGTCCTGGGCCCACCACCTTCTGGAGAATGACAGTGCCCTTACTCAGACCCTCTCTACCTTCTTCGAAGAGATGGCTCAACTCTACGACGACCCACAGCGGGCTGCCACCGCAGAATCCGCATTAACTGCGCTCCAGCAGGGCCGTAGGACGGCTGAGGACTATGTCTCGGACTTTAGACGCTGGAGCGCAGATACCCAGTGGAACGAGTCGGCCCTAAGACATCAATTTCGCATGGGCCTGTCTGAGGGCCTCAAGGACGAATTAGCCCGTGTTGGTACCCCTGACGCCTTAGAGGACTTAATTGCCCTGGCCATTCAGATCGATCGAAGACTTCGCGAGCGTAGGGCCGAACGCTCCTCCCAACCTCAGAGACCTGCCTGGATGACCGCCAGAACCCCGTCTTCCACACCTTTCTTCTCTCCTCCCCCTCAAGGGGGGCCTGCCAGCGTTTCTCCCGCTCCTGAGGAACCCATGCAGCTTGGATTACTCCGGCCTACCTTGTCTCCTGAAGAGCGAGCCCGCCGCCGACAGATGAACTTGTGCCTATACTGTGGCGGTTCCGGACATTATGTGGCCAATTGCCCTGTAAAGACAAGTAAGTGCCTCTCTTCAGTGTCTCACAGTTCCTTAACCACTTGCCGACAGCCGCACGACGATATACGTCGGCAGAATGGCACGGGCAGGCATATGGGCGTATATGTCCCTGCCTTCCCGCGGGTGGGGGGCCCGATCGGGCCCCCCCCGGTGCCTGCGGCGGTCGGCATTCGTTCGGGAGCGATCCGGGATGAGGGGGCAGCCATTCATTCATGGCCACCCCCTCGCGATCGCTCCAGACGAATAGAAATGCTCCTTGACATCACTTCCTCTCCTCACAGGAGAGGAAGTGATGTAATCTCTCCTCCGTGTCGGTATTTTTCGTTCCGGCACCGAGGAGAGAGGATCGGTGAGTTGCACCAACACACCACACGTACAGTAGAACATGCCAGGCACACTCACACCCCCCCTTTACCCCCCGATCACCCCCCCAATTACCCCTGCCCCCCCCCCCCCCAGTCACAGTGACACCAATTGCATTTTTTTTTTTTTTGCATTGGTGTCATTTGTGACTGTAATAACTGTTAGGGCAGTTAGGGTTAGCCCCCTTTAGTTCTAATGTGCCCCCCTAACCCCCTAATAAAGGTTTAACCCCGTGATCACCCACTGTCGCCAGTGTCAGTAAGGCTGGGTTCACATTGCAGCGGTTTATGAGAACGAATGTGATTCGCACCGCACTGGAGTGCAAATCACATCCGATCTCTGTGCGATTCGAGTTCACCCATACAGATAGTATGGCTGAATTCGCGCCGCACCCGCCGCAAATTCGCACGGGACCCTTTTTTTGGTCCGCAGCAGAATCGGATCGCATGGGTGTTCACACCATGCGATCCGAGTTTGCAGATCGCACTGCGATATGCGAACTGATCTGGGGGTGTCATTAACATTTCACTGACACTCCCAGCAGTTCACATAGGGCAGTGTGAACTGCCGCCGGGAGGCATGCGATGCGGGAACCCGCCGCGGATTTGTGGCGTTCCCGCATCGCTCCAGTGTGAACCCAGCTTAATAAGCGATCATTTTTCTGATCGCTGTATTAGTGTCACAGGTGACGCTAGTTAGGCAGGTAGGTATTTAGGTTCGCTGCAACTTTTTAAAGTGCCAGGGACCCCCATATACTACCGCATAAAGCCCCCTAGTTAACCCTTTCACCAGTGATCACCATATAACTGTTACAGGTGACGCTGGTTGGTTAGTTATTTTTTTATAGTTTCAGGGCACCCGCCATTTATTACCTAATAAAGGTTTAACCCCCTGATCACCCGGCAGGTGTCATTTGTGACTGTAATAACTGTTAGGGCAGTTAGGGTTAGCCCCCTTTAGTTCTAAGGTACCCCCCTAACCCCCCCAATAAAGGTTTAACCCCGTGATCACCCCCCGTCGCCAGTGTCACTAAGGCTGGGTTCACATTGCAGCGGTTTGAGAACGGATGTGATTCGCACCGCACTGCAGTGCAAATCACATCCGATCTCTGTGCGATTCGAGTTCAGCCATACAGATAGTATGGCTGAATTCATGTCGCACCCGCCGCACCCGCCGCAAACTCGCACGGGACCCTTTTTTTGGTCCGCAGCAGAATCGGATCGCATGGGTGTTCACACCATGCGATCCGAGTTTGCAGATCGCACTGCGATATGCGAACTGATCTGGGGGTGTCATTAACATTTCACTGACACTCCCAGCAGTTCACATAGGGCAGTGTGAACTGCCGCCGGGAGGCATGCGATGCGGGAACCCGCCGCGGATTTGTGGCGTTCCTGCATCGCTCCAGTGTGAACCCAGCCTAATAAGCGATCGTTTTTCTGATCGCTGTATTAGTGTCACAGGTGACGCTAGTTAGGCAGGTAGGTATTTAGGTTCGCTGCAGCTTTTTATAGCGCCAGGGACCCCCATATACTACCGCATAAAGCCCCCGGATTGCCCCCTAGTTAACCCTTTCACCAGTGATCACCATATAACGGTTACAGGTGACGCTGGTTGGTTAGTTATTTTTTTATAGTTTCAGGGCACCCGCCATTTATTACCTAGTCTCACTAGTGTACCCCTAAATTTAGGGGTGTCTACTTTCCAAAATGGGGTCATTTGGGGGGCGTTTGTGCCATCTTGGCATTTTATGGCCTTCAAAACTGTAACGCCCTTAGAAAGCCTGAAGGCGGTGCTTGGTTTTCGGGGCCCCGTACGCGGCTAGGCTCCCAAAAAGTCCCACATATGTGGTATCCCCGTACTCAGGAGAAGCAGCAGAATTTATTTTGGGGTGTCATTTCACATATGCCCCTGGCATGTGTGAGCAATATATCATTTAGTGACAACTTTGTGAAAAAAATAAATAAAATAAAAAAGTTTGTAATTTTCCCTCAACTTGTGGCAAAATATAAAATATTCCATGGACTCAACATGCCTCTCAGCAAATAGCTTGGGGTGTCTACTTTCTAAAATGGGGTCATTTGTGGGGGTTTTGTGCCATCTTTGCATTTTATGGCCTTCAAAACTGTAATAGGTAGTGAGGAGTGAAGTCAAATATTTACGCCCTTAGAAAACCTGAAGGCGGTTCTTGGCTTTCGGGGCCCCGTACGCAGCTAGGCTCCCAAAAAATCCCACACATGTGGTATCCCCGTACTCAGGAGAAGCAGCAAAATTTATTTTGGGGTGTCATTTCACATATGCCCATAGCATGTGTGAGCAATATATCATTTAGTGACAACTTTGTGTAAAAAAAAAATATTTTTTTTTTGTCATTATTCAATCGCTTGAGGCAAAAAAATAAAATATTCAATGGGCTCAACATGCCACTTATCAATTTCCTTAGGGGGTCTACTTTCCAAAATGGGGTCATTTGGGGGGTTTTGTACTGCCCTGCCATTTTAGCACCTCAAGAAATGAGATAGGCAGTCGTAAACTAAAAGCTGCGTAAATTCCAGAAAACATACCTTAGTTTGTAGATGCGACAACGTTTGCGCAAACCAATAAATATACAGTTATTGACTTTTTTTTTTACCAAAGACATGTGGCTGAATACATTTTGGCCTAAATGTATGACTAAAATTGAGTTTATTGGATTTTTCTAATAACAAAAAGTAGAAAATATCATTTTTTTTCAAAATTTGCGGTCTTTTTCCATTTATATCGCAAAAAATAAAAATCGCAGAGGCAATCAAATACCATCAAAAGAAAGCTCTATTTGTGGGAAGAAAAGGACGCAAATTTTGTTTGGGTACAACATTGCATGACCGCGCAATTACCAGTTAAAGCAGCGCAGTGCCAAATTGTGAAAAGACCTCTGGTCATTTACCAGCAAAATGGTCCGGTCTGAAAGTGGTTAAACCTGCCTTCCAACTCTGTCCATGTTGCTCTTCTGCTCTCATTTCAGCTACAGGGAAGAACGATCCACGTCAACACCATCCTTGACTCCGGGGCCTGCGGTTGCTTCATTGACGCTGCCTTCACCAACCTACATTCCATTCCACTCCAGAAAAAACCTCATGGACTCTCTATCTTCCTGGCTGATGGTTCCCAAATTAAATCTGGCCGAGTCACCCAGGAGACCCTTCCACTACCCACCTCCACCTCCTGCCGACATACGGAACTGTTAACTCTTGATGTCATTTCGTCTCCACTTTTCCCTGTGATCCTGGGCATACCATGGCTGCGGGCACACAATCTCTCCATTGACTGGTCTTCTGGGGAGGTGAGGTTCCTCTCCCCTTACTGCCAGGACCACTGTCTTCTTGGGGCTTCTGTACAGTCCGGAACACTCCTCTGCCTAGACCCAGACCTGGACTTATGTCAATCAGTCCCCGAGCCTTACCACGAATTTCTGGACGTCTTCAGTAAACGGGGGGCTGATTCCCTTCCCCCGCATCGCCCCTACGATTGTCCCATTGAGCTCCTTCCTGGGGCAGAGATCCCGTTTGGACGTGTCTACCTTTTGTCCGAGAAGGAGCAAGAGGCCCTGAAGGCCTACATCTCCGAGAACCTCAAGAAGGGGTTCATCCGTCACTCCACGTCTCCTGCCGGTGCTGGGATATTTTTCGTTACTAAAAAAGACCAGACCCTTCGACCTTGTGTGGACTATCGAGAGCTGAACAGAATCACGATTAAAAATCGTTATCCCCTACCCCTGATTCCGGAACTCTTTCAAAAACTGAGGTCGGCTACTATCTTTACCAAATTGGATTTGAGGGGAGCCTATAACTTGGTCCATATACGAGCAGGTGACGAGTGGAAGACTGCGTTCCGAACTCGCTTTGGGCACTACGAGTACCTAGTGATGCCTTTCGGGTTGTGCAACGCCCCAGCCACCTTCCAGCACTTGATTAACGATGTTTTCCGGGACTTTTTGGATATTTTCGTTATCGTATATCTTGATGACATCCTGATCTTCTCCAGGTCCCTGGAACAGCACCGGGGACACGTCGGCAGAGTACTGCTTCGGCTCCGGCAACATGGGCTCTACGCTAAAGCTGAAAAATGTAAATTTGAGCAACAGGATATCCAATTTCTCGGCCTTGAAATCTCCCCAGCAGGCATCAGGATGGACCCGCAAAAAGTTGCTGCTGTCCTCGAATGGCCAGCCCCCACCGACAAGAAGGGCATCCAACGCTTTGTGGGCTTCGCCAATTTCTATAGAAAATGTATTAAGGGGTTCTCAGCCATTATCTCCCCCATCACCCAGCTCACTAAGCAAAATATGCGTTTTTATTGGGGTCCTGAAGCCCAGGCCGCCTTCAAGAAACTCAAGGACTTGTTTACCTCCGCTCCCATCCTCAGTCACCCGGATCCGTCTAGACCCTATATTCTGGAAGTAGATGCCTCTGAGATAGCAGTAGGGGCGGTGGTCTCCCAGCGCCTAGGTAAAGACGACCTGATGCACCCCGTGGGGTTCTTTTCCCGAAAACTCTCTCCGGCGGAGAGGAATTATGATGTGGGTGACCGGGAATTACTTGCCATTAAGTCTGCTTTGGAGGAGTGGAGATACTTACTTGAGGGGGCGGTACACCCCGTGCTCATCTACACGGATCACAAGAATCTCGAGTACCTCCGTACCGCTAAGCGTCTAAAACCTCGGCAGGCCCGCTGGGCCCTCTTCTTCTCTCGGTTCTGCTTTCACATAACCTATCGCCCTGGATCAAGAAATGTGAAGCCGGATGCACTCTCCCGCATGTTTGACAGTTCCAAGGATACCGCGCCCCCGGATACCATCCTCCCTGCTAACACCTTTCTACTCATCCAGCCAGACCTAGTGTCTCTGTTAAGAAGTGCTTCCTCCACATCCTCCTGTCCCCCGGGAATTTCATTAGCATTCAGGGAGGGCCTGCTTTGGAAGGACAATCTGATCTTCGTCCCTGAAGACGTCAGAATAAAGGTCTTGGGTCTCCTCCATGACCATCCGCTCGCAGAGCACTTTGGTGTCCGCAAGACTTTGGAGCTTGTACAACGCTCCTTCTGGTGGCCAGGCATGAGGGAGTTCTGCAAGCAATACGTGAATTCTTGCCCAGTGTGTAGCCGGAATAAGGTCCCCAGAAATCGGGCCTGGGGGCTGCTGAAACCTCTTCCCGCACCCGACCGCCCCTGGCGGATGATTACTATGGATTTTATTGTGGAACTTCCCCCTTCTGAGAACTGTACTGCCCTCTTTGTAGTTTGTGACCGTTTGTCTAAGATGGCCCACTTCCTACCCTTAAAGGGAACCCCCTCCGCGACCGAGACTGCCCACATTTTCATCAAGGAGATAATCAGGCTTCACGGGGTACCCACCAACATCGTATCTGACAGAGGGGTTCAGTTCACCTCCCGTTTCTAGAGAGCCCTATGTGAGGCTTTGAAGATAGAGTTGGCCCTGTCCTCCGCCTACCACCCACAGACCAATGGGCAAACGGAACGCACCAACCAAACCCTCGAGCAATACATCAGATGTTTTTCTTCCTTTGTTCAGGACGATTGGGTTTCCCTGTTACCTCTGGCGGAATTCGTCTACAACAATGCCAGCCATGCCACCACAGGGCAGTCCCCGTTCTTTGCTAATTACGGTTTTAACCTGTCTTTTCTTCCCGATATCCTTACAGAATCCCATGTTCCAGCAGTACAGGACACAGTATCCTTTCTTCAGCGGAATAACCGGACCCTGCAGGAGGCCATAACCAAGGCTCAGGCTGACAGCAAGAGGAGCTTCGATCGAGAGAGAAGGGGAGAATTGATCCTTCAAGTCGGGGACCAGGTATGGCTGTCTTCTTCTAATTTAAAGTTAGCCTGCCCCTCTAGGAAGTTGGCACCCAAATTTCTGGGTCCGTTTCCTGTTAAGAGGAGGATTAACGAGGTGTCATATGAATTGTCCTTACCTGATTCCATGAGAATACACCCAGTCTTCCATGTAGCTTTGCTTAAGCCTGCTGTACCTGATCCCTTCCCTGGTAGAGGAACAAGGCCACCTGACCCTGTGCTGATTGATGGCAGCGAGGAATTTGAAGTGGAGGCCATCCTGGATTTCAGAAGACGACGGGAACAAGGTCAGTTTCTGATTAAATGGAAGGGCTATGGCCCGGAGAATAATTCATGGGAACCTGCTGCTAACTTACATGCTAATAGACTAATCCAGGCCTTTTTTGCTGCACACCCGGAGAAAAGAGCCACTAGGGGCACCCGGAGGTTGCCCCTTGTGGGGGGGGCAATGTCAGGAATCCGCCCGTTCTGTGCGATCGTGTCCCCGTACGCGCACGCGCGTTCGTGCCGCGGGTCGTCGTGGGCACGAGCGTCTGCAGACGCGCGCGGGTGCACATCGTTCGTATGTGCGCGCGGTACACGCACGCACGGGCGCGCGTTAGTACGATTGGCGCCAGTGGCCCTTTTTAAAGGCACAGCTGCGGGGGTTCTGTGCTGTTCGTCTGCAGCTTGTACCCGAAGTGACCTGCTATTCTGCCTGAAACCTATCTGATACCTGACCCGGCTCCGTTTGACTCCGCTGACCTCTCCTGCTCCGACCTCGGCTTGTTTGACCCTTCTTGGACTGATTCCTGTTGCCGAACCTCTGCTTGTTACCTGATTCTTCTGCTGGCTCCTGCTTGCTTCTGTGTCTGCTACCTCCTCATCCAGAGATCCACCCATCCTGGTTCCACGGTCCGTGGCCTTTCTCCACCAGCTGCCTTCTTGCTACTGTGAGCTCCTGCACCTGAGGATCTTCACCTACCTTGCATCTGCTGCTGCACCTGGCTGGACCCTCCTACCCCGCTGTGCTCCGGTCTCCCTGTTTCCATTCCAGAGAGACTAGAACCAGAGCCGTAAGAGAGGTCCGCTTCCACCAAGTCAGACTCACTATCTGAAGATCCTAACACATACATTGATGAGCTTACCGGAAGCTGTGTTCTCCGACACTCACCTGTTGTGGTGACAATTTGCACAACCTGCATGATCTCTCCTTCCTCCTCCTCCGGCTCCTCTGTTTGTTCTTTTGGAAGTTGTCCTTCTTTGTGAGGGGTGGGGTCCCTGGTGTCCTCATACTTGCCGAGTCTTCTCTCCCCTATGAGATTTGAAAAAATGAAATAATTATCACACAGAGGGCAGAATTAACAATATGAAACATTGTTTGGAAGTGTTGTTCAATTGTTTATTTTGGCCGAGCTTCAAGGTCATAACATTATTGGGGACACTGTGTTCAGCTGGAATACTTATCTGCAGAACGATGTTTCCTACGAACGAATGAAACCATGAACTTGAAAGTGGCCATTTTAAAATGCACAACATGAACTCAAAGCACATGGAGCAGTATGAAATCAATAATAATCATATGAACACACAACTACTTACTTTTGTCAAGAACACGCTTGATCCTTATGTACTGCTCGTGCTCCCTCAGTTTCAGGTCTGACCAGCGTTTTCTCAGTTGATCCATGGATTGTGTACCCCAAAATTAGGCAGAAGACACTTCACAACTTTATTCATGATCTTGGCCTTTCTGATATTTGTGTTTGGGTAAGGTCCATATTTCCCATCATAGTCGGTCATGTTCAATATGTCGACCATCTCCAACATCTCTCCAAAAGACACATTTGCGCCCTTAAATATTGTCTTCCTGGATCGGGACGTTTCAGGCTCCAGCCTTTCCTCACCCTCCTCCTCGTTTAGTGTAATTATTAGTGCGCACCTGTGTTCTCTCCGCCATGTGCTCTCCCCACTGCGCTGGAAGCGAAGGGGCGGGGAATAGTCTGGACTCTGGAAAGAACGTCAGGGGCGGGTGGAGTTGCAGGCATGCGCACTGTATATAAAATGTAACACGCGCTTGTCGTCCGTACGATCTGTGAACAGAGGGAGAAGCTGAGGCGATGAACGCACAAACGAAGGTAAAATTTTGAACTTGGCACATCACTAGGCTACACTGCTTCTAGATTGAGGCCTGCATTAGTGGAGTTTAGCCTGACATTAGTGTTTGTCTTGTGTTGTGTCTTGCACACATGTACGGGTTTAATGACTACAGCTTCCTCCCTCTATTCATCGATAAATATCGAGACCTGCCAGTCCTGTGGCAAAACACCCATCCTTTCTACAGTAGCAGACCAAAGAGGCAGGCAGCAATAATGGAACTGGTTGAGTTTGTGAAGCCAGTGGTCCCCAGGGCAGATGAGAAATATATCAAAAAGAAAATTGGGAACCTCAGGAGTACATATCTGAAGGAGAGGAATAAGGTGGTGAAGTCCATGAAATCAGGAAATTCAGCAACTGACGTTTATGTTCCCACCCTGTGGTATTATGACAGGATGAATTTTCTGTCAGACCAGGCTGAGGCCAGACAATCCCTCTCTACTCTTCCTTCCACGCGTCCTATGCTCCATTCCACACCCACTGAGTCTTCCGACGCCCAACCTGGGCCTTCCACTCAGGAAGAACTGGAGGAGCCCAGCTTGAGCCAGCTATAGTATTGTTGTACATATTTGTGTAGTCAAAATGAATGATGTTAACTTGATTTCTGCTCCCTAATTGGTGAGTTTTGAAAGTGTTTCACATATCAATAGACAGTAGTGGTCTTTGGGACAAGAAAGAAAAATGCTGGGCTCAGAATGATAGTCTTTTCTATTGGTTACCAATTTGCAACAGTGTTGATGTAAAAATTGTGTGTGTTTGATGAACCAAAAACTCAAACTATGTCCCTTTTTCATACACAGGAAGAACTCAGCCAGGACCAGGAGGGTGTGGAATGCAGCAGCCAGGAGGTGGCTGTGGAAAGTGGCAGCCAGGAGGAGGCGGGGGTAAGCAGCAGCCAGGCAGTGGGCAGCCAAAGGAGCCTCACCGAATGCCAGGTCCCTCCCCTCCGCCTTCCACGCAAAAGGGCGAGAGAGGGGGGCAATGTTGAGGAGTCAGCACTGAGGCTGATTAGTGAGGCTTCTGCGGCACTACAAGCAAAACCAATACACCAAAAGGGCTTGGCCGCCTTGTTTGTGTGCAAGCTTGAGAAAATGGAGCAGGGGCAACAGATCTTGTGTGAGCAGGTTATTCTCCAAACCCTCAACACGGGTCTGTTGGGCCAAATGACACCAGAATTACACTGGTGTCATTTGGCCCATGCCCCTGTTCCTCCTCCTCCTCCTTCTGCCACACCTCCAGCACCACAGTCACAGCCTGGAAGGAAGCGTGTAAGGAAGACCAGAGTGTGATGACCTGGGTTCAGTCTGGTCTGCCAGAAGATGCATCCTGTTGTAGTACCACAGCCTGGGAACATAGATGTCATCTGCTGCTGTTCCGGGTTTCATGGACTTCAGGACCAGACTTCTCTCCCTCAGATATGTACTCCTCAGGCCACCAATTTTTGCGTTGAAATATTTGATGTGTGCCCTGGGGGCCAAAGGCTTCACAAATCTCCCCAGTTTCAACATTGCTGCCTCCCTCTTTATCTGTTACTGACACCGAAATAAAGGTATTTTTTGTTTGTATGAAATACTTGCATATGTGTTTTCCTTCCAAAAGGCAAGTTTATTTGTGAGCAGGCAGGTACATTTCCAAAAAACTAAGTGAAATAAATAACAAGGGGTGTTAACACTAAACAACCTCCTGTAGCTTAAAAAAGAAAAAGAAAATCTCAAAAATCAAATAATGTTGTTGTTGTAAGTTTACCCAAAAAGAAAATAAGGAGAAATGAGCAAAGTGTCTTTAAAGGAGATTTTTAGGGACCCCCCCCCCCAAAAAAAACATCCCCAAAAAAAAAAAAAAACAAATCAAACATTGTGTAGATGTGACGCAAACTAAAATTGTATTGCTGAAATGGTTAAAAAAGAGTAATGAAATCCGTTCGGGAGAAGTGTGTGTGACTATGAGCATCAAAAGAAGTTTGTTCTTGCAGCATTGTAAAGAACAAGAGAATGCGCTTGATGAATGATTTTTGAACATTGCATCGTGACGAATGTGCTATATCGCTTACGAGCAGTAGTTTTACCTGGACAAGCGCTTCCGTGTCGGAATTTGAATGTGAGCATGCTTGGCACTTGGTCCGATGAAAATGATCTACCCATGATCGGATTAGGTCCGTCCGGCCCAGTTGGTCGGGAAATATTTCCAACATGTTGGAAAATTGGGTCGGACGGAGATTCGGACGGAATCAGTCCGATGCATACCACACACAGTCGGATTATCTGATGACACGGTCCGATAAGACGCATTCCGACAGATTCTCCGACCATGTGTACAAGGGCTTAGTCATGCAGTCCACAAATCTGGGCTTTATGGAAGAGTGACAAGATGAAAGCCATTGTTGAAAGAAAGTCATAAGAAGTCCCATTTGCAGTTCATGAGAAGCCATGTGGGGGACACAGCAAACATGTGAAAGAAGGGGTTCTGGTCAGATGAGACCAAAATTTAACATTTTTGCCCAATAGCATAATGCTAGGGGGGTCATTTACTATAGTGCTGCAGCGCTAATTAGCGCCAACTGCCGCAAATTATTGCTAATTGCCACAAATTTGCGCTAATTAGTGCCAAATTGGTATTCACTATAGCACTGGAGAGAAAATACTCCCAAAATCGAATTTACTATAGTTGCCAGAATCCAAATAGCAGCCAAATCCTTACTCTGCTAAAAGCTGGAAAATTGTACATGGAAAAAAAGTTTAGAGCATGATATAATTGCCTAAATAGTACTGAAATATGTGGTATATTATTTAAAGATAATCTGCTTTTAAACTGTGTGAAAAAGTGATTTCTACACTGAAATATCTTTAAAAGTCCAAGAAGAGATAAATTCCCTGTTTTTGGACAATTAGGTGTCAACAGAACTGAGCATGCTCAGACTTGCAAATAGCTCTCATTTTAACTCAAGTGTCTTTTTTTAAATGGCGCTATAGTAAATACCGAAATGAGAGCTAATTAGAGTGCATTTTTTGGAAGTGAAAATTTACGCTATTATAGTCCAATGCAAGTTTTAGCCATTGATTCTAATGGAACAATTGTAACTTTCACAAATAAATCTTTTAATGTTGAGATGAAATGTATCTTTCTCTGAAATACATTTCCCTTTGCAACAATCTTGCTTCAACTTAATATATTTTGTTTTTAAGAATGCTAGAATGTGGAATGTTTTGATAAAATATATTTTTCACCTCCCCCGTGACCAGACCACTCAGCTTTCAGTGCTCTCACACTTTGAATGAATGTTACTAAGTTCTGCAATACTGTACCCAAATTAATGTTTTGTCCTTTTTTTCATGCAAATAGAGCTTTCTTTCAGTCTATTTGATCACCTCTGTTTTTTTTATTTTTTGCGCTATAAATGAAAAAAGACCAAAAATTTGGTAAAAAAAACCCCAAAAAACGCATTTTTCTATGTTTCTGTGATACAATTTTGCAAATTATTATTTTTTCTTCATAAATTTTGGCCACAATTTATACTGCTACAAATCTTTGGTAAAAATAACTCAAATTAGTGGATATTATTTGGTCTGTGTGAAAGTTATAGAGTCTACAAGTCGTGATTAGGGATGGCCGAACGGTTCGCCTGGCGGTCGTTTCGTGGCGAATTTTGGCTATTCGCGGTCTGCCTGATCGGCGGACTATTGCCGCCATTCGCCCGGTGGACTTCAGTGTTTACTGTGTAAAAGAACTTTGACCTATGATGACACATCCATCATGGGGTGCAGGACAGCCAATTGAGACATTACAGCACATGGACACTTGGACATTCCCCCTAACTTATAAATAGACCCGATCCGGCAGCCATTTTACATTCTTTCGTATGTCACTATAGGGAGAGGTTGCTGTGTGGAGCAGGGAGAGACTGCAGTGACCCAAATCGCTAGCTATTAGGTCCACAAAAGTTATTTTCAGGACTGGTATGGTATAGGTGTTAGGTGTAGTTCAGGTTATAGGTTTGAGGCACTGCTGTGCTAGCGATTGTTGCAGCAGCCTGTCTTTTGTCAGTGTAGAGAGAGGGACAGGACGCTGTGTGCAGCAGGGACACTCAGTTTAATCATTAGCTATTACTATTAGGTCCACAAAAGTCCTTTTCAGGACTGGTATGGTAAAGTAGTACAGGATATCGTTTTGAGTGCTAATCAAGTTATTGTTCCAGCAGCCTATGTTTTGTCAGTTTAAATAGGGACAGGCAGGAAGCTGTGTGTGGCAGTGAGAGACAGTCAGTTTAATCAGTAGCTGTTACTATTAGGTCCACAAAGGTTCTTTTCAGGACTGGTATGGTAATAGGCTTGTACACATATAATATTCTTTCTTCCAAATATAGAAAGAATATTATACTTGACTGCTGCCCTATACTGCAGCAGTCCTTTATCAGTATAGGGACTTAGGTACAGTCTGCTAATCATTCACAACCTACTAGTTCCACAAAGGTCCTTATAAGGACTGGTAAGGTATAGGGTACTACAGTACATAGGGTTGAGTGAGGTACAGTCTGCTATTCCTTAAGGACTGGTATAGGTCCACAATATATAGTGTTGAGGTGCACTACTGCTGACTGCTGCCCTATACTGCAGCAGTCCTTTATCAGTATAGGGACTGAGGTACAGTCTGCTAATCATTCACAACCTACTAGTTCCACAAAGGTCCTTATAAGGACTGGTAAGGTATAGGTTACTACAGTACATAGGGTTGAGTGAGGTACAGTCTGCTATTCCTTAAGGACTGGTATAGGTCCACAATATATAGGGTTGAGGTGCACTACTGCTGACTGCTGCCCTATACTGCAGCAGTCCTTTATCAGTATAGGGACTGAGGTACAGTCTGCTAATCATTCACAACCTACTAGTTCCACAAAGGTCCTTATAAGGACTGGTAAGGTATAGGGTACTACAGTACATAGGGTTGAGTGAGGTACAGTCTGCTATTCCTTAAGGACTGGTATAGGTCCACAATACATAAGGTTGAGGTGCACTACTGCTGACTGCTGCTCTATACTGCAGCAGTCCTTTATCAGTATAGGGACTGAGAGTTTTGTCACAGGGTCATTTAAAAAATGACAGGCAGAGGAAGAGGCAGGCCCTTCCGCAGGCGTGGTAGGGGTAGGGCAGGAGCAACAGGCTTGAGCCAAAGTGGGAAGTTGCAGAAGGTGCGTTCAATTACTTTAAAGGACGCACCAGACTTGGTTGAGTGGCTCACTCAGCCTTACTCTTCTGCACCCTCCTCATCCTCTCGATCTGCACCCTCTTCTTCACTCTCTGCTATGTGCACCCCCAAAGACACTACCACCAACAACACCACCACCACCACATACCTTCCGCTTGAGTCACAGGAATTATTTTCTGATCCATATCAAAACATTTCTGATGCGCACCCACTCTTGGCATTGGATCAGGAAGAGGAGGTAGCAAGAACCGCCTCTCAGCAGTCTGACGACAGTACCCAGATCAGCCCAAGGAGGAGGTTGGTCCCCGGTGTTGCTGCCTACTCCGAGATCTCTACTTATAGCGGTGGGGAAGGTGACGTTGATGATGACGTGTCTAGTGATGTCACGTGGGTGCCCACAAGAGAGGAAGAGGAGGGGAGTTCAGAGGGAGATATGGACCAGCAGATAGGGAGGAGAAGCAGAAATTACTTACATTGCACAGGAGGGACAAAGCAGACTGCTAATGTATCAGGAGCAAGGCATCGACCATGTACGGTCACATCTGGCACTCCCAGGACACCGGCACATAGCTCCGCAGTGTGGGCTTTTTTTAACGTGTCCGCTGCCGACAATAGTGTTGCCATCTGCAATCTTTGCAGTCAACGCATTAGTCGCGGTAAGCCCAACACTCGCCTAGGGAAGACCGCCTTAAGAAGGCACATGAGCAGCCATCACCAAACCCAGTGGGAGCAACGGAACACACAAAGCCACACTCCAGGCTCTCACTGTCCAGCCTCGTCTTCTACTTCTCCTTCTCCTCTCTCCTCACAATTGTCCACCACTCCACCTTCCATCACGCCAAGCTCACATTTTTATGCAAAATGGCAGGCTTCCCTGGGCCTAATGTTCAAGCGTAAAAAAAATGATGACGCCGGAAACCCTCTTGCCCAACGGTTGATGGCTGGCTTGTCAGAACTGATAGCCCGCCAACTACTGCCATATAGACTGGTGGACTCTGAGGCCTTTCGCAAATTTGTGGCCATTGGAACACTACAATGGAAGGTCCCAGGAAGGAAGTATTTCTCAGAGAAGGGCATCCCAGAGCTATATGGCCATGTTCAGCGGTAAGTGAATGTATCTCTGGCACACAGTGTCAGTGCCAAGATACATCTGACCACAGACACGTGGTCTAGCAAACACGGGCAGGGAAGGTATATCACTTTTACTGCCCACTGGGTGAACCTTCTGATGGGCGTCAAGCATGTAACCCGTGGCACCCGTGTAGATTTGGTTTAACCGCCACGGATTGCATGCAGGCCTGGCTCTTCTTCTCCTCCTCCTCCTACTCCATCCTCCTCCCTCTTCTCCTCGGCTGACTCCTCCTTTTCCGCTGCTGGCGTCTCTTCCGCTGCGCCGCCCAAGCTCCCCAGAACCTATTCGACATGCCAGGTGAGACGTTGCCATGCCGTGCTGCGTCTGTTGTGCCTGTAAGCCAAGAGCCACACAGGCCCGGCACTCCTTTCAGCTTTGCGTTCACAGGCAGATCAGTGGCTAACACCGCTCAATTTGACAGTTGGTAAAGTGGTGTGTGACAACGGTGCCAATCTGCTTAGCGCATTGAAACAGGGCAAAATTACGCACGTGCCATGCATGGCACACGTCTTAAACTTGGTCGTGCAGCGATTCGTTGTCAAATACCCTGGGGTCCAGGACATCTTGCGGCAGGCAAGGAAAATCTCGGCCCATTTCAGAAGATCTTACACGGCCATGGCTCACCTTGCTGACATTCAACGGCGACACAATCTGCCGGTCAGACGTCTTATTTGCGATTGTCCGACGCGATGGAACTCAACCTTCTATATGCTTGATAGGCTGCTCCAGCAGAAACATGCAGTTAACGTCTACCTGTATGAACTCTGCGGCAGAATAGGTTCTGGGGAGCTGGTTTTTTTTCACCGCGCCAGTGGCTGCTAATGCGTGACGCATGCAGACTTCTGCGCCCATTTGAGGAGATCACCAAACTGGTCAGTTGCAGCCATGGCGCCATCAGTGACATGGTACCTTATGCCTTCTTTATGGAGCGTGCATTGCGTCGTGTCACTGATCAAGCTGTGGAGGAGCAGGAGCGGGAAAATGAGGAAGTCGCAATGCTGGATGAATTCCCAGGGGGGGCTACTCTATCTGAGACAAGTGAACAACAGGAGTCTGAAGAGGAGTCAGAGGAGGATGGTGCCGTAGCGGATGAGGAGGAGCAAGAAGAGCATGCTTTAAACCTTTCTGGGATCCCTGGTGTTGTGCGTGGATGGGGAGAGGAGAATGAAGAGGACGACATTATCCTGGATGATGAGCAGGAGCCAGGCCACCACACCGCTTCCAGTTTAGTGCAAATGGGGGCCTTCATACTCCAGTGTTTTAATAGGGATCCCCGTATAAAAAGCATAAGGGTCAAGGACCAGTACTGGGTGGCAACGTACTTAGACCCCCGGTAGAAACACAAAATGGTGGAAATGTTACCGCCGTCACAGAGGGCTGTCAGAATGGAGCACTTCCAGGCCTTGCTTCGAGAAATGCTGCATTCTGCTTTTGCGTGCACTGGCAGAGGAGCAATTCCCACTCCCAGAGAAGGAGTTGCGGGTACCAATCCAACAGCTCCTGCAAGAAGAGGCCGGTTTGAAGATATGTTGGTGACTTCTGATATGAGGTCATTCTTTCAGCCGACCCATCGACAGGTGTCATCCGGATCCAGCATCAGGGAACGCCTAGACCGCCAGGTGTCCGACTACATCGGGTTAACAGCCAATGTGGACGCTCTTAGGAGTGATGAACCCCTGGACTACTGGGTGGGCAGGCTTGACCTCTGGCCAGAGCTTGCCCAATTTGCAATCGAACTGTTGGCTTGCCCCTCGTCCAGTGTCCTGTCCGAAAGGACATTCAGCGCAGCAGGGGGGATCGTGACCGATAAGCGTACTCGCCTAGCTCACGACAGTGTTAACTACCTCACATTTCTAAAAATGAATGAGGCATGGATCTCGGAGGAATTCAACACATGTGACCAGTAGACCATGTATATGTCTATAAACAATTTTTTTAATCGAACACACAGACCTTCTTTCTTCATTTGGCTCACTTCCTTGTCCAAAAAAAGCACACAGTACTATATGTCCGTACCCTCCTGTTTGAAGAGGTTGAGCGGTGTCATATTTCTACTGGGGCTGCTTATTATGAGGGGCTCCCACCATTCCTGTGCTGTGCTGACTTCCTCCTGGGGCTGCTTATTATGAGGGGCTCCCACCATCCCTGTGCTGTGCTGACTTCCTCCTGGGTCTGCTTATTATGAGGGGCTCCCACCATCCCTGTGCTCTGCTGACTTCCTCCTGGGGCTGTACCTCTGCTGTGCATATTATGAGGGGCTCCCACCATCCCTGTGCTATGCTCATTATGAGGGGCTCCCACTATCCCTGTGCTTTGCTGACTTCCTCCTGGGGCTGCTTATTATGAGGGGCTCCCACCATCCCTGTGCTGGGCTGACATCCTCCTGGGGCTGCTTATTATGAGGGGCTCCCACCATCCCTGTGCTGTGCTGACTTCCTCCTGGTGCTGCTTATTATGAGGGGCTCCCACCATCCCTGTGCTATGCTGACATCCTCCTGGGGCTGCTTATTATGAGGGGCTCCCACCATCCCTGTGCTATGCTGACATCCTCCTGGGGCTGCTTATTATGAGGGGCTCCCACCATCCCTGTGCTATGCTGACATCCTCCTGGGGCTGCTTATTATGAGGGGCTCCCACCATCCCTGTGCTGTGCTGACATCCTCCTGGGGCTGCTTATTATGAGGGGCTCCCACCATTCCTGTGCTATGCTGACATCCTCCTGGGGCTGCTTATTATGAGGGGCTCCCACCATCCCTGTGCTGTGCTGACTTCCTCCTGGGGCTGCTTATTATGAGGGGCTCCCACCATCCCTGTGCTATGCTGACATCTTCCTGGGGCTGCTTATTATGAGGGGCTCCCACCATCCCTATGCTGTGCTGACTTCCTTCTGGGGCTGCTTATTATGAGGGGCTCCCACCATCCCTGTGCTGTGCTGACTTCCTTCTGGGGCTGCTTATTATGAGGGACTCCCACCATCCCTGTGCTATGTTCATTATGAGGGGCTCCCACCATCCCTGTGCTGTGCTGACTTCCTCCTGGGGCTGCTTATTATGAGGGGCTCCCACCATCCCTGTGCTATGCTGACATCCTCCTGGGGCTGCTTATTATGAGGGGCTCCCACCATCCCTGTGCTGTGCTAACTTCCTCCTGGGGCTGTACCTCTGCTGTGCATATTATGAGGGGCTCCCACCATCCCTGTGCTATGCTCATTATGAGGGGCTCCCACCATCCCTGTGCTATGCTGACTTCCTCCTGGGGCTGCTTACGGTGCAGGTGTCATTGCTGTATGTCACGCTGCTGATGTCAGTGCTCTCTATCACGGTGCTGGTGTCAGTGCTGTATATCACAGTGCTGGTGTCAGTGCTTTATGTCACGCTGCTGATGTCAGTGCTCTCTATCACGGTGCTGGTGTCAGATCACTCTATCATGGTGCAGGTGTCATTGCTGTATGTCACGCTGCTGATGTCAGTGCTCTCTATCACGGTGCTGGTGTCAGATCACTCTATCACAGTGCAGGTGTCATTGCTGTATGTCACGCTGCTGATGTCAGTGCTGTATATCACGGTGCTGGTGTCAGTGCTGTATATGACCATGCAGGTGTCATTGCTGTATGTCACGCTGCTGATGTCAGTGCTCTCTATCACGGTGCTGGTGTCAGTGCTGTATATCACGGTGCTGGTGTCAGTGCTTTGTCACGCTGCTTATGTCAGTGCTCTCTATCACGGTGCTGGTGTCAGTGCTCTCTATCACGGTGCTGGTGTCAGATCACTCTATCACAGTGCAGGTGTCATTGCTGTATGTCACGCTGCTGATGTCAGTGCTGTATATCACGGTGCTGGTGTCAGTGCTGTATATCACGGTGCTGGTGTCAGTGCTTTATGTCATGCTGCTGATGTCAGTTCTCTCTATTATGGTGCTGGTGTCTTATCACTCTATCACGGTGCAGGTGTCATTGCTGTATGTCACGCTGCTGATGTCAGTGCTCTCTTTCACGGTGCTGGTGTCAGTGCTGCATATCACGGTGCTGGTGTCAGTGCTTTATGTCACGCTGCTGATGTCAGTGCTCTATATCACGGTGCTGGTGTCAGATCCCTCTATCACGGTGCAGGTGTTATTGCTGTATGTCATGCTGCTTATGTCAGTGCTCTCTATCACGGTGCTGGTGTCAGTGCTCTCTATCACGGTGCTGGTGTCAGATCACTCTATCACGGTGCAGGTGTCATTGCTGTATGTCACGCTGCTGGTGATCATCTCCTGCACCCTCTTCTTTGCCTACCCTGACCTTCCCTCTCCTCCATTGCCTTCATGCGCTCCACAGTCCTGAATTGTCACAATTTCACATATAAAAAAATAATGCTTGTAGTTGTCGATCCCAGATTCACCTCATTCATGTGTTATGTCATTGGCCATGTGGTGGGACTATGTTTGCACAGCTAGTAAGTATTTTGTGGCTGCAAATTTGACCTGTAGGTTTGCAAAGTTCACCTCCCATTGAAGTCAATGGGGCCCGCCGCAAACGTTACGGTTCGCAAACTATCGGCCTATCTCATTTCTTTTCAACAAGCCAGGAAAGTACAAATACCCCCTAAATGATCCCTTTTTTGAAAATAGACATTCCAAGGTATTTAGTAAGATGCATGGTGAGGTTTTTGATGTTGTCATTTTTTCCCACAATTCTTTGGAAAATTAAGATTTTTTTCCCCACAAAATTGTCATTGTAATAGGTTATTTCTCTCACATGGCATGCGTATACCACAAATAATACCCCAAAATACATTCTGCTACTCCTCCTAAGTATTGCGATACCACATGTGTGGGACTTTTTCACAGCCTAGCCAACATGCAGGGAGCACCATCAGGTGTTCTAGGAGCATAAATGACATATCTAACTTGTTAACTACCTATTACTTTTGAAGGCCCTGGAGCACCAGGACAATGGAAACACCCACAAAATGATCACATTTTGGAGAGCTAACACCCCAACATATAATCTATGAGACATAATGAGTCTTTTGAATGGTTCATTTTTTTTTTAGAAGTTTTTGGAATATGTGGAAAAAAATGAAAATACATTCTGCTGAGCAAAGGGTAAAAAAAAAAAGATTACCTGTGGTTTTAGTAGCACAGTTGTCCACAGGAGGATTTTTTTATTTTTTAAAACACAAAGTTGTCCATTACATTACATTTATTATGCCCTGTACACACGACTGGACTTTCCAGCAGACTAGGTCTGACAGACTTTCTGAACGAACTGACTTTCTGGCAGACTAGGTCCACAAGCATTCCCGACGGAGTTACAGTAGGACGCCCCCCTTCCCCAAAGCACCCACCCCCCCCATGTTGAGGGCATGCGGCCTGATACAGGAGGGGGGCGCTTGCTCATCCCCACCCCCTTTCCTGACCGACCGGGCTGCATGCTTGGATAAGGGTCTGGTATGGATTTTGGGGGGACCCCCACACTGTTTTTTCGGCATAGGTGGTTCCCCATAAAATCCATATCAGACCTAAGGGACATTGTCACCTCTCCTTTGTGCTCGCTGCAATAGGAAAATGTGTTTTTCCTATTGAAGCGAGCATGAGATGTACAGTACCCTGCAGCCGAGAACCAGTGTGATAGGATCGCGCTGAAAACATTCTTGCGGGCAGGTGCTGTAGCTGCCCTTGTGTTGTATTTGGTCTGTCGATCCAGCATACAGACCAACGGGTTTCCCTCTAGGAACTGGGTTCTGGCGGGAAAATTTAAAACATGTTCTATTTCTAAAGTCCGTTGGATTTTTGGACAGCAAAGGTCCAATGGAGCTCACACTCAATTGAATTATCTGACTGATTTGCTCTGTCGGACCTTTGCTGTCCAAAAGTCCGGTCGTGTGTACGTGGCATTAGATATTTCCAACACATAACATGTACATTTTTTTCCAGACGTTTTTTGGAATATGTGGACAGTTGTCCACAGGAGGATAGCACAAAAGCAAAAGCAAAAGTGAATGCAATTGTCCAGACAACAGGCAGGAAGTGAGGGTTATGTTTATCACACTTCACTAATAATTTGGTGAAGTTTGGTAACAGCGGAAACAGTCAAATATGCAGAAGCCTGGTTGGGAAGGACATTGGGGACAATAAAAAAGTGGTGTCTCTTCTCACTCCTCCTTTGGTGCACACCCGGCTTTTTTTTCTGCCGTTGTTGGCCTGTTAATCTGGGAGGGATAATTTTGGGAAAGTAGCACTCGGAGAGTCTGCTAATCACATTGGATCGAATGGTTTCCGGTGGGCCATTTGGGAATACGAGGCAGTGGTGATTTTCTAATGGTAGCCAAGGAAGGATTTGGGGCTTTCAGTGGATTTGTGATAAATAACGTAGCTGTTGTATATGGCCAAATTAAACAAATAAATTGAAACTTTTTTATACCACTGGTATGTTCGTCTTGTGGCAAGGTAGTAGGTATTTGGACGTTGAAGTTGACACCTCCCATGAACATGTTGTATTCATGGATACAAGTTGGCTTTTGGATTCAGACATTCCTCCTGGTGATCTCCACAAAGGTATTATTGGGGATCAATGAAAACACATATACATCCTTTCTGTCCCTCCACTTCACACCCAGAATTTGCTCATTCCATAAACCCACTGTCTCCCCTCTTCTTAGCTTCTTCTTGACGAGGCTTTCAGGAAAGCCCTTCCGGTTCTTCCTTAAAGTGCCACATGCTGGAGTGTTCTTTCTCTAAGGTTGCAGAACAGAGGCAAACTGGTATAAAAATTGTCCACATACAAATGGTAGCCTTTCTCCAGGGGTGGATTGATGAGTTCCAAAATGACTTTCCCACTTGATCCAATGTATTCTGGGCAATTAGGGGGATGTAGCTGGGTGTCCTTCCCTTCGTATACCATGAAGGCATAGGTATACCCTGTAGTTCGGTCACACAATTTATACATCTTCACCCCATAGTGGGCCCTTTTGGTGGGAAAAAATTGTTTTACGTCCAGCCTGCCAGTAAATTTGACAAGGGACTCATCCATGCATATGTGTTGGTCTGGGGTAAACAACTGGGGGAAGATATCAAAAAAATAATTTAGTAAAAAAAAAAATAATAATAATTTAGTAGTGGTCGAATTTAATAAAGCTTGTCAAAATTTGGGTCATTTTGGGTATTATCATTGTAGTGTAGGAATCTCATAATCATGAGATATCTGGTCCTGGGCATTACTGAGGAAAAGATGGGTATGTGGTGGATGGGGAGGATTGACCAATATGAACGTAAAACATTTTTTTGGTTAGTCCAATACAGAATGTGAGGCCCAAATTTTTTTTAAACTCCTCCACTGTT
Organism: Lithobates pipiens; assembly: GCF_037356315.1. NCBI lineage: Eukaryota > Metazoa > Chordata > Amphibia > Anura > Ranidae > Lithobates > Lithobates pipiens. The sequence goes on from NW_027507791.1 coordinate 144,799,517, forward strand.
ATGCCGCATACACACGATCTGAATTCTCGTTGGAAGAAGCTCTCATGGTTTTCCCGACGGAATTCCGCTCAAGCTGTCTTGCCTACACACGGTCACACCAAATTCAGACCACTAAGAACGAGGTGACATCCACCATGTACTACGGGACTAGAAAAGGGAAGTTCAGCACCACGTCCGGCACCCTTTGGGCTCCTTCTGATGATCTCGTGTTTAACGCGTGTTTAGTAGAAGTTTGGTTAGAGATGACTCGCGCTTTTCAGACTTGTGCTTCAGATTGTTCCTGCTCTACAGTTTGTGCTTGACGTATCTGCCTATCAGTGCGTGTAGTCAGTTCGCATTTGTTTGTCATTGCGGACTATATCTTGGTATATAGTACGCTTTGATTTTCAGTGCTTATTGTCTGCTTGTTGCTGATTTGCGTTTCGTTCTTTCAGGCCTTGCTGTTTATCAGTGCTTTCTGTTGTCCTTTCTGACCAGCAGACCATTTTGAAGCCATGTTACATGTACATACTTATCGTAGAGTTCGTGCTGTGCGGGGGCTTGGTATTGAGGTTCTTACTTTGACACAAACCCGGTCCATGAACAGGGCGAGGAGGAGTTCGCGGACCAAGAATTGGTTGTTCCAACGTGACCAGTTCTCTCATATGCCTTTGCTGCGTGAGATCCGTGAGAATAATCCTGATGATTTCAGGAATTATCTCTGGGCGACGGACCCCGCTTTTCACCGTCTGCTGGCTTTGCTGTCCCCTTATATCAGCAGGCAGGATACTTGCATGCGGAAAGCCATCACTCCGGAGCAAAGGCTAGTTGCCACGTTGCAGTACTTGGCGACAGGGAGAAGCCTTCAGGACCTCAAGTTATCGACAGGCATCTCCCCCTTGGCTCTGGGAATTATTATTCCAGAGACCTGTTCTGCCATCATTCAGGTCCTGCAGAAGGAATATATGAGGGTAAGTTTTCTCCTTTAACATCACATTCTATGTATTTAATGTTTGCTAATGTATTGTATTTCTTTCATCATTCGATAATTAACATAATTGTAATAAGCTGGGAATTTCCTCTTTGTCCTCATGCATATTGGAATTTTGTATGCTCCTTTTTTGTCCTTCATGCATATTTGCCTTCACTAACCCCCCCCCCCCCCCAGCATGCTATCCGAGGCCCATATACTCCTATATAGTCTAGTCAATTAACAATGTATTTTGTCAGCTCCATTGTAATGCTTTACCCTAAAGACCCCCTAAAATGTTTCCAAATGTTATTGTTGTCCTTAAATTCATGCAGAGTGCCAGAGGCTTTTTTGGGGGGCCCCAAATCATTTGGAACCCCCCTTCCCCCAACCGCTAAGTCAGTTGATAGCAATCCTCTATCTGCTGACTTTGCCAAACCCAATACACACTATACCTACCTTTTTTTTCTTCTCATATTATTATCTTGATAGGTAATTGCAGAATCTACAAATGTGCTTCCATTTATTAATTTGTTTTGATGCCACTTCTTATTACCTGTCCAGTGGGCTGCCAATAGTGTAATTAAGGAGGGGCTGGCCAAAGTAACACACATTACTTTGTTATTACTCCATTACGTAGTGGAGAGGGTGGTTACCTGTCCAAAACATACCTGCCCCCCTAAAATATTTACAAGGGGCCATCAGAAGGGGTGATGAATCTGATAAGTAAACCTTATATTTTAGCCTTTAAATACTCTTTACAAGAAATGTTGTACTGATGTTGGCCAACAATGTTTGTGTATAATCTGCTTGTAATGTTTCAGTGCAAAATTACTCATTAGATTTTTTTGTTTGACTCCACAGTTTCCTTCAACGCCACAGGAATGGCAGACTGTGGCCTCCCAGTTTGTCCAGCGGTGGGATTTTCCTAACTGCGGAGGGGCAATCAATGGGAAGCACGTCCACATTGTCCCACCACTCCATTTGGGGTCATACTATTTTAACTATAAGGGGTTTCATATTATCGTGTTGATGGCAATGGTGTCGGCGACATATGAGTTTATATATGTGGACGTAGGGAGGAATTGCCAGATGTCGGATGAAGGAGTATTTACCCGGACCAAGTTTTACCAACGTCTCAAGAGTGGTGGCTTGGGATTGCCACCCCCGGAGGAGAAAGTCGAAGGGCTGCCATTTGTCTTCATAGCAGATGAGGCTTTCGGTCTGGGAAACCATGTCATGAGGCCATTCCCACAGAGCACCCTCACCCCTGAGAAGAGGGTTTTTAATTACCGGCTGGCCAGAGCCAGAAGAGTTGTGCAGAATGCGTTTGGGATTCTGGCCAGCCGGTTACGCCTGTTTCAAACGGCCATTAATATGGCGGAATACAAACTTAACACCATCATTTTATCTTGTTGCATCCTGCATAACTTTCTGAAAAGAAACAACCCAAATTATGTGGTCACAGTTGGGCCTGACGCCAGACTTCAGCAATCAATGATGTCCCTGGAAGCGGCTCGTCCTGGCTTGCCCTCCCAAAGTGCCCGTGAAGTGCGCCAAAATTATGTGCAATATTTTTCGGGGAGGGCCATTGTTTTGCCAGCACATGTAGAATAAATTTTAAATTTAAGCTGGAAAAATCTGGATTTTTGAATTCCTGCTTGTGTTTCTTTTTTCTGTCTCCTATTGCACTTGTAGTACCAAGTGGTTTGTACATTATTATCTAAACACATTGACACTGTAAACACCAATTTAAACACAAAAAATGGTACTGATCATTGAAAGAAGAAGCCACACATTGTTGAGTAAAAATTATTTTACTCCGTACACATTCACATGTGCGTTGTAAAACATTTTTTTGTAAAAAAATATAAAATTTTGAGTTAGCTACCGGTACATATTTTTTTTGTTTTAAGGTTCCATAAACAGCCATGTTTCAAAACAGAACATACACAACTCTGGAACTTACAAAGTTCAACATTGAAAAACTTAAAAGGCATTATATTGTCCAAAATGTGTGGATCTTGCCTTCAACAGATGGGGTGAAGTCATCCCTGTAAAAGCCTAATTTTGAAGATGCACACAAATTGGGAGTCAAATTGGGGATTTGCATTCTGATCCCATGCCTAATGTCAACATGTGCTATCTCCCATCATGGGGGACAAATGGGCATGTTTTGGGGGTGCAACACCTTCCTCTCACCTACTTGAGTTTTGAGGAAGGGGTTGCAGGCTTTTTTTAAATGTAAAATAGTGCCAATTTTTGGGAAAATTAAATTCTTCCTAGGACATCAATCATGTTCTTAGTTTTACTTAAATATCCATAGTTTTCAGTTTGATAATGTGTAAATCCTGACTTTACCACATGATGTCCTGGATTAGCCTTTGGGCACTGTCACTGGTGAAATGATCTGATTGTTTTTCCACAACCTGTACATCACCTAAAAATAAAAAAACACACCATCTATTATAAATATGCAAGCATACATCTCTTATTACCTGAAGCTGGGGTGACAGACACTCACCTGTTGTGGTCTCAATCTAGATCACCTCTCCTTCCTCTACATCCTCTGGTTGTGACCTCTGTTCCCCTTGTTCAGGAGGTGAGGGGTCCCTCGTGACCTCATATCTCCCAATTCTTTGCTCCCCTATGAGAATGAACAAAAGGTATACTTAGCACACAGATATTTGAGGCAACAAATATGAATAATAAAAATTGTTTGGAAGTGGGGTACAATTGTCTGTTTGGTAGAATTACAAGCTGAAGACATGATTAATGCCCTACTAAAGCTGGAATACTTACCTTTTTTGGGCCCTCAAGTATCCAATGGAGTACCTGTGTTTGACACCCTAAAAAGTTTGTTCTGGTGTCCCACACTAGTGCACCTAGTCCAGATGTGTAGACAACTGCTGACTGTCATCTCCATACATTACACTGAATCTAGTTTGCTGTTCCTTCTAGGTTCAAACACATCTAGACAACAATGTCCTAAACCTCTTTTATTAAATTCAAAAATAACACAAACAAATGTATTTAAGGCCGGGTTCACACCGCTGCGATGCGGGAACTCCGCGAATCCGCGGCGTTTTCCCGCATCGCATTACTCCCGCCGGCAGTTCACACTGCCCTATGCGGACAGCTGGGAGTGTCAATGATATGTTAATGACACCCCCAGATCCGTCCGCATATCGCAGTGCGATCTGCCGACTTGCACAGGAATCGGATCGCATGGTGTGAACCCCCATGCGATCCGATTCTGTTGCGGACCAAAAAAAGGGTCCCGTGCGAGTTTGCTGCGGGACCGATGCGAATTCAGCCATACTATCTGTATGGCTGTACTCGCATCGCTACGGAGATCGGATGTGATTTGCGGTGCGAATCACATCCGGATCTCCCCCCGCAGCAGTGTGAACCCAGCCTAACCAGGTATCTGGGAAAACAGCGTATTTATTTAGGAAACAAATGATGTTTACTACGACCGCTTACCGTATGAACATGAAAGTAGCCATTTTTAAATGTACAACACCATCAAGAAAAACACGTGGCGCAGCATGCAATATTAATAATAATAGAAACACACGACAAATACTTACTTTTTCTAAGAACTTTCTTGATCTTTCTATACTGATCGGGCTCCCTTAATTTGAGGTCCGACCAGTGTTTCCTCAATTGATCCTTGGATCGTCGTACCCCAAAATTCCTGTACAGACTCTTCACAACTTTAGTCATGATCTTGGCCTTTCTCAGATTTGGGTTTGGGTATGGACCATAATTCCCGTCATAGTCGTTCTTCCTCAAGATGTCGACCATCTCCAACATCTCAGCAAAGTCAGAAAATCCTCTCCCACTGCGACAAAAGAGACAGGGCAGGGAATATTCTAGAAAGAATGTCAGGGGCGGGCGACACGGGCAGAGTTTCACGCATGCGCAGTGTATATGAAGTTTAAACAGGTGTGTGTCATAACTACGTTCTGTGTGCAGAGGAAGGAGGAACGGAAGCGACGAACGTTAGAACGAAGGTAAGATTTTAACTTTGGTGACATGAGTGGACTATACTGAATCTAGATTAATGCCTAAATTGGCTTTTAATATTATCCTGAGATAAGTGTTTTTGTCTTTTGTTTGGTCTTGCAGGGAATATGTATCCATTTAAAGACCAAGAATTCATGGGCGAATTCCTGGATAAATACAGAGATATGAGAAATCTATGGGAGGTGAAAAACCCCTTATATCACAACAAAGCAGCTAGGAAGGCAACGCTGGAGAAGCTGCTTGAATTTGTAAAGACCTGGGCCCCCAATGCAGATATGAGGTCTCTGGAAACAAAAATTGGTAGCTTGAGAAGCATCTATAGGAAGGAGTATCAGAAGGTCTAGCAATCCCTGAGGTCAGGAGCAGCAGCAGACCAGGTGTATGTACCTAGTCTGTGGTACTATAACAGGATGCGCTTTCTTGATGACCAGATTGAGGGCAGGGAATCGCTTTCAACTCTTCCGGCACCCCTTCCCTCCAGCCTTCCATCCAGCCTTCCATCCAGCCTTCCCTCAACCCCAGCTGAGGCTTCTGTGGACCAACCTGGGCCTTCCATCCAGGAGGAGATTGAGCAGCCCAGTTGGAGCCAGGTATAGGATTTTTATACATATTTTTTTTTTGTTTACAAACGATTTTTATTATTTGAAAGGTCAGAGTATAAAACAATTAAAGTGATGGTACAGGTATAAAAATATATAACAATAACAATAAATGTAGTACAGAAATAGACCAAGGATTATGGTTAGATGAATAATAGAAAAGAATATCTATAAATTTGCACATTATTGTAATATTGACTATATAGAAGTGGTAGAGGTGGGAAGAGTTATATAGTGATTAATACGTAAATGTTGCGACGGGGAGGTGGAAGATAGCAAAAAACGGGACCAAAGCTCCCCCTCCCTTGCTCAACATCTCCCACTCTCTCTTAATTTGGAGCAGTATCCCATTGCATCCACTTCTTTTGATAAAGGGGCATTGAGTCGTATAGCATGTGGTGAATTCTTTCTGAAAGTTTGATGCTCATCATGCGGTTAAGGATTTGTGGCCAAGGTACCGTGGTGGAGCGCCAATTAAAAGCTATGACTCAATGTATAGTGCTGAGGAATGTATACATTAGGGTAATGTTGTTCTTTGGGATAACTTTTATAGGGAAGAATAGGAGACATATTTGGAGTGTAAGAGAACTTTTTACCGGATATTTTTTCTATAATTTTGCTGGCCTTATGCCAAATGTTTTTTATGTGAGGACAATCCCAATAGATATGTAAGAGGGTTCCCTGGGAGGGGCAACCCCTAAAGCAGAGAGGAGAAATTGAGGGATAGAATGTGTTAAGTTTGGCAGGGGTAAGGTACCATCTATGTAGCAATTTGATGGATGATTCTCGGATTGAGGTTGTTTTGGTGCATTTATGTAGGTTTGTAAGAATAGAGTCCCATTGCTCAGAAGTATATGTGGTATTTAGAACAGATTCCCATTGTAGCATGGGGAGTGTTTTCTCAAGCATGTTGGACTCATTTAAGCACTTATAAATTTTGGAGATTAAACCCCTATCTCGAGGGAAGGAGATGCAAATTTGTTTAAATTGTGTGTAAGGGGGGTGGAGTGTGAGTGAATGATATTTCTGATAGAAATGTCTTATATTGGTATAGTTTTCTAATTCCGAGGGTGGCAGATCATATCTTATTTGTAGCCTAGTGAAGGTGAAAAATGAGTTATTGTGGGAGAGTGATTTTAGATGCGTTAGATTATGTAGCTTCCAATGCGATAGAAAATTATGATCATAAGCTCTTTCTGGGGAAGAAAAGCGAGGGTCGCCTAGAAAGGAAGCAAGGGGGGGAGTGTCCGAGGATAATTTCAATTTAGTGACCTGTTTATTCCAAAGTTGAAGAGTGTAAGTGACGATAGAGTTTAAATGTCTTAGTTTTTGTGGAGGTATAGATTTGGACCAGAGGAGTCCTTGTAGATTGTAGGGTAGGATAGATTCTTCCTCAAAGCGGAGCCAAGGGATATGAGGTGAATGGGCATACCATTGTGCTAATTGGGTGAATCTGGCCGAAAGATAATAATACCAGAGGTTGGGGATGCCTAGGCCTCCCTTTATTTGGGGTCTAAACATAGAGAATAGCTAAATCTGGGTTTTTTGTTTAGCCAAATAAATGTATTGATGTCTCTTTGTAGGGAGTCTAGTGTTTTTTTAGCTAATGTAATGGGAAGGGCTCTAAAAAAACAAAAGTTTTGGTAAAATCATGATTTTCACGGCAACTATTCTGTCCCAGAATGATATATGGTATGACGACCAAAGTTTAAGCAGATTTTTAATCTTGTTGATTAATGAGGGGTAGTTTGCTTGGTATAGTGATTTATATAATGGCGTAATCTGGATACCTAGATATCTGAATGAGTCTGCGCTTCAGTTAAATGAGAAATTGTCTTTAAGTGAAGAAATTAAGGTTGGAGGAATATTAATCAGTAAAGCCCAGCACTTGGACAAATTTACACAAAGACCTGTCAAGTCATGAAAGATGTCAAGGGTTGAAGAGAGATGAGAGGGTCGGTTATAAATAGAAACACATCATCTGCATAAAGACTTAATTCATATTCTCTGGATCCCTTGGAGTATCCTGTATCCTGTAGAGTATAGTTTCTGATAGCGCAGGCTAGAGGTTCTATCGCAAGTGCGAAAAGTAGAGGGGAGAGGGGACATCCCTGTCTAGTGCCTTTGGTCAGGGGGGAAAAGTCAGAATTGTTGCCTGGGAGTTTAATACATGTTTGTGGGTTGTGATACAGAGCCTTAAAGCCATGTAAGAAGTTATTGTTAATGCCATATTTGGGAGTAGAATGTCCAGATATGACCAGGATACGCTATAAAAAGCTTTGTGTATATCCAGGCTAAGTAGTAGCATAGGTTTGGAATGTAAGTTGGAATCTTGAATAATATTTGAGGTCAGTCTTATGTTATCTGTTATTTGTCTGTTTGGAATGAATCCTGTTTGATCAGGGTCTACTAATGGAGAGATAACTCTGGATAGTCTGTCTGCCAAGATACGACCAAATATTTTCAAGTCATTATCGATCACTGATGTTGGGCGGTAGTTTTGGGGGGCAGTATGGTCTTTATTTGGTTTGGGAAGAAGGGACATGTTGGCTAAAAGCATTTCAGATGGGAATTGGGCACCTTGTAAAATATTGTTATACAGTTTAATAAGGTGTGGAGTAATAATAGAGGCATTTTTTTTATAATAGGACATGGAAAAGCCGTCAGGGCCAGGAGCTGTGGATATCTTTAATGTTCCAATGATTTTGTTGGTTTCAATGTCAGTGCATGGGGCATTGAGAGATTCAATTTGTTCCGTGGAGAGAGTTGGTAGTGTAATGTCGTTAAGCCAATCTAAAGAGGTTTGTTTAGGAGAGGGTTGTGGTGCAGAGAGGAGATTTTTATAGAAGTCTAAAAACAGTTTCATTACTTCTTTAGGGTGAGACACTGTGTTTCCAGATGTATTTCTTAATTTGTATGTGTGGGGTGGTTTCATGGATTGATTTAATTTTCTGGCGAACATGGTGGAATATGAATTGCTGTTAAGTAAGAATATAGCTTTAGACCATCTAAGGGCTTTTTCGGTATCAGAAGTTAATGAGTCTAAAGTTGTGCGTTTCTCCTGAATTTGTTTAAGAAGGTCGCTAGATGGGTTCTGGTAATTTCTATGATATAGATGGTCAAGATCCTTTGTGAGGGACCTAATGTCTGCGAGCTTGTTTTTGTTTTTGAATGAGGCAATATTAATAAAATGGCCTCTCATCACAGCCTTATGTGCCATCCAAACATTTGTGGGAGACATGTCCGGTGTTGCATTATTTGCAAAATATTCATGCATCCAGCGAATTCTATCTGTTACATTATTTGCAAAATATTGCTCAAGGTAGAGATAGAATTTGCTGGATGCATGAAGGGTCAGTAAGTATAGAGTCGTTAATTCGCCATGAATGTGTAGTTTTGGCTGGACCTATGCAAGAGGTGTCAAAAGAAACTATGTGGTGGGCCGACCAGGTGCATGTATGGATGTCAGCCTTGGAGGAGTTGGCAAGTAGGATTGGGGAGAAGAAGATATAGTCTAGTCGGCCGAAGCTGTTGTGTGGGTGGGAATAGAATGTATAGGATTTGATGCCAATGTTGTGTGCTCTCCAAGAGTCTATTAATTGGTGGTTATATAATGATCTATTTAGAGACTTGGGGAAGGCTTTAGAGGATGGGACGACTCTACTTCTGTCAGGGGCCGAGTGGGCCTCTAGATTAAAATCACCACCCACTATTAAGTGCGTGGAGTGATATTTATCCAGAGTGTCAAAAAATGTATTGAAAAAGTTTGAACGGGCATTATTGGGATTATAAACCAAGGCGATGGTGATGGAGCGACCCTTAATTGTGCCTTTCAGAATTAAATAACCACTATCTGGGTCTTTATAGAGACTCTGAATCTCAAAAACTACAGAGTTTCTAATGAATATGGCGGCTCCCCTAGATTTTGTGTTGTAAGTAGTACAGTAAAATTGGTTAAAACGTTTGTCAAAAAATTTGGGGTGTTTGTCTGTAGCAAATGAAAAAAGGTAACCGTGTTGAGCTGTATAAGGAGAGGGGAGGGGAAGGGGCAAAAGGAAAAGGGAGAGGGGTAGGGGGAGGGGTGGATAATAGGGGGTGGATAAAAATAAAAAATGTATATGTGTGTATATATATATATATATATATATATATATATATATAATATATATATATATTACGCCATAAAAGTAATTAATCGTGAACACATTATATATTCCCTATAGTTAATATAAAATCAAGCAGCAGTTGGTGGGAAAAATGTGAATCAAAGTGTCATAAAGATCTATATAAAATAACTAGCAAGTGCTAAGAGTGCAAAAAAATTCAAATAAACTCAAAGTGACTGGTGTACACTTCAATAAAGTGACTGGTGCACACACAAATAAGATGATCAAAAATGAAAAAATCCCATTCAAAAATTCCCCTTCTTTTCTCCATTCCATAGGTGCACAGTGTCACACAGAGACTCCTATAAGAGGTTATATAATACCGACTCAAAACATCTTAAAGGTGTATAACTGCTAATTATTGATCATTATTGATCATATTGATCATAATAAGACACATTTTAAGATTTAGAATCATTTGAGCTATAAAGATTGTGTTTTAGGGGCCAGTAAGGGAAGAGAAGAAATAAAAAAAAAGGGGGAGGGGGGTGTGGTAAGTGCATAAAAACACATGAAATCCCATAGAAGAGATTATGTAATACCGAGCTGATAACTTCTGAAGGAATATAACTGCTAAGTACCAATCATAATAAGTCAAACTTTAGTACTTGCTAAATTAAAAACTATAAAAATTGTTCTTAGGATCATGCTTAAGGAGAAAAAAAAGGGGGGGGGATCTTTTACTCTGCTCCTGTAAAGGGATGGCGCCATCTTCCTTGTCCTCGACGTGTGGCCGGGGTGGCCCAGATAGGTGAGGTATGAGAAGTAGAAGGCTGTCTTGCAACTGTGCCCGGCTCCAGGAGTCCCAACTTTACTAAAAGATCTTTACCTTCTGAGATGTTGACGACTGTGTAAGTAGTACCATTGTGAGGGACTGTTAATTTAAATGGGAAACCCCACTGGTATCTGATATGAGCTGATTGTAATACCGAAGTTATCTCTTTCATTTTGCGTCTCCTCTCCAAGGTGGCTTGTGAGATATCTGGGAATATTTGGATTCTTGAGCCATCCAATTCAATATTTTGCATGTTCCTAGATGCTCTAAGTATACTTTCTTTTGTGATGAAGTCTTTCATGCATAGAATAATGTCAAGTGAAGGTTTATCTGGGGGAGGCTTGGGACGCAGGGTCCTATGAATCCTATCACACATAAATGAGGATGGAGGTAAATCTGGGAGGAGGTTGTGGAACAACTTGGACACCGCAGGTATCAATTCCGTGACAGACTCTGGGATGCCACGAATCCGCCGGTTGTTCCTGCGGTTGCGATTGTCCAAATCCTCCACTTGTGATTGTAAATAAGAGTGGTTTTCGGCCAAGAGCTCAAAGTCCCTTCTAAGATCTTTGTGCATAAGTGAAAGTGCATCGTGTTTGGTTTCAATAACATCTGTGTGACTTCCTAGAGTAGCAATTTCTTGAGTGAGTGTGTTTGTTGTTTTTTGGAGTTCACACTGTATTTTGTCTACAAGTTTTTTGTAGATCTTGGTTAAACTGGAATCCAGGTCAGCCTTTGTGATCTGAGAGGGGAGATCACTGATATTTTGTTTTGAAGGAGACTTTAATTAAGGGCCAGTGGCGGCCATGAGGGATTGTTCCGGTGATGAGCTGCCGCCTTCTTGAGCCATATTCTTTTGCTCCTTATTGCATAGTGGGTATGTGGTTAATGAGTGCCGTTGCGCACGGCGATTTTACGCTTTCCTGCCCGACGGCATGCACTAGTATGAATTGTAGGGGTGTTTATAAGAAATATGGCTATTAAAGGTAATAGAACTCTATTGTTTGTGTTGAATCCTCGCTGAATCAATGGGGTTATTGGATACGTATGCTGGACTGCATCGCGACTCGCAAGCGCCCCCAATTGGATGTGAATATAACTTTAGTTAATCTTATTTCACGGTTTCAGGGTTATAACCTGTATCAAGATCATTGGCCCGGCTACATTTTGCCTGATGTGTATACAGTAAAGAACCAGTAACCAGGGTTTGTGGTAAAACAGTCCGGGAGATGTAGAATAATAGTGGTCTCTTGCCACAACACAAGAAGTGGTTCTCTCCAAGAAGGTAAGAAGAAGATAAACTGGGGGGGGGGGGTGTTAGGGTAGATGTGCTGCTCTTGAGAACCCACAGAGAGTAAATTCGGCCTATGATGGGGTAGAGTTGTAGTGGGGACAGGGTTGGGAGAGGGTGTAGACTTATTTGCGCTTTGGCCTGGGAGAGCCCCCCACAGGTGAGGTATTGCTATGATGTGGCAGGGAGAGGATCTGATTGTGGGGGGACAGAGGGGCTACAGGTGGGTCAGGGTGTACCAATATGGCTGCCTCTCACCTCAATGTCCAGATGTACTGCTCAGCTAATGTCCCCCCAGCTGCACCTGGGGTTCAGAGGGGATGAGATGCTGGATCTCTGGTGCAGGAGAGTGAAGGGGGGCCACCGCCAACCCCGCGGAACACGGCAAACAGGCCTAAAGGTGGCCTGGTAGGCCGCAAGATGGCAAACGGCGACAGGAGGCCTGTTGCAGGAGCCTTGGGGCTCAGAGCCCCCTGATCACCTGCCTCAGTGCGGGCGCTGTTAGGGAAGGGTAGCTGTAGGTCCGGAAGGTCACCGCAGCAGGCTTTGAGTCAGCTGTAGGCCTTGAGGGCCGCAAGATGGTGGCCGAATGCCGGGGGATGGAATGCAAGATGAGTGTGCCGTCCGGGGCTGAGAAGACTGCCTACCGTCAGGGAGCCATTGCTGGTGAAGGAGGCCTCCGATGGTCCAGCCGAGTGGAGAAATCTATCTCGGTGGACACGAAGGCCTCGTAGGCGGCAAGATGGCGGCCGGAGGCCCGGAGAAGGAGCCGGCCGCTGGCCGGATTAAAGTACGGGGTGGCGGTCAATATGGCATATATCCAGTCAGGGGCCCAGACTACAATGCGAAGGGTCTGTGAGCACACAGAACTGTCCGATGGTGCTGGATGGCTCTGGATTAGGTCCGGGGTGAGGGAGCCTCTCCAAAGCGTGTCTGTTGTCTTCCCCGTCCGGACACGCCCCCTGATTTTTATACATATTTTTTATGTGAAAATTATGGTTGTTAATTAGATGTTATTAATGATAAGAAATTAATGATTTAACAAAAAGTGTTTCACATATCAATAGACAGTAGTGGCCAAAAATGATTGGGGTAAGAATGAAAAATGCTGGGCTCAGAATCATAGTCTTTTCTATTTAGTAACATTAAATTTGCAACAGCCATGAGCTGAAAATTGTATGTGTTTGATGAACAAAAAACTAAAACGCTGTCCCTTTTTCATACACAGGAAGACCTCAGCCAGGACGAGGCTCTGGCAAGTGGCACACGGGAGGCGGGGGAAGGTGTCAGCCAGGAGGTGGCAGGGTCCAGTAACACCCAGTCTCAGACGCCTCCCCTCGTCCTTCCATACAAAAGGCCCTGGAAGGGGACTAAAACAGAGGAGGCAGCACTGGCCCTCATCAAGGAGGCTAATGATGCCCTGAAATTATGCCTATGTAATATACATAGCCTCCAATTTACAGCAAATGGAGGAGGGCCAACGGCGCAAATGTGAAAAAATAATTTTTACAACTATCCACAAGGGGTTGAGTGGTGAACTAACTGACGATGACCACCTGTGTGCGCTCCCCCATCCTCCTCCTCCACCTCCTCCTGCCACAGGTCCATCTCCAGAGCCACAGCCTCCAGGGAAGGCTGCAGGGAAGACTGCAGGGAAGGCTGTACGGAAGACAAGAAAATGATTGCCTGCCTTCAGTCTGGTCTGAAGAACACACAGCCTGTTGTAGTACCACAGCCTGGGTACATATGTCATCTGCTGCTGCTCCTGTTCTCTGGGATTCCTGGACCTGGACTTCTCAAGCTACCAAGTTTTTGAGCCACAAAGTTCATGTGTGCCTTGGGGGCCAAAGGCTTTGCAAATTCAAGCACTTTCTCCAGCATTGCCTTCATCTTTATTTTGTTTTATGATGCTTAAATAAATTGTGATTTTTTTTCAAGAAAGTACTTGCCTATGTGTTTTTCTTCAAATAGCAAATATAACATTTTTGGGTGAGTAGGCAGGTACATTTCAAAAATACAATGTCAAGATTAACAAGGGACACCAACACCAAACAGGTTTACAAATACAACATAATAATGGTGTTGTGAAAATGTGACATAAAAAAATAAAAAGGAGAGCACGAGAAAATAATACAATAATCCAAAAATTTATATTAATGAAAAAAAAGGACTTTACAAAAAAAAAACATATATATTATGTAGATCTGGCTTAAATTAAAATAAAGATTATTCAGGAGATACCTAGAAATAATAAAAAAAAATGTTTGTGATAACTCTGTGTGAATATGAGCCGCAAAACAACTTCATTCTTCTAGCATTATATAAAGAAGAGACAATTAAAAAATTTGCAGTGTGACGAATCTGCTATCTCCATTACGAACGCTAGTTTTACCAGACCGAGCGATTCTGTCTCGTGCTGGATTCTGAGCATGCATGATTTTTTGGCATGTCGGAATTGCATACACACGACAAGATGTGGAAACCTTGGTGAGAATCCAGAGGGATTAATATGTGAATAATAATAGTGTGAAAAATAAATATTTTAACTATGAAAAGTGACCCAATAAGAATTAAAGAAAGAGGGCAAATGAAGAAGGTGGATGTGTGCGAGAATGGGGATGGGAGGGAAGATTGATAGAGTGGGAATCTAGATTACATGGAACATCAGCTAGGGTGGCCCTCATGATACCAATCCCCTCTTAGGCCACCCAAGATATGAACCATTCTTTTTTATATTTTTATCTGATAAGGTGATGGGAGGGGGGGGGGCTGAGGGGATGTTCAATTTTGATGTATTTTGTAAACAAAATAAATATCTTAATAAAGAAATAAATTTAAAAAAAAATTACATCCTGTAGCAGATAATAGGTGGATTCATTAACACACTGAACAGTAGGTGAATGGAAAGCTGCCTCAGACCCTACTTAACCCAATTTACTTATTCAGACATCAGTCGACATTCTGTCTCCACCTCTCCTGGAATGCTCATTCTAGGAGCCAGAGTTCCTGGCCATCAACGTCACAGTGTAACGGGGACTAGATCTTTATATTTCGCTACACTGCTCCCCAGGGGCGTAACTAGAAATCACAGGGCCCCATAGCAAAATGTTGTATGGGCCCCCCCCCACAAAAAAATTATTAACTAATGCCATTGAACAACAGACTACCACACCCATGTGGAAAAGTACCCAGTCAACGGCTTATATTAATTTTTAACAACAAAGTATGCAGTATGGATATAAAGGGGTGGATCCTGCGCAAATCGTGCCACTCAAATAAAATACACAAATACAAACTAATATAAATATGTGCATACATATAATGCCGTGAAAAATATAATCCATAAAACAGCACGGATAAAGATATAGTCCATAAAACAGCACGGATAAAAATATAAAAAATGGAGAAGGGATCAATGATAGAATAATGATAGAATGTCCGCTACTCAAGGCTCCCAGAACTCTGACCTTCAAACGAAGTGAATAAGCAAATCAAACAAACTCCAGGATTCTCTTATTTCATTCATAAATAATAGCCATCAGGCAATCCAAAGGAGGGATGTAGTGATACAATTCCGCCATTAGAGGGCCAGTCCCAGCTTATAGAATAGGTAATATGGATAATATGGATATTCACTTCTATTCCACACTGTATGGCTCAAAATAAGAGAGAGGAGGGGGAGAGAGAAAAACAGGAGACTTCCATAGTGTAGTAGTTTAAAAAACGGCAGGTAGATTTATTAAGAAGCAGTAAAGACTCTCACATTTTGATTTACAAAAAACAAACACAATCAGGAAGAGGGTGTAATGCCGTCTTACTCTACTTCCGGTTCGTCCTCTGGCCACTCCCTACGCGTTACGTCATGTGACTTCTTCATGGGGATGCTGATAGGACGTTTCTGGCCTCCATAAGTATAATGAGAACCGGAACCGGAAATGCCAGTTCGGCCATTTTGGAAAAGGGTAAAGATAGAGGTAAACAAGCGAAAACCGGAAGTGCTGTCTCCGCCATCTTGCTACTCATTACTCAACATTACTATACGGAAGTGTAGAAAACCGCCATCTTGGAGTAGAAGAAAAGCACAGAAATGCAGAAAAAACAGCGCTATTAAAATATCCAAAAAATATAAATTACTTTAATGATAAAATTAGCATACATTTTATATCCCAAATGTATCTAAAAAGCAAAACGCTAATCTGAGATTCAGAAAAGCATGACATCATTTAGACTAAATGATCTAGCTTCCTATAGAGGGATAATAGGGAGATAGGATAAAAAATAAATAAAATAGATTGCAGAATGGCAAACCCGCCGCAAAAAAACTAGGACAAGTATATCAAAAATCCGTATATCAATGTATAATAGTAATCATACTAATAAAAGGAAAAAAGAAAAAAAAATTAAAAAAATTAAAATTAAATTATTAATAATTAATAATTTAATAAATATGCATACGTGAGATAAATAAAGTCACATACCGGAAATAGAGTAGGACTTTACAAAAATTATTATATAATAATCTATCCGCAATTACATCAATAAATAATCACAGAAAAAACATAAAAATCGAAAAGATAAAAATATTAATAATTAATACCATCAATATTAAAAATTACTTAAAAAACAATTAAGATCAAAATCTACATTAAGACCATCAGGATAAAAAGACCTCATAGTAAAAATCCACCTAGATTCCTTTTGACTAATAGTTCGGATTTTGTGGTTACCCCTCCAAGAGGGGTTATATCTTTCGATGCCCCAAAACTGCAAATGGGAGGGGTCTCGATTATGTACCTGATCGAAATGCCTAGACACACTGTGATTGGGAAACCCCTTGAGGATGTTCTGTATATGCTCTTTTAGCCTAACTTTCAACGCTCTTTTTGTTCTCCCAATATATTGCAACTTGCAACTACATTGGAGGCAATATACTACACCCTCCGTGTGGCATCCAATAAAGTCACGTATATTGTGTATTTGTCCTGTGGTAGTACTAGCAAAATCCCTTTTTTTATTTTGAAATTTTTTGGCATGTCGACATGCAAAACAGTTTTTACATGGATAAAAACCTTTCCCTGTAAAAAAAGAAAAATCCCTTTTGGGGGGTGGTTCAACAACAGATTTGGCAATAATATCTCTCAGGGTGGGAGCCCTTTTATAAATAACATTCGGTCTTTCAGGTAGGATTTTACCCAAGTCCCTATCATTTTTAAGAACATGCCAATGCCGACTTAATACTCTGGAAACCTCTTTATACTGTACGTTATAGTCAAGAATAATAGAAGGAACCTCATAATTGTATTTAAGTCTCTTATTAACGTTATCTTGGAGCATGGTATATCTATCCATGCATTTGACATGTTCAATTTCCCTTTTTAGTTGTGAGTCTTCATAACCTTTTTCTTTGAATCTGGTGGCAATTAAGTTAGCCTGTTCTAAAAAGTCATCGGTTTTAGTACAATTCCTTCTTATTCTAACCAACTGTCCTTTAGGTATGTTGTACAACCATGGCTTGAAATGACAGCTGTTAATGGAAATGTAGCTATTCGCATCGACACTTTTAAAATGCGTTTTTGTAATTACTGTGTTCTTATCCAGGGAGATGTTTAAATCTAAAAAATTAATACTTTTTGCATCTATTACCCATTCCAAATGAATATTTTTATCATTATTATTCAATTTGGTAAGGAATTTTTCCAATGCTTCACGGCTACCGTTCCAGACAATAACAATATCGTCAATAAATCTTTTATAGAGCGTCAACTCTGCAGGGGTGTCTTTATATACAGCCTTCTCTTCCCAGTGGGCCATAAAGGCATTGGCCACACTGGGCGCAAACTGCTTGTCTGTAATAGGTTTGGTTATGCCAAAAAAAGTTATGTTTCAAGCAAAACTCAAGACATTTAATCAGGAATTTCCTATGTTGACACCTCAGTGTGGTAAAGGATCTTAAAAGCCATTTTATAGCAGAACATGCTTTATGGTGTGCCACAATCGTGTATAAGGATGATACATCCGCAGTGGCAAGAAGTGTTCTTCCTTCCAACACTGTCACTGTTTCCAATAGCTGTAGAGTATGCTTCGTATCTTTTAAATAAGCATTGGTTTTTTGCACTGCCGGTTGGATGAAAAAGTCTAAGTATTCTCCCAGTCTCGATGTGAGTGATTCAATGCTGTTGACGATCGGCCTACCAGGTGGGTTACTTCTATTCTTATGGATCTTCGGAATGATATAAATGATGGGTGTCCTACATAATTCTGGGATAAGATATCTGCTTTCTTTCTTATTTAGAATTGCTTTCTTATTCCCTAGATGTATTAATTGCTCCAATTCCTTCTTATATTTTGTAGTAGGGTTACTTAAAAGTTTAATATAAGTATTGCCATCTTGAAGTTGTCGATCAAGTTCACTCAAATATGCTTCTTTAGCTAGTACAACGACAGCCCCTCCATTGTCCGCCGGCCGAATGACAATGTCTTTTCTTTGCGTTAAGGATTTGATGCCCTTTCTAATATGACCAGGATCACACACTTTCTTAATTTGCAAAGCTTCCAGATCATTTAGCACCAATTTTTTTAAAACCTCGACATGTTGATTGTTGGTCATCTGAGGGTTAAATACTGAGTTGTTACGTAGTGAACTAAATTGTACAGGATTTTGTTCATTCATTGTTCTAGTAGTGGATTTGATGGGGTTGTTCATAATATACTTCTTAATATTTATCTTCCTAATGTATTTTTGGATGCCTATATAAGTATCAAACTTATTCAGATTTTTAACAGGGGCATACTTGAGACCCTTATCTAAGACCGCTAGCTCTTCTGGGGACATAAGGGTGTTACTTAAATTCACAACACCTTCCCCAATCACTCTCTTTTTCGATTGGACTCTCTTTCCCGCTCTGCAGCCTCTCTTCTTTTGGGGCTGTTTCGAGTTCTGTCGTTCTCGATCCTTCTTGTGGGAGAGTGATGTGGTTCCTGTAGTGGTCTTCTTGGGGGAGATTCTCTCCTCCAATGAGTCTCTTGAGGTCTTCTCGGAGAATGATCTCTCCTGTCCCGGTCTAAAAAATGATCTTGTGTGACCCGTGAATAATGATGGTAGGGATGCTCATAATAATTCTGTTCGGAGTAATTTCTGATAGGTTCATATCTGTTAGATGTAGGTATGGGACTTCTGTCTCTCCTTCCTTGGTTATCATACTGATAACTAGGTCTTCTATTATCTCTCTGATGTCAGTTGTTGTTATGCGATTTCTTAAACTTATTGAAGGGCTTTTTCCAACCTTTTTTGGGTGTTTGTTGTGTGTGGTTCCCCCCATATGTATAATTATCATATGGTACTGGTGTGGTATACTGATTAGTATAGGATGGGTAACGCCTTCTAGGTGTTTCGGGGTAGCCCCTATTGTGATACGCAACAGGAGGCTTCCCTGTGTCATACCTGGCATTATCTTTTTCCCACATCGAACCATGATTCACATGGGAGGATGTGGGATCCTGTATCCTAACCTCCCTTTCCGGAGTGGATTGTGCAGACTCAGGAATGGCTGGTTCTAATTTCCCTTGCCATTTAAATACCTTATTAGTCTTGTAATCAGTAATATCGCGGTGATATTTTTTCATTTTGCGCTGCTGGATCTCTAGATCTTTAGCAATAAGATCTTTATTGAGTTGTGTAGCCATTTTATTAAAATCTGGCAATTCCTTATGCGACTCAAGTTTAGTTTTAATTTCCTCAATCTGTTTTTCAATCATATGGGTCTTTCTCTGCTTTCTTTTTAATAGAAATTTATCACATTCAATACTTTTGTTGTTAAAAAATTCAAACCATTCCTCCATAGACTCCTTATCGACAAGACCATCATTAGGTGGTAATTCCCACCTGATGCGTCTCGGAGCTATATTTTCTCTAATGTATTGATCAAAAGTGATAGTGTCCCACCATAAACTAATCTTTTTTTCCATATGGTGTCCCAATTTTCTCATTAACCACTTTCAGACCGGACCAATTTGCTGGTCAAAGACCAGACCACTTTTTGCGATTCGGCACTGCGTCGCTTTAACTGACAATTGCACGGTCGTGCGACGTGGCTCCCAAACAAAATTAATGTCCTTTTTTTCCCACAAATAGAGCTTTCTTTTGGTGGTATTTGATCACTCCTGTGGTTTTTATTTTTTGCGCTATAAACAAAAATAGAGCGATAATTTTGAAAAAAACGCATTATTTTTTACTTTTTGTAATAATAAATATCCCCCAAAAATATATAAAAAAACATTTTTTTCCCTCAGTTTAGGCCGATACGTATTCTTCTACATATTTTTGGTAAAAAAAATCGCAATAAGCGATTATTGATTGGTTTGCGCAAAAGTTATAGCGTTTACAAAATAGGGATAGTTTTATAGCATTTTTATTAATAATTTTTTATTATTTTTTTTTACTAGTAATGGCAGCGATCTGCGATTTTTATTGTGACTGCGACATTGTGGGGGACCCATCGGACATTTTTGACACATTTTTGGGACCATTGTCATTTATACAGTAATCACTGCTATATAAATGCAGTGATTCCTGTGTAAATGACACTGGCAGTGAAAGGGTTAACCAGTGGGTGGCAGTGTAGGGGTTAAGTGTTCCTAGGGGTGTGTTACTAACTGTGGGGGGGTTGGGCTTTCATTTAGTGTACACTGATCTCTGCTCCAAACACATGGAGCAGAGATCAGCGTCACTAGTTGCTAGGCAGAATGGAAAAATGTTGTTTATACAGCATTTCCTCCATTCGGCCGCTCCGTGAGACGATCGCGGGGATGCCCGCGGCGATCGAGTCCGCGGGTCCCGCGACCGGACTCACGGGGGTCCCGACCAGCGCGGGAGCGCGCCACCGGCGGCGCGCTCCCGATGGCATGGCGGCAACGAATATTGGACGTACATGTACGCGAATATGCCTGCCCGTGCCATTCTGTCAACGTACATCGTCGTGCGCTGGTCGGGAAGTGGTTAAACTATCAAGATCAGAATTACGTGCTTTATTGTGTGAAAATATTTCATCTAAATTAATGTTTCTATTTTCCAAAAATGTGAACACTTCCATAATGGCAGCAAAGGAAAAATGTGTCAGAACAAAAAAATGAAAGTGGTCAGCCTTCGCGCCGCTAAGTGGTAATGAGTGACTCAAGTGAAACAAAATCCAAAATCAGAATTAATGAAACACAGATGCTGTCAAAAAGAACCTGAGTGATATGAAGTGCAAATGCTAACTAAAAAATGCAGCAGGACAAAATAGTGAACACAAACTATCAAATAATGGATATAAAGGGGTGGATCCTGCGCAAATCGTGCCACTCAAATAAAATACACAAATTCAAACTAATATAAATATGTGCATACATATAATGCCGTGAAAAATATAATCCATAAAACAGCACGGATAAAGATATAGTCCATAAAACAGCACGGATAAAAATATAAACAATGGAGAAGGGATCAATGATAGAATAATGATAGATCTGATTCTGATCTTGATAGTTTAATGAGAAAATTGGGACACCATATGGAAAAAAAGATTAGTTTATGGTGGGACACTATCACTTTTGATCAATACATTAGAGAAAATATAGCTCCGAGACGCATCAGGTGGGAATTACCACCTAATGATGGTCTTGTCGATAAGGAGTCTATGAAGGAATGGTTTGAATTTTTTAACAACAAAAGTATTGAATGTGTTAAATTTCTATTAAAAAGAAAGCAGAGACCCATATGATATAAGACCCATATGATTGAAAAACAGATTGAGGAAATTAAAACTAAACTTGAGTCGCATAAGGAATCACCAGATTTTAATAAAATGGCTACACAACTCAATAAAGATCTTATTGCTAAAGATCTAGAGGTTCAGCAGCGCAAAATGAAAAAATATCACTGCGATATTACTGATTACAAGACTAATAAGGTATTTAAATGGCAAGGGAAATTAGAACCAGCCATTCCTGAGTCTGCACAATCCACTCCAGAAAGGGAGGTTAGGATACAGGATCCCACATCCTCCCATGTGAATCATGGTTCGATGTGGGAAAAAGATAATGTCAGGTATGACACAGGGAAGCCTCCTGTTGCGTATCACAATAGGGGCTACCCCGAAACACATAGAAGGCGTTACCCATCCTATACTAATCAGTATACCACACCAGTACCATATGATAATCATACATATGGGGGGAACCACACACAACAAACCCCCAAAAAAGGTTGGAAAAAGCCCTTCAAGAAGTTTAAGAAATCGCATAACAACAACTGGCATCAGAAAGATAATAGAAGACCTAGTTATCAGTATGATAACCAAGGAAGGAGAGACAGAAGTCCCATATCTACATCTAACAGATATGAACCTATCAGAAATTACTCCGAACAGAATTATTATGAGCATCCCTACCATCATTATTCACGGGACACACAAGATCATTTTTTAGACCGGGACAGGAGAGATCATTCTCCGAGAAGACCTCAAGAGACTCATCGGAGGAGAGAATCTCCCCCAAGAAGACCACTACAGGAACCACATCACTCTCCCACAAGAAGGATCGAGAATGACAGAACTCGAAACAGCCCCGAAAGAAGAGAGGCTGCAGAGCGGGAAAGAGAGTCCAAGCGAAAAAGAGAGTGATTGGGGAAGGTGTTGTGAATTTAAGTAACACCCTTATGTCCCCAGAAGAGCTAGCGGTCTTAGATAAGGGTCTCAAGTATGCCCCTGTTAAAAATCTGAATAAGTTTGATACTTATATAGGCATCCAAAAATACATTAGGAAGATAAATATTAAGAAGTATATTATGAACAACCCCATCAAATCCACTACTAGAACAATGAATGAACAAAATCCTGTACAATTTAGTTCACTACGTAACAACTCAGTATTTAACCCTCAGATGACCAACAATCAACATGTTGAGGTTTTAAAAAAATTGGTGCTAAATGATCTGGAACCTTTGCAAATTAAGAAAGTGTGTGATCCTGGTCATATTAGAAAGGGCATCAAATCCTTAACGCAAAGAAAAGACATTGTCATTCGGCCGGCGGACAAGGGAGGGGCTGCCGTTGTACTAGCTAAAGAAGCATATTTGAGTGAACTTGATCGACAAC
The DNA here is from genome assembly GCF_037356315.1 of Lithobates pipiens. NCBI lineage: Eukaryota > Metazoa > Chordata > Amphibia > Anura > Ranidae > Lithobates > Lithobates pipiens. Next base: position 144,822,461 of record NW_027507791.1, read on the forward strand.
TTCAAGATGGCAATACTTATATTAAACTTTTAAGTAACCCTACTACAAAATATAAGAAGGAATTGGAGCAATTAATACATCTAGGGAATAAGAAAGCAATTCTAAATAAGAAAGAAAGCAGATATCTTATCCCAGAATTATGTAGGACACCCATCATTTATAGCATTCCGAAGATCCATAAGAATAGAAGTAACCCACCTGGTAGGCCGATCGTCAACAGCATTGAATCACTCACATCGAGACTGGGAGAATACTTAGACTTTTTCATCCAACCGGCAGTGCAAAAAAACAGTGCTTATTTAAAAGATACGAAGCATACTCTACAGCTAATGGAAACAGTGACAGTGTTGGAAGGAAGAACACTTCTTGCCACTGCGTATGTATCATCCTTATACACGATTGTGGCACACCATGAAGCATGTTCTGCTATAAAATGGCTTTTAAGATCCTTTACCACACTGAGGTGTCAACATAGGAAATTCCTGATTAAATGTCTTGAGTTTTGCTTGAAACATAACTTTTTTTGGCATAACCAAACCTATTATAGACAAGCAGTTGGGATAGCCATGGGCGCTAAATTTGCGCCCAGTGTGGCCAATGCCTTTATGGCCCACTGGGAAGAGAAGGCTGTATATAAAGACACCCCTGCAGAGTTGACGCTCTATAAAAGATTTATTGACGATATTGTTATTGTCTGGAACGGTAGCCGTGAAGCATTGGAAAAATTCCTTACCAAATTGAATAATAATGATAAAAATATTCATTTGGAATGGGTAATAGATGCAAAAAGTATTAATTTTTTAGATTTAAACATCTCCCTGGATAAGAACACAGTAATTACAAAAACGCATTTTAAAAGTGTCGATGCGAATAGCTACATTTCCATTAACAGCTGTCATTTCAAGCCATGGTTGTACAACATACCTAAAGGACAGTTGGTTAGAATAAGAAGGAATTGTACTAAAACCGATGACTTTTTAGAACAGGCTAACTTAATTGCCACCAGATTCAAAGAAAAAGGTTATGAAGACTCACAACTAAAAAGGGAAATTGAACATGTCAAATGCATGGATAGATATACCATGCTCCAAGATAACGTTAATAAGAGACTTAAATACAATTATGAGGTTCCTTCTATTATTCTTGACTATAACGTACAGTATAAAGAGGTTTCCAGAGTATTAAGTCGGCATTGGCATGTTCTTAAAAATGATAGGGACTTGAGTAAAATCCTACCTAAAAGACCGAATGTTATTTATAAAAGGGCTCCCACCCTGAGAGATATTATTGCCAAATCTGTTGTTGAACCACCCCCCAAAAGGGATTTTTCTTTTTTTACAGGGAAAGGTTTTTATCCATGTAAAAACTGTTTTGCATGTCGACATGCCAAAAAATTTCAAAATAAAAAAAGTGATTTTGCTAGTACTACCACAGGACAAATACACAATATACGTGACTTTATTGGATGCCACACGGAGGGTGTAGTATATTGCCTCCAATGTAGTTGCAAGTTGCAATATATTGGGAGAACAAAAAGAGCGTTGAAAGTTAGGCTAAAAGAGCATATACAGAACATCCTCAAGGGGTTTCCCAATCACAGTGTGTCTAGGCATTTCGATCAGGTACATAATCGAGACCCCTCCCATTTGCAGTTTTGGGGCATCGAAAGATATAACCCCTCTTGGAGGGGTAACCACAAAATCCAAACTATTAGTCAAAAGGAATCTAGGTGGATTTTTACTATGAGGTCTTTTTATCCTGATGGTCTTAATGTAGATTTTGATCTTAATTGTTTTTTAAGTAATTTTTAATATTGATGGTATTAATTATTAATATTTTTATCTTTTCGATTTTTATGTTTTTTTCTGTGATTATTTATTGATGTAATTGCGGATAGATTATTATATAATAATTTTTGTAAAGTCCTACTCTATTTCCGGTATGTGACTTTATTTATCTCACGTATGCATATTTATTAAATTATTAATTATTAATAATTTAATTTTAATTTTTTTTTTTCCTTTTATTAGTATGATTACTATTATACATTGATATACGGATTTTTTATATACTTGTCCTAGTTTTTTTGCGGCGGGTTTGCCATTCTGCAATCTATTTTATTTATTTTTTATCCTATCTCCCTATTATCCCTCTATAGGAAGCTAGATCATTTAGTCTAAATGATGTCATGCTTTTCTGAATCTCAGATTAGCGTTTTGCTTCTTAGATACATTTGGGATATAAGATGTATGCTAATTTTATCATTAAAGTAATTTATATTTTTTGGATATTTTTGCACTTCATATCACTCAGGTTCTTTTTCACAGCATCTGTGTTTCATTAATTCTGATTTTGGATTTTGTTTCACTTGAGTCACTCATTACCACTTAGCGGCGCGAAGGCTGACCACTTTCAAAGTATGCAGTATACTGTATGCAGCCCCTGAAGGGAACACATTGCTGACCTCCATGCCTTCTAACCAATTTCTGTTCTGTTATATAAAACAAAATAGTTCAACTCACCATAATGCAAAATCAGTGGGATCCCTGAGCGTGTCACTTGCCATCATCGCCTGCCACCAGATGCAGATTTTAACTTGTCACACGTTGCAGAATGTCACCTGCCACATGTTGCGGATTGTCCTCTTGCCACATCCCAGATTGTCACTTGCCACGTCACTTGCCACGCATTATGGATTGTCACTTGCCACGTCCTGGATTGTCACTTGCCACACATTAAGGATTGTCACTTGTCACATCACCTGCCACACGTTATGGATTGTCCACTTGCCACGTCGCCTGCCACCAGGTGCAGATTGTCACTTGTCACACGTTGCAGAATGTCACCTGCCACATGTTGCAGATTATCCACTTGCCACGTCCCAGATTGTCACTCGCCACACATTACGGATTGTCCCTTGCCACATCCTAGATTGCCACTTGCCACACATTACAGATTGTCACTTGCCACGTCCTAGATTGCCACTCGCCACACATTATGGATTGTCACTTGCCACGTCCTAGATTGTCACTTGCCACACATTATGGATTGTCACTTGCCAGGTCCTAGATTGTCACTTGCCACACATTATGGATTTGTCACTTGCCACATCCCGGGTTGTTACTTGCCATGTCACCTGCCACACATTACAGATTGTCACTTGCCACACATTACGGATTGTTACTTGCCATGTCACGGATTTTCACTTGCCACGTCACCTGCCGCATATTACGGATTGTCACTTGCCACATCCAGGTTGTCACTTACCACATCACCTGCCACACATTACGGATTGTCACTTGCCATGTCCCAGGTCGTCATTTACCACGTCACCTGCCACATATTATGGATTGTCACTTGCCACGTCACCTGCCACACATTACGGATTGTCACTTGCCACGTCACCTGCCACACATTACGGATTGTCACTTGCCACGTCACAGATTTTCACTTGCCACGTTACCTGCCACACATTACAGATTGTCACTTGCCATGTCCCGGGTTGTCACTTGCCACGTCGCCTGCCACAAATTATGGATTGTCACTTGCTCTGTCACTTTCCTGCTGTGTCACAGAGTCAGGCAGCAGATTATCAGTCAGGCAGCAGAGAGATAATGTCATCTCTCTTCTTCCTGGCTGCCTGCACAGTGAGGGGGAAACTGCACTGCAGGGATGCAGGGCGGGCGCCGGGCAGTGAGAGATGATGTCATCTCTATGGTCCCCTATCGTCAGCTCCCTGATTGGCCAGCCCGCTCAAGCCCACTCTCTCACCCGCGGAGCCACCCGCTCTCGCCCGCGGACCACCCACTCTCACCCGCAAAGCCGCCCGCTCTCGCCCGCGGACCACCTGCTCTCACCCGCGGAGCTGCCCGCTCTCGTCCGTGGACCACCCGCTGAGCCGCGGGCTGCCCGCTATCACCCACAGAGCCGCGCTGCTTGTCCTCACCGGGCCCCACTTGACTGTGGGCCCCATAACGCCCGCATGTGTTGCTATAGCGGTAGTTCCGCCACTGCTGCTCCCCCTTACCCACAAGCCGGCATACACAGTCTGATCCTTAACGAATCGGCATGGGGATGTCCGGGGAGTACTCACGGATCACTTTTCCAGTTCAGTTTGCCGTGATAATCCGTCAGCATTGCCGTTATGTTTCCCGGGGTGGTAATGGATAGTAAAGTCATACGGTTGTAACGCCAGACTTCAGCGCAACAACCGGGCATTGTCCCCTGCCACTTTAGCCATACCAATGGGTTGTGTTCTGTGAGTAGGGTGAACTGCTGTCCGTACAAGTAGGGCTGAAGCTTCTTTAGGGTCCACACCACAGCCAGACATTCTTTTTCTATGGCGGCGTAGCTCACTTCCCTGGGGTGAAGCTTCCTGCTCAAGTAAACTACGGGGTGTTCTCCGCCATCTTCTCCAACCTGGCTCAATACCGCTCCCAATCCAAACATGGAAGCATTGGTGTAAACAAGAAATCATTTAGATGGATTAGGAGCAGCTAGTACCGGACTATTAACCAGGGCCTGTTTGAGCTGTTGTAATGCCTGTTCACACTCTGGGGCCCATACTACTTGGCTAGGTTTTTTCTAGTAAGATCAATGAGGGGTTTGGCCAGGGTACTGTAGTTCGGGACGAATTTGCGGTAGTAGCCAGCCATTCCTAGGAATGTTTAAACCTGGGTTCTGGTAGGGGGGGTTGGCCACTAGGCCACGGCCTTGACTTTGGCGGGTTCGGGGTTTTGTTTCCCACACCCCACCCGGTGTCCCAAGTACTGAACTTCTGCTATCCCAATGTGACATTTACTTGGTTTGAGAGTTAGGCCGGCCTCTCTGATTCAGTCTAGCACTGATCCTACATGCCCCAGATGCTCCTCCCAGGTTTTACTAAAAATCGCAATGCCATTCAACTATGCACAGGCATAATCCTGGAAGCCATCAAGCAGCCGGTCTACCATCCGTTGGAACATGGCTGGGGCGTTTTTCATCCCAAATGGCATGACCTTAAACTGGTACAGGCCAAATGGGGTGGCAAAGATCGACTTGAGAATGGCATCTGAGGCAAGGGGAATTTGCCAATAGCCCTTACAAAGATCGATGGTCGTGAGGTATTGACTTCTGGCCATTCGATTTAAGAGCTCATCAATTCTGGGCACTGGGTAAGCGTCGGATACTGTTTTGTCATTGAGTCGCCGGTAGTCTATACAGAAGTGGGTAGTTCCATCCCTCTTCGGTACCAAGATCACCGGAGAAGCCCAAGGACTATCCAATGGCTCTATGACCCTGAGACTGAGCATCTCTTGTATTTCCTGCCTCATGTGCTCCCTGACAGCCTCAGGTATTCTATAGAGTGTCTGTCTGAGGGGTGATTGTTCCGAGGTGTCTACTCGGTGCATTGCCAGCCACGTGCATCCAGGTATGTTTGAGACCGTTGCTCCCTTTGTGATTAGCAATTGCCGAGCTTGGATGCCCTCTTGGGGGCTTAACCTTTCCCCCAGCTGAACCTCATCTGAAGTGCCCAGCGTCTAATCCTACCCCAGAAGGTCTGGAAGAGGAAGGTTCTCAAACTCGTCGAAGGTGGGCGCACATATTGCAGCCATGTTATATTCTTAATATCTAAATTTTAATTGGCTTTATTATACTTTATTCAGAATATGAATATTCCATATTGTGTGAAAGAAAACTTTGAATCAATTGATTCTATGTTATGACTTGCGATAATTGGAAAAGTAAACATTTAAAACCCGTCAGGATTTTGATAAATGTTGTTTATGTTCAAATTCTCCAGTTCATTATATATATGTTTTTAGAAATATATTCCTATGTAACTGAATCTTTCCCTACCCCCCCCCCCCCATTTCCTGCCACCTCATATATGTAATTGAGAGGTTGTTTAAGATTTTACTTTTCTCAAACTCATAAGTGTTAGCAGATGTTAGATTGTTATAGTAACCACTCATTAGCCCACACTTTTGTAAAGGAGGAGTTATCTTTCGGGCGGGAGATTAGAGCCTGTTGATATAGTCGAAAGATGGGAGAGCTGGGTGTCTTGATTTTCAGCAGCCTAGAAGGAACACCTCAGCAGGCTCACAGAGCTTTCCAGCATACAAAGGGTTATTCGGCCATTTTAAATAGACCACATGACTTGAAAATCTTTCATAAGACAATTTTAAATATATTAATGATTATCATTGTACTATTTTTGTAAGTATTCTTTTCTATTTAAATGTGTACAAATAAATACACATTTTTGAATTACGCTGACTCAGAACTAATTAAGGAAATTTGTCTCACAATCTCAATCGGTCTCACCATAGATACTTAAGACTTTGAAATATTTGAACATTGCAAGTAATTTATTACATTGGCGAAGTCAGCCAGTCAATCATAAGTCGGACGTTTTTTTTCCAACTTCCATCCTTTGATCAGAGGGGAAAGAAGTGATGAACAGAGATTAACTTCGCAAAGATTGAAAAGAACCTAGAAGAAAATTTGTTCGATTGATTGTGAAAGACCGGAGAATTTCAGATATACAGAAGTCTTGAAAGACTTGAATTTCGAGTACAGCGGGGAAACTGACGAGTTTTATATTTGGTGAGTAGAAAAGTAATATGGAATTTGTAGATGTTTTAGCTGATGAAAGTACATTAGAATTTAAAGGTTTATCGAAACAGGTCTCTGATGCTGTTTTATGGAAATCAATGTATGATCAATGCTTTCAGGCAAATGCTGACATTGAGAAGGATAGATTCTCATTAGTTAAAACAAAGAAAAAAGTACGTAATGTAATGAAGCTTGTTAAAATTTATAATACTATGGTGTTTGATATGCCAGGAAAACAAAGTCAAAGTGTAACTGAAAATGTACTTTTTGAACCTAGTTGTTCAAGTTGTGAAACTTTTTGTACATATAGTGAGCATTTAGAGAATGCAATAGAAATTGCAGCAAAGCAGGAGAAGAAATATACTGAACAATTATTGACTGAAAAAGTTGAATTGGAACATAAAATGAATGCATTATTGCAATCTCTTAAAGAAAATTAAAATCAAATAGTTTTTTTGATTCAGGAAAAGGTTGAACATGAAAATATTCTAAATATGCTTAAAACCCAATTACTGCAAGCTGAGTTTTTCTGCACATGCTCAGTGCTTAAAAATGGAGGATGGTGAACATGTGACGAAGGCAGACGTAAGCGTCATGTCTTGTGATGAGTCAAATGTTAATATTTCCTCAGGCAATGAGAGTGGGAAGTCAGTTGACTTCAAAAATATTGATATTAAGCAGAAATGTAAATTTTCATCGCCATATGCTCAGAGGAAAGTTTATACAAAAAGAGCAAAATTTAAACGAAATATATCTAGGATTTGTTTGTTGGCTAATAATAATAATAATGATATACAAAAGAGGTTGTATTATCCGAAAATTTTGCCCAGGCGTCAAGAGGTTTATTCTGCACGTTGGTGCGGTGACTTAAAATATAGAGGTCATAATAATCAAATGTATTTTTCTTCTAAGACCCAAAGACAAAGATTGCAAACTGAAAATAGTCCATTAAGACAGGAAAGGTTTCATTATGTAGCATATAACACTCTGAAAACAGTTAGCAGTTTTTAAATTAATTGCAGATATGGTAAGAATTTTCTGGTTGATGTTTACTGGCTATGAATAAAGGATTGATTTGAGTTTAAAAAGATTTGGTTTTGACGTTTGGAATATTATTGAGAACTTTGATATAATTTTAATATTTTCAAGGATAATCCATTGGATTATTATTTTTTATCAATGTTTCATTGTTATGATTATTATGTTTTTATTTTTATTTTGTTCTGTCTGAACATTAAAAGATTTAGTTCACTTGAAAAGAAGAGTAAAGAATAGTTTTGTATTCAGTAAATGAATACATTTTCAGCATGGTACTCAATTAGCAACTGAATGAATAAGACAACAAAGAGAGTAAGCTGTAGGCAGTAGGACGAATACAGACACATTCAATTAGCAGCTTTGCATGGGAAGTTAGTAGTTCAACCTGAAATGGTATCAATTAATGTTGTGAAGAAAATAGACACACAGATTCCTTTAATTTCAGAGGAAAAAAAGGTCACAACGTTTTTTATTTCTCATCGGGTGTCACAAAGTTATTATTTTGGTCATTAGACCATAAGTTTGTGTCATGACTAAAAAGGATTTTTGTGTTTTTATATATTACAACACCTACAGGTGGGATTCACTAATGATGATGCTTTAACTATTGTTTAGATGTTGATTAATCATGTTTTTCTAGTTTGGGGTATATCAGCAAACCTCAGTAGTGACAGAGGATGTGTGAAATCTTGGGAATAGAACAGAGATTTCATGTATGATAGCATCCACAGTCTGCATGTATTATTGTAAGGATGAATCAGACAATTAAATCTAGGATTGAAAATAAATGTTGTTGGACAAAGGAAATATTTGGGTTGATGTTGTTCCAGTTATTTTTAATGGATGTAAGAAGCACAATTTCTGATGCTACAAAGTATTCTCCTTTTGAGTTTAAAGGAGAAAGGAAAATGGTGTTTGTGTTGCCTTGTGAAGTCAAAATTGGTTGCAGATGTTATACAAAATGGTTTCTCTATACTTTTTCAGTTGAGAAAGGAAAATGGCGTTTGTGTTGCCTCGTGAAGTCAAAATTGGTTGCAGATGTTATACAAAATGGTTTCTCTATACTTTTTCAGTTGAGAAAGGAAGTTAATTCATGATAAAAAGTGTCATTGTGTTAGTTAAAAATATAAGTTTTAATATTACAATGTTTCTTGATTAAGAGATTATTAAGAAATAATTTGTATATATATTGATAAGGTAAAAAGGTTTGTGTATGTTTAAAATGTTTTTATACAAAGGGTTATTCATAGCAACCCTTAGGAATTTAGAATGAGTAACACCCATTGTTTTAGAAAGGTGGGAGGGAAAATGCTCATTCTGTGGCACTGTCCTGCTCAGAAGAACCTTAGAAAGGAAAATAAGGTGGGGGCTGGTTTTTTGTTTAGAAGTGATCTTGTTACAGGACACAGACAATTAAGGACACGACACAGTCCAGAGAAATGTTACACACAAGGCATATATATAGAATGAAGAATTGTTATTAAATCCACGCACATATCGGATTTAATCTTCATTGTAAGAATAATTTATTTTTGATATTCTACAATTGATATTGTTTTTTGTAACATTTTGTTATTTTGTTGTTAAACCAAAATTATCTTTTGTACAAGATAAGCGGTCTATTAAGTTGACCAGGAACAGCAAGGTTTATTTAAAATAAAATTAGATATTGTTGGCACAAGTCTAAGACAGAAAAGATAAAGCTGCTTAAAGAATTGTCACATGTGAGGTCACACCCAGAGATGGTGAGATGCACTCACAGGCAGAGCTAGAGTTTCAGAAGTTGAAACATGGCAAAGTAATTGGGAAGGTCCATGGACATTTTGGGATGTTCAAGGGGTACAAATACTTTTTCAGTTCAGTGAAACATGTATGTAGAAAGAAAAATGTGGGTATAACAAATTTTATATTCCGAGATAATGATGCTGCATTCCTTTTTTCAGGAATTAATTATAAAAATCTAATCTGGAGGAATCATGGATCCCAAAAAGATGAAAAGATGTCGGATCAACAAAAGAAAAGTTTTAAAGAGAGAAAGTGTATCATCATCACAGGATGCATCTTTTCCTTAGTGACAATTTTATTTGTGATAAGATATATCAAGAACTGCTCAAGTTATGCAAAGACTAACCGGAATGAAGAATTACACAAACAAAGATCATATGTTATTCAGAAATAAGAGAGATGTAGACATTGATATCAATGCAGATGAACTGAAAAATAAGAACATTGAGATCATTACAAAGGACAAACATGATAGAGTTATTGATATAAATGCATATGATAAAAATCATAATTTTAAAGATGTTGATATTAATACAGCAGAATATTTGTATGGATTTATATGTATAGGACAGGGATATGAATGTTGTTTACAATTGTATTTCATTCACAGCAATAATATTGAAATCAAAGTTAAAATAGAATCCAAAACAAAGTTTGTTAAAATGCAGGGATCTTATAGACTAAATAACAAAACCGGAACTTTTGAATGTAACATATTGTTGAGGAGTTTCTGGTCTATATATTTAAAAGGTAATGAGTCAACAATGTGGTCTGGAGATGTTACTAATATTATGACAAGACCTGGGAAAATGCTTTATTCTTTTGATCAATTTTATTATCTTTTTCAAAGTTTTGTAAAGTTATTAAATCCAAAATATTTAAACATCATTGGAGATGAAAAAGGAGACGTTGTAAGAACATGGGATTTTAAAGTAACAAGGAAATTTACTCAAATAAGGGTCAAAATTGATATTTTTATAGTTGACAGGATTGTTCCAGAAATTAATATTTTCCCACAATCTTTGAAAATTATGGAAGATAAAGATAATTTGCATTTGATATGTGATACAAAAATATCTTTACCTCAAAATTCATTGTTAACTTGGAAAAGGAATGATGAGTTTTTGGGTAGTTTTCTTTATAGTTCTACTATCATAATTCATAAAGGAATTTTTGGTAGTGTGAATTGGATCAATGATACATTTGTTTATCAACAAATGAGAGCATCTTTGAATGATACTGGCATATATGAATGTTGCATATCAATAGAAAATGATCCGGTGAAATGTGCTAAGGCAAGTGTTATTGTTATGTCTCCAAGGAAAACTCCATGTGTTAATAAGAAAAGTTTCTCTGCAAGCCCTTTTCAGATTAACCATTTCCAATCCAGAACTCTTTTGAGAGAAGGAAAGTTTGTCATTATTTTGTGGAACTTTAATGTTTCAGAATGGAAAATTTCTACAAGGTTTCCACAATGTCAAGGACATCTGGTTAATATGGAATTGGGTATTGAGAGATGGTTTGGAATTAATAATAGAAATTATAACAGAAATAAGCATGGTATTGTTGAAGGTATTTTAGGAGGGATTGGCACAATCGGGAGTATAACAAATAGTATGGATATTAATACTTTAAAGTCTGATCTAGAAACCGCTGGTTTAGTGGGAAGTAATGGTATTAAAATACAAAGACATTTAAATCAGATTTTAGAAAATATGGTAATTAAAACTGCTAATATCATGGGTCCATCTATTTTACATCTTCAAAATATTACTCTTGATTTGATGAGAAGTGAACAACATTCTCAGAGCATGCTTAGAGATTCAAACGGAATATTCCACTAATTTTAAAATAATTGCGCAAGCATTTCAGAGTGGAATAACTCCTCTTGGCATTTTACAGTATTTGCCCAAAGAATATTTATATGCGATAAATCATACAGATTTATGGGTAAATAAATGGATAGGATGCAAGCAGGACATATGTTATAGTTCTTCTATGATTCCAATAGCCGGAAAAGAACAAATTTTGGTTCCAATCAATGTTTTGGGATTACCTGTCAGTAATACACAATTATTATACTATAAATTACAGTATACAGATTTTGTATTTAACAATGACAATTCTGAATTAGAACAATTAGATTTGTCATCATGTTTACAATTCCAGTCTAAAATTATATGTTTACCTAATCAAGATAAAAGTATATTTCATTCTTGTTATCATAATCACACATTATGTTCAGCAAGAATTGAAAATGAAATAAGTTCTGAATTAATTACTCGTGTAGATAAAAAGAAGGTTTGTTTTCAGATTATGTCAGATACAGAAAGGGTTAAAACTTTTTTCTCTTCTTGTACAAATACAGAAAACCTAAATCAAGGGTTGTATTGTATAGAAGGAGACATTGTTGCAATAAGTATTAATGGGTTAAGAACAAATTTAACAAATATGTTTATGAAAAATATTAGCGCTCTTCCTACACAGTATAATATTTCCCAAATAGATGAATTTCCATGGGAAAAATGGGCAAATATAATTCAAAAGGATCAAGGTTTATTAATAGCTTTGGCTAAGGAATTGCAGAATGCAGAAGTATTGTTTAACCACTTAAGGACCGCCGTATTGCCATTATACGTGATCAGAATGGCACAGGCAGGCACAATCACGTAGATCTACGTGCCTGCCTTCCAGCGGGTGGGGGGTCCCTCCCGCTGGATACGGCGGTCCGTTTCCCTCAAGCAGCGATCCGTGATGAGGGGATGGCCATTGGTTTTCGGCCACCCCCTCTGGATCGCTCCTGGCCAATGACGAACTTCCTCCCACTGTGTATTGTTTACACAGGAAGGAGGAAGTGATGTCATTCTCCTCGGGCGGTCTTTTTGACCGGACTACGAGGAGAAGACTAATAGTAAGTGTGCACCAACACTACACTGACATGTAGGTACACACAGGTACACAAACCCCCCCCGATCCCCCCCGCCCCCCCCCCCAGTCACAGTGTCACTGATTGCATTGATCATTTCTTTACTGATCAATGCATTCAGTGTCAGTTGTAAAAGTAAAAACTGTCAGGGCAGTTAGTGTTGGGTCCAGGGTAGCCCCCTATCACCCCCCAATAAATATTTAACCCCCTGATTGCCCCTAGAGTTAACCCTTTCACCCCCTTTTGCCAGTGTCACTAAGCGATAATTTTTCTGATCGCTGCAGTAGTGTCGCTAGTGTCGCTAGGTAGCTAGTTATTTTTTTAGGTTCACCGCCAGGTTTTTATATCGCTAGGTACCCCGATATACTACCCAATAATGGTTTTAACATCCTGATTGCCCCTAGTTAACCCTTTCACCCCCTTTTGCCACTGTCACTAAGCGATCATTTTTCTGATCGCTGCATCAGTGTCGCTACTGTCGCTAGGTAGCTAGTTATTTTTTTAGGTTCACCGCCAGGTTTTTATAGCGCTAGGTACCCCGATATACTACCCAATAATGGTTTTAACATCCTGATTGCCCCTAGTTAACCCTTTCACCCCCTTTTGCCACTGTCACTAAGCGATCATTTTTCTGATCGCTGCATTAGTGTTGCTACTGTCGCTAGGTAGCTAGTTATTTTTTTAGGTTCACCGCCAGGTTTTTATATCGCTAGGTACACGGATATACTACCCAATAATGGTTTTAACATCCTGATTGCCCCTAGTTAACCCTTTCACCCCCTTTTGCCAGTGTCACTAAGCGATAATTTTTCTGATCGCTGCATCAGTGTCGCTACTGTCGCTAGGTAGCTAGTTATTTTTTTAGGTTCACCGCCAGGTTTTTATAGCGCTAGGTACCCCGATATACTACCTAATAATGGTTTTAACATCCTGATTGCCCCTAGTTAACCCTTTCACCCCCTTTTGCCAGTGTCACTAAGCGATAATTTTTCTGATCGCTGCATCAGTGTCGCTACTGTCGCTAGGTAGCTAGTTATTTTTTTAGGTTCACCGCCAGGTTTTTATAGCGCTAGGTACCCCGATATACTACCCAATAATGGTTTTAACCCCCTGATTGCCCCTAGTTAACCCTTTCACCAGCGATCACAGTATAAGTGTCACTGGTGACGCTGGTTAGCCAGTTAGTTATTTAGGTTCCCCATCAGGTTTTTATATAGCGCCAGGGACCCCCATATACTACCTAATAAAAATTTGAACCCCCTGATTGCCCCTAGTTAACCCTTTCACCACTGATCACCGTATAAGTGTTACGGGTGACTCTGGTTAGTTTGCTTTTTATAGCATCAGGGCACCCACCATTTATTACCCAATAAAGGTTTAACCCCCTGATCACCCGACGGGTGATATCAATTAGGTTTTAGGGTCAGGGTCTGCGTCGCCCCAGGCAGCGCTAGGTTAGTGCCAGTACCGCTAACACCCACGCGCAAAGCATACACCTCCCGTAGTGGTATAGAATCTGAACAGATCAATATCTGATCTGATCAGAGCCTCTACTAGCGTCCCCAGCAGTTCAGGGTTCCAAAAAAATGCATTGTTAGCGGGATCAGCCCAGATACCTGCTAGCACCTGCGTTTTGCCCCTCTGCCCAGCCCACCCAAGTGCAGTATCGATCGATCACTGTCACTTACAAAACACTAAACACATAACTGCAGCGATCGCAGAGTCAGGCCTGATCCCTGCGATCGCTAACAGTTTTTTTGGTAGCATTTTATATTTAAATCCGGAAGGCAGTGCTTGGTTTTCGGGGTCCCGTACGTGGCTAGGCTCCCAAAAAGTCCCCCACATGTGGTATCCCCGTACTCAGGAGAAGCAGCAGAATTTATTTTGGGGTGTAATTTGACTTCTGCCCATAGCATGTGTGAGCAATATATCATTTAGTGACAACTTTGTGCAAAAAAAAAAAAAGTTTGTAATATTCCCGCAACTTTTGGCAAAATATAAAATATTTCATGGACTCAATATGCCTCTCAGTAAATAGCTTGGGGTGTCTACTTTCCAAAATGGGGTCATTTTGGTGGGTTTGTGCTATTTTGGCATTTTATGGCCTTCGAAACTGTGATAGGTAGTAAGGAGTTAAATCAAAAATTTGCACCCTTAGAAATCCTGAAGGTGGTGATTGGTTTTCGGGGTGCCGTGTGCGACTAGACTCCCAAAAAGTCCCACACATGTGGTATCCCCATACTCGGGAGAAGTAGCGGAATATATTTTGGGGTGCAATTCCACATATAACCATGGCATGTGTGAGCAATATATCATTTAGTGACAACTTTTTGTAAAAAAAAAAAATTTTTTTTATTTTTTGTCATTATTCAATCCCTTGGGACAAAAATAAAATATTCAATGGTCTCAACATGGCCCTCAGCAAATAGCTTGGGGTGTCTACTTTCCAAAATGGGGTCATTTGGGGGGAGTTTTGTGCCATCTTGGCATTTTATGGCCTTCAAAACTGTGATAGGTAGTGAGGAGTAAAATAAAAAATGTATGCCCTTAGAAATCCTGAAGGCGGTGCTTGGATTTCGGGGTCCCGTACGTGGCTAGGCTCCCAAAAAGTCCCACACATGTGGTATCCCCATACTCAGGAGAAGCAGCAGAATGTATTTTGGGGTGTCATTTCACATATGCCCATAGCATGTGTGAGCAATATATCATTTAGTGACAACTTTGTGCAAAAAAAAAAAAAGTTTGTAATATTCCCGCAACTTGTGGCAAAATATAAAATATTCCATGGACTCAACATGCCTCTCAGTAAATAGCTTGGACTGTCTTCTTTCCAAAATAGGGTCATTTTGGGGGGTTTTGTGCTATTTTGGCATTTTATGGCCTTCGAAACTGTGATAGGTAGTGAGGAGTTAAATCAAAAATTTGCACCCTTAGAAATCCTGAAAGTGGTGATTGGTTTTCGGGGTGCCGTGCGCGACTAGACTCCCAAAAAGTCCCACACATGTGGTATCCCCATACTCGGGAGAAGTAGCGGAATATATTTTGGGGTGCAATTCCACATATAACCATGGCATGTGTGAGCAATATATCATTTAGTGACAACTTTTTGTAAAAAAATTTGTTATTTTTTTTTGTCATTATTCAATCCCTTAGGACAAAAAAAAAAATATTCAATGGGCTCAACATACCCATCAGCAATTTCCTTGGGGTTTCTACTTTCCAAAATGGGGTCATTTGGGGGGGGGGGTTGTACTGCCCTGCCATTTTAGCACCTCAAGAAATGAGATAGGCAGTCATAAATTAAAAGCTGTGTAAATTCCAGAAAATGTACTCTAGTTTGTAGACGCTATAACTTTTGCGCAAACCAAAAAATATACGCTTATTGACATTTTTTTTACTAAAGACATGTGGCTGAATAAATTTTGCCCTCAATGTATGACTAAAATGTAGTTTATTCGATTTTTCTTATAACAAAAAGAAGAAAATATCTTTTTTTTTCAAAATTTTCGCTCTTTTTCCATTTATATCGCAAAAAAAAAAAAAAAGGAGAGGCAATCAAATACCATCAAAAGAAAGCTCTATTTGTGGGAAGAAAAGGACGCAAATTTCGTTTGGGTGCAATATTGCATGACCGTGCAATTACCAGTTAAAGCAGCGCAGTGCGAAATTGGAAAAAGACCTCTGGTCCTTAAGGTGTTTATTGTTCCGGAGCTGAAGTGGTTAAACATGAACAAGGTAATTTGCAAGAAATATCGCATCAATGGTCAGAATTTTCAGGAAGTAATTGGTGGAAAAAATTTAGTAATAGTGTATCCATTTGGGGAAAAACTTCGATAACTTCAGCAGCAGGAAATATTTTATCACATCCTATTGTAATTATTTTTATTATTGTTATATTATTTCTTATATTCCAGTTATGTTTGATGTTTAGAATGAAAAAATTATATTATCGAATTAGAAGTGAAATTAAGAAAGGAGATGATTTGTTACAAAATAAGTTGAAAAGTAAAATGGGTTTTGAAGGTACGAATTCAATTGTACATGACAAAACATTTGGAGTTATTGAGTCAAAGTTTGTTTGAATGTGACATGAATGTTGATGAATGAAGTTTTATCTGAAAAATATGATTAGTATTCATATTTCAGAGGGGAATGTTATATTCTTAATATCTAAATTTTAATTGGCTTTATTATACTTTATTCATAATATGAATATTCCATATTGTGTGAAAGAAAACTTTGAATCAATTGATTCTATGTTATGACTTGCGATAATTGGAAAAGTAAACATTTAAAACCTGTCAGGATTTTGATAAATGTTGTTTATGTTCAAATTCTCCAGTTCATTATATATATGTTTTTAGAAATATATTCCTATGTAACTGAATCTTTCCCTACCCCCCCCCCCCCCCCATTTCCTGCCACCTCATATATGTAATTGAGAGGTTGTTTAAGATTTTACTTTTCTCAAACTCATAAGTGTTAGCAGATGTTAGATTGTTATAGTAACCACTCATTAGCCCACACTTTTGTAAAGGAGGAGTTATCTTTCGGACGGGAGATTAGAGCCTGTTGATATAGTCGAAAGATGGGAGAGCTGGGTGTCTTGATTTTCAGCAGCCTAGAAGGAACACCTCAGCAGGCTCACAGAGCTTTCCAGCATACAAAGGGTTATTCGGCCATTTTAAATAGACCACATGACTTGAAAATCTTTTATAAGACAATTTTAAAGATATTAATGATTATCATTGTACTATTTTTGTAAGTATTCTTTTCTATTTAAATGTGTACAAATAAATACACATTTTTGAATTACGCTGACTCAGAACTAATTAAGGAAATTCGTCTCACAATCTCAATCGGTCTCACCATAGATACTTAAGACTTTGAAATATTTGAACATTGCAAGTAATTTATTACAAGCCACATCCTCTATTCTCTCATAGTAAGGTTTGAGCATGTTCACGTGTAGCATGCATCTACCTCCATTTCCCAAGCAAGGACCTATCACGTAAGTGGTATCGCATCTCTTCTGCACCACTTGGTATGGGCCCTGCCAGGTGGCCTGTAGCCTGCCATGGTGAACCGGTTTTAAAATCAAAACCTTTTGGCCAATCTGAAAGCTATGTCCCCTGGCTCCCCTGTCATACCATTGGCGCTGGCGAGTCTGCGCCGCCTGGAGGTTAGTACGCACCTTCTGAGTCAGTTCCTCCAAGCGGTCACGGAACTCCAACACATAGGGTATAACAGGGGTACCATCCTCCCCTTCTGCTCCTTCCCAGTGTTCCCGGATTAAATTAAGGGGTCCTCGTACTCTTCGTCCGAAAAGTAGTTCGAAGGGGGAGAATCATGTAGATTTCTGCGGCACCTCCCTGTAAGCAAACAGAAGGTGTGGCAGGAATCTTTCCCAGTCCCGACTCGTGTCCGTGAAAGTCCGGAGCATTTGTTTTAACGTGCCATTGAACCTTTCACATAGGCCATTTGTCTGGGGGTGATAGGGAGAACTATTAATTGACTTGATGCCACACAGTCTCCACAGCTGCTGGGTGCCTTCCACAGTGAACTGAGTGCCCTGGTCCGAGACTATCTCTCTTGGAAAGCCCATCCAGGAGAAGATCCGCATCAGCGCCTCAGACACTGTCTCCGCGTGTATATTTGTCAGAGCCACTGCCTCGGGATACCGTGTTGCATAGTCCCCTATTGTCAGGATGTACTTTTTGCCTGAGGGGCTGGGTTTGGCGAGGGGTCCTACAATATCTACGGCTACCCGTCTGAATGGCTCCTCTATAATGGGTAGGGGTTGTAATTTGGCCTTGTGGCGATCCCCCCATTTCCCTACCCGTTGACAGGTGTAACACGTTTGACAGTACTGTCTAACATCTTTGGAGATGCCAGGCCAAAAGAAGGTATGGGTAAGCCGGTATCAAGTACGGCTGACCCCTAAGTGGCTGGACAGGGGAATATGGTGGCCTATCTGCAATAATTCTCTCCTGTATTTCTGGGGGACCACTAATTGTTGGGTGTAGACTGGTAAGGATCTGGCTGCGACCCTTTCGGAGTCGTGGTACAATAACCCCTGGTGCCAGGAATATTTCTTTCCCTCTAATCCAGCTTGCAACTGGGTTACTTTGTCCCTATAGACTTGTAACGTGGGGTCGCTACGGGTTTCCTGCCCAAATGCTGCAGGGGTATCCCAGGGAAGGGGTTTAACAGTTCAGGGAAGTGTTCTTACCAGAGCCTACGAGGGTGTGCTGTTTTCCGTGGTGTCGGCCTGGGACCGGGTGGTAACGGGGTAGATCTCATTGGTGACTGGGGTTGGTACAAAAGCAGAAGTCAACTGGCCAAGATCGTTCCCCAGCAGGACATCAGCAGGAAGTTCCTGGATCAACCCCACCTTAATTAATCTGGAGCCAGAACCCCAGTCCAGGTGTACTCTTGACTTGGGTAGCCTGTGTACTGCTCCCCCTGCAACCCACATGGCTACAGAACTCCCGGTGTGGTCGGCCTGTGGAACCAGGTGACGTTTGACCAGTTTGAGGGTGGCGCCGGAATCTTGTGGACCTTGAGCAGTCTTCCCGCTCAGCTGTACTGACTGGCGATGCTGTTGCCTGTTGTCGGTAGCAGCCTGTACAGGGTCAGCCTCGTGTAGGATACTCCAGTGTTCCTCCAATTCTTCAGTACCGCGGTTGTCTGGGACTGCTTCCATGTAATAGCCATGAGCGGTCGCCCCTGCTGGAGGCGGTGGCCCTGGTCAAATCCATGCAGCTTGGTCCTGGTTCTGAGTGCAGTCTCTCCGATAGTGCCCAAATCGCTTGCACGAATGGCACTGCACTTCCTTGTGCCCGAGGTATCGATTTGCAGGTGGGCTAGGGATTAGCCCGGGTCGTTGTGTAGCTGGTGGCCCTGGGTTATTGTTTAGTGGTCTGGTGTTTGGTCGGAAGCTAGTTTGTGATGGCCTGCGGGCATCTTGATATTTATCAGCTTGCCTGGCCGCTTCCGAGAGAGTGGTAGGTTTGCAGTCCCTTAGCCACTCCTGTACCTCAGGGTTTAGTCCATGAAAGAATTGCTCCAGTAAAATCAGCTGGGTGATCACGTCGGCTGTGGTTGCCTGACTGGCTTGTAGCCAAGCTAGAGCTGCCCTCTGCATTCAGCAAGCCCATTCGGTATGGGAGTCCTTCTTCTGTTTCTTTGTTTCCCTGAAGCGTCTCCGGTATGCTTCTGGGTGATGGCATATCTTGTCAAAATAACTTCCTTTACCCAGCTATAGCTTGCAATTTCCTCCTCTGGCACGGCTCTGCAAGCTTCTGCTGCATGGCCTGACAGCTTACCCGCTAAGATCTGTACCCAGTCTGTCTGGGGTACTTGGTACAGCTTGCATTGACATTCAAAATCTTGCAGGAAGCTATCGATCTCTTCCTCCGCTTCCACAAACTTTTTAAAGGCATCATGGGGTACTTTTAGTTTTGTCTCTGGTGCCGGTGTACTCGTTAGCCCCCTCTCAGAGGTACGCTCTTCCGCCAGCCGGAGTTGGTTCTCCCCCTCTTTTCTCGCTGTGATAAAGGCATCTACTTGGGCTAACTTTGTACCAGCTCTGTTGAGGTTTTTTTTTTCCATAAAATGCTAGCCTGCGTTTCACTTCTTGGTCAAACTCGGTCTCGGTGGTTTCTTTAGCCATACTGCGTGCCCGATCCCCCTCGGTCAGTTCTGAAATCAGGATCGCTTTGGTTTTATTGCTGGCTGTCTTCCCTCTTGCTTCCAGCAAATCCTTTAACGTTGCTCATTTTAAGCCAGCATAGTTTGTCTCCATTAACACTTCCATTCGTGTAACCAAATTTGCACGAACGCTGCTTCCTCTTGCTGCAAGGCTTTAATCCCACTGCTGCCACCACTGTAGCGGATCCTCAAGTCCGCTGGCAAATCCTTTAGGCTAAGGAAGTGCTAACTTATCCACGGCCACCCCCCCCCCCCCCCCCCCCAGTAACTGGACAACACACAGTTTGGGGAAACAATCAACCACTTTATTTAGCCACAGCTGGCTTTTTATCTGCTTCTCCATGCAAGGAGTTTCTTAACTAATTTTCCCGGGGCATTCCCTTAACAATAAAACCGTGCCCTACACATGACTAGGAGTGTAATTACATCCTGTAGCAGATAATAGGTGGATTCATTAACACACTGAACAATAGGTGAATGGAAAGCTGCCTCAGACCCTACTTAACCCAATTTACTTATTTAGATATCAGTAGGCAT
The DNA here is from genome assembly GCF_037356315.1 of Lithobates pipiens. NCBI lineage: Eukaryota > Metazoa > Chordata > Amphibia > Anura > Ranidae > Lithobates > Lithobates pipiens. The sequence continues at coordinate 144,843,057 of NW_027507791.1, forward strand.
TCTGTCTCCACCTCTCCTGGAATGTCCATTCTAGGAGCCAGAGTTCCTGGCCATCAACGTCACAGTGTAACGAGGACTAGATCTTTATATTTTGCTACACCGGCCTCTTCTCCCTCTCTCCGGTTCTTCTGCCGGGCTCCTCTATCTTCTTCCAACTCTTTTATGTCAGGTCACCTTGAGGCGAGGTGACAGGTGCACACCGTAGGATCAGGAGTGCACCGCAAGGTTGTGGACCCTACGGCTGACTGCTGCAGACGGGGGACAGATCCCACTGGGGTTAGAGCGTAAGATTCCCTGGGGCGCGAAGTCTCAGCCCTTGTACACACGGTCGGAGAATCTGTCGGAATGAGTCTTATCGGACCGCGTCGTCAGCTAATCTGACTGTGTGTGGTATGCATCGGACTGATTCCGTCCGAATCTCCGTCCGATCCAAATTTCCAACATGTTGGAAAGATTTCCCGACCAACTGGGCCGGACGGACCTAATCCGATCATGTGTAGAGCATTTTCATCGGACCAAGTGCCACGCATGCTCACATTCAAATTCCGACACGGAAGTGCTCATTCGGGTAAAACTACTGCTCGTAAGCGATATAGCACATTCGTCACTCTGCAATGTTAAAAAATCAGTCATCAAGCGCATTCTCTTGATCTTTAACAATGCTGCAAGAACAAACTTCTTTTGATGCTCATAGTCACACACACTTCTCCCGAACGGATTTCATTACTCTTTTTTAACCATTTCAGCAATACAATTTTAGTTTAAGTCACATCTACACAATGTTTGTTATTTATTTATTTTTTTTGGATGTTTTTTTTGGGGGGGGGGGGTTCCCTAAAAAACTCCTTTAAAGACACTGGTCATTTCTCCTTTTTTGAACTTTTTATTTTTGGGTGTAAACTTGTAACAACAACATTATTGTATTTTTTAGATTGTATTTTTTAATCTACAGGAGGTTGTTTAGTGTTTGTACCCCTTGTTATTTATTTTACTTTGTATTTTGGAAATGTACCTACCTGCTCACAAATAAACTCTACTTTTTGAAGGAAAACACATTACACAAGTATTTCATCAAACAAAAATAAAATTATTTTTTTTTGCTTGAAAAGAAAACTAGGAACGCAGCACTGGAGAAACTTCTTAACTTTGGTGCAGCCTTTGGCCCCCAGGGCAGACATGACTAAATGAGATATAAAAAAATTGGTGGCCTGAGGAGTAGATATCTCAGGGAGAGAAGTCCGCTCCTGAAGTCCTTGAGAGCAGGAAATTCAGATGCCCAGGATGGTGATCTTGAAGAGGCTGCATCTTCTGGCACACCAGACTCATCCCAGGCCATCACTCTCTGGTCTTCCTTTGGGACTTCCCACCAGGCATCCTTCCAGGCTGTGGCTGGGCTCCTCTAGCTGGGGCAGGAGGAGGAGGGCGTTGTTGGACCTCCTGGCTGCCACTTGCCACAGCCTCCCTCCGACTGAGGTCTTCCTGTGTATGAAAAGGGGACATAGTTTTAGTTTTTTGATCATCAATCACAACATTTTGTGCTCCTGGCTTTTGCTATTTGACTGTTACCAAATAGAACAGACTATCAGTCTGACACCAGCATTTTTCTTTCCCGTCCCAATCATTTTTGGTCACTACTGTCTATTGAGATGTAAACCACTTGGAGAAATCTCAACTTACTGATCAATAAGAACATCTAATCTAGTTAACATCATTAAATGTAACACAAGAAATATGTTCAACAATGCAATACCTGTCTCAAGCTGGGCCCCACCACATGGTGCTGCCTGGATGGCCCAGGTTGGTCATCAGAAGCCTCAGCTGGGGGTGAAGGATGCCTTGGAGGAAGCATAGAGAGTGGTGGCCTGAGTGGTGGCCTGCGTACCCCCTGGTCTAACAGAAAATGCAGCCTGTCAAAGTGCACCATCCTGGGGTAGTAAACAGCATCTGGATCTCCTGCTCTCAAGGACTCCAGGTGCTTCTTCCTCTCCCTGAAATATGTAAGCTTCATGGTCACAATTTTGCGATTCAGATATGCCATGTCTGCCGTGGGGACCCTGATCTGCACCAAAGCAAGCAGTTTCTCCAGTGCTGCGTTCCTCTTGGATCTGTCATAATAAAATTTGTTGTGGAACTGCCACAGGCAGGGCATCTCCTTGTATAGCTCGAGGAAGAGCCCCATAAAGTTGGGATTGGTGAATGGGTCCATTTTCTCTGCAAGACACAACACAAGACAAACCCTCAAATACTAATAATGCAATTAAAATCCCTCCTAATCTTGTCCCAACAGCGGCCTAGATACAAGCAGTCTAGTCTAGTGAAGCACAAATTTAAAAATGTTACCTTCGTTTCCACGTTCGCCGCGTCCGTGCCTCACACTCTCCTCCCAGATTGTACGGACAATACACATGTGTGGCGTTTTATATACAGTGCGCATGCGTGAAACTCTGCCCGCCCCTGGCGTTCTTTCCAGACTATTCCCCGCCCCTTCGCTTCCCGCGCAGTGGGGAGAGCACATGGCGGGGAGAACGCAGGTGCGCAATAATAGTTCCACTAACGTGGAGGAGGGTGAGGAAAGCCCGGAGCCAGAAACGTCCCGATCCAGGAAGACAAGATTTAAGGCCTCAAATATGTCTTTTGGAGAGATGTTGGAGATGGTCGACATATTGAACAGGACCGACTATGATGGGAAGTACGGACCTTACCCAAACCCAAATATCAGAAAGGCCAAGATCATGAATAAAGTTGTGAAGAGTCTTCTGAAGAATTTTGGGGTACGCCGATCCAAGGATCAACTGAGAAAACGCTGGTCAGACCTGAAACTGAGGGAGCACGAGCAGTACGTAAGGATCAAGCGTGTACTTAAAAAAAGTAAGTCGTTGTCGTGTGTTCATATCATTATTCTTGCTTGCATACATGCTCCATTTGCTTGGATTTCATGTTGTGCATTTTTAAATGGCCACTTTCAAGGTCATGGTTTCGTTCGTTCATCTGAAACATCGTTCTGCAGGGAAGTATTCCAGCTTAACAAAGTGGCAGCAATAATGTTCTCACCTTGTAACTCGGCCCAAAAAAACAATTGGACAACACTTCCAAGCAATGTTTCATATTCCTATTTCTGCCCTCTGTGTGCTAATTAATCTTTGTTTACATTCTCATAGTGGAGAGAAGACTCGGCAAGTATGAGGACACCAGGGACCATGAGGACACCAGGGACCACACCCCTCCCAAAGAAGGGCAACTTCCAAAAGCAGAAACAGAGGAGCAGGAGGAGGAGGAAGAAGGAGAGATTGTGGAGGTTGGCCAAATTGTCACCACAACAGGTGAGTGTCAGAGAACACAGCTTCCGGTAAGCTCATCAATGTATATCACCATATTTGGATTACATGGTGTGTTTGTTTGTTTTTTTTCTAGGTCATGTGGAGGAAGATTCCCGTTTTACCAGTGAAAGTGCCCAGATCTTGATCGGGGAGATAATGGTGTGCAATAGGGATTTGGAAATTGTACAACAAAACATCAATGATGTTAAAAATAAAATGAAGAACATCGTTGATGTTTTGGGGAGAGTGTGAAAACGAAAAAAATAGATAGGGTTTTATTTTTGTTTTAGAAAAAAAAAGGTGGATTTAGCATAATTCCAAATTTGGAAGATGCACACAGTGTGTAAACATGCGCTATCTCCCATCATGGATCAATGTACATGTTTTGTGTAAAGTGTCTGAGATGAAGGGGTTGCAGCCCCAAAGCATGTACATTGATCCCCCATGATGGGAGATAGCACATGTTGACACACTGTGTGCATCTTCCAAATTTGTAGTTTTCAGGGGTCACACCCCATGTGATGAAGGCAATATCAGCCCAGTTTGTAAATACTCAGGTCTGATATTGTCTTCACTTTTCCAAGTTGAACTTTGTAAGTTCCTGTGTTCTGTATTTTACGCTTTGATACATGCCTGTTTACACAAAAAAACAACTCAAAAATAAATATTATTAAACTGGGTTTTGGATACCCAAAATATCTTGGTTGTGTTGTAAAAACCTTTACTAAACGCACATATGAATGTGCTTGTATTAAAAAGTTTCATTCTCAACAATGTGTGGCTTCCTTTTTCATTGGGCTTACAATGTATTTGTAGTGAAATTTGAGTTTGTGCTGAGAATGAGTGTGATTTACTAAAGGCAACTCCACTTTGCACTCCAAGTGCAGTTTCAGGTGTACTTTTGCAGTGCACTTGTAGTGCATAGTGGATGTGCCTTTAGTAAAAAGCACCCACAGTGAGGTGTAAATTTGGACAATCATGCCATTTTCCTGCCAGGGTGCTGAAAATTAGCATGATTTAGATCAGTCATGCACTACACATTAGTTAACAAAAAGAAGGTGTGTGTGTAGCAGACCAAAAACATAATAAGATTATCTGAAGAAGAGACTGTCCCCTTATCTCACTCTGAACTTGGGTTTGCACTGTTGCTGAAAAAGGCACAACTTGACAAAAAATGGCAAAGTGGGAGGCCACAGTCTGCCATTCCTGTTGCGTTGAAGGACACTGTGTAGTGACACAAGAAAACAAACTAGTAATTTGACAAATCAACATTGCATGCAGATTAGACACCCACATTTTTGTTTTCAAACGTTTTATTGAAAAGAAATCAACAGAATTACAATGTATGGGTATTGGGAAGTTCCCATGCAGAACCATACAAAAGAAAAGCAGTATTACATATCCATAGTCCAATACAGCATATTAGAATAGTGATAAACTACCATAGTAAATGTAATTATATATAACCGATGGTGGAAGAGATATTCCAGCCATAATACTCTGCATGGGTCAGGGACATTCTCAAGGGCCTTAACTGTTGAGCATGAGGTACAGTAAAAGAAAGTATAAATATAGAAAGAAAGAAAAAAGAATTCAACTACAGGAAAGGCAGAAAACATAAAAAAAGAAGAGGGGGAAGGAGAGACTAGCGTGGTCAATGCGAAAGTCTAAATATGAACCATGGATTCCAATTGGCCTCGTACAGAGGCATAGTGTCATGAAGAGTGTGGTATATTTTCTCAGAATGCATTATAAGATCAACTCGAGACAAAACTTGTGTAAGTGGGAGTGAGGGGGACTTCCAGTTGAAAGCAATTGACCATAGCATGGCCAGGCAGATCGAATGAATCAGGCCTCTTAATGGTCTGGGGACAACCGGTGGGGATTGGAACAACAGGGCTTGACTCGCTTTTAAAGTGATATGGAAGCCTGCTACCTTATCAATAATGTCAAAGAGAAGTCGCCATATAGGTAGTATCCGGACACAGTCCCAGAAGATGTGTTTATACGAGCCTGGAAGAGGGCAGCCCCTAAAGCAACTGTCTGGTGCCTGTGGGAAGATTTTATGTATCCTAAGCGGAGTATAATACCACCTGGTGATCACTTTTATAGCTGTTTCCCTAACTGATAGGGATTTCGTACATTGGCACATATTGCGCCAGTTCTTCACCCAGTCAATTGAATCATTCAGATCCCCAAGTTCCTGCTCCCAATTGAACCTATATTTCAAATCACTCTTATCAGTCACCTCTTCAAGGCCCCGGTAAAGCAAAGAGATCAACCCTTTCTGTCTAGGAGCTGTATAGCAGATCTCTTCAAATGCAGTCGGGGGAGTTGAATAGGGGCCTGGGTAATGATGAAGAAAGAAATGTCGGAGTTGCAAAAAGTGAAGGAACTCAGTGTGGGGAATCTGAAATCTAGCTTGTAGGTCTTGAAATGTGGTGAAGTTTGATTCCACTATAAAGTCTTTAAGGGAGATAAGACCCAACTCTATCCCAAGACGGAAAGCATTTAAGTGGTTGTGTGATGTCAGGAACCTGGAGTCCCCCAAAAAAGAGGCGCCACCAGGAGCCCGAGACACCAAACCACATACGTGCTTATATCTATGCCAAAGGAGCATACCGTCCGAGACAATCATATTCCCATAAGACTTAGTGTGGTTGGCCAAGGGAGGGATCCACATCATACCAGGTAGAAACAAAGGCTTTACAGACTCTTGTTCGAATTGCACCCATGGGACCCTGGAATTCCTGATATTCCATTGAGCCTGTTGCGAGAATCTGCTGGCCTCATAGTACAACCATATCTGCGGGACCCCCAATCCCCCTCTTTTAGAGGAGCGATATAGTATAGCTTTGGAAAATCTAGGGGGTTTATCTTGCCAAACGAATCTAAGGAGTGAGGCTTGAACGTCGTCAAGATAAGACTTTGATATTCTAATAGGGAGGAAATGGAAAACATATAAAAGCCCCAACCATCTTTAGAGCCGTTATCCTACCCATGAAAGATAAATGAAGCTTGGACCACATCTTCAGGGTCAGTTTTTTGATAAGGGGCGGGTAATTGGACGTGAATAATTTCTTATAATGATCAGGGAGCGCTATACCCAAGTAGGATAGATGAGAGTCTGGCCAATGGAAGGGAAAGGACTGTTTAAGATGCGATAGATCCATCAGGGGGATACCTATAGGAAGGGCGGATGATTTAGCTAAATTAATGGTTAATCCCGAGATCTCAGCAAAATTTGAAAGGGAGGCAAATAAATTAGGAAGGGAGAGCAGGGGGTTCGTTAGGAACATGAGAACATCATCCGCGTACATACAAAATTTGTAAGACAAGGGGCCTTTGGTGTAACCAGAGATATCCGGGTTATTCAGGATAGCGATTGCTAGGGGTTCTAGGGCTAGGGCAAAAAATAATGGAGAAAGGGGGCAACCCTGTCTCGTCCCCCTACCTATACTAAAGAAATCCGAGCAACAGCCAGGGATTTTAATCCTGGTCATGGGATTCTTGTAAAGGGTGTGGAAGGAATGCAAAAATTCCCCACCAAAACCCATTTTTTGCAAAACTGTGGTAAGGTAGGGCCAGGCAACACTATCAAAAGCCTTTTGAATGTCAAGACTAAGTAAAAGTAGGCTACGGGAGTTAGAGTTGGCATCCTGGATGATATCCGTGGCCAGACGAATGTTGTCTGTTATCAGTCTATGGAGAATAAAACCGGATTGGAACGGGGAGATAAGGGAGGGAATAAAATTAGCCAATCTGTCTGCCAGGATCCTACTGAAAATTTTGAGGTCATTATTCATAACCGATATGGGCCTGTAATTTTGCGGGAGGGTATGATTTTTGTCGGGTTTAGGTATTAAAGACATGTTCGCCAGTAACATCTCTTCTGGAAAACTACCGCCCTGCATCACCCAATTAAACAGGCAGGCAAGTCTGGGTGCTAAATGGGGTGCACATTTTTTGTAATAAACTGCTGCAAACCCATCTGGGCCAGGAGCCGAGCCTAATTTAAGAGATTTAATGATGTTCAGAACTTCGGTTGTGGAAATTGGCGAATTTAGTTGTTCAGACTGTGACTGAGTTAGGGTGGGAAGGGGTACCGTATCTAACCAAGAATCAACTGCCTGGACTTCTATATCCTCATTGGAGGCCAATAGAGAAGAATAAAAATTCCTAAAAATGTCTAAGACCTCTTTCGGGTGGGATGTGAGTTGTCCCTCTCTATTGTTCAGTTTATAGATATGAGGAGGGCGGGAGAGGCGATTAAGTTTTCGTGCGAAGGGTGATGATGCTGAATTGTCCAACAGGATGTGTTTAGCCCTCGCCCATCTAAAAGACTTCTCTACCTTGCTGGACAGCAAGGAGTCCAACTCAAGCCGTCTGCTGTCTATTTCCCGTCTGGTAGACTCTAAGTGCAAGGAAGCCGTGTTTTTGTACAGTTGGTCTGTTGGTCTAATTCTCGCGTGAGGGTCAGGATTCTACCATTGGTCCGCTTATTTTGTATAGAAGATATCTCAATAATTTTGCCTCTGAGGACCGCTTTATGGGCCACCCATAACACAGAGGGTAATATATCAGGTTGGGCATTAATATTAAAGTAGTCTTCAATGGCTTCCTCAATAGTAGGTGTAAAAGAGGGATCAGACAGCAGGGCTTCGTTAAGCCTCCAGGAGTGCGAAGTAGGGGCTAATTTAATAAAGGTGGTGGAAAAGGAGGTGGGGTGATGGTCAGACCAAACACAGGGGTGAATGCTCGCCTGGGTTGAGTTGGCCAGTATAATGGGTGAGGTAAAGATGTAGTCCAACCTTGCCGAGCTATTGTGGGGGCGGGAGTAAAATGTGAATTCTTTAATACCCACATTGTGGGCCCGCCAGGTATCAGAGAGTTGAAACTCTGTCAGATTACAGTTTAGGGATTTAGGGAAGGCCTTAGATAAAGATGTGTGAGAAGAACGATCCAGAGTGGGATTCGCAACCAGGTTAAAGTCCCCGCCAATGATTAAATGGGAAGATTGGAATGAGGAGAGCTTTTCGAAAAATTGCTTAAAGAAGGTAGCTGGGGCGTCATTAGGTGCATATACACTAGCAATAGTTAATTCTCTATTATATATTACCCCTTGGATGATAACATATCTACTCTCTGTATCTTTATATACACGTTTAATCTCCATAGGAAAGGAGGAATGCAAGAAGATGGCAGCACCCCTGGACTTGGAGGGGTAAAGGGAATAAATCGCTTGGGGAAAATTTCTATGAAAAAATTTTGGGTGGGATTTACGTGCAAAGTGGGTTTCTTGTAAGAGGAGAATTTTGGCATCTAGTTTTTTGTAAAAGTCGAAGGCCTTCCTCCTCTTATTGGGGGAGTTAAACCCCTGGACATTATGAAATATGCATGTGATTACCATCGGACAGGATCCAGGGTGAGATCAGCTAAGGAATCCCCAATACCGGGGCAGGTTAAAGAATGGAGGGGGGTGGGTTGAAAAACCCAAATAAGGTGACCAGGGGCGCTGCCATCAACCCAGCACGACAGTATCTGAAAACATCTTCCATCCAGGGAACAGAAATAGTAATAAAGACAAACATATTTAGTTAGTGAAAACTGAGATGTATCAACCATTGCTAGTCGAGGGTAAAAAAACGAAGAAAAATAAAACCAAAAACCAAAAACAAGAACAGATCGAAAAGAGTCAAAGTACATGGACATATCCAGAGAACTGATAGTACACAGGCCAAGCCCGTTCAAGAAAAATATAGGGTCAGGTAACCAGGAAAAAGAAAAGAAAAACTGTCCAATTACCTGATATCCCCAAAACGGGAAAAATAGAGTACACCGAGACAACAAGGTCCCGAACCCAGCTCAATACTAACGTAAAAAACTGATAACACAGCAAAAAGTGAAATAATAGGAAATCTGCTGGGTGGGGGAAGCGTGCAGCAGCTCCAACCGGTGACAGACCAACAGGGAGACTCTTCCGGAACATCATGTGAAGTAGGGAGCATACCGTCATGGAAGCTTTAAAGTTCAAGTAGTAGGCGGGTAGCCGAGAATAGGAAAAAAAAAAGGAAACAACCCCAGCTAACGTGGGCTGTCAGCATTGTGGTCTCCAATACCATAGCGAATTCTTCTTCTGTCTCTCCGCGAAGGTGGAGTTTGCCAAATGGGAGCTGGTCTGGGGGTAGAAGGTGGTCTGTGAATATCCGCAGCTTCTAGGAGACCCAGTTTGACAAGCAGCTCTTGACCCTCTCGGAGCGTAGTGACAGAATAGGTACTGCCATTGTGTGTTACCACTAATTTAAAGGATGTAACGGATCCTAGCTGATTGCAGGGCAGATGTAATATCTTTGAGGTTCCTCCTTCTCTCCAGGGTGGCGGGGGAAATATCAGGGAAGATCTGAATCTGAGCATCATCAAAAAGAATGCGTTGTTTGTTTCTAGCTACCCGTAATATGTCCTCCTTCACAAGAAAGTCCTTCATGCACAAGACAATATCCCGTGGAGGCTTGTCTGCAGGGGGCTTCGGACGGAGGGCTCTGTGTATACGGTCGCATTTAAAGGAGGAAGATTCGTGGTCCGGCAGGAGAGATTTAAAGAGGCGGATAACGGTGGGTATCAGGTCCGTTTCCGATTCCGGGATCCCTCGGAGACGCAAATTATTACGTCTATTCCTGTTATCGAGCTCCTCGATTTGTGACTGCATAGCGATGACCGTTGATGCAAGGGCCTCATGTTCTCTGCTGAGATCAGTATGTGCCAGCGCAAGTTCGTCGTGTTTACTTTCCAGCCTTTCCGTCCTGGAGCCCAGGCCCGCAATCTCTTGCGATAAGGCGTGCGAGGTCTTGTGCAGCTCCGTTTGAAACTTGGACGCCAGCCTGTCATACATGGCTTCCAGGCTGGCGTCAAGATCCGCCTTTTGAGAGAGAGTTATAGTCTCCTACCTGGGGCTGGAGTGAAGGAGGGATTGTGGAGACTTGCGGCGAGGTGAGCGTGGAGGAAGCGATACCGCACCGATCCGTGCCATCTTGGGCCATCACGTTGCTGTCCCTAGTGCGCAGGAGATAGTGGGTTAAAGTATGCTGGCTCCCGCTACGAGACTTCTTCCTCTTCGCCGGCATGCACCGTGTTTAGGGGACCTGGAGGGTGTAAATCGTAGGGTGCCAAACGAGATATGATACCTCCAGGGCGCTGATAAAGTTCTGAGCGCGACAGAGCTATCCCTTCAGGCTGCCATCACGTTCAGCGCCGCGCATGCGCCCCCGACACCCACATTTTTGAAGACAATTAGTATAACATTTTTTAAAATGAGTATTTAAAGCCTAAAGTATAAGGTCCCCTTATGAGAGTCCTAACCCCCCCCCATCCCCCCCATCTGATGGGCCCTTGTTAAAAAATGAGGGGGGATCTTTAGGAGAGGTAACCCTCTCCACTTGATTGAGAGCTGAATGCCTAAATAATGTGTGATACTTTGTGAAGCCCCTCCTTAGTTACACTATTGGCAGCTGTCACGTACCTAGTGGTGAGCCCGGAATGCAGAAGGAGACCTCTCTTGCGTCCCCGACTCACGGCCCCTGATGATGGTGACAGGAGGCACGGGAGTCAGAGGTAGCACGAGTGCCTGGCAGGATCAACAGCCGGTGGATGGATCTGGCTGACTTCAGGAACTGTAGCTGGACAAGCAGGCCCCAGTGACAGCAGACAGGAACCAGTAGACAGCAGGAGACCAACAGGAACAGGTGGATCACTCAGGGACAGGCACACAGAAGAGTCAGGCAAGCCGGGTCAAACCAGACAGTCAGTACAGGAACAGATGCAGCGGGCAGAGGCAGGAACGTGGAACAAGCCGGGTCGGTAACGGATGAGCACAGATGGACCAGAGGATGAGACAGGTGCAGAGTCGTAGACAAGCCGGAGGTCAGAGGCAGGCAGAAGGCAGGGAAGGTCGCAGGTCAGGCCGGGTCGATACACAAACAGATCAGATTCAGGTAATAGTCTCAGGAACGCTGTAGATCAAGCAGAAAGATCAGAAGGGAGAGCTAGGTTTAAATAGCCCGCCTGGCGCCGGTAACCGTGCGCACACGCGAACGCGCACCCGCGAACGTGCGCAACCGCGCGAGCGCGCACAACCGGGCGACCGCGGACACGCGCACCAGGCACCCGCAGGCGCGCACAGACAGGTGACGGACCACTGTCCCCAGCCAGCCTTTCCTGACAGCAGCCCACCAGACAGGTAAGAAATGTCATAATAACAAAATGTAAGGACATTTTGACATTCTGCTATTACATAGCAATAAAATGAATATGTTGAAAAAATAAAACTAGCATTTGAAAGTATTGAGGCAGGCCCTTACACTACATGCTTTGGTGAATTTGTCCATAAATGTGATCATGAAAAAGGTATTTAGAGTGTGTATTGGGTTGGGTCAAGTCATGAGATAGAAGATTGCTATCAGCTGAGGTAACAGTTGGGGAGAGGGGGGTTACTAATGAGTTTGGCACAACTCCAAAAAACAATAAAAAGGTCACTTTGCATGAATTGAAGCACACACATCACATTTGGAGAGATTTTAAGGGGTGTTTAGGCAATACTATGGAGCTGCCAAAAGACATTGTCAAGTGACTAGACTCTAGTTTTAGGGGCCAAGAAGAGCATGGTGGGGAAGTTAGTGAGGCAAATCCGCATGAGGACAAAGGGGCAGAGTATATGAATTAGAGCATATTGCAATGATGGTAATTAGGGAATGAGGAAAGAAATGCAAGACATTAGCAATCATGAAATACATAGAATGTGATGTTTACGGTTAAAAATTAGCATAATATAGTCCTTCAGCAGGAGCTGAATGATGGCAGAACAGGTCTCTGGAATAATGATCCCCAGAGCCCGGGGGGAGATGCCTGTAGAGAACTTGAGGTCCCGAAGGTTTGTCTACGTACTCATCGTACAGTTTGTGCTGTGCAGGGGTTCTTACTTTGACTTTGACAGAAGCCCTTTGGCTTGTGTCAAAGTCAAAGTAAGAACCCCTGCACAGCACAAGCTGTACGATGAGGACGTAGACGAAACATGTTTGGAAAACGGTCGGGTGGTCAGAACGGACACCAGAAAGCAACGCTAAACAGCAAGGCCTGAAAGGACGACCTGCATAGCAGAAGCAAGCAGACACTAAAAAATGCCTTTCAAAGCGTACTATACCAAGATAGAGTCCACAATGAGAAGCAAATACTTAATGACTGCACGCACTGATTATCAGATACGCAAAGACAAGCAGAAACTGAAGAGCAGTAGCGATCTAAATCACTAATCTGAAAAGCGCGAATCGTCTTTCACCAAACTTCTACTAAAACAGGAGATCAGCAGAAGGAGCACAAAGGGTGCCGGACGTGGTGCTGAACTTCCTTTTTCTAGTCCCGCCGTACACGGCTTACGTCACCGCGTTCTTGGCAACCGCAAAATCAGACAACTTGGCCCGACCGTGTGTATGCAACAGTTTCGGGCACAATCTGTCGGACTCAATCCGACTGGCAAAATCCAACGGATTTGGTTGCCGAAATCTCCGACCATGTGTACGTGGGCTTAGAGCCAGCAGATGTTCACCAGCGCCTCTGGTGGTGAGGATGGAGTTGGCTGCAACTGGCTCCAGGTCGCGACCCCCAGGGTCCCCCAGCTCACACCCACAGTAGGAAACAGGAGGATAGGGATGGTGAGGGACAAAGCCAAGGTCGGGGCCACAAGCAGACAAGAATAGTCGGGGACACGCCAAAAGGTCAGGATCACAGGCAAACAGGGATAGTGAAGACACACGGCAAAGTCGGTAACGGAAAACAGTAGAAGAGCACACGACAGGAAACTAACACACAAAGGAATACACAATGGTTGATCAGCACTGATGGCCTGCAGTGCACAGGTTAATATAGGGCTCCCTGATAGGGCCTGGGGTGGAGCCATGCTTAGAGGAGAGGTTATAAAAACCACCAGGTGGAAGTGGCTGGCCTCTTAGTCTGAAGACATGAGGGGAGGTAAGCAAGCACAGGAAGATCACTGCATAACCATGACAGTACCCTCCCTCTTACGAGGCCTCCCCCTCCCCCGCCTGGGTCCAGGCTTAAAGGGAAACTCCAGATGGAACCTCCTTAACAGACAGGGAGCAAAGACCTCAGATGCAGTGATCCAAGACCTCTCCTCAGGACCCAACCCTTTCCAAAGTACGAGGTATTGAAGAATGCCTTTACGGAGCCGGGAATCCAAAACTTGACTAACCTCGTATTTTAGATTATCCTCAGAGACCGAAACAGAGGTAGGGAGAGGACGAGAGGACTTGAGGACTAAAGGCTTTTTAGGAATGGGTAAGGGCATGAGAAGATCAGGAGTCTGAGCAGGGACCCCCACACCCTTAAAGATGAGCTGGGCATCCATAACAGGACCACCAGACTGGGCAGAGGTCAGTGGATCCCTGAGGTCATGTTGGTTAGAAAGTGACATGTCACAAGAGTCAAGCTGGGTAGCTGCAACACAAACAGAATGCAGAGAACCCTGAGAAAAAGATTGAAACCCCTCCTGGCCGAATGAGGTATTCTATCCAAAGGATGGATTGAGCCTCTTAAATGTGTTTGAACGGACATAGTAGCAGTAGGGTGAGGCCAGGTCACCGAAGGTGTTAAACACGAAGCAGGAAGCTCATTGGGCATGGGCTGGACTGGCATAACTGGTGCAGAGAATAGTATTGTCGGGTGTAGCGACCATCTCAATCGCATCACAGGGCATAGCAACTGTGGAACTTGCAGACAAGTTAGTCTGGCTGTGCGTCCAAGGGAAATTAGGGACAGGCAAAGATAAATGGTTATGCGAACTGGAGTGAATGATCGACTCAGGTTCATAGGCGGGCCCCTCATCCAGAGTACCACATGACCTAGAGAGTGCATCAGTCCGACTATTGCAGGATGCATCCCAGAAATCACTATATACAGCGGGAAGAGCAGAAGATACTGAGATGGTGGTAACAGGAAATTTCTCCTTTGGGGTACCCTTGGGTAGGAAGGAAGAGGAATAGGAGCAACCCCAAGCCAGGATCTGACCGGCAGACCAGTCAACATGTGGAGAATGGAGCCGTAACCAAGGAAGACATAATATGATAGGAAATGAAGCCTTAGGTAAGACAAGGAAGGATATCCACTCCTGGTGGAGTGTCCCTACTGACATCTTAACAGGAAGAGTCTGGAAGTGGATAGGGCCCCCTGGGAGAACAGTGCCATCAATCGCCAAGACCACCAATGGCGTTGTAAGGGGCAAAAGGGTAAGTCTCATGGAGGATGCAGTTTCCCAATCCATGAAATTGGCAGCGGCTCCGGAATCCAGATGTGCTGAGACCGAACGAGAGGAAGCACCGACTTGAAGCAACACAGAAAGGAGAAGACGAGAAGGTGAAGGTGATATTTCAGGGTCTAATACTCCACCTTCCAGATGTATTAGCCCTGAGCGTTTTTCTGGACGAAGAGAACAAGTGTCACGGAGATGACCTTTGGCCCCACAATAGAGACATAGGCCCAGAGTTCTGCACCTAGCGCGTTCTTTGGGAGATAACTTAGTCCAGCCCAACTGCATAGGTTCCTCGGTAGGCAGGGGGTGCTCCTCGGATCGAAGAGAAGGGACTGGGGACTCAGGCTGCCTAAAGAACGGGGAGTGCTGGCGTCTTTTTTCCAGGGCCCTCTCCTGAAAGCGAATATCGATCTGGTTACACAAGGTGATGACACTGTCCAGATCAGCAGGAAGGGATCTTCCTGCTAATTCATCCTTCACTCTATCAGAGAGGCCATGTAAAAAGGTTGCAACTAGGGCCTCATTATTCCAGCTCAATTCAGCTGAGAGGATACGGAACTGAAGAGCATACTGTCCCACAGACGCGGACTCTTGATGGAGACGTAAAAGAGCGCTAGCCGCTGAGGAGACACGACCCAGTTCCTCGAAGATATTCCGAAAAAGTTTCAAGAAATCAGACAGGCTAGAAACCACTGGATCATTCAGTTCCCACAGAGGGGCGGTCCAGGCTAACACCTCGCCGGACAGGAGGGATATGGTATATGCGACTTTTGCCCGATCGGACAGGAAGTTTTGGGGCAGAAGTTCAAAATGAATTGTGCACTGGCTAAGGAACCACCTGCAAGCTTTGGAGTCCCCAGAGAAATGGAGCTGGTAGTTGTAATGAATGTGTGGCTGCCACTGATGCGATAGGTGCAGCGGCAGATAGAGGTTGAGGTTGTTGAACCGGGGGTCCTAATGAGGCCTGAACCTGTTCAAATCCTGAAGGAATCGCATCACCTGGGTCTGATGCGATTCTTGGGTCTCAAGTCTGCGAACTAAGCTCTGCAATGGATCATCTGCAGGAAGCGGCACGTTAGCCGGGTCCATGGCTGATCAAACTTTCAGGTCACCTTGAGGCGAGGTGACAGGTGCACACCGTAGGATCAGGAGTGCACCGCAA
The DNA here is from genome assembly GCF_037356315.1 of Lithobates pipiens. Lineage (NCBI taxonomy): Eukaryota > Metazoa > Chordata > Amphibia > Anura > Ranidae > Lithobates > Lithobates pipiens. The sequence goes on from NW_027507791.1 coordinate 144,858,850, forward strand.
GGTTGTGGACCCTACGGCTGACTGCTGCAGACGGGGACAGATCCCACTGGGGTTAGAGCGTAAGATTCCCTGGGGCGCGAAGTCTAAGAGCCAGCAGGTGTTCACCGGCGCCTCTGGTGGTGAGAATGGACTTGGCTGCAACTGGCTCCAGATCGCGACCCCCAGCTCACACCCACAGTAGGCAACAGGAAGATAGGGATGGTGAGGGACAAAGCCAAGGTCGGGGCCACAAGCAGACAAGAATAGTTGGGGACACGCCAAAAGGTCAGGATCACAGGCAAACAGGGATAGTGAAGACACACGACAAAGTCGGTAACCGAAAACAGTAGAAGAGCACACGGCAGGAAACAGGAAACTAACACACAAAGGAATACACAATGGTTGATCAGCACTGATGGCCTGCAGTGCACAGGTTAATATAGGGCTCCCTGATAGGGCCTGGGGTGGAGCCATGCTTAGAGGAGAGGTTATAAAAACCACCAGGTGGAAGTGGCTGGCCTCTTAGTCTGAAGACATGAGGGGAGGTAAGCCAACACAGGAAGATCACTGCATAACCATGACATTTTACTAGCGTTGGCCCGGTCTTCTCATTCGTCATCACCACCGTCTTCTTCTTCCGTCTTCTCTTCTTCTGATGTTGACATGCTCTCTCCCGCTGTAATGCCATGGACACGTTGCGCAGCAACTTATATAGGCATAAGGGGTGGGGCCACTTAGAAGAAGAAGTGGCCTGCTATGGTTCAGGAAGGGGGGTGCACGCTTGTCCCCACCCCCTTTCTTGACTGGCCGGGCTGCATGCTCGGATAAGGGTCTGGTATAGACCTTGGGGGGACCCCCACTCCATTTTTCGCCGTAGGGGTTACCCTTAAAACCCATACCAGGCAACTGGGCTCGCAAGGTGTCTATATCGCCTATGGAGGCGGCGATTCAAAATGAACGGACTTTAGTCCGTGTGTGGGCAAGTCCGTTCATTTGGAAAGTCTGGCGGACCTCCGCTGGAAAGTCTGGCGGATTGTCCAGTTGTGTGTACAGAGCATTAGGCATACCTTTTCAAAATCAGTTAAGGCCTCAGATAGGTCTGTTTTGTTTTGAATACTCTTTACATAGTGACTGAGTTGCCAGTGTTCCATCAAGCTTAGATCAGGTATGGCCCATGTCATGTTTATGTGGTTTTGGGATAGCAGCCTGCCATCTTTCAGTATATGATATATGCGTAAGCCGGTATCGGGTTGTCTTTTAGATACTGGATGATGCTCCATTCCTGGGGGAACTGTGGGTTAAGCAAAATTGGCGAGAGTGGGCCTGGGACTTTGGAGAGTTTGAATTTGTGATTAGCTTGTGCAAAGCAATCTAGTGTAGGGCCTATAGTTGGGTGTCTCGTGAGGGTTTCTGATAAAAAAAAAATTCTAATCCTTGGGGTCCCACTGATGGGATGTGGGGAAAATTAGTTCTCTATGGTCACCCAATCTTTTGTCTGTTGATGCGTGTGGCAGTCTATAATTCGTTGTATATGACAAGACCAATAGTAGCATTGTATGTCGGGTAGTCCTATCCCCCCTTTGGTTTTGGGTTTTATTAGTTGTTTGTAACTGATTCTGGGGTGTTTTTGATTCCAAATATAGCTTCTGCTTATTTTTCTGTTGGATTGTAAGAATAAGTTGGGCAGTTTGATGGGAATCGTTTGGAGAAGGTAAAGTATGCGTGGTAGGATATTAATTTTGACTATGGCCGTTCTCCCAAACCATGAGAAGGGTGATTTATTAAATTTTTTCAGGTCTTCTGTAATGGTTTCGAGGAGTGGGAGGTAATTTTTTTTGAAAGAGGTCTGATAATTTTGTGGGCAAATGAATCCCAAGGTATGTCAATGCATCTGATTTCCAGATAAATGGGAAGTTTTGTTTGCATTGTGAGACTTGTCTTTCTGTTAAGGTTATGTTTAGAGCATGTGATTTGGTGAAGTTTATTTTAAAGTGTGCTATGTATTGGAATAGGAAATGTCCTTGAGGAGGTTTGGGAGAGTTATGAGGGGGTCAGACAGGAATAAAAGAATGTCGTCCGCGAACGCAGCTATCTTGTATTTTTTGTTGGCTATGGTGATTCCGCGGATGTCTACATTGTTCGTCACGTATTTTACGCAGGATGGGTTCAAGTGTGAGAATAAATAGGATGGGGGATAATGGGCACTCCTGGCATGTACCATTTTTTATTTGGAAGGCATTTGATAGGAGCCCATTCGCCAATACTCTCGCTCTGGGGTTTGTGTAAAGAGACATTATAAAGCTTATTAGGCGTTCGCCAAGACCAAATTTCCATAATACTGCTTCAAGGTAGTCCCAGGCTAGCCTGTCAAATGCCTTTTACACGTGTAAAGAGAGGAAGAAACCAGAGATGTTTGAGGTGGATAGCCAATGAATGTTAATGGATTTAAGTGTATTGTACCTGGCTTCTCTGCCTGGGACAAAACCTACCTGATCTATAGATATAAATTTCTGTGAGGATAGGGAGGATATTGGCCAAAATTTTTGCAAACATTTTTAAGTCGGTGCTTAACAATGAGATTGGGCGATAATTTGAGGCTAATTCATTATCTTTGCCAGGCTTGAGAATAATACAAATATGTGCTTCAAGTAGGGTGTTAGATGGTTTGATGGGCTGGGATAGCAAATTGAAAGATCTTAGAAAAGGTGCCGATAGTAGGTTTAGGAAAGTTTTGTAGTATGCCATGCAGAAGCTGTCTGGCCGAGGGCTTTTGCCTGGTTTCATTTGTTTGATGGCTGAATGGAATTCTTTGTCTGTTATAGGACCGTTAAGCAGTTTCGCTTGTTCTTGGGATATAGGGCTGGGGCCGTATCGTGTGAGAAAGTCTGCGATGATATCTTTGCGTGGTCTGTTGTCCAAATGCGTTTTTTGTTCTAGAGGGAGATTGTATAATTCCGTATATAATTTATCAAATAAGCAGAATACAATTTTGGGACTTTAAATGAAGTGAGCATCAAAGGGGTGCCCGCCTCCATCCCTATCAAAATATAAAAAGGGGGGTGAGGGGGGGAGAGGGGAAGAAAGTGGGACTTTAAGTGAAGCACACAGCAAGTAAAAAAGTTGGTCAAGCGACTGGAAAGTTATATTTATTCATAGTTCATAATCCATAATCCACCATAAAACATTTTGGGCATCAAGCCTCTAAAAAACATTTTGGGCATCAAACCTCTATATAGTAGATCTTGGATAAGCATACAATGTATAAAAAAATATATAACAATCCAATAGACCTTAACATTTGAAAAAAACAGCAATGACAATTAATGCATATAATACACAGGGTCATAATAAATTATATAGAATATGAATAAAATCAAGTGATATCTTATTGTTCCCTTACCCCCCTTTTTATATTTTGATAGGGATGGAGGCAGGCACCCCTTTGATGCTCGCTTCATTTAAAATCCCAAAATTGTATTCTTCTTATTTGATAAATGAATTAGGGATGGAAGCACACAGCAGTAGTTTAATCTTAATGTATTCTGTTCTATGCTCTATAAAAATATTTATATTTTTAATTTTTCCTGAATTTTCCTTAGTAATTTATTTTCGTCTTAGAAATAATGAATTGGGTGCATGGTAGGATTTCGGAAAATCTTTGTTTGCTAATTTAGGAATTTGGCATGTTTTGAACTGTGTTTCTTGGAGTAAGATTATATCGGCTTTAAGTTTTCGCATATATAACATGGGTTGTGATCTTTTTTTCTGGGACGTTGAGCCCTTTCACGTTAAGGGAAACTATTTTTAGTATAGACATTAAAAAGAAAAGTTTTTGAGAGAGAAGGAATCTGAACAGCAAGGATACCGCGTTCCAATAATTATGAAGAGAAAAATATATACGGGGCCAAAAAGGGGCTGGGGAATCACCAACCCCCGGGACTTTAAGGGTATCAAATCACAAAATTGACAAAAGATAAAAATAAAATAATACAATTTTATTCATATTTATGCAAAGAAACAATGTAGTTTAAACATTCATAAAAACGACAATTTAGCCCATTGATGCATAGACAGGCGTTTATCAAAATTGACCAAAATTTCACTTAACCATACAGGAAAAACAAAGAGAAAAAGCTGCAGATTATTCAACATGTTTCGCCCAGATCAGGGCTTCTTCAGGAAAATTATTTAGGCAGCCAAAGAATTAGTACAAAGTCGCCGAAAACTCTATGCTATCGGTAACGAATTTTGATAGCGTCATTAAAAGGGGCAGTTGAAAAGCAACATAAAGTCTATTATTCGCTCATAGCTAAGATCAGGAAAAAATTTTAAAGAGAAGTATGTCGCCAAAAGGGTCTGAGTAATTTCATTGAATCAATAAAGTTGGTTCAAAGTTCTGAAAGAATTCAGTAAGTGTATCACGATAATCCATGAGCTGAGATATTCTAGTAGCAGTAAAAAGAATTTTGGAAGTTGGTACTTTATACTGCACCAGGGTCAGGAGAACGACATCCAATCCCAACAATTGCCATGCTTTTTCACTGGTAGATTTCAATACAATGTTTGCAAAACACTGGGATGATTTTGATGGTGCGCATATATGTGATCCATCTTATGTATACCATCCCCACTTACATACTTTTTTGCAAACTAAAAACTATAGTTTTTGGGTATGTCAAATGACCTCCTTACGTCCCTATTCGATTGATGTCCTGTCCAATGTAATCTGCGTTGCTATATATAGTTTTCTTTTGGTTGGAGTGCTGTATGTCACTTCCAGCTAGCGTTAATGAACTTTGCTATCTACAACTGTGGCATAAGATTTTCCAAAATGGCCGCTATGGCATCGCCGCGTGACATGCGCTGATGATGTGGTCTCGCGCATGCGCAATAGGTTCCTTGGTCCCAGGGATAAACCCAGGCAGCCTTTCCCCTCCTCTTTCTCCGCCCGCAGCTCGGCGGTGACGTCAGACGCCGCCGAGCTGGAGAGGTTTTAAAGTCTCCCATCCCAATCAGTTGCCTCTTGGCAATTGTTGGGATTGGATGTCGTTCTCCTGACCCTGGTGCAGTATAAAGGTAGGCTATTGTGTACTTAGCTGCCCCTTCTCCAACTACTTGAGTTAGACCTCGCTGGGGATCTCTATATGGTAGATCCTACAGCGAGGTCCCTATGCTTGGGTGTCTTATTTATTTATTTAAGCCCTCTTTTGTATCTCTTTTTAGTACCAACTTCCAAAATTATTTTTACTGCTACTAGAATATCTCAGCTTATGGATTATCCTGATACACTTACTGAATTCTTTCAAAACTTTGAACCAACTTTATTGATTCAATGAAATTACCATCATAGATTTTATAGAGCCGTCTCTCATTATGTATAAAAATATGTTTGCCTCATAACATTAGCTCCTAGTGTCTAGGGCCATATGCTCTCACTATTTATTGTTTATCCTTATTCCTCTCTACAGACCCTTTTGGCGACATACATCTCTTTCAATTTTTATCCTGATCTTAGCTATGAGCGAATAATAGACTTTATGTTGCTTTTCAACTGCCCCTTTTAATGACGCTATCAAAATTCGTTACCGATAACATGGAGTTTTCGGCGACTTTGGTGAGATATTAGAACATATTGTATTTACTTTATAGTCAATATTGGATTCAATAAATATATGTACTTATCAACGTTTTAATAACACCACAGATCATTATATTATATCTTTTTCCCCTTATGATTATTGTAATAATATTCCTACCTCATGCATTGATTTGTAACATTAATGTTATATTCTTATCATTTTAGTACTAATTCTTTGGCTGCCTAAATAATTTTCCTGAAGAAGCCCTGATCTGGGCGAAAAATGTAGAATAATCTGCAGCTTTTTCTCTTCGTTTTTCCTTGATGGTTAAGTGAAATTTTGGTCAATTTTGATAAACGCCTGTCTATGCATCAATGGGCTAAATTGTCGTTTTTATGAATGTTTAAACTACATTGTTTCTTTGCATAAATATGAATAAAATTGTATTATTTTATTTTTATCTTTTGTCAATTTTGTGATTTGATACCCTTAAAGTCCCGGGGGTTGGTGATTCCCCAGCCCCTTTTTGGCCCCGTATATATTTTTCTCTATTTTTAGTATAGCTCTCGTAGGGGGTGGGTTTACGGCGAGCATTTTGTTGTTTGCTATGTATCTCAGGTTGTGGATGTGAAGCGTTGTGCAGACCTTTTCTGGGTAGTGTAAGGGTAGGCAGGGGGGTGGGAGAGAATAGGGTAAACCATTGGGTGAGGGGGGAGGTTAGGCTAAAAAATAATTATTTATAAGTGGCTAGGTGGGTGAGAGGTGTTCCAATGGCAAGGCTAGACCCGCTACCCAGCCTTGTAGGGTGGGACTGGTCGGAGATGGTCAGCACCAGTCTGTGGACCGTGTTGTTGTAGGGTGTGATAGGACTGACGAAGATAGTTTTGAGTGGTATATAATAAGTATAAGTTCTGTTCCTTGTTGCTGCTCTTAGGGTCATTTATAGTCAGGAGCGTATTTGGGAGCGTCGCTTATGGTGGCTCTTCCATGGGTAGGTGTTTATTGAGGTTATGAGTGACTGTTGTGGATGTTCAATTCTCTGTTTTTTGGGGTGTGAGTGGAGTGTGCAGGTTTGAATGAGTGCATATGTGTCGAGGATGCGAAGCGCCTTAGCGTGGATTGTCCCACTAGGTGGGTGTGGTTTTTAGGGGTAATGTAAGCTTCTTTATGCAAGTATGTTTATTACTCTTACCAGTAGGGATGAGCTTGATGTTCGAGTCGAACATACGCTCCACTCGAACATCGGCTGTTCGCACGTTTGGCGAATACCGAATGTTATGGGCTGTTCGCGCCAAATTCGTGTGGCGCTCACAGCCCACGGCTGGCTCATGATTCGCCAAGCATGCACTGTGACCCAGCATGCTTGGCCAATCACAGCATCGGCAGCGAGGAGAGCCATGATTGGCCACAGGCAGGATGCCTGTGGCCAATCATAGCTCAGGCTGTGTAGTACACGCCCCACACTATATAAGGCTGCCAGCATGGCGGATTTGTGTAGTGTGTTGGCATGTGTAGGAGTTAGTGGGTGTTCTCTGTGTACCTTCAACACAGTATACACCGTTCGTTATCGGCCTATTTAGCGTTCTTGCTCTTCTGTAATTGAGCTTTTAGCAATCTGCAGGAGTTTGTGGGTGTTGTCTGCGTGCCCTGACCGCAGTATACACCATTATATCCACCTATATAGCTATCTATATTGCTCTTCTGTAATAGAGATTTCAGTCAGTTGTAGGAAATTGTGCGTGTTGTCTGCGTGCCCTGGCCTCAGTATACACCATTATATCCACCTATATAGCTAGCTATATTGCTCTTCTGTAATAGAGCTTTCAGTCAGTTGTAGGAGATTGTGCATGTTGTCTGGGTTCCCTGACCGCAGTATATACCATTATATCCACCTATATAGCTAGCTATGTTGCTCTTCTGTAATAGAGCTTTCAGTCAGTTGTAGGAGATTATGCGTGTTGTCTGCATGCCCTGACCGCACTATACACCATTATATCCACCTATATAGCTAGCTATATTACTCTTCTGTAATAGAGCTTTCAGTCAGTTGTAGGAGATTGTGGGTGTTGTCTGTGTGCCCTGACCGCAGTATATACCATTATACACAATTATCCACCTATATAGCTAGCTATATTGCTCTTTTGTAATAGAGCTTTCAATCAGTTGTAGGAGATTGTGTGTGTTGTCTGCGTGCCCTGACCACACTATACACCATTATATCCACCTATATAGCTAGTAGACATGGGCGCCGTCAATAAATTAGTTTTGTTCTGTTCCGTTTCAATTCGTAATAAAATTAATTCGTAATTCGTATTTCGTGTCCGAAATTCCGTTCTGTTTCCTACGAAATACGAATAGTCGTTAATGTGTACGAACGTTCTTAAAGGCAAAAACATTGGTCATTATGCTTATTATGACTTGCAGAAGACTTCTGTGATAGAAGTCAATGTAAGTTGCCTGAAGACATCAGTGAAGGACTTTCATCCTCTCTGGGCAGGCTGCCAAGAAAAGAACAAAATGATACAATGTTCTTCTTCAATGGGCTGAACTCCGTGTGTAGAAGTTCTCAGTTTAACCATTTAAAGAGTAAATCTTTTCTGACACTTGTTGCTTACAACAAGTAAAAATCCAGTATTTTCTGCTAGAAAATCACTCAGAAGCCCCAAAAATTATATATATATATATTTTTAGCAGAGACCCTAGGGAATAAAATAGCAGTTGTTGCAATATTTTATGTGACGCGGTATTTGCGCAGAGGTCTTTCAAACGCAAGTTAGCCCTTTTTTTTCGGTCGACCGCTAGAGAGCACTGACATTAGCAGCGTGACATACAGCAATGACACCTGCAAGCGTACCTTAAAGACCCACACCAAAGAACAAAGCGGACCTCTCCTTGCTCCTCATCAGCTGGGATCTCCAACCCCACTAGACCTTTAGTCCTCTCTGAAACCTGCTCTGAGAGGAATGAAGGTGTAGAATTAGATGTGTCACAGCCAAGTGCTTCCGGGCACTCTGCTAGCAGTACAGTCACGTCCGATTATAGCAGGCAAATTTCCCTGCCCCAGCTGCTGGACCGTCAAAAGAAGTTCACTCCCAGCCATCCACATGCCCAGCGGTTGAATGCTAGCTTGGCTAAATTGCTAGCACTTCAACTGCTGCCTTTTCAGTTGGTAGACTCGACCCCCTTCCGTGAGTTTGTACAATGTGCGGTTCCTCAGTGGCAGGTCCCCAAACGCCACTTTTTCTCACGGAAGGCGATTACGGCTCTCTACCGGCATGTGGAAGGCAATGTCCTTGCCTCGCTGGACAGGGCGGTCAGCGGTAAGGTGCATATTACCGCTGACTCATGGTCCAGCAGGTCTTTCACAGCCCATTGGGTCACTCTTCTGGCAGCTGGGAAGGATGCAGGACAAGGTGCAGTAGTGTTGGAGGTTGTTCCGCCACCACGCCTCCAAAATGCTACTACTGGTTGTGACACACCTCTCTCCTCCACCCCCTCCTCTTCTTCTTCCTCCATGGCTTCTTCCAGTGCTCTGTCCTCAGAACCAGCGGTGCTCCGTAGGCGTTCAAGGGGCTACGCAAGTACGCAGGCAAAACTATGCCATGCCATGCTTGCGCTGGTTTGTTTGGGGGACAGGAGCCACACTGGGGCAGATATTTTGTCAGCTCTGCAGGGGCAGGCCAAGAGGTGGTTGACGCTACGCCAGCTTAATCCAGGAATGGTGGTTTTTGGCGACAAAGGCACCAACCTCTTCTCCACCCTCCGACAGGGACAACTGACCCATGTGCCCTGTGTGGCTCACGTCCTTCACCTGGTGGTGCAGTCGTTCTTGGGTAGGTACCCGGGCTTACAGGATTTCCTGAAGCAGGCCAGGAAAGTCTGTGTGCATTTCCGCCAATCATTTAATGCCTGTGCTCAGCTGGCTGAGCTCCAAAAGGAGTTGAACCTGCCCAAGAACCGCCTTATATGTGACATGCCCACCAGGTGGAACTCAGCGTTGGCCATGCTGCAGCGACTGCACACGCAGCAGAGGGCCATCAATGAGTACCTGTGCAACTACGGCACCAGGACAGGGTCAGGGGAGCTCAGTTTTTTCTCACCACACCAGTGGGGCATGATCAGGGATGCATGCACTGTCCTGTCACCATTTGAGGAGGCCACAAGGATGGTGAGCAGTGGCAGTGCATGCATCAGTGACACTGTACCTCTTGTCCACCTGTTGGAGCATACGCTGCGTGGAATAATGGACAGGGCACTTGAGGCAGAACAGAGGCAGGAAGAGGAGGACTTCCTTGCCTCTCAAGGCCCCCTTTATCCAGACAGTGTTCCTGCTGTCCCACCCATCACACAGGAAGAGGACAAGGAGGAGGAGGAGGAGGATGATTGTGTCAGCATGGAGGTGGAGGCTGGCACTCAGCAGCAGCAGCAGTCTTGTAGGGATGATTTACAGACCCAAGAAACCCGTGGACTTGTATGTGGCTGGGAGGAGGTAGCTGTGGATCATGTTGTCCTTAGTGACCCAGAGGACTCCGTACCGAAACCTACGCTGCATGGCCTCCCTGATCCTGCAAAGCCTGTGGAGGATCCTCGTATTCTTCGGATCAAGGAGAGGAACCATTACTGGCTGGCCACTCTCCTTGATCCACGGTACAAGGGTAAGGTTGCCGACCTTATCTTGCCATCGCAGAGGGAGCAGAGGATGAGACATCTCCGGGAGGCCTTGCAGAAAGGTCTGTGCAACGCGTTCCCAGAGACTGGGAGGTTACAAACTCCTGGACCTGGACAATGTGTTGTTGAGGCATCGGTCAGAAGGAGCGGTGGAGAAGGTGGCCATCTGACCGATGCGTTCAGACAATTTTTTAGTCCGCAGCCCCAAGGTATGATCGGTTCCAGCAACCATGATTTGCAGGAATACCTAGGGGCAAGGTCAGACTTGAACACCTTTCCCACTAAAAATCCTCTGGCTTACTGGGTCTTGAGGATGGATCACTGGCCAGAGCTTGCACAGTATGCAATTGAGCTACTGGCCTGTCCTGCATCCAGCTTTCTTTCGGAAACACACGTTCAGTGCTGCTAGTGGCTTTGTTACCGATCACAGGGTGCGCTTGTCCACCGACTCGGTTGATCGACTGAGCTTCATAAAGATGAATAAGTCTTGGATCACCCATAGCTACCAAGCACCTGAAGCTGATGTAACCGAATATTTTTTTTTTTAAATATCACATCCCTTCAAGACTGCCTATGCTGATGCTGAGTGACTGTCCTGTTATGTTGATTGTCTATCCTCTTCCTCCTCTGCTGATATGTTGGAAGAACATGTTTGGTTCTGGGTGATGCCACCAGCCAAATTTTTCAGCCCCTGTTTAACAGGGGTGTTTAATTAAAATTTTTGATGCAATGCTTTGCAGCAGGGCTCATTCCTGCACCACAACTAGAGTATATGGGAGAGCAATATGGGGCATGACTGGATGGAGGAGGAGGAGGCCATGTGTGTGTGAGTGAGCCGACGCCTCGCTCTCCCCTCCATGCTAACGCAATGAGTGGCGTCTTTCCCTGCCAGCCCACCAGCCTTCACACGGACGGATGACAGTCCGTGAAGTAACTGATCAATTCAATCTAGTACTACTATTATCAGTTATGTATTCCTTTGTCTAGTCCCTATAGTTCAGCTAATCTATCAAAAACGCCAAGCACATGTTATTGTTAATATCACAATGCTACCACCCTTGGCTATGAAATCAATACACGGTCTAAGATCAATCAAAATCTCATTTATTTCCCAAGGAAATAAGAAAAATGTTCATCAAGTATCAATAGAAGTTACAATAATACATAGCATACAATCAAAGTACAATATAAGCCATACTTATCCGACCTTCGCAGCTACGCCTCATGATGGACTAAAGAGACAGAGCTCAGGTCGCAACCCTTTTTGTCAAACATACCTCAGCCATACCACACCCTACTGCCAGTCCCATTTGGTTTGGACCAATCAGTGTTCACATGACAGCCCTCCTAATACTACTGACTGCCTTGCCATACTTGGCTTCTATGGCCAGTATGCATCTGATGTGCCCTGGGCCGTCTTTGTCATCAATCTCTTTGAAGCTTGTGTGCACCAGTTGGGCTGAAGGAAACTCCTTTGATATGCAGATTCTGCCACATTCCTCTACACATTCTAAACATGTGTCATGCAAACATCAACATGGCTGAGTTCGGCTGTACCAACAAATGTGTAGAACTTTAGATATATAACATTACTTCTTATTCACTTCCAACATATTCCGCTTTGCACCTAAAAGGCGCATACCACCCTTCTTTAGACACGGCTCCTTCTGAACAATCCATAACTGTCTCAACGTGTGTGGTTCCCCAACATGTGCTTCCGAACCAGTACCTGTAGCACAGTCCTTAGCTCGTGTAATGCATGGTTGTTTTCAACGAGCGCTCCAGAGACATCTCTCATGGAACAGTACACAATTGTCTTACCACGCTGTGTTTTCAACGTGTGCCGAAGCAGGTCCTATGGAGCAGTCCATAATTGTTTTACCATGTGATGTCTCCCAACACGTGCCGCTTTGCCACTGAGTGACACACCTCCACCATTCTTCAGCGACAGCTTCCATGTCACCATTCTGTATCTTGGGTATCTTCCGGACGGCAGTACAGGCAAGGGGTGCCCATTCATTCACCATTCACCAGCACCCATTCAGAGCAACATATCACCCAGCTTTCAGACCCAGAGTCTTGAGGAGGGCCTTTCTTGCCCATATTACTAGCCTACAATACCCATAGGTCACACTATACCACGAACATCAATCAACTTATTACCGTAATATATACATATATATGTATTACGCACCCCGCTCCCAACCTCCTATAACCTTTTACTGTAACTACGGGTCGGGATTAGGCAGGCTTGCTCGCAGCGGCGTTGCAGGGCTCTGACTTGGCAGCAACGTCTCCAATTTGTACACAGAGAGCTCACCGTCAAATCATCCCTCAACTTGCATAGACAAATGGGAGACCCTTCTAGATAAATCTCGCTTAACTACACATATAAGTTTACAACAATTACCAAACCCATACAATTCCACCCCTGTGCCTGGATTTCAGAGATCATGCCCATTGTATACCATGCACCTCTACCTACAGTTAGGTTCAAGGAACCCTCTAGTCCCTTGACTAACACTACACCGGTATTCTTTAGGACAAAGAAACAAAACTTGCCTATGTCCTAAATAATACCTGGGTGCCTTCTTCCCAGCAATGACCTCTCCATCCAGAATACAGAGAGAAATAACTTCCCAACATTATTCGTTCATCCCCATGTATTGACCTGGCCTACAAAGGACATCATGGTCATGCTTCCGACAAAGGGAAAATATCAACCTGCCTCCAGCATTCATCTTCTCTGATCACATGTGTGATATAGCCTCAAATGCAACAAGCTAGAGTCCCCAGTCAGTAAGCCCATTGATGCCACCAAATATACAGACCAAGTCTGCACTTCTGTATATGAGAACATACAGCATAACACCTTTCACAATCCAACTTAGTTCCACCCATACAGGCATTCGACCACTATTTTGGATTAGTGTAAGCAACGTGTTTTGGCAAAATCTTACTGAGCGGTGACGCTAACTCATCAGGCCACTGCCCCTCATACAGAGACCTTACAATCAGCTTGATGTTGGCTGATATTTCCACCTGCCACAGAGTGCGCGCCAGAGCCAATGACAGGTTTCTGTCCTCTCTACCAACCTCTCAACATGGTTGACAAAATCCGGAGCCACTCTGACCTGAGTGTTTCTGTGACTTCATTGAATGTTATCAAGGATGCCACCAATCTCCCAGGGTAACAAAGTCACGCTCCTTCTCTGAAGCTATGGCTGTGAGTTTGTTCCTCAGGAGGCCGATGTCCCCTCCATTAATAACACCCACCCCAGCTATTGTTCCCCCCCCAATATAGTGCTGAATACATCCCTCCTCTTTCGGGTTACTCCTCAGAAATAAGCATCCTGCATGGACTTCATTCTCATCTCTGGGAGTAAGTCACTGGTACAATAACCACACCTGATTCAGTGTATACTCAGCACATATAGGGTGATAGGTTTTTGTCAACCACCATGAGATGTTGCAGCACCATGTGGTGAAGTCCTACTGTACCCTGGTAGCCAGCATTTGTTCCCTTTATTTTAACGGAGCATGCTCCTGTGTGTATTTACTGGCATTATCTGTGCAGGGTTTCAACCTCTCAGGTGAGACACCAACCGGGCGTATCTTCCTCATGTCTAGTTCTGGTGTCCCGCATGTCCTGTAACCGAAAGCTTCTCTCTAGGACCGCTAGGATTGAGACACCACCCCTACGAGGAAGTTTGCACCCCATTGATGTATCACCTGGCACCCTTTAGTCTGACCAACAGCCACCTTATTATGCATAAGCGCCAGTATACCTCCTGGGTACCTTCACCATATTGTCTCCGTTACATCAATACATGTAATACATTAAAACCTTTCTTCTTTCAATTCCTCCTTCCAACAAAAAAAAACACATATTTTACATTTTCATGTTTTGACGGATTGGATGTGTCATAATTCTTCCCCAACCTCCAACCCATTGCACATGTATAAATAACATGTTTGCATTCATCAGGAGAGACTTCAGCAAAAATATTTCACGAGTTCTCTTGCTAGGCACAGTCTTTCAGATTCAGCATTAGCACCAAATTGTCCATCCGAAAAAAAATAGGTATTAATCTGAATCTTTCAGTTTTCCTTCTCTCCTGATGTTTATCGGAACTAATTTGTGGTATGGTGTGGCACAGACAAACTGCCAACCAGATGATCATCTGTCATCCATGTTCCAGAAGCCTCTCCAATTCTCGCTCCACTTGGATTCTGGAAGTGAAAAACAAGAGCAGTATCAAATTCTTATCCACAATATCTGCTCGCTTACCATGTTTACTTATAGTTCCCTCCTTGGAGCCCAGGACCTCAGTATTCCTGGCTTCTGCAACTCTGACCAAACTATCCAAACAACCATGACCTCTTTAGGCTACACCCACTGTAAAATGGATCCCCATGGTATGATCAAAAAACGTTTAAAACTGAACGTCAGTGTTGCTTCTCAAAAACTTCAAATTTTACAAACTAAAAAAAACAATGCATCTATCTGTATCTTTACGATGTATGCACTACCCCTTTTCAGGTGACTGGTTCTAACTGAGGGCATTGTCAATTCCCCCCCTTTCAGGTGGATTAGACCTACTACTTTTCCACCTGAATAAAAATATAACTAACATAGAGGACTAAACCAATATCAAAAAAAAAAAATTTGAGAGAAAAAAAAAACTAAATTAACTAAAAAAAAAATGTAAAAAACTTAAAAATCTGGCCATGATCCCACAAATAACATGACAAGACAACCATCATACGACAAGACAACCATCATACAACAATGACAAACACTCAACTTTTAGTTGACAACATCCATGGACTTTTCTCCTGCAAAGAGTGCTTATTCCAATCTGAAATACAATTAGTTAATGGGGAAAACGAAAAACACAACAAAGCATATGTATCATCACAACATTTTAGCTTCATTTGTAACTCTTTTTAGTACTATTATTTTTCATTGTTTGCAAACAATTACTAACTAATGAGCTCATGGTACCATGTGATAATCGATTATGCATTTACAATAACCTAACCCCTGTTCTGTTATATTTTACCACTGTTGTTACTTTGAGAGACCTGCAAACAAATGCAAATGTCCGTATACGAATCAGTTTAACTTCTTCCTGGTCTCTGGAAAAAGGAACACACAAGTGATTACACACAATTCTTATGTTAATCAGCAGTATTGGATATTACTCAGGAAAAGTTTACAAAGACTGACAATAAGAGAAGAGTAAAGAAACACAAGATAAAAAAAAACTCATAACAGAAACATCTTTTAACCACACAAAAGAAAAACCACGATACCAATTCAGGGGTTTATCCCTAAAAGTACAAACCACAAAAAATGTATATCTATATCCAGGTCCTCTATCATATTCTGAACTTGAAACTTACATCAAACCTTTTTCATAGCCGGGAAACATTGACCAGAATATCCTTACCATGCTTGCAGCTCACTAAGTTCTGCTAACATTGTTTCCCCCAGTGCTATATTTGAGTAACCATGCGTCTATCTCCATTTTGACTCTAAGCAACTGTCCTACATATTGCTTTTTAGTTTCTAGACCCCGCATTTGCGTTTTACATGGGAAATGGGTTTGATTACTATTGGTTCCGTGCTGTGGATGGCTACCCCACCTGGCTGAATAACACACATGATGCCTTGGGGTCGTTTTCGGGTATAATTTCCTTTCGATATCATTATTCGCCGCCCGACAATATTTTGAAATGTGACCCCCCCTTTTACACAAAAAACATTTTAGTTCTGGTTTCCCTGCATAGGCCATTTTTTTAGCATATGGCGCTGGAAACCCACATTGCTGGATAATATTACTGCGATTGGACTGCACAGACTTTACACTTTCGTTGTCTGAGGAGTCATCCGAAGTGTCAACTCCTGAGTCAATTTCAAGTGCAGTTATTCCACCTTTATTTGCTTCTTCCACATCGATTCCCATCACAGTACTATCATTTGCAGTGATAATAGCATACGGGTTTTCTTCATATTTCACTTCTAGCTTTTCTATACACTGAGCATGTGTGGAGGGTACCTCCACTATTGCACACTTGGAGGATAACTCCATTATGGCTGCTTGTGCCTTAAGCCTTGTGATAACCTGCAAATTCTCAGCCTCCCTTTGATTCAAAGAGGCAATGCAACTTTCTCTTAATTTACACGTTTGTTCTAATTCATCTAATCTCTGCTGCAATACACATTTCTCAGCCACTAATTGTTTAATCCGACTACAAGCATCCGCATCAGCCTTTTCAATCCTCATTGATATATCCCTTACCTGTTCCATCACTTATTCTCTATCAGCAAACCATTCTAATTCTTTTTGTTCCGCAATTTCTTTCATTCTCATTAACATGCATAAGGCATTGGCCATTCTCTGTTTCCTGCCTTTTTTTGATTTATTAAATATGCGACTGTTATGTGTATTACATTGTTTTAAAAGTTCATTAAACTGATATGTTAATTTACCTTTGTGAGTAATTTGAAATCTAATCCCACCATGCTTGCTAACGAAACCTTCAATGGCTTCCATTGATATGCTAATTAGCCTATCCACACCAGGTTGCTCCACCAGTTGCTTATACACTAGACAAACAACCATATAACCCCCACAAAGACAGATTCCTACCAACAAACGAACAAAAAAAAAAAAATAAAACAGATACGAACCGTTTAAATTTCCAGTGACTTGTGGTTCTACAGCATACAAGACACAAGGCACACTCTTAATCAATGCCTTGGTCTTCTATTGGACCAGAGCTATTTCACTCTCACGTGTGTAGAAATAAAAACCTATATTTCCCCCACTTTTTCCTCAAAGATGTATGGTAATTCCTGCCACTCTCTAACCAACACTGTGCATTAGCAATACACTAAACAATCAGATACCAAACACACAAAGACATAGAGGAAGCTGTTTAGAAGCTAGCTTTGACCTGTAGTCCCCCTCCAAATACAGACAAAAAAAAACAGCAGGAAAAAAAAATAAATAATAAATAATAAAAAAAAAATAAAAAAATAAAAAAAAAAAATAATAAAAATGCAAAAAGCCAAAAACAAAAAAAAAAAAAAAAAAAAAATACAAATTCGTTTACTCACGAATTTCTTTAGGAGAACACACTCTTATTCAATGTCCTTCTATCCGATAGCAGGTCATAGGGAATTTCTTTTGGGACAGAAAGTTTTTTTCACAATCACGTGGATATTTCCACTTTTCCCTCAAAATTGTATGATTTATCCTGTCAATCTGCGGTTATATCACATAACCAGGGATGATCAGTCCCTTATCTCGTCAGTGCACCAATTTGCCCTCTGGTTACAAGTTTGCAAACACAACAATACGTACATATATATATATATCAGTCACAGTTCTCACCAGGTTTTACGCGTGCGTTTATACCAGTGAAATATCTCACAGAATTTTCCTGCTCATCCAAGCGTGGTTTCAGAATTCGCGAGCCAGCGCTAATCTTGTCCACACTAAAGATGACTTCCAGTTCTGGGTGGCTTTGAGCATCTGTGCTTACAGGGACTCAAACAAAAATACCTTAGATTTTTGTGGATTCTGTGTAAAAATATGTTTTACACGCCTTCTGGGGTGCCAAATGAAGTAACTGATCAATTCAATCTAGTACTACTATTATCAGTTATGTATTCCTTTGTCTAGTCCCTATAGTTCAGCTAATCTATCAAAAACGCCAAGCACATGTTATTGTTAATATCACAATGCTACCACCCTTGGCTATGAAATCAATACACGGTCTAAGATCAATCAAAATCTCATTTATTTCCCAAGGAAATAAGAAAAATGTTCATCAAGTATCAATAGAAGTTACAATAATACATAGCATACAATCAAAGTACAATATAAGCCATACTTATCCGACCTTCGCAGCTACGCCTCATGATGGACTAAAGAGACAGAGCTCAGGTTGCAACCCTTTTTGCCAAACATACCTCAGCCATACCACACCCTACTGCCAGTCCCATTTGGTTTGGACCAATCAGTGTTCACATGACAGCCCTCCTAATACTACTGACTGCCTTGCCATACTTGGCTTCTATGGCCAGTATGCATCTGATGTGCCCTGGGCCGTCTTTGTCATCAATCTCTTTGAAGCTTGTGTGCACCAGTTGGGCTGAAGGTAACTCCTTTGATATGCAGATTCTGCCACATTCCTCTACACATTCTAAACATGTGTCATGCAAACATCAACATGGCTGAGTTCGGCTGTACCAACAAATGTGTAGAACTTTAGATATATAACATTACTTCTTATTCACTTCCAACAGTCCGGGAAACCGGTATCTAGTTGAGCGGACATCCCCTCTCTCCCTCTCCGCCTACCACTCCGCCGTGCGGCAGAGACTGTGATTTGATGGGGATTCGGCGGCAGTGGGCGGAATGGTGAAGTGGACGGCTCCTTCCCTGCCTCTCGTCGGATGGTTAGATCGGAGGTTTGAGGAGACCTGGGACCTGAATGTTGAGGCCAGAGAGGGGAGGTGAGGAGTAAGCTTTTGGCATATGCAATACTTGAGAAACACAGCAGGAGAAGCATACAGGCAACTTTAAGGAATTGGTGAGAGAGAACTGAGTGAACTGGAAATGCCTCAGCAGGGTGGTGAGTGTGAATCATCTAGTGAGCTGGGAACTGTGAACTGTGATTAAGATATTACATGCTGGGGAAGGATGCTGGATAGCTGGATAGCTCTATGAACTCCCACCCTATATACCTACTTGCTTAATGCCTCTCCTCTGCCTTAACCCTGACATCTAAGAACCAAGAACTCTCTGCTTAAAATAATATTGAGAACTGTAAATTTTTTTTTTTTGAAGGGTTGCTAACCTGATTTAAAGAGCCTATCTATATTCATCACATTGGCTGGAGCCGTCTTTAATCGGATTCACTTGTATTTATAGAGGCTTTGGTATACCCCAGGGCTTGATCCATAAAGGGGCAATAAAGCAGGTCATTAAAGTGACTACGACTTAAATAGACAAATTATTGTTTGTGTTGGAGAAGAGCAAGGCGAAGAAAAGATATTTGTATTACCGTGTATGCTCCTCTCTTCTCCCCCTCTTGAGAAGGAAACTAAGTTTATACATTCATTGTGAATACTATTTCGGAATTAAGGCAAAACCATCATGCCGTCGCACCGTGCGACTAAAGCAAGCCAAGCAGCTGCGGCCGCAAAATTAGAAAAATACGCTCATAACCCTGGTCAGGGGCTTAGTCAGACTCCCCCAAAGGGTCTGCAACAAGGACAGCAAACTCAATCCAACAGGCTATCAGGTGCCAAGGGTATTAGGAAAAGTCACGGGTTAAGCCTTCCCCCAATGGCATCGGAAGAAGGCGAAGATATGGTAAATACCGAGGGCCAGCCCAAAGATTTAAGTTCAGAGGGGGCACTTGGGCCACTCAAGGAGGGGCCTCTAGGAGGGTTTGAACCGGAACCTGAGCCAACGCTAAAAGTGGTTTTGATGGCAGTCAACCTATGTAGAGAATCCCTGGGAGGAATGAGTACTCAACTCATTACCATCCAGGAGGAACTATCCTACGTTAGACAGGATATCCAAGGGATTCAGGAAATGACTATAGCCCTAGAGGGCCGGGTTGGTCGGATTGAAGACGACCTGGCCCCTCTGGTATGGGAAATCAGGTCCATGCAAGAACAGTTAACCAAACAGGAAAATAAATTAGATGAAATGGAGAACAAGATGAGGAGGAAGAATATTCGGATAGTAGGCTTGCCAGAATTTTGTGAAGGACCAGACCCTATAGCTTTTCTAGAGAAATGGCTTAGAGACATTGTTATATCCTCTGTGTTGTGAGAGACACAAGACTCTGGTCTGGAACAATGGAAGTTTATTTCCAGTACTCACTGTACACTGCAACATGCATCTCAGGACAGTACATCTTATTAGGCTCTTACATGTGTCCAAGATGGCTACTATACCCCTTGACCCTTGGCATCACTCCTGGGTGGAGCCAGCCTTAAAGTGGCAGTACATGTGGAACCCTTCAGGTATAACACCTTCCATCCATCCCTAAAAAAAAAACAAAAAAACAAAAAAACAAACAAAAACAAAACGAGAAAAGGCACAAAACATTAACTAATAACTGTCCAATAACAGTCCTCCAAACACAGGAGATGCACAGGACTTTTCCTGCATCCAGATGTGAGAGCAAGATTCCAGGGACAGTTGCGGGGATACAATGTCATTGGATCACTTTCGGCGGCCCCGTCGAAAGTCTCGTAACCGGTCTTGAAGCTGAAACCGGTCAGGAGGGCGACAGTGTCGTTGAGGGCGGGCACCCATCGACTCGGGATCGGAGGAAACAGGGTCGACTGGAATGGGCACTGGCGGTGCCAAGAAGGGATCCCCCAGCTCAGTGGGTGAACCAACCTCCGGACCAGGGCTGGAGGGCTCTGTTGGAGCTGAGTTCAAAAGATCAGAGTCCCCCCAATCATAAGTTCCCATGCATCCTGATCCGCTGGGAGCAGTTCCTTGCAACACTGGTGGTTCAGCCGGCGTCAGGGATTCATGCAGTTGAAAACGAGGGTGCAGTTGGTCCGCATGCCTTCTGCAAATGGAACCATCTTCCAGGCAGACCCTATACATCTTGGGTCCCAAAGTCTCTGCAATGACAGCAGGAAGCCAACGGGTGTTGGAAGCCCCATAAGATCGGGCCCATACCTTTTGTTGGGCTGTGAATCGGGGGATCTCATGGTGTTTGACCATCTTGTCTTGGGACTGCAGTACATGTTCCTGGACTGTTTGTGGGCGGAGCATGTCCAAAACAGTCCATGGCTGCCGACCCAGAAGGAGTTCTGCTGGAGTTTTCCCGGTGGTTGCATGTGGTGTGTTTCTGTAAGCAGAAAGGAAGGAGTCCAGCTGCTGGGGTGACAGGGACTGCTGTTTACTTGTAGCCACTGTAGCTTTGAAATAGCGTTTAAAAGTCTGCACAAACCGCTCTGCTTGACCATTTGTAGCTGGGTGGTAAGGTGCGGTCAACTTGTGCTTGATGTTGTGGGCAGTCAAGAAACGCTGAAACTCCTGACTGGTGAATTGTGCACCATTGTCTGTGACGATTTCTCTGGGGTATCCAAATGTAGCAGCGAGATATAACAGTATGGAAACTGTTGCCTTAGTTGTTGGCTGAGTAACAGGAATTACCTCAGGCCACTTTGAATGGGCGTCCACTATGATCAAGAAGGTGTGTCCTCTGATCGGACCTGCAAAGTCCAAGTGTAGTCGAAACCAAGGAACCGTGGGCCAAGTCTAGGGCTGGACGCACCCTCGAGGAGGGTCTCTTGCAGTTTGTGCACATCCAGCACAAGCATTCACATATGTTGTGATATCTGAGTCTAAGTTTGGCCACCACACATAACCTCGGGCCTTTTGTTTCATACGTGTGCCCCCGGGATGACCAGTATGTAGCAAGTCCAGAATGTGTCTCCGGAGGGTCTGTGGAATGATCACTCGGTCTCCCCATAAAACACAGTTACCAGCCACAGTTAATTCCATACGCCTACGGAAATAAGGTTCATAATCCTGTGTGACGGTTGCAGGCCAACCGGACCGTACCCAGGAGAGTATTGTTTTCAGAAAGGTATCCTTGGCTGTATGGGCTGCTATCTCCCCAGAAGACAAGAAGGACAGGCTGGTGTAACGACAACTCTTGACCGGTGGAGAGGAGTCCATTGACCTCCCTGTCAGTCGGGACATTGCGTCCGCATTAGCATTGGCATCATGACCGCGATACTGGATTTTATAACTGTACGCTCCCAAGAACAGGGCATAGCGTTGGAGGCGGGCCGCAGTAGTCTGAGAGATGCCTTTGTCAGGGCTAAAGATCTGAAGGAGTGGTTTATGGTCTGTCAGTATGGTGAATTCCCTACCATACAGGTAAAGATGAAACTTCTTAATTGCCCATATCAGCGCAAGAGCCTCTTTGTCAATGTGAGAGTAATTGCTTTCTGCTTTTGTCAAAGACCTGGAGGCAAATGCCACTGGTTTTTCTGACCCATCAGGTAAGATGTGAGACAGTACAGCCCCCAGACCATAGGGTGAGGCATCACAAGCCAAGGTCAGAGGCTTCTGGAGGTCATAGTGAACAAGCATGCGTGACGCCAACAGCTTCCGCTTAGAGACTTCAAAAGCGCGTTGGCATGCAGCCGACCAGTCCCATCTGGAGTGTTTCTCCAAAAGCTTGTTCAACGGAAACAAGGTGTGTGCCAGATCTGGCAGAAATTTGTGGTAATAGTTCAGCAAGCCAAGGTATGATCGCAGCTGCTGGACATTGGTTGGGGCAGGAGCTTTGACTAAGGCATCAACCTTGGCTTCTGTGGTGTGTATACCGTCTGCATCCACAAGGTGGCCACAAAACTCCAATTTCGGCACCATGAATTGGCATTTTGCTAAGTTCACTTTCAGACCCTGCTCTTGGAGTCTTTCCAACACAAGCTCCACGTTTTGCTTGTGTTCCTGGTCCGTCCGTCCCGTGATGAGCATGTCATCTAACAGGCACTGAGTGAAAGGAATGTCCGCCAAAATCTCATCCATCTTCCGTTGCCAAATGGCTGGGGCAGAGGCTACACCAAACACCATCCGATTGTACTCATACAGTCCCTTGTGGGTGTTGATGGTCAGAAACTTGCGGGAAGAAGGATGGACCTCAAACTGTAAATATGCTTGTTTGAGATCAAGCTTGGTGAACTTTTGACCCCCTGCAAGAGAGGCAAAAATGTCATCTACTCTGGGTAGAGGGTACTGGTCTATTTCCAGTTGGGAGTTCAGTGCCATGCGGAAATCGCCACAAATGCGCAAGTCCCCATTCGCTTTCTTCACTGGTACAACAGGTGATGCCCACTCGCTGTGCTCTACCTTTGAGATGACACCTTGTTCCTCCAGCCGACTCAGTTCTGCTTCCACTCCTGCTCGGAGTGCGAAAGGTACTGTGCGAGCTTTGAAGAACTTAGGCTAGGCGTTGGGTTTCAGCTTAAGTCTCACACAGTCATGCTTTATTTTTCCCAACTGGTCATCAAAGATCTTTGGGAACCGCTGCTTCAGGGACACCACCCATCCCTCATTATCTCCTAATGGAATTGTCACAGTGTTACAGGGATTTATGGCGATGTCTGGCATACCAAAGTGAGCAATCCAGTCTCTCCCAAAGAGAGGGGGTCCCCCATTCTCTAGTATATATAATGGCAGTCTCTTTGTCTGACCCTTGTACAATACCTGCACTTTTGCATAACCCAGTGGGTGGAGTATCTGCTTTGAGTATGTCTGCAGTTTGATTGGCGTTGGGCGGACAGTTGTTCGGGTCTGAATTTGTCTCCATTGTTTCTGAGTGATAACTGAAACTGCTGCTCCTGTGTCTACATCCATCTTTAGTTTCTTTCCCTCAATGGTTACCTCTACAGTCATTGCAGAGGGTGCTGAATGCATATGATGTATGTCTAAACTGTGGAGCACTTCCTCATCCTCTGACTCAGATGATGATGTATATCTTCCCACCATATAGGTCTTTGTCTTGGGGTTCAGAGGTTGTTTATCTCGCACCTTCTTGCTCCGGCAAACTCGTTTCAGATGTCCTGTTTTACCACAGTTATGACAGGTCTGAGCCTTAAACCTGCAGACTTTGTGATCATGGTCTGTATTCCCACAACGGTAGCAAGCTGACCCCCGGCTTGGTGGAGGTCTGTATTTCCAGGTTGCAACTGTGGGCTTGACTGCTGTTCTGAAAACTTCCTGTTTCACCTCTTCTCTTCTGCCCTGAGAGTTCAATTCCTCTGTATCTTTCACAGCCATTTCCATCATTGAAGCTATATCAATTGCTTTTGCAAGGGTAAGGTCTTTCTCTGTTAACAGTCTCTTTTGGCTAGAGTCACAATTCAGTCCCATGACAAACTTATCTCTCAGTGCAGTAGGTAGGTACTCCCCAAAAGAACAGGTAGAGGCTAGTCTGCGAAGGGCGAGCACATAAGCTTTAATTTCTTCACCTAGCTGCTGCTGCCTCTGATAAAAACGAAATCTTTCTGCAATCTCTAGTGGTTTAGGCTGGAAGTGACCCTCTAACAGTGTCAGGAGCTCTGCCAATGTCTTAGTTGCTGGTTTTACAGGAAAAAGGAGATCCCTGAGAGTGTCATATGTCTGAGCACCGACCACTGTCAGAAATACTGCTACTTGCCTTTCACCTGGGATGCCATTTGCACTGAAATACTGTTCCAGTCTCTCCACCCAGGAACTCCAGGATGTCTGTTCTCCATCAAATTCACTTAATGTCCCGATCAATGACATTTTCCTGCTGGGATCTGTGATTGCTTTTATCCAGGTAACAATCCACAATGTCTTTGTCTCTCTCTCAGACTGATAGACACTTTGTAAATCCCATCCTCGTCGCCACTGTTATATCCTCTGTGTTGTGAGAGACACAAGACTCTGGTCTGGAACAATGGAAGTTTATTTCCAGTACTCACTGTACACTGCAACATGCATCTCAGGACAGTACATCTTATTAGGCTCTTACATGTGTCCAAGATGGCTACTATACCCCTTGACCCTTGGCATCACTCCTGGGTGGAGCCAGCCTTAAAGTGGCAGTACATGTGGAACCCTTCAGGTATAACAGACATGTTTGGCCAGGATATTTTTTCACCACTCTTTGCTATTGAAAGGGCACATAGAGTTCCCGCAAGACCTCCACAAACTGGTGCCCCCCCCCCCCCCCAAGACCATTTCTGGCCAAGTTATTGTTCTTTAAAGACAAAGAGACTATCACCCGTAAAGCTAGAGAAAAGGGTAAAATTGTATATAATGGCTCTCGAATGTCGATCTTCCCGGACTTTTCTCCAGACCTTCAAAGAAGAAGAGCCAAATTCGGGGAAGTAAAATGGAAACTTCGTCAAACAAACATGACTTATGCTTTATTATATCCAGCAAGACTACGGTTAAATGCCCCTGAAGGGACTATAATATTTGATAACCCTAGAGGTGTTGAGGAGTGGTTGGAGTCCCACTCTCAGAGACTTTAGTAGTGGCGGACTCTTGTGTCTGTTCTCTTCTTTGGCTTCCCCCCCCCTCTTCTCTCTGGTTTTGGGGGGGGGGGAGGGAGAGGAATGTGGGTTTATCTTTTTGCTGTGGTGGAGGTGGGAAGAGGGGGATAATTGGTAAGATGTTATTTTGATTACGGCCGGGGGAGGGAGGGGGGAGGGGAGGGCGAGATGGAGAAAGAGGGGAGCGGCACGCATGTTACCCCTTTCGCTGGGGGGGGGCTAGCGGGTTGCTCGCCTCTCATATTCGTTGTATGTGGTATTTTTTTTGTTTGGAGGTTTTTGGGGTGGGGAGGAGTAGAGGGGAGGGGGCGAGGGAAAGGACTAACGCACAAAAGAATAATGTGGAAGGATTTACAGTTAAGGTGTGTATGGGATGGTCACAGTAGGAGGCCCCAGGAGATGCCTAAAGAGGCAATGGGAGAAGTGTGTGAGTTGGTTGATGGGTATGTTTGGAGAGAAGGGAGAATAGGGTGTACAAGTTTTGGCTGGTATGCAGGAGGGGGAGAAGTATGGAAGAAGTATATCTTAATGAGAAGAGCACTATATAAAGCACATTTAATCACAATGAAACAATGGGTAAAAGATTGTCACATAAAATTGAATAAAAAAGATGAGTTACACAAATTTTATAATAGGTACTGGCACTATAATCATTAATGAGTGAACGCACAGTGTTAAGGGGGAGAAGTCTCATCCTATATTCCTGGAATGTCAAAGGTTTGGGAGATCTGAAGAAGAGGACAGCGGTCAAGCTAAAAATGGGAGACGTGGGAAATGTCTCGGAAGATCAGTGGGAGAGGATTCTTGAGCTGGCACCTTGGGTGTCCCTTTCTCCATCTCAAAAATTCTCGCATCTACTTTTACTGTATAGAGCATATTACACTCCCAAGAGGCTTTCTCAGTTTGGTAGAAGGAGAGATGCTGTATGCCCTAGGTGCGGAAGGACAAAAGGGGACATGATACATATGTTCTGGAGATGCCCTAAGTTACATCGGTATTGGAGGGAGGTAGTGACGATAGTTAGCCAAGTTTTTGAGATGGTAGTAGAATTAGAACCAGTGGGGTGCGTACTGGTACTGGGTTGGATCGAGGGAGGTAGTGACCCAAAAGATAGAAATCTAGCAAAATTAAGGTGTCTTTTCCAAGCTAGAAAACTCATAGCCCAGAAATGGCAGTCCTCTACACCCCCTACTAGCGGAGAGTGGGCGCAAAATATGAATAGGGTTATCCTTAAAGAAAGAGTAGCGTATATAAGACAGGGAGGTATTAAAAAATTTGATAAGATATGGAAGGCGTGGTGTGTGAAAATGAATGATGGTGTTTTTAGTTAAGAAATAGTGTGAGGAGTGGGTTTGTGTGAGTGGGAAAAGAGACGAATGTAGGAAATGGAAGGGTGTAAAAGGGTTATGTAAAATTGGTATCCTGTCTTTGCTTGTTTTATATTGAAATGTTGTTTGTTTTGTCTGAATTGAAAAGAAATTAATAAAGATATAAGGTTAAAAAAAAGAGTATATGGGAGCGGTTGCAGTGTCGTGGCACCAGCACCAGTGCCACCAGCCCAAATTTTCAGCCCCTGTTTAACAGGGGCGTTTAATTACAATTTTTGATGCAATGCTTTGCAGCAGGGCTCATTCCTGCAATAAAACTAGAGAATATGGGAGAGGTTGCAGTGTCGTAGCACCATTGCCACCAGCCCAATTTTTCAGCCCCTGTTTAACAGGGGAATTTAATTACAATTTTTGATGTAATGCTTTGCAGCAAGGCTCATTCCTGCACTACAACTAGAGTATATGGGAGAGGTTGCAGTGTCGTGGCACCAGAACCAGTGCCTAAGGCCCAATTTTTCAGCCCCTGTTTAACAAGGGCGTTTAATTACAATTTTTGATGCAATGCTTTGCAGCCGGGCTCATTCCTGCACTACAACTAGAGTATATGGGAGAGGTTGCAGTGTCATGGCACCAGCACCAGCACCAGTGCCTAAGGCCCAATTTTTCTGCCCCTGTTTAACAGGGGCGTCTAATTACAATTTTTGATGCAATGCTTTGCAGCAGGGCTAATTCCTGCACTAAAACTAGAGTATATGGAAGAGGTTGCAGTGTCGTGGCACCAGTGCCTAAGGCCCAATTTTTCTGTCCCTGTTTAACAAATTCTTGATATAGTCATTCACAGCAGGGCACTCCAGTGCCCACCAAGAGTCACTTTGAGGGCTTACAATGTTGTGGCAAAACCAACACCTTGTTCCGCCATTTCTGCAGAGCATATAGGGCAGGCCCCTACTTTCAAACATCCAACTTACAAACATCTCCTACTTGCAAACGGAAGGAGACAACAGCAAGTGAGATGAAAAAAGACGGACGGCAAAACAAATTATACAGGGGTGATAACCCTTCTCTATGTTTTCCAAAAAGCTTAAAAATAGTTTTTGTTTTGTTTTTTTGTTTTTTGGGGGGCGTGGCCTGCAGCGGAACCGAATGGACGTCTGATTCCAGAGCTCCCGCTTCCCCGTGGATACAGCGACTATAAGCGGCTATCAGGACCCCGTTTTCTCCACGCACACCTGGCGGTTTACGAGGGGCACATCCGTGGGGTGTGATGGGCAAACACAAAGGCTCATCTAAGCCCCAACGACTGATGGACTTCTTCCTCCAGCCGCCACATGACGGTAGGCAAAATGGCGCCGTTCCCTCACCCTCACTGACTGCTAAGCAAAGGCTGAAACAGCTTACCAGCACTTCATCTCCCAAAATGCCGGACTCTTATGGTGATCAGGCCTCCCCTTTAATGAACTCTCCCTCCGGGAGCCTAGCTAAAACAAAACTAAAGCTGGATGGCACTGGATGCAGCCCCACGCTGAGCACGCTGAGCCCGGAGGCAGACTCTGAGGATGACACCAGGGAACTCCATGATTCGATTACAAATTACCCCACTTCTAATCAGCCAGTATTAGACACTGTATTGAAGGATATGTTAGTCTCACTGAGGAGTACACTTCAGGCTGACATGATGGGCTGTATGAACAGGCTCAGTGGAGCTGTAAAAATAGTGGAAGACAGAGTGGATCACATGGAAGGCAAGATGGGGGAATTCGCTACCACCATAAATGATTTAGTGGACGCACATGAGACGCAGGAGGGGGAGTTGACTTGGTTGAGGGACAAGATGGCAGACATCGAAGACAGATCTAGGAGGAACAACCTCAAGATTAGCGGCATCCCCGAGTCCATCCAACCCTCAGACCTGCGCTCCTACGCTACTGACCTATTTGCCTCCCTTCTGCCTAATCTCCCTGCCATTGAACTGACTATTGATAGGATACACCGGCTACCAAAACCGACCCACCTCCCGGAAAAAATTCCTAGAGACGTGATCCTTCGTATGCACTTCTACCATGCGAAGGAACAACTGATGCAAAGCGCTCGTAAACAGGAGCCACTTCCACCCCAATACCAACATCTGCAGTTCTACGCTGACTTATCACAGCATACACTGCAAAAGCGGAGAAATCTGAATACAATTACGAAGGTTTTACGGAACCACCAAATACCCTATCGCTGGGGTTACCCCACCAAAATCACGATCACTTACCGGGAACGTTCGTTTGTGGTAGACTCGCTAGAAAAGGGTATTGCCTTGTTAAAGGAATGGCAGATCCTTCCTGACGACAGAGATAACAATGCGGACGCTTCCACCCTTCGGATGTCCGAACCGAATTGGAACTCGGTGCCACCGCGTAATACCAGCCCTCGCTCTCAACCGACGCGTTGACGGGGTCAGCTCATCTCTCTATCGGGGAAGCGGGACTACCGCTAGGCCTGAACTTTTACCCCAATTTACCTGAGTAACACCTGGTTGCATACGACCCACCCCTATCCTTCTGAGGGGTGTCTTAGACCTACAATGGGTCTTATGTTTCTCAGCAGTGTTAATATGACTTGGACTTTCTTTGTTTTTTTTTCCCTTTTTTATTCATCTATTATTTTTTCTTTTGGAGTCTTGCCAGGATTCACATGATCAACAACTCACCTCAAGAACGCATGTTCAGCGCGTGGATAGTAACTACCGCGAGCATCTTCAGAACCAGCCCACTCATCGGCTACAACCCCAGCTCAACTGTGAGTACTCACCTTACGAACTAGTCATCTCAGCCCCAATGAAATTTTCAAAGGGGGGCTTCGGGATTTACCCCATGTATACTGCTTCTAAAATGATCTCCATCACCATCTCCCCCCATGGCCATTAATTTCCTGTCTATAAACGCTAAGGGACTTAATCACCCCATGAAGAGGAAGTCTATGTGGAAAGAAGCGTTACTAAACAGGGCGGACGTCCTCTGTGCCCAAGAAACTCACTTTTGTCAAAATGCGGCACCAGTCTGCAAACATAAGAATTTTCCACACACTTTTTTTGCGAATGCTACATCTAAAAAGAAGGGCGTTATAATAGCAGTTAAGGATTCTGTTGCTTTTACTCTACATAAGGAAATTGCGGACACTCAAGGTCGCTACCTGATCTTGGTATGCAATATCAATCAAGTGTCTTACACCATTGTGAACGTTTACGCCCCTAATTCCCAGCAAATTCGCTTTTTCCAGAGGATTTTGAAAAAGACCCGAAAGTACAGAAGAGGATCCCTAGTGTTGTGCGGTGACTTTAATGTCACACCAGACCCTTCCATCGATACAACGTCTCACCCTAAGCGACTATCTACTCCTCTGGGCAATACATTGCATAGGGAGGAAATATATGATGTCTGGAGATGCTTGCATGCCACGGAAAGGGACCTTACTTTTTTCTCTGCCCCTCACCACTCGTATTCCAGGATAGACTTATTTTTGGTCGATCAACACACCCTGTCTAGGGCAATCTCTGCATCTATCAATTCTATTACGTGGTCGGACCATGCGTCAATCACGCTATCGTTGAAGGACTCTTCTACTTTTGAATCTATTCCTCTATGGAGGGCGAACTCTTATCTTATGCAACTACCTGAATACAGAACACAAATCGAGGACCACTTGGGAGAGTTTTTCTCTCTCAATGGGCCCTCGATGCCCAACAAATTTGTACTTTGGAATGCCCATAAGGCATACATTCGGGGAATATTTATAAAACTTGGGGCTGGGGCGAGGAGGCGGTGGCAGCAGAAGATACGTGAAATTACAGAAAAAATCCGTGACCTAGAATCGGCAAACAAACAGGACATATCCTCAACATTGACTGAACAGATCAGTAGACTGAGACATGACCTGAGACTCCTCCTACTGGAGACTTTTGAGAAACAGGCAAAAAGATTAAAAATGACATACTATTCACAGGGCAACAGGGCAGGGAAATTACTTGCACACCAACTCAAAGGCCATAGATTAAAATCAAAAATCCCCTACATTCTTCATTCTGAAAGCAAGCAAAAAATGTATCATCCTCAGGAAATTGCTAACGCATTTAGCGACTACTATAGTTCCCTTTATAACTTGAAAGACGACATTGATACTATCCAGCCCACACCCTCACTGATTAATGGTTTCCTACAAAAATTATCTTTGCCCACCCTTTCTCCACATCATCTAGAACGACTTAATGCACCTTTCACATCAGACGAAACTCTCAAAGTGATAGACTCACTCCCAGGATCAAAATCCCCTGGCCCTGATGGATTCTCTGGGGATTACTACAAGACGTTTAAACTGCATCTGCTATCTCATCTGACTGAAGTGTTTAATGGTGCTGCCGCCTCCTCCTCTTTTCCACAGGAAATGTTAAATGCTATTTTAGTGACTTTGCCGAAGCCTGGGAAAACGCCTGACACACCAGCTAATTTCTGCCCCATATCTTTACTAAACACAGACGTGAAAATTTATGCTAAATTGTTAGCGAACCGTTTGATAGATATCCTACCCTGCCTGATACACCCTGATCAAACTGGGTTTACAAAGGCACGTCAAACCTCAGATGCCACTAGGAGGCTGACGAACATCATTCACCTGGCTGGTACGGGGAGGGGGCCTTCTCTGCTCCTTGCGTTGGATGCAGAGAAGGCCTTCGATAGAGTCCACTGGGGGTATTTGAGAGCAGTCCTGACCAAATTCGGTTTTTCTGGCATGATCCTTTCGGCTATCATGGCTCTATACTCGAACCCTTCAGCCAAAGTATACTCCTCGGGCGTTCTTTCTAACCCTTTTTTAATAACTAATGGGACACGTCAGGGGTGCCCACTCTCCTCACTTATATTTAACTTAATTTTAGAACCTCTAGCGGCCTGTATAAGATCTCACCCCAACATTACTGGGTTTAGAGCCCAGAATTCTGAACATACACATGCTCACGGACCCCGAAAATTCCTTGGCTTCGGTACATGATACTTTGAGAATGTTTAATACTGTGTCTTATTATAAAGTTAATGAGAGTAAATCTTATATTCTAGGGATGGGTGTGGACAGAGGCATGCAGTCGAAACTCAGTACACGGTTTCCCTATAAATGGAGTGAGAATGGTATAGGATACTTGGGAATCACCTTGACCCCCACCACTGGTGAACTATACACTAACAACTATGTTCCTTTTCTTAATTCCCTACCGTCTAAGTTACAAACCCTTGATAAAACGGAACTCATCTTGTCCGGTAGGCTAGCAGCAGTAAAGATGATAATTTTACCACAACTACTCTATTTATTTCGGTCCCTCCCTATTCCTGTCCCCTACCACTACTTTACCAAGGTACAAGCTATCATAAACAACTTTTTATGGAGGGGGAAGAAAGCTAGGTGGGCCTTTAAAAGCTCGTTAACGACGAGAAATGCTGGGGGGGTGGGAAACGTTCAGATCCAGGACTATTATTTAGCCTCCATTCTAGCACAGCTGCGGCTGTGGTTCCCTGATTCACCCTCAACGAGATGGAGGGAACTTGAAGAAAGCCAAATCCCCAATACTAACCTATATAGTTATTTACTGACGTACACCTCGAACACCCCCCGCACCACGTCTATGGCACCCTCCATCGTAGCTTCCTTACGTGCTTGGAAGGTTCTCCTTGCACAAACCTTTCGAACCCCTACTTCTACCTTAAAAATCCCTATTATCAGCCTTACAGGACTTATCCCTAATTTGCAACTACCTCATTGGCGGGAAAAGGGTATCACTTATATCGAGGACCTTAGAATAGGGCCAGCAATGAAGACATTCCGCACATTGCAAATTGAGTTTGGACTAACAGAATCCGACAAATATAGATATATCCAAATCAGACACCTTCTCCAAACGAACACTCTTTCAGACATACAACTTCCATGGAAGATTGTCTCATATCTCGCCAATCCCTCTACTAATTTGAGGGGAATCTCCCTATTCTATAACTCTCTTAATGATAAACTGACATTCCGCAAAACACCCAACATTAGCGCATGGGAAAAAGATCTAGGTAAAACATTTACGGAAGACCAATGGCAAATGGCACTGCGAATATCTTATGCTTCCACCAAATGTATTAACTTATGGGAACTGACGCAAAAAATATTGCGTCGTTGGTACCTTACTCCGTATAGGATATCCAAATTTGCCCCCAGTGTCTCTCCACTCTGTTGGAGACAGTGCAACAAACCTGGTACCTTGTACCATATCCTTTGGGAATGTCCCAAAATACGTACACTTTGGAATACGGTATTTCACGTGTGCTAACAAATAGCGAAGACCCATATCCCCGCTGATCCGGCACTAGCCATCTTATCCCTGAACATGGATCTGATTCCCAAACCCTCTAGGACGATTGTGTCCCACGTTATGATGAGCACCAAATTGGTCTTAACACGCCACTGGAGAGATCATAACGCACCAACGTTAAAAGAAATTATCATAACTACTGACACCCATGCCATGTATGAAACCATGTTTGCATCAACACAAGGCAAACTTATCGTAGCTAGAGCAAATTGGAAACCGTGGACTGACTGGTTCAAAAATACTAAACTGACATGATAAGTACTTTATAAGGCTCACGACATGTGGACAGGTATGCAGCAAACTGTGCTATGACTCCAATTTCTGGCTTATCTCTATCCTTTTTTTATTTTTCCTTTTTAGTTTTCACTCTATCGGTTTATTATTTCCTTTTTACTATCTTTCCTTTGTTAAATTCTCATGAGTTTTAACTTTTTACTCATCAAGGTTATTTCATGTTGAACGGCCTTCACTCTTCTTTAATTTGCCTACACGGCGTATTGCTCAATTGTTGATGTAATTTATGCACCGAATTATAACTAGCTGCAACAAATGCATTGCTTTAACTTTATTGCTTTAAATTCATCGTTATAAATTTATCGTTTAAATTTTATGATGCAGCACATTATCGGTGGAGGCACGTGCATTACTCATCAGGGCTCATTTTGATTAAGGGCTTGTGTATCGGGGCCGTGGGGGACTGCTGGTGCTGTCTGGACTTGGAAGCCGGTGCTTGCAGATTCAAGGGGGGTGGGGGGTCTTCCCTCTTTAGGCACAGTGAGTACCCACTAGGGGTGCCGGAGGGAGGGCCTCCCCCTCATAATGGGGAATCAGCTGGGCGCCCTGGCGGCTCACGCGGCTCCGAGATCACCGACCTGGTTGAGTGATGTTGTGTGATACTATTCTTTCTGCATATTTCCTCATGTTTTATACACAATGTCTTTTGTACTCAATATTTGTTGTTGTAACCCGACCTGTTGTATCCCAATATGTGTAGGTATATACATATTTTCTTGTTTAAACTCAATAAAAACGATTGCAATGAAAAATAGTTTATTTGACTGGAGCTACGCTTTAAAAATGTACCAGTTGAAAATTACAAACAGATGCAACTTAACACAACAAATCTACACAGTCCCTGTCTTGTTTGCACCGCCTGTATACTGCTGTTCTGAGTATATAGGGCCTGGGGGCCACACGTATTTCCTTTTTTTAATATGGGTACGGGGTTCCCCTTAATATCCGGACAAGACCCAAAGGGGCTGGTAATGGGCAGGGAGGGCTACCCATGCCATTTTTCTCAATGATTTTCAAACATATTGCAGGAACCAGATATAACATTAAAACCGCAAGCAGTTTTAAATGACGTTATTTCCGTTAAATGTAATTTTGTGCAGGGACTGTTCTAAACACGGGAAACACGTGGCACTTTACAGGCATACTATAGACACCCACCAGGCATGATATTTAAAGGAATATTTCACTTTTTTTTCACTTTAATCGTCATTAAAATCAGTGCTGCCGCCAAAACGGCCATTTATAAAACTTTTTTTTGCATTGACCCAAGTCCCCTGGGGTCCCTGTTTAACAGGGGTGTTTAATTACAATTTTTGATGCAATGCTTTACAGCCGGGCTCATTCCTGCACTACAGCTAGAGTATATGGGAGAGGTTGCAGTGTTGTGGCACCAGCACCAGTGCCTAAGGCCCAATTTTTCTACCACTGTTCAACAATGACATGTAATTACAATTCTTGATAAATCGTTCACAGCAGGGCGCTCCAGCGCCCACCAAGAGTCACTTTGAGGGCTTACAATGTTGTGGCAACACGAACACCTTGTTCCGCCATTTCTGCAGAGCATATAGGGCAGGCCCCTACTTCCAAACATCCAACTTACAAACGTCTCCTACTTGCAAACAGAAGGAGACAACAGGAAGAGAGATGAAAAAAGACGGACGGCAAAACAAATTATACCCTTCCCTATGTTTTCCAAAAAGCTTAAAAAATAGGATTTTTATATACAGCTTACCTGTAAAATCCTTTTCTTGAGAGTACATCACGGGACACAGGAGCTTCATTACATAGTGGGTTATATAGGCACCTCTTGTGATTGGACACTGGTTAACCCCCAATTAAGGATAATTAATCCCCTATATAACCCCTCCCATATGGGAGGCACCTCAGTTTTGTAGCAAGCAATAGGAAACCTCGTAAAACCCAAGAGGGATGGGAGCCCTGTGTCCCGTGATGTACTCTCAAGAAAAGGATTTTACAGGTAAGCTGTATATAAAAATCCTATTTTCTTGATCATACATCACGGGACACAGGAGCTTCATTACATAGTGGGATGTCCCATAGCAATGCTCAGATTGAGGGGAGGGAGACACAGATCATAATTATAGACCGCCATGGACCGGAGGACCTAAACTGCAGCCTACAGTACACTGCGCCCAAAGGCGATATCCTCTTGCCCTCTGACATCCACCTGATAGAATCTGGTGAATGTGTGGACTGATGACCAAGTTGCAGCCTTACAGATCTGAGCCAGGGAGGCCTGGTGATGCACTGTCCAAGAAGCACTTACAGCCCTAGTTGAGTGCGCCTTCACTTGAAAAGGAGGGATCTTCCCTTTAACACTATAGGCCTGAGAAATAATCTGTCTAATCCACCTTGAGAGAGTGGATTTTGATGCCGCCTAGCCCTTCCTAGGACCTTCCAGCAAAATAAATAAGCATTCAGTTTTCCTTATCTGAGCAGTTGCCTGAAGATAGATACTGATTGCCCTTACCACATCCAAAGTGTGCAAAGATTCTTCTTCTGCGGACTGTGGGTCTGGAAAAAAGGATGGTAGGATTACATCTTGATTCAAATGGAATCCCGAAACCACCTTAGGCAGAAAGGACCTGTTGGGACGCATTACCACCCGATCCTTATGAATAATTAGAAACGGTTCCTTGCTGGAGAGAGCTGCTAGTTCTGACACTCTCCTAGCCGAGGAAATTGCTACCAAGAAAACCAATTTTTTTGTCAAAAGAACTAATGAAGCCAGATGCAAAGGTTCAAATGGTTGCCCCTGCAAAGCTGAGAGAACCAAATTCAGATCCCATGGGCATTCCGGAGGTTTGACTGGCGGTCTTATCCGCATGGCCCCCTGGATGAAAGCCCGCACCAGGGAATGTGATGCAAGTGGCTTCTGAAAAAACACTGACAAGGCCGAAATCTGCACCTTGATAGTGCTTACGGACAAATTCATTTCTAGGCCCGACTGGAGGAAGGCCAAGATCCTGTTAATGACATACTTTCTAGGATGCCATTCCCTGAGTTCACACCAGGAAACATATGCCTTCCAGATTTTGTAGTAAATAAGCCTGGAGGCCGGCTTTCTGGCATTGACCAGAGTAGAAAGGACTGGCCCCGAAAGCCCACGATCCCTCAGAATGTGGGTCTCAGCAGCCAAACCGTCAAATTCAGACTGTGTAAAGCAGGATGGTAAATTGGACCCTGTGAGAGCAGATCTGGCCGGAGAGGAAGGATCCATGGCCTGCCTACTGCCAACTTAATGATCTCTGCGTACCAAGGTCGCCTGGGCCAAGCCGAGGCTACCAAAGCACAGACTTTGTTTCCCTCTTGATTCTTCCCAGAAACCGTGACAGGAGCGGGCACGGGGGGGAGGCATACATTCGATTGTACTGATCCCAGGGAACTGTCAGAGCATCCGACCCCTGAGCAAGAACATCTCTTGTCCTTGACATGAATTTGTCCAGCTTTCTGTTGAATCTGGACGCAAACAGATCTACGTTTGGAGTACCCCACCTGCGACATATGTTCTGAAAACACATCGGGGTGCAGAGCCCATTCTCCTGGGCACAACTGCTGGCGGCTCAGAAAATCTGCCTGCCAATTTTCCACTCCTGGAATGAGGACTGCAGAAAGGGATGGAACATGCCTTTCTGCCCAGGCAAGTATGCGATTCACCTCTTTTTGTGCAACCAGACTCCTGGTACCACCCTGGTGATTGATATAGGCCACTGCTGTGGCATTGTCTGACTGAACCCGAACAGGGAGACCCCGTAGTCTGTAAGACCCGGATCTCCAAGACATTTATGGGCAATAGCTTATCGATCGCAGACCATTTCCCCTGCGAGCACGTCTCCTCCAACACTGCTCCCCAGCCCGTCAGGCTGGCATCTGTCGTAATAATCTTCCATGGAAGAGGAAGAAAAGTTTTGCCTTTCAGCAAATTCTCGGTTTGTAACCACCAAACGAGACTCTTGCGTGTCCCTGGGGACAGACACATAGGAAGATCCAAGGCCTGGGGCTTCCTGTTCCACACCGCAAGGATGCATCTTTGCAGAGGCCTTGAGTGGAACTGGGTGAATGGAACGGCCTCGAAGGAGGTGACCATTTTCCCTAACAGTCTCATGCACAACAGAATGGGGAAGATCTTCTGCCCAGAATTAGGCGCACCAGACCCCCAATGGCCAAGGCCTTTGGCCTTGGTAGAAACACCCCGCCTTGAGCGGTGTCGATGACCATATCCAGGTACTCCAACCTGGTATCAGGCTGTAGGGACAATTTATCTAGGTTTATAATCCAACCTAGGCGTTCCAGGTGGTCTAGTGATCTGGTAACACTGTGGTTCAGGAGCGCTACTGTTTTCTCTATGAGAAGCAAATTGTCTAGATAAGCCATGACGGTTATACCCCGAGCTCTTAAGTTTGCCAAGAGAGGGTCTAGAATCTTTGTGAAGACTCGAGGAGCCGTAGCGAGACCAAATGGCAAAGCCACAAATTGAAAATGGCGCCGCTCTACCGCGAACCTTAGATACTTTTGGTGTGCGGAAAATATTGGCACATGAAGATAGGCATCCTTGATATCTATTGATGCCATAAACTCTCCCCCTTGCAGGGAGGAGACCACAGCGCCTATTGACTGCATTCGGAAGGACCGGATGCGTAAAAAAACTGGTTCAGATCCTTCAGATCCAGGATAGGTCTGACACCTCCATTTGGCTTTGGAACGTTGAAGAGATTCGAGTAAAACCCTGAACCCTGTTCTTTTGGGTCCACTTCCACTATCACCCCCTGGGATAGTAAGTGATCTAAGGCCAGGAATAGCGGTCTTTGCTTTACTGGATCCCTGGGGATCCTTGACCTTAGAAAGCGAGAAGGTGGAATCTCTTGAAACTCTAGCTTGTAGCCCAGAGATACCGAGGAGACTACCCACTTGTCCCGGATCTCTTCCCGCCAGGCTTCTGCAAACAGCAGGAGCCTTCCCCCCACTCGGCCGAGCGGGGACGCCCCTTCACAAGGAAGCTTTTGGGCTCTGCTTGGCAGGCTTTCGCCCCCAAATCTTTTTCTGCCCCTGGGCCCAACCTTGAGCCTTTCCTGTAGAGGGAGGTTGGGAAGGCCTCACCACTGCTTAGAGCTTGATGCTCCGGGAGAGAGAGAACGCCTAAATGATGGACGTTTGCTCCTTTTGATTGGAAGGAGAGTAGATTTACCCCCTGAAATTCTTTGGACGAACTTGTCTAATTCTTCTCCAAATAAACGTTCTCCGTTAAACGGAAACCCAATCAAATGCTTCTTGCATGATAGCTCAGCTGCCCAATTTTTTAGCCATAGGGCCCTTCGCATGTGTACCAAAAGGAGAGACAAAACGAGATGCTTGTTGGACAGAATCCAAAATCGCATCAATCATAAAACACAGAATTTCAGGTATTTCTGCATAGTTCTCCATTTCCTCACTGGGAAGGAGGCCAAGCATCTGCTTAACTTGTTCCTTGAGGAACTGACACAACCCCACGGCTGCGACTGTAGGTTGCACTACTGTGCCAGTCATGGAAAAGGAGGCTTTCAATAAGGTTTCCAGCTTCTTATCAGTTGGATCCTTAAATACCTGAGCATTATCCAAAGGACAGGTCAGGTTTCTATTCACGCAATAAACAGCCGCATCGACAGATGGGACCCCCCATTTCTTGGTGAAACTTTCCTCCAGAGGATAAAGCATAGAAAACCTTTTAGGAGGAGCAAACAGTTTATCGGGATGTCCCCAATCCTCATACAACAATTTATCCATTAAGGGATGAATTGGAAAGGAAAAGGCAGTCTGTGGGATTTTCCTGACTCCCAGGGAAGAAACAGAGGACGTAGCGACCTCAACAGCGGGCATTCTGAAAGTGGTACGCACCAATTCAGTATAATATTGCACCTGTTTTCTGAGCGCCTGGGAGGAGGGGACTCTCTCCTCTTCCTCTGATTCATCCGATGCTCATGATCCCTGTCCCAAGATAGGGATCTCTCCTCATTGTCAGAGGTGTCATCTGAAAGAGGAATCTCAGAGGGAGGGTATCTACCCCTTTTCCTGCTACCTTTTAGGGAAGCTGAAATAAAATTCATGATTCTCTCTTCTAAACCCTCCAATGTAGCCCTAAGGGAGTCCTCAGTGACATATACCGGGGCTGAAGTATTAGGAGAGGCATACAACTACTTAATGAAGAAATCCATAATATACATTTATATAGGATTAACTTCCCTTACCTGTCCTTGCCGCAGGAATTGCTGAAAACAGACAGATTCCAGCCTTCACCCATCACGGCGGGCAGAGTTGACAACCTTCAGTTTTTTTTGGGGTTCCTTCACAGGAGAACCTGCTACCTGGACCTTGTAAAAGACTCTGCCAGAAACTTGTAAATAGTACACCAAGTCTGGTTTTCCCAGAGCCCAGTCTTCTAATAGGAGAGGACTTACAGGCAAAAACCTAATTTCTTCGGATGACGAGGCCCGGGTACCATACCATCTTGGGAGTCAAAATATCGGCCCGAGATATGGATCTGGTTTGTTGTAGCCCTTAAGCCCCCGCAGGGACCTGCACAGAGCTTTCTTCAGAGCACATGTTTTACGTGACCAACCACCATAGACACTGGCGAAAAAAACTGAGGTGCCTCCCATATGGGAGGGGTTATATAGGGGAGGAATTCTCCTTAATTTGGGGTTAACCAATGTCCGATCACCAGAGGTGCCTATATAACCCACTATGTAATGAAGCTCCTGTGTCCTGTGATGTATGATCAAGAAATAGATTTTTTGTCTGGAGCTACACTTTAAAAATGTACCAGTTCAAAATTACAAACAGATTCTACTTAACACAACAAACCTACACAGTCCCTGTCTTGTTTGCACCGCCTGTATACTGCTGTTCTGAGTATATAGGGCCTGGGGGCCCCACGTCTTTCCTTTTTTTAATATGGGTACGGGGTTCCCCTTAATATCCGTACAAGACCCAAAGGGGCTGTTAATGGGCAGGGGGGGCTACCCATGCCATTTTTCTCAATGATTTTCATCCATATTGCAGGAACCAGATATTAAATGAAAAACGCAAGCAGTTTTAAATGACTTTTTTTCCGTTGAATGTCATTTTGTGCAGGGACTGTTCTAAACACGGGAAACACGGACTTCACAGGCATACTATAGAAACCCCCAGGCATGATATTTAAAGGAATATTTCACTTTTATTTATAACTTTAATGGTCATTAAAATCAGTGCTCCCGCCAAAACGCCCATTTTTAAAAACCTTTTTGGCATTGACCCATGTCCCCTGGGGCAGGAGCCATGTCCCCAAACCCTTTTTAGGACAGTATCTTGCATATTAGCCATTAAAATTAGCACTTTTTATTTCGAACGTTTGAGTCCCATAGACTTCAATGGGGTTCTAAAGTTCGTACGAATTTGCGGTCCGTTCTAAAGTTCTGATGCGAACCGAACCGGGGGGTGTTCGGCTCATCCCTACTTACCAGTAACACTATTCAAAACATGTTATTGTAACTAATTAACAATATGTAGATTTGATTTAAACGTATCTACCCAGTACATTTAAACATTAATTTGCAGGGTACATCACATCCACCTCTATGTTTATTCAGAAGATAGAGATTCGCTACTGATTGATGAGATTCTTATAAGGATCCAATCTATGATGGTATTTGGTTAGGGTGCTCATGGTTAATTTTTTTAGTTGGTGAGTCCCTAAGAGACTGTCCTTGTTTGGAAGGAGAACTGATGCCAATTGCCCTAGATGCCAGGGGTTTTGAGACCTTATACACATGGTATGGAGATGACCAAAGCTATTTCATTATTGAAAGGGAGTAGTTGAAGCCATAAATAACATCTCTGGGATGATATTTGAAATAGACCCTAGGCTCTGTGTGTTGGGATACAGGAGGGTGCCGGGGGAAGGGAAGAGCATCACAATGGCAGTTATACGTTGCTTATTTCAAGCGCAACAACTTATTGCGCAGAGATGGCAGTCAGAGAGAGCTCCATTAGTGAGTGAATGGGCCCAAACTGTTAGCGAACTATTATGGAAGGAGAAGGCAGTAAAGGGGAAAGGCGCTGACGTCACCTCGTGTTGGAGTAGTCTGTAACCAGGAAGGACGGGTTGTCTGTGTGCTTCTGGCCGGCGCAGCGGACTCAAGGTGTATGTTTTCTTATACACTGTAAGTGCAGTTTTTATTTCTTTGGTCTTAAATAATAAATTGTTTTTACACTATTGGAGCTTCACATCCCTGAACTCTGATCATATGAGAGATTTACTGGAGTGGGGTATCCATTAATCCACCTGATAGAAGAGGCAGTTTAAGGAGAGCAGTGAAAGATCTATCCTGGAGAGGGGGAGAGCCTTATACCTAAATGTGTTCTGTGACCCTCTGTAGTGGGGGGTCATTGTGTTCCGGTAAGAAGTAGATCTGTACACTTTGGTGGTGGACTGGGCACTTTTCATGAGTGGAGGATTTCTTTTTTTTACATTCAAGCTGTTTTGAGAGACTTTTCCACGGCTATTTTATTTACTTTTACATGGTGTCTATTGTGTAACATTAGCACATTAGCGTATTTATTGCATGGTTATATAATGTGTATTGTTATTAATGATCACTGATATTTTTTATTTTTGCATTACCCACATGGTAAGCACAAGTTTTCTGTTTATGTGATTCAACAGGTTATGTTATTTATACATAAGAGGTATTAGCCTCATTTTTTTGCACATTTTTGGTTTATTCTATTTCCTATATTGTTTTTCTGTAATTATGTGATACAGCCAAGCTGCAGCTTTACTAGGTCTTTCAGGTGACCTGTCACTATACGATTTATAATTGTTTCACCTTAGAGCAGTTTCTTTCCCTATTTTTCCCAGTAAAGGGGAAACCTCAGGGAATTTGAGAGGATATGGAAGCCATGGTTGGCAGAAATGGGGTATCCTACCTGACAGGGAAAGAGCAGGAGAAAGTTTGGAGTAAATCCCAGGAGAATAAGGCAGACCTAAAAATACACCGTGGATAAAATATCTAAGTCATAGTGGAATAGACTTTTAAAATATAGGATTGTGAGTATAAAACAGTAGGTAATGGTACATATACAATCAAGTAAGGAGCTAAGAAAGCAGTAGGATAGCAAGTTAAAGAGGTGTAAGGGATATAGGGGGAAGAGGGAGGCGATAAAGGGGAATGATATACAACGTAATGTGTGAAAAAGAAGACAAAGTACTGTAAAATAATGTGATTGTAATGTTTTTATTTTTATATATA
Organism: Lithobates pipiens; assembly: GCF_037356315.1. Classification (NCBI taxonomy): domain Eukaryota; kingdom Metazoa; phylum Chordata; class Amphibia; order Anura; family Ranidae; genus Lithobates; species Lithobates pipiens. Next base: position 144,901,464 of record NW_027507791.1, read on the forward strand.
CATTTCTATGTCTTTTTTATTATGCTGGTTTGTAACAATGGAGGAAAATTAAATAAAGATTAAACATTTAAAAAATATTCGCAGCTGTGATCAAAAGAGTATGGTTTCACCTTCTGACCCGGAAATGAGTCATTGTAATCACCTGGAAGCAGGCCCGGACTGGGACAAAAAATAGGCCCGGGCATTTTAGATTGAGCAGCCAACCTTTCCAGGGACCGGGGGGGGGGGGGTGGGTTCGGTAGACATTAGCGGGGGTGGCTGGTGTTGGTCCTCCACACTGTAATGTGCAGCGACACTATGATATAAAGGGAACTGCACTAAAAAGGGGCACTGCAATGATTACAGTGCCCTTTTACGGGGCAGTCCCCTTTATATTATAGTGTCCCAGTCCTACTGTGGCCATGCCAGTACTGTCTGTCTCCTATTGTGTCCATGGCCCAGTGACACTGACCTGCTCTCTGGCGCTGCGGGTACAGGGTGGCTCCCTCTGGCGCTGCAGGTACAGGGTGGCTCTCTCTGGTGGTGCGGTGCAGCGTCGCTCTCTCTGGTGGTGCGGTGCAGCGTCTCTCTCTCTGTGCAATTTTAAGGTCGCACAAGTGCAAATGGGGCCTCGTTCAAAGGTGTTATCAATTAATCTCATTAGGTTACTTTCACACTTGGGTGACTTTTAATGCAGCTTTGGACCTCATAGTCACATGAAAAGTTGTCCCCCATGATTTTCATTCATATCTATGCAACTTCACCCATGTTCACATAGCTCTGAATTGACATGTCAAATTGCAGGCCAAATCAGCACCTATTGACAGCAATGGAGCTGTCCAAATTGGTGTGACGCCACAACGATTCCCAAAAGTAGTTCCTGCACTACTACTACACCTCCTAACTTTTTGAGATGGGTATAAGGGACACCTATTAGCAAAAGTATGTAGGCATATGACACCCCTCCTAAAACACCTTCTTAAAAGAGAATTATTCCACAAAAAAAATTTGTTAAACTTCCAAGTGCTTTTTTTTTTACCAATAATATTCCTTTAGATTGGCTTTGGAAATGACAAACAAAGCAATTTAGAAATTGGATGAAAGGTTTAGAGCTGAGAAGCCCTTTTTGAAAAGATAAAAAGTGCATTTTATATACAGATTAGAACAAAATGAGGGACAAATGAGGAGGAAAGAGGGACAGAGGTACTTTGTTCCAAATCAGGGACAGTTGGGACCTATGTGATTTCACTAGACATCTGTGCAGGAAAGTGCACTGATGTCTGATATCTCTCACAAAGTTGGGCTGAGGCCCCTTTCACACTTGTGCGACTTTTAACATCAGAATCACAGGACAAGTCATACCCTATGATTTTCAATGTTTACCATTCATATCTGTGCGACTTCAAGTCACACCGACTTCAACGTAATCCCTGTACTACTTTGGTCTGACTTTAAAGCGAGTTGAGGTCCATAGACCTTAAGTTTACACAGGCATTCCCTGGAATCGCAGCAATATTGCCAACGCAAAATCGCGGGAAAATTGCGTGCCTTTCCCTGCGACTTCTGCATCCATAAACCTCAAAATTACTAAGGCATTGCTTAAAGTTCCATCAGAATCACACAACTTTCAGGTTGCACAAGTAGGAAATCAGCCTCCCCACCCCAAAGCGCCTTGTCCCCATGTTAATGAGGACAATGGCCTCTTCCCGACAACCCTGGCCGTTTGTTGTAAGGGGCTGCGGGTGGGGGCTTATCAGAATCCGGGAGCCCCCTTTCATAAGGGGGCCCCCAGATTCCAGCCCCCTACCCTATGTGAATGAGTATGGGGTAAGATGTACCCCTACTCATTCACCTGGGGGAAATGTGTACATAAAAAAAACACAACACAGGTTTTTAAGGTTCTTTATTAGACAGCTTCGGGGGTCTTCTTCCATCTTCGGGGGTCTTCTCGTCAGACTCCTCCACTATCTTCTGCTCTCTTGCTAGCTCTTTTACTAGCGGAGGAGCCCGGCTTTCTCCTTCGTCGCTGCCGCCGACCAGGGGTCTTCTTCCGACTTCGGGGGTCTTGTCCCGCTCTTTGGTTCTTCTTGCCGGGCCTCTGCTTTCTTCATCCAGCTCTTTTACTAGTGTTGACCCGGTCTTCTGACGCTGTCACCGCCGCCTTCTGCTTCTTCTGGTTCTTCTACCTTCTTCCGATGTTGACACAACGCTCTCTCTGGCCATAATGGCAGGGATGCGTTGTGCGGCGACTTATATAGGGACAAGGGGCGGGGTCACCGGGTGATGTCACATGGTGACCCCCCTTATGATGTCACAGTCCCGGAGGATTGTCCAAGTCCGCCAGTTAATCCGATCATGTGTACGCGGCATTAGAGTCTGCAAAAGACTTGAGACTGGGGCAAAGGTTCACCTTCTAGCAGGACAGCGACCCTATACATACAGCCAGATCTACAATGGAATGGTTTAGATCAAAGCATAGTCATGCATTGCACGGCCCAGTCAAAATCCAGACCTTAATCCAATTGAGAATCTGTGGCAAGACTTGAAAATTGCTGTTCACAGACACTCTCCATCCAATCTGACAGAGCTTGAGCTATTTTGCAAAGAACAATGGGCAAAAATGTCTCTCTCTAAATGTGCAAAGCTGGTTGAGACATCCCCAAAAAGACTTGCAGCTGCAATTGCAGCAAAAGGTGGTTCCACAAAGTATTGAATCGAGGGGCTGAATACATATGCACACCACACTTTTCACATATTTATTTGTAAAAAATGTGGAAAACCATTTATCATTTTCCTTCCACAGCACAATTATGTGCCACTTTGTGGTGGTCTATCACATAAAATCCCAATAAAATACATTTGTTTTTGGCTGTAACATGACCAAATTTGGAAAATTCAAGGGGTATGAATACTTTTTCAAGGCACTGTATTTGTAACTTCAAAGCAAGTGCCAAGAAAAGGTATGCTATAGCATGGATACGTTGTTTCCAGAGTTCAGCTTACCTTATAAGTAAGGATGAGCACCCCCCTGTTCGGTTCGCACCAGAACCTGCGAACAGACCTAAACTTTATATGAACTTTAGAACCCTATTAAAGTCTATGGGACTCAAACGTTCAAAAAGTGCTCATTTTAAAGGCTAATATGCAAGTTGCTGTCCTAAAAAGTGTTTGGGGACCTGGGTCCTGCCCCAGGGGACATGGATCAATGCAAAAAAAAGTTTTAAAAACTGACGTTTTTTCAGGAGCAGTGATTTTAATAATGATTAAAGTGAAACAATAAAAGTGTAATATTCCTTTAAAATTCGTACCTGGGGGGTGTCTATAGTATGCATTTGAAGGGGCACATGTTTCCCGTGCTTAGAACTTTCCCTGCACAAAGTGTAATTTCTGCAGGAAAAAATTTATTTTAAAATCACTTGCGGTGTAATACAGAGAACACTCATTGAGTGTTCTCTGTATTACGGGAGCCAACAATTCATTAATTGATAAAAAAAAAAAAAGTGTGGGGTTCCCCTAAATTCAATTACCAGGCCCTTCAGGTTTGCTATGGGTATTAAGGGGAACCCCGCGTCAAATTTAAAAAAACAACAACATTGGGAGGATGCTTTGGGGGTCTGTGACTAGTGATGGACGAACTTCCGACGGGACGTTTCGCGAACGCGAAATGCGAACGGACCCAAACGTTCGCGAAACCGAACGTTCGCCGCGGGCCCCATTGACTTCAATGGGAGGCGAACTTTGCAAACCTTCATGTCGAATTTGCGGCCACGTGGTAATTATTAGGGGGTAAAACGTAGTCCCACCATCTGGACAATGACATAATACATGTATGAGGTGAATTTGGGATCGATAACTACAAGCATTTTTATTTTATTTGGGAAATTGTTCTAACAATTCAGGACTATGGAGCTAATGAAGGCAATGGAGGAGAGGGAAGGTCAGGGACCAGGGTAGGCAAAGAAGAGGGTGCAGGAGATGATCACCAGCAGCGTGACATACCGGAATGACACATGCACCGTGATAGAGGCATCTGACAGCAGCACCGTAATACAGAGCACTGACAGCAGCACCGTGACATACAGCGCTGACAGCAGCACCGTGACATACAGCGCTGACAGCAGCACCGTGACATACAGCGCTGACAGCAGCACCGTGACATACAGCGCTGACAGCAGCACCGTGACATACAGCGCTGACAGCAGCACCGTGACATACAGCGCTGACAGCAGCACCGTGACATACAGCGCTGACAGCAGCACCGTGACATACAGCGCTGACAGCAGCACCGTGACATACAGCACTGACAGCAGCACCGTAAGCAGCCCCAGGAGGAAGTCAGCACAGCACAGGGATGGTGTGATCCCCTCATAATAAGAACCCCCAGGAGGAAGTCAGCACAGCACAGGGATAGTGTGATCCCTTCATAATAAGAACCCCCAGGAGGAAGTCAGCACAGCACAGGGATATCATAAGCAGCCCCAGTAGAAATATGACACCGCTCAACCTCTTCAAAGAGGAGGGTAGGGGCATATAGTACGGTGTGCTTTTTTGGGTCAAGGAAGTGAGCCAAATGAATTAAGAAGGTCTGTGTGCTTGATTAAAAAAATAGTTTATAGACATATACATGGTCTACTGGTCACATGTGTTGAATTCCTCCGAGATCCATGCCTCATTCATTTTTAGAAATGTGAGGTAGTTAACACTGTGGTGAGCTAGGCGAGTACGCTTATCGGTCACAATCCCCCCTGCTGCGCTGAACGTCCTTTCGGACAGGACACTGGATGAGGGGCAAGCCAACAGTTCGATTGCAAATTGGGCAAGCTCTGGCCAGAGGTCAAGCCTGCCCACCCAGTAGTCTAGGGGTTCATCACTCCTCAGAGCGTCCACATCGGCCGTTAACCCAATGTAGTCGGACACCTGACGGTCTAGGCGTTCCCTGATGCTGGATCCGGATGACACCTGTCGATGGGTCGGCTGAAAGAATGACCTCATATCCGAAGTCACCAACACATCTTCAAACCGGCCTCTTCTTGCAGGCGCTGTTGGATTGGTACCCGCAAATCCTTCTCTGGGAGTGGGAATTGCTCCTCTGCCAGCGCACGCAAAAGCAGAATGCAGCATTTCTCGAAGCAAGGCCTGGAAGTGCTGCATTCTGACAGCCCTCTGCGACGGCGGTAACATTTCCGCCATTTTGTGTTTGTACCGGGGGTCTAAGTACGTTGCCACCCAGTACTGGTCCTTGACCCTCATGCTTTTTATACGGGGGTCCCTATTAAAACACTGGAGCATGAAGGCCCCCATTTGCACTAAAGTGGAAGCGGTGTGGTGGCCTGGCTCCTGCTCATCATCCAGGATAATGTCGTCCTCTTCATTCTCCTCTCCCCATCCTCGCACAACAGGGATCCCAGAAAGGTTTAAAGCATGCTCTTCTTGCTCCTGCTCATCCGCCCCGGCACCATCCTCCTCTGACTCCTCATCAGACTCCTGTTGTTGACTTGTCTCAGATAGAGTAGCCCCCCCTGGGAATTCATCCAGCATTGCGACTTCCTCATCTTCCCGCTCCTGCTCCTCCACAGCCTGATCAATGACACGACGCAATGCACGCTCCAGAAAGAAGGCATAAGGTACCATGTCACTGATGGCGCCATGGCTGCGACTGACCAGTTTGGTGATCTCCTCAAATGGCCGCAGAAGTCTGCATGTGTCGCGCATGAGCAGCCACTGGCGCGGTGAAAAAAAACCCAGCTCCCCAGAACCGTTTCTTTCGCAGAGTTCATACAGGTAGACGTTAACTGCACGTTTCTGCTGGAGCAGCCTATCAAGCATATAGAAGGTTGAGTTCCATCGCGTCGGGCAATCGCAAATAAGACGTCTGACCGGCAGATGGTGTCGCCGCTGAATGTCAGCAAGGCGAGCCATGGCCGTGTAAGATCTTCTGAAATGGGCCGAGATTTTCCTTGCCTGCCGCAAGATGTCCTGGACCCCAGGGTATTTGACAAGGAATCGCTGCACGACCAAGTTTAAGACGTGTGCCATGCACGGCACGTGCGTGATTTTGCCCTGTTTCAATGCGCTAAGCAGATTGGCACCGTTGTCACACACCACTTTACCAACTGTCAAATTGAGCGGTGTTAGCCACTCATCTGCCTGTGAACGCAAAGCTGAAAGGAGTGCCGGGCCAGTGTGGCTCTTTGCTTCCAGGCACAACAGACGCAGCACGGCATGGCAACGTCTCACCTGGCATGTGGAATAGGTTCTGGGGAGCTTGGGCGGTGCAGTGGAAGAGACGCTAGCAGCGGAAAAGGAGGAGGCAGCTGAGGAGGAGAGGGAGGAGGATGGAGTAGGAGGAGGAGAAGAAGAGTCAGGCCTGCATGCAATCCGTGGCGGTAAAACCAAATCTACACGGGTGCCACGGGTTACATGCTTGACGGCCGTCAGAAGGTTCACCCAGTGGGCAGTAAAACTGATATACCTTCCCTGCCCGTGTTTGCTAGACCACGTGTCTGTGGTCAGATGTATCTTGGCACCGACACTGTGTGCCAGAGATACATTCACTTGCCGCTGAACATGGCCATATAGCTCTGGGATGCCCTTCTCTGAGAAATACTTCCTTCCTGGGACCTTCCATTGTGGTGTTCCAATGGCCACAAATTTGCGAAAGGCCTCCGAGTCCACCAGTTTATATGGCAGTAGTTGGCGGGCTATGAGTTCTGACAAGCCAGCCGCCAACCGTTGGGCAAGAGGGTTATCCGGCGTCATCATTTTTTTACGCTCAAACATTAGGCCCACGGAAGCCTGCCTTTTTGCAGAAAAATGTGAGCTTGGCGTGATGGAAGGTGGAGTGGAGGACAATTGTGAGGAGAGAGGAGAAGGAGAAGTAGAAGACGAGGCTGGACGGTGAGAGCCTGCAGTGTGGCTTTGTGTGTTCCGTTGCTCCCACTGGGCTCGGTGATGGCTGCTCATGTGCCTTCTTAAGGCGGTCGTCCCTAGGTGAGTATTGGGCTTACCGCGACTAACGCGTTGACTGCAAAGATTGCAGATGGCAACGCTATTGTCAGCAGCGGACACGTTAAAAAAAGCCCACACTGCGGAGCCATGTGCCGGTGTCCTGGGAGCGCCAGATGTGACCGTACATGGTCGATGACTCGCTCCTGATACATTTGCAGTCTGCTTTGTCCCTGCTGTGCAATGTAAGTCATTGCTGCTTCTCCTCCCTATCTGCTGGTCCATATCTCCCTCTGAACTCCCCTCCTCTTCCTCTCTTGTGGGCACCCACGTGACATCACTAGACACGTCATCATCAACGTCACCTTCCCCACCGCTATAAGTAGAGATCTCGGAGTAGGCAGCAACACCGGGGACCAACCTCCTCCTTGGGCTGATCTGGGTACTGGCGTCAGACTGCTGAGTAGCGCTTGTTGCTACCTCCTCTTCCTGATCCAATACCAAGAGTGGCTGCGCATCAGAAATGTCCTCTTGATATGGATCGGAAAATAATTCCAGTGACTCAAGCGGAAGGTATGTGGTGGTGGTGGTGGTGGTCGTGTTGTTGGTGGTAGTGTCTTTGGGGGTGCACATAGCAGAGAGTGAAGAAGAGGGTGCAGATCGAGAGGATGAGGAGGGTGCAGAAGAGTAAGGCTGAGCGAGCCACTCAACCAAGTCTGGTGCATCCTTTAAAGTAATTGAACGCACCTTCTGCAACTTCCCACTTTGGCTCAAGCCTGTTGCTCCTGCCCTACCCCTACCACCCCTGCGGAAGGGCCTGCCTCTTCCTCTGCCTGTCATTTTTTAAATGACCCTGTGACAAAACTCTTAGTCCCTATACCGATGAAGGACTGCTGCAGTATAGGGCAGCGGTCAGCAGTGGTGCACGTCAACCCTATCTATTGTGGACCGATAGCGGTCCTTACAGAACAGCAGACTGTACCGCACTCAAGCCTATGTACCGTAGCACCCTATACCAAGTTACCAGTCCTTATAAGAACTTTTGTGGAACAAGCAGGTTGTGTGTTAGTGATTAGCAGACTGTACGTCAGTCCCTATACCGCTGAAGGACTGCTGCAGTATAGGTGAGCGGTCAGCAGTGGTGCACGTCAACCCTATCTATTGTGGACCTATAGCGGTCCTTACAGAACAGCAGACTGTACCGCACTCAAGCCTATGTACCGTAGCACCCTATACCAAGTTACCAGTCCTTATAAGAACTTTTGTGGACCAAGCAGGTTGTGTATTAGTGTTTAGCAGACTGTACGTCAGTCCCTATACCGCTGAAGGACTGCTGCAGTATAGGGCAGCGGTCAGCAGTGGTGCACGTCAACCCTATCTATTGTGGACCGATAGCGGTCCTTACAGAACAGCAGACTGTACCGCACTCAAGCCTATGTACCGTAGCACCCTATACCAAGTTACCAGTCCTTATAAGAACTTTTGTGGAACAAGCAGGTTGTGTGTTAGTGATTAGCAGACTGTACGTCAGTCCCTATACCGCTGAAGGACTGCTGCAGTATAGGGCAGCGGTCAGCAGTGGTGCACGTCAACCCTATCTATTGTGGACCGATAGCGGTCCTTACAGAACAGCAGACTGTACCGCACTCAAGCCTATGTACCGTAGCACCCTATACCAAGTTACCAGTCCTTATAAGAACTTTTGTGGAACAAGCAGGTTGTGTGTTAGTGATTAGCAGACTGTACGTCAGTCCCTATACCGCTGAAGGACTGCTGCAGTATAGGTGAGCGGTCAGCAGTGGTGCACGTCAACCCTATCTATTGTGGACCGATAGCGGTCCTTACAGAACAGCAGACTGTACCGCACTCAAGCCTATGTACCGTAGCACCCTATACCAAGTTACCAGTCCTTATAAGAACTTTTGTGGACCAAGCAGGTTGTGTATTAGTGTTTAGCAGACTGTACGTCAGTCCCTATACCGCTGAAGGACTGCTGCAGTATAGGGCAGCGGTCAGCAGTGGTGCACGTCAACCCTATCTATTGTGGACCGATAGCGGTCCTTACAGAACAGCAGACTGTACCGCACTCAAGCCTATGTACCGTAGCACCCTATACCAAGTTACCAGTCCTTATAAGAACTTTTGTGGAACAAGCAGGTTGTGTGTTAGTGATTAGCAGACTGTACGTCAGTCCCTATACCGCTGAAGGACTGCTGCAGTATAGGTGAGCGGTCAGCAGTGGTGCACGTCAACCCTATCTATTGTGGACCGATAGCGGTCCTTACAGAACAGCAGACTGTACCGCACTCAAGCCTATGTACCGTAGCACCCTATACCAAGTTACCAGTCCTTATAAGAACTTTTGTGGAACAAGTGAGTTGTGAATGTTTAGCAGACTGCAGCAGAAGGGCAGCAGTCAAGTATAATATCCTTTCTATATTTGGAAGAAAGAATATTATACATGTACAAGCCTATTACTGTACCACTGATACCAGTCCTGAAAAGAACCTTTGTGGAACTAATAATAACAGCAAGTCTTTAAAATTACCCTCACTGCCTGACAACACTGCTTCCTTCCTGTCCCTATACAAATTGGCAAAAAAAGAGAACGATTAGTGGTTACTGGAACAGCTCTTTTGTGGACCTTGATAGTAACAGCTAATGATGATGATGATGATGATGATGATGAAAGACTAATCTGGCTGTCCCTGTAGCATACACCGTCCTTTCCCTTTCTCTAAACTAACAAAAGACACTCAGGCTGCTGCAAGAATCAGCAGCACAGCAAACCTATCAACACCTAACACCTATACCAGTCCTGAAAAGAACTTTTGTGTACCAAATAGCTAGTGGTTTATCTCTCCCTACTCCACACAGGAACCTGTCCCTATCGTAACAGAAGAAAGAATGTAAAATGGCCACCGGATCGGGTGTATTTATAGGTTAGGGGGAATGTACAAGTGTCCATGTGCTGTCATGTCTCAATTGGCTGTCCTGTATCACATGATAAACGTGTCACCAAAGGTTAAAGTTCTTGTATACATTAAACACGTAAGTCCGCCGCGGCGAACGACGGAAAAAGGCGTTCGAACGTGCGGACCGCGAATGTCGGAAATTCGCCGCGAAACGACCGCCGGGCGAACCGTTCGGCCATCACTATCTGTGACCCCTCAAAGCACCATGTCCCCATGTTGATAGCTCATCTGATCCAGCGACGGGTGATATTCAGTAGTCCATCCATGCATCCGTCTTCTGTCTCCACTGAGGAGACACTCCGGGGAGCCCAGCGTCTGAGGTTTCTTATATTAGGAGGGCGGGACCACCCGTTACCTGACCCCGCCCTCCTAAAGTTAGCACTTTAGATTTCTCCCACAGACTTGTACAGGGTGTTTTGGCTTTTCGAATTTGCCGCGAACAGACCAAATTGTTCATTGTTAATGGGCAGGGGGGGCTACCCATGCCATTTTTCTCAATGATTTTCATCCATATTGCAGGAACCAGATATTAAATGAAAAACGCAAGCAGTTTTAAATGACTTTTTTTCCGTTGAATGTCATTTTGTGCAGGGACTGTTCTAAACACGGGAAACACGGACTTCACAGGCATACTATAGACACCCCCCAGGCATGATATTTAAAGGAATATTTCACTTTTATTTATAACTTTAATGGTCATTAAAATCAGTGCTCCCGCCAAAACGCCCATTTTTAAAAACCTTTTTGGCATTGACCCATGTCCCCTGGGGCAGGAGCCATGTCCCCAAACCCTTTTTAGGACAGTATCTTGCATATTAGCCATTAAAATTAGCACTTTTTATTTCGAACGTTTGAGTCCCATAGACTTCAATGGGGTTCTAAAGTTCGTACGAATTTGCGGTCCGTTCTAAAGTTCTGATGCGAACCGAACCGGGGGGTGTTCGGCTCATCCCTACTTACCAGTAACACTATTCAAAACATGTTATTGTAACTAATTAACAATATGTAGATTTGATTTAAACTTATCTACCCAGTACATTTAAACATTAATTTGCAGGGTACATCACATCCACCTCTATGTTTATTCAGAAGATAGAGATTCGCTACTGATTGATGTGATTCTTATAAGGATGCTTTGGGGGTCTGTGACCCCTCAAAGCACCATGTCCCCATGTTGATAGCTCATCTGATCCAACGACAGGTGATATTCAGTAGTCCATCCATGCATCCATCTTCTGTCTCCACTGAGGAGACACTCCGGGGAGCCCAGCGTCTGAGGTTTCTTATATTAGGAGGGCGGGACCACCCGTTACCTGACCCCGCCCTCCTAAAATTAGCACTTTAGATTTCTCCCACAGACTTGTACAGGGTGTTTTGGCTTTTCGAATTTGCCGCGAACAGACCAAATTGTTCATTGTTCGCTGAACAGGCGAACAGGCAATGTTCGAGTCGAACATGAGTTCGACTCGAACTCGAAGCTCATCCCTACTTATAAGACAGTGGAAAATGCAGATGTTCTTGGCAACCAGTTTTAATCTGGTTTGTCTTCTGACTGCAGTAAATAAACTATGGATTACTACATCTTGCACTCTGCACTGCCTATTTAAACTAAACTGTAAGTGTAGCGTTTATAAATCCCATAGGACCTAAAATGAGCTCTCTTTACCACATGCCTTTAATTGCTTGCAGTATCCATGCATGCTTGCTGGGAGTTATGATAATTAGGAGGTTGTACATAACAAAGGTCATTTTGTGAATTAAAATGGGTCAACTGACAGTGTCTTTAAAACCAAGACAAAACTTAGTGTTTGAGGAAATGCTTCTGCCTATTAAAGTCCCTGCCTTTTTCCATCCTTCACACACTGTCTATTTTTGGCATTTCCGACAACAACTCGACTATTGACGTCAAAATTACTCAACTGCTGTTTTCAGGAAAAAGATGATTGCGTTTGAATAGAAAGACATTTTAGAGTATCCCAAACAAGGTGCATAAGGAACGATGTCTGGAAAGAATCACTAATTGCTTCTCCAGCTACCATCTCTAAGTTATTTGGTAAATCCCTGCCAAGAAACAAGTAATTTTCACATAAGTATTGTGTATTTTCGTGTTTAAGAGAAGATCCCTGGGTTACCAAGAAATGTGAGGCTTGAAACGTACTGCACAGCTGCTTTGACAACCTTTACAAAGTGAATTCCTTCCTCTCTGATGTATACAACCCCCCTTTCACTTCCAGTTTCCTGGCCCAAAGGAACCTGCATGTCAAATTCAAAGACTCCCAAAACAATCCCCCTGACCTGATATGTTTTTAGAAATCATGTGACTATAGTCTTTCTTCCCACGTCAAAACAGTGACAAAATAAAGATTTAAAGGTAACTCAGTTTAAAATGCATTTTTAAACTGAGCTTTTTTTTAAAAGGACCTGTTTCCCATATAAACAATAGCATGTTTAAAGTATGTGACCAAAAATAGCATATAATGATTAGGCTAACAAATAAATAGTTTAGGGCCTGTGTCAAGAAGAAGCTTTTGGCTTGGATCAATGGCATCAGTTTGATATCAATTTGAGATGTTTCATTCTGAATTAATTGACATGTACATTAGACCCTCTTTTAACCTGCATTTGACCTGTTTTAAGTAGGTTTTGCATTCCCATAGACTTGTATGGGGATGAAAAAACAATTTGACATGATCAAAAGCCTGTCAATACAGGTTTATAATCTTAAATGTATGAGTAATTAACTCATAAGCCAAGTGTATGCCTATGACCCACACAAATGTCTACAGATAACCCCTGGCTGACCAATCTTCTGAAGAATACTCAATAGTCCAAAATGAATTTCCCAGATGTGCTTTGTTTTCTGGGATAATGCAAACAATAGCAATCTTGTTGCAAAAATATGGAGGTTTGGCAAAAACAATCATGGATGTTTAGAACCCCTATGATAAAAAAAAATCTTGTATTTTTAAAACTGTATGTGGTTAATACATGTAATGATAAAATTAATTGTGTTCCTATTTTATTTCACATGACTTTGTATTTTTTTATGCATTTCCAAGCACCCAGCAATATTGACAGTAGCAGGGGTAAACATTTTTTTTTTAAAGAAAAACATATAGAAATTGTTTTTTTTTTTTTGCAAGAGTAATCATTTTATAAAAAAACATTTGTAGGTAAAATCTTCCTCAGATAGCAAGAATGACATCTCATACCTAAATTTTTACATTTGTTTGAATAGTAGAATTTTAATTCCTGCATGATATGTAATGTTATAATAGTCACTACTATGCAGGGACATACATAAGGGGGGGAGTTAGGTGGGTTCAACCCCCCCCCCCCCCACCCCCAGAGCATCCTGTCAAAAATAAACTGCATGTGTCCCTGCTGTGCTGTTTGTTGCCGGTGCCATGTATGGCTGGCAGCAGAGCAGGGATACCATGCAGTTGATCATTTCTGCCAGTCAATGGCACTAATCTGTAGCAGTGCTTTAATACATGTTAGTGGCTACAACTGCACTGTGCAGGATTCCGCACTCAGTCGGCACTCATGCTATGCTGTTCACACACTGTCAGACTCGGCTTGGGCAGACACTGTCTTCATGCAGCACTGAGCAGAGCGGCCGGCCCCTGTTCCGCCCACTGTGCTATTCCATTGGCTCCTTGCAGTGCAGCTTCCCACCTGTGGCTTGGGGGAGGAGGTTTTCCGGTGTCATGTCAAATAGTGTACCCCGGATAGTGTCTGCTGTGTACTGAGCATGTACAGTACACAGGACAAGCAGATTCCGAAAATATCGGAAGATGAATGGCGCCTGCGCCGTGAGTCCAGGTTCAAGCCTCACCATCCAAGTGGGCATTGAGTTAGAATAAAAAGAGCCAAGCAAAGCAAGGCCGTGCCCAAATTGAACCAGCGAGGGGCCCTCTAATATGTGTAGCCCTATGTCCACTTGGATGGTGGGGCTTGCACATGGACTCACGGCGCAGGTGCCGTTCATCTTTGGAGATTTTCCGAATCTCCTTGTGCTCTGTACTGCACAAGCGCTGCACCTGCACAGTACACAGCGAACACTATTCGATAGGCGGACATTTTTGGACAGAACACCAGGTCCTCAAGGGTGTCGTGAATAAGGTGGAAGAAGTGCTGGCTGCTGCTCTGCTTCCCAGTCCCTCTTCCACAGGCAAGCGTACCACTGCTGTGCTGCCGTGTTTGTATTGGGAATCTCTGAAGCGCCTTTCTGTATCTTTCCCCCTCTCTCCCCTGCACTCTCAGTGTGAGCTCTGACTCAAACACCTTCCCCCTCATCACCATGTACTCATAGAACCAGGAGGCAGGGAGGAGGTAAGCTGAGTTTTCCTGGGTTGAAAGCTGCCAAAGTTTCAGGAGGATTTGTGCAGATATTTCAGCGACGGGTTAAGGTGACAAATCAAGAGACAGCAAGAGTGTGTGTGTGTGTGGGGGGGGGGGGGGGTGTTTGCAGCCCCCCCACAGCTGACAGATATCTCCCTAGCTGGCACACATCTATCTATACAAACATCCCCCAATCATGCTGTTCAGATAATTTGAAGGAAATGTATGACCATTCATGTAAACCTGTGTTTATGTGGTGAGTTTACAATATTGAATGTACAGACTTAGAGCTTGGATAACACAGGGTTATATGAATGGTCATAATCTAACTTCACATACAGAGTGCCAAGGGCCAGCTTATGTAGATAAGTATTTACACCTTATAACTAGATCATTTTTATTGAGTAGTACTGTTGTATGATTTATGGTTGTATATATTAGTAGATGAGAACAATAGTGTTTTTTTTATTATAGATGTACCACTACACCCGAAGGAGCTGCTGGTTAGATTTGAGCTTACCGTTACCTTTTGTTCTCCTCGTTTCACGTCTAAGGGTGTCCCGTGGTAAATGGCCCAGTAACTGTAGAGACTGACAACAGATCCACTTGAATGGTTTTTATTTGCAAAACGTAGCCAATGAACAGTCTCTTAAATTGGGATCAGAGGGTTGGAAAGGAAGTTCAGGTACTCAGGAACAAGTCTCTGCCACAGACGTTGTTGTAGAACATACAAGATAATGTCTCTGCCACAGATGTTGTTGTGGAACACGTAGGGAAACCAAACTTGAAGAATACTCATAGGTTACCTGGATCTCTCAGCCAGCTTGGCAATATCCACAAGACCGGATTCTCTTGGATACTTCAGCCCTTCCAGGCTCTTACTAAGAAACCAACCCGTATGTGGTCTTCTTCTGAAGAGTCCTCCCTGGAATGCTTGAAGTCACTGGGTCTCTCCCAAACTGGAAACGGCACCCAACCACCTCAGAATCCTTCTTTAATTTCCTTGCCTCGGGCTAGCCCACCCCGAGACATCAAAATTGGGTGGATCTGCACCCTAGGCCATAGCCTTCCTGGGGGCAAGTCAGGAGGACCAGGACCATGAAGTCAGTACATCATTCTAGACTGGCACCCCCGAAGCCCGTGATGTCCGCATCTTAAATACCCTCTCCCAGAAAGCACAGCGAGAGTGCAATTGCCACTGGGTGGGCTCCGAGAGAGAGAGTAACTTAAGCACCTAACCAGACCATAGTTCCATGCCTGCCAGAAGAAACAGCGCCCCCTGTGGCCAGGCTGAACATCTCACAGTCCAGTCAGACTGATGCTGAAGTCTAAATTTAGACAATTGTACCAAAACCAAACTGCAGTTCAGGCATAACTTTAACTTTGAAAAACGCATAGTGCATGCTCTTCAGGAGCCGCCGCTACACAATCCCCCTGCTTATTTAGACGATGTCCTCATTGTCTGGGAAAGACAGGAAAAAAGAAACCCATAGATAACAAACTAGCTCTATCAAAAAACCTTTGAGTACCTGAATGTTGGGGGTAGGAAAGGGAAAAAAAAGGAAGGAAAACTAAACATTCCAGTATGTGTGAAGACATTGTTAAACACAAAATTATCATACAGTAAAGATTACCACCCAAGCCTGTCTATCTAAACCACCCATTCTCTGACAGCTTGATAGATTCTCCTTGGTGAATCCTGAAATAGAAGAAAAACATGCAAACAATACACTGTACACAGACTATTAGAAGGCAGTATTCCATCCAATCTCAATGGACCCCTCTCCTCTAAACTTTTTTCCTATACTCTTAATAAAGCATGCTGATTGGGCCGACTCAGGCCACCTAGTGGTATGCGCCGCTAAGGTGCAGTCTCTAATTAGAACCAGTTCTGTATCCAGTAAAGTGATCTTGACTCGGCGGATGTTTCTTTCCCTGTGTAACTGGCCGTGTCTAACTACCCCATAGTCCAGTAGTTCCAAAGGAAAATGCAAAGAGATAAAGACCCGGAGAAACTCTCCTTGCAAATTCAAAGACTTGACTCAGGAACAGTTCACCAGTAGAAACGGGGATCAGGCAAAGTTAAATCTTTCCCCTGTGCATCCACAATAGTAATAAAATAAACAGCACTGTCTTTGTCCGATCTGCAAATCACAATTTTGTCTCCATAAATGTGCCGACCATAAATCCAATGCTGTAGACATCCGATAAACCGTTCATACAGCTCCGGTGAAAAAGCCTTTTTGCGAATCAGCTTTGGTACTTTTAAATAGCTCAAAACATCGTCCTCGTACCATGCCTCGCAGTTCTCCTCAATAATGTTCATAATATCCCTTGGGACATAGGGGAATTCCATCCCGTACTCAAGCTACTCTCTTATGAAGGAATCGCTGTGACCTTGCAAGTCATGGCAGTGCACTGGCACTTCCTTCCCTGAGCGATATGTAGGAGTTTGGGGACCTTTGTACCAACGTGGCAGAGTCCCTTTGACGTGTGGGCAAATTCACAGGTTTAGGGAGAGTCACATTTACCGTGATGGGGTTCCACCCCCTGAGGTTAAACATAATCAGTCCGAAACATCTGTACAAGTGGCAGCTACATCGTCCCCTCCAGCCCACAACAACTCCTGAGACAATGTCCCCAAAATGTCATCATCTCCAGTGTCTGACAAAGACTCTAACTCTGAATCTCGATATTCCTTTGCTGGTAAATAATTCACTAAAGGTTTACTCACAGTCAGAATTTTTCCCAAAGCAACCTTCTTCCGCCGATTGGATCAAGCAGCACTCGGTAGTGGTTTTCATTGTCGGCTCCGGGAAGACTTTGCACGCCCCACTTTCTCCAAAGGAGGCATGGTGATTTCAGTAATGGTAGTAGAAGCAGTGTCCATCTGCTCCAAAGTGGTCTCTTCGGCAGTCGCAGTGGTAGAAGCAGTGGCATCTCTCTCAGAGGTGTCAGCAACTACAGGTGTCACCGTTGTGGAAGGCCTCTCCGAAGGAGCGAAGATGGGCGACTCCTCGGTTGTCACGCTCGTGGCCCAGTCCACGCGGTAGGCCCTTGGTAGTGCAATTGACTGCTCCACTTTAAAGAAATACTCCACACAGGCAAAACAACGGACAAATGACCGGGGGTTCACGAACAGTCTCCCACACTTTCCACACAACATCCCCAGGGCCTCAACATCCCCTGATGTGTACAGGACGAACCGCCCTTGAGGGGCCAGAAGATGCCCCGGAATTGGTCATAGTGGCTCCCGGGAGTCTCACTCCCATCATACCTTCTCTCAAAGGCATACAGGGTCCCATGCTGGGCAGCATTCCCGGAGCTTGAAACATTTTCACGTTGAGAGCCTTTTTCTCCAATCAATGTGAGAGAAAAACGAGACTAGCTTCCTCTCCTCCCACGATACACTCTCATGTGTTGCCTTGTGCAGGAAAAGAACAACTCATACTCCTCCCACTGGTTGCTTGGGTTGCAGAACTTTGCAGGCTTTTCAGGAAGGGCTCCTCCCACGCTTACTCACCTCAGTGAAAGTCAGAGTAAAGATGGCGCTGATGGCACAGTTCAAGAACACAACCCTCTGTCCTATGCTTTACCACATGTACAGTTCTTTGCGAGAGGTCCTGGGTTCAAATCCCGGACGAGCCCCCACATGTAGCACTACCCTCAAAGGAATTGCTGGTTAGATTTGGGCTTACTGTTACCTTTTGTTCTCCTCGTTTCACGTCTAGGGGTGTCCCGTGGTAAATGGCCCAGTAACTGTAGAGACTGACAACAGATCCACCTGAATGGATTTTATTTGCAAAACATAGACAATGAGCAGTCTCTTAAATTGGGATCAGAGGGTTGGAAAGGAAGTTCAGCTACTCTTAGTGTCAAAGTGAAAATGTTGCAGAACTTGCTTACTTTGCTTGCATCCAGAGAATAGCCATTCGCAACTGAATGTTCACTCAAGTTGGACAGTCCTTCTCTCACAAGGCCTAGCAGCCAACAAGGTGCTTACTCAGGAATAGGGATGAGCTTCGTGCCTGTGGCCAATCATAGCTCAGGCTGTGTAGTACACGCCCCACACTATATAAGGCCGCCAGCGCGGCGGCCTTGTGTAGTGTGTTGGCGTCTGAAGCAGTTAGTGGGTGTTCTGTGTACCTTCAACACAGTACACACCGATCGTTATCGGACGATTTTCGATCTTGCTCTTCTGTAGTGGTTGTTGTCTGCTTGCCCTGACCGCAGTATACACTGCTATATTCACCTCACCTATATAGCTAGTGATCTATCTTTTATAATAGAGCTTGCAGTCAGTAGTGTTAGGAACTTGTGCGTGCTGTCTGCGTGCTCTGTACCCAGTACACACCGCTATATCCACCTACATAGCTCTTCTCTATTTAAGCCCACTTGCCATCTGCAGGAGTTATTGGAAGTTGTGTGTGAATCCAGCACAGCACAGTATACATCTGTATATACCCCTTTATTTCTGGTGTTCTATAATAAAGGGATCTGCAGGAGTTAGTGGGTTTTTTGTGCCTCCAGCACAATATACACCTGTATCTACCCTTTATTGCTGTTCTCTAATAGAGCCATCTGCAGGGCTTAGTGGGTGTTGTGTGACTCCATTACAGTATACCCCTTTGTCTCTGGTGTTCTATAATAAAGGCATCTGCAGGAGTTAGTGGGTGTTGTGTGCCTCCAGCACAATATACACCTGTATCTAACGTTTATTGCTGTTCTCTAATAGAGCCATCTGCAGGGCTTAGTGGGTGTTGTGTGACTCCATTACAGTATACCCCTTTATCTCTGGTGTTCTATAATAAAGGCATCTGCAGGAGTTAGTGGGTGTTGTGTGCCTCCAGCACAATATACACTACCCAACTGCTGTTTTACCCAACTCCCTTCAGGCCATTACCATGTCTGGAAGGCCAGCAAGGAGAGGCAGACAGGCGCGAGCCGATAAAAGAGGGCAAGCAGGCTCTGTGTCTAGAGACAACAGTGCTGGTCGTGGACGCGGTGCATTGTCATCAGCACGTGGCCATGGGACACGCTTGTCCTTCTTTTCGGCAGCTGGACATGTTGAACCGCAACATGCCAACGACTTGGTAGAGTGGATGACCAAGCCCTCTTCATCCTCCTCATCCTCTCTCACCCAGTCTCAGGGTACTAGCAAAGCAGCTGCCAACGCATCGTCTTCCCTCCTCTCAATGTCATCATCAGTGACTCCTTCCCTAGACCCACCACGTCCTCCTGAGGAGTCTCCTGAACTCTTTGAGCACAGTGTTGGGTTCATGCTACAGGAGGATGCCCAGTGTTTTGTAGGCTCTGATGATGACACTCAGCTAGAGGAAGGCAGTAGCGTGAGCGCAGAGAGAGGGGATGCTCAAGAAGGACAGCAATCTGGCAGTCATGTTCCACAAGCTGCAGCATACTGCCAGGTTTGCCTCAGCGATGAAGAGGGAGGGGAGGATGAGGGCACTGACTCCACGTGGGTGCCTGGTAGGAGAGAGGAGGAGGAGGAGGAGGAGGCACATGTCCAACGAGGCAGGATGCCCTCCGGGGGCCAGCTTAGGGGCAGCACACCGACTGAATCACACCGCAGAGCTCCGCCTGTGCAGGGCGCTGCCTCTGCGCGTTATTCTAAAAGTTCTTTGGTGTGGGCCTTTTTTGAGACGAGTGCATCAGATCGCACCGCTGCTATTTGCAACATATGTCTCAAAGGTATCTCGCGTGGCCAAAACATCAGCCGCTTGGGCACTACATGCTTGACCAGACATATGTTGACCTGCCATGCAGCTCGTTGGCAAGCGTACCTTAAAGACCCACACCAAAGAACAAAGCGGACCTCTCCTTGCTCCTCATCAGCTGGCATCTCCAACCCCACTAGACCTTCAGTCCTCTCTGAAACCTGCTCTGAGAGGAATGAAGGTGTAGAATTAGGTGTGTCACAGCCAAGTGCTTCCGGGCACTCTGCTAGCAGTACACCCACGTCCGATTATAGCAGGCAAATGTCCCTGCCCTAGCTGCTGGACCGGCGAAAGAAGTTCACTCCCAGCCATCCACATGCCCAGCGGTTGAATGCTAGCTTGGCTAAATTGCTAGCACTTCAACTGCTGCCTTTTCAGTTGGTAGACTCGGCCCCCTTCCGTGAGTTTGTACAATGTGCGGTTCCTCAGTGGCAGGTCCCCAAACGCCACTTTTTCTCACGGAAGGCGTTTCCGGCTCTCTACCGGCATGTGGAAGGCAATGTCCTTGCCTCGCTGGACAGGGCGGTCAGCGGTAAGGTGCATATTACCGCTGACTCATGGTCCAGCAGGCATGGACAGGGACGTTACCTGTCTTTCACTGCCCATTGGGTCACTCTTCTGGCAGCTGGGAAGGATGCAGGACAAGGTGCAGTAGTGTTGGAGGTTGTTCCGCCACCACGCCTCCAAAATGCTACTATTGGTTGTGACACACCACTCTCCTCCACCCCCTCCTCTTCTTCTTCCTCCATGGCCTCTTCCAGTGCTCTGTCCTCAGAACCAGCGGTGCTCCGTAGGCCTTCCAGGGGCTACACAAGTACGCAGGCAAATCGATGCCATGCCGTGCTTGCGCTGGTTTGTTTGGGGGACAGGAGCCACACTGGGGCGGATGTTTTGTCAGCTCTGCAGGGGCAGGCCGAGAGGTGGTTGACGCCACGCCAGCTTAAGCCAGGAATGGTGGTTAGTGACAATGGCACCAACCTCCTCTCCGCCCTCCGACAGGCACAACTGACCCATGTGCCCTGTGTAGCTCACGTCCTTAACCTGGTGGTGCAGCGGTTCTTGGGCAAGTACCCCGGCTTACAGGATGTCCTGAAGCAGGCCAGGAAGTCTGTGTGCATTTCCGACGATGATTTAATGCCTGTGCTCGGCTGGCTGAGCTCCAAAAGGAGTTGAACCTGCCCAAGAACCGCCTTATATGTGACATGCCCACCAGGTGGAACTCAACGTTGGCCATGCTGCAGCGGCTGCACACGCAGCAGAGGGCCATCAATGAGTACCTGTGCGACTACGGCACCAGGACAGGGTCAGGGGAGCTCGGTTTTTTCTCACCACGCCAGTGGGGCATGATCAGGGATGCATGCACTGTCCTGTCACCATTTGAGGAGGCCACAAGAATGGTGAGCAGTGACAGTGTATGCATCAGTGACACTGTACCTCTTGTCCACCTCTTGGAGCATACGCTGCGTGGAATAATGGACAGGGCACTTGAGGCAGAACAGAGACAGGAAGAGGAGGACTTCCTTGCCTCTCAAGGCCCCCTTTATCCAGACAGTGTTCCTGCTGTGCCACCCATCACACAGGAAGAGGATGAGGAGGAGGAAGAGGAGGAGGTGGATGATTGTGTCAGCATGGAGGTGGAGGCTGGCACTCAGCATCAGCAGCAGCAGTCTTGTAGGGATGATTCCAAGAAACACGTGGACTTGTACGTGGCTGGGAGGAGGTAGCTGCGGATCATGTTGCCCTTAGTGACCCAGAGGACTCCGGACTGAATGCCTAAGCTAACCTACGCTGCATGGCCTCCCTGATCCTGCAAAGCCTCCCTGATCCTGCAAAGCCTGCGGAAGGATCCTCGTATTCTTCGGATCAAGGAGAGGGACCATTACTTGCTGGCCACTCTCCTTGATCCACGGTACAAGGGTAAGGTTACCGACCTTATCTTGCCATCGCAGAGGGAGCAGAGGATGAGACATCTCCGGCAGGCCTTGCAGAAAGGTCTGTGCAACGCGTTCCCAGAGACTGGGAGGTTACAAACTCCTGGTCCTGGACAACGTGTTGCTGAGGCATCGGTCAGAAGGAGCGGTGGAGAAGGTGGCCGTCTGACTGATGCTTTCAGACAATTTTTTAGTCCGCAGCCCCAAAGTATGATCGGTTCCAGCAACCATCGCCAACATCCGATTTACATGGTGCAGGAATACCTAGGGGCAAGGTCAGACTTGGACACCTTTCCCACCGAAAATCCTCTGGCTTACTGGGTCTTGAGGATGGATCACTGGCCAGAGCTTGCACAGTATGCAATTGAGCTACTGGCCTGTCCTGCATCCAGCGTTCTTTCGGAACGCACCTTCAGTGCTGCTGGTGGCTTTGTTACCGATCACAGGGTGCGCCTGTCCACCAAATCAGTTGATCGACTGACCTTCATCAAGATGAATCAGTTTTGGATCACCCACAGCTACCAAGCACCTGAAGCTGATGTAACCGAATAATTTTTTTTGAAATATCACATCCCTTCAAGACTGCCTATGCTGATGCTGAGTGACTGTCCTGTTATGTTGATTGTCTATCCTCTTCCTCCTCCGCTGATATGTTGGAAGAACATTTCTGGTTCTGGTTGATGCCATCAGCCCAATTTTTCTGCCCCTGTTTAACAGGGGCATTTAATTACAATTTTTGATGCAATGCTTTGCAGCAGGGCTAATTCCTGCAATAAAAATAGAATATATGGGAGAGGTTGCAGTGTCGTGGCACCAGCACCAGTGCCTAAGGCCCAATTTTTCTGCCCCTGTTTAACAGGGGCGTTTAAGTACTATTTTTGATGCAATGCTTTGCAGCAGGGCTAATTCCTGCACTAAAACCAGAGTATATGGGAGAGGTTGCAGTGTCGTGGCACCAGCACCAGTGCCTAAGGCCCAATTTTTCTGCCTCTGTTTAACAGGGGCGTTCAATTACAATTTTTGATGCAATGCTTTGCAGCAGGTCTAATTCCTGCAATAAAACTAGAGTATATGGGAGAGGTTGCAGTGTGGTGGCACCAGCACCAGTGCCTAAAGCCCAATTTTTCTGCCCCTGTTTAACAGGGGCGTTTAATTACAATTTTTGATGCAATGCTTTGCAGCAGGGCTAATTCCTGCAATAAAACTAGAGTATATGGGAGAGGTTGCAGTGTCGTGGCACCAGCACCAGTGCATAAGGCCCAATTTTTCTGCCCCTGTTTAACAGGGACATGTAATTACAATTATTGATATAATCGTTCACAGAAGGGCCCGTTCCTGTGCCCACCCAGAGCAACTGTGAGGACTTATAGTGTTGTGGCACCAGCACCACAACCACCAAAGGTCAATTTTTCTACCACTGTTCAACAATGGCATGTAATTACAATTCTTGATATAATCGTTCACAGCAGGGCGCTCCAGCGCCCACCAAGAGTCACTTTGAGGGCTTACAATGTTGTGGCAAAACCAACACCTTGTTCCGCCATTTCTGCAGAGCATATAGGGCAGGCCCCTACTTTCAAACATCCAACTTACAAACAGCTCCTACTTGCAAACGGAAGGAGACAACAGCAAGTGAGATGAAAAAAGATGGACGACAAAACAAATTATACATGGGTAATAACCCTTCCCTATGTTTTCCAAAAAGCTTAAAAATAGTTTTTTTGACTGGAGCTACACTTTAAAAATGTACCAGTTGAAAATTACAAACAGATTCAACTTAACACAACAAACCTACACAGTCCCTGTCTTGTTTGCACCGCCTGTATACTGCTGTTCTATATATTCTGTATATAGGGCCTGGGGGCCACACGCATTTCCTTTTTTTAATATGGGTACGGGGTTCCCCCTAATATGTGTACAAGACCCAAAGGGGCTGGTAATGGGCAGGGAGGGCTACCCATGCCATTTTTCTCAATGATTTTCAACCATATTGCAGGAACCAGATATAACATTAAAACCGCAAGCAGTTTTCAATGATGTTATTTCCGTTTAATGTCATTTTTTGCAGGGACTGTTCTAAACACGGGAAACACGTGGCACTTCACAGGCATACTACAGACACCCCCCAGGCACCATATTTAAAGGAATATTTAACTTTTTTTTCACTTTAATCGTCATTAAAATCAGTGCTCCCGCCAAAACGGCCATTTTTAAAAACATTTTACGCATTGACCCATGTCCCCTGGGGCAGGAGCCAGGTCCCCAAACCCTTTTTAGGACAGTATTTTGCATATTAGCCGTTAAAATTAGCACTTTTAATTTCGAACGTTCGAGTCCCATAGACTTCAATGGGGTTCTAAAGGTCGTACGAATTTGGGGTCCGTTCTAAAGTTCTGGTGCAAACCGAACCGGGGGGTGTTCGGCTCATCCCTACTCAGGAAAAAGTCTTTGCCACAGACGTTGTTATAGAACATACAAGATAATGTCTCTGTGACAGACGTTGTTGTAGAACACGTAGAGAAACCAAACTTGAAGAATACTCGTAGGATAACTGGATCTCTCAGCCAGCTTGGCGATATCCATGAGACTGGATTCTCTTGGGTACTTCATCCCTTCCAGGCTCTTACTAAGAAACCATCCCATACGTGGTCTTCTTCTGAAGAGTCCTCCCTGGAATGCTTGAAGCCACTGGGTCTCTCCCAAACCGGAGATGGCACCCAACTACCTCAGAATCCTCTCTTAGTTTCCTTGCCTCGGGCTAGCCCACCCCGAGACATCAAAATTGGGTGGATCCGCACCCTAGGCTATAGCCTTCCTGGGGGCTACTCAGGAGGACCAGGACCATGAAGTCAGTACATCATTCTGGACCGGAACCCCCGAACCACGTGATGTCCGCATCTTAAATACCCTCTCCCAGAAAGCACAGCGAGAGCACCACTCCCACTGGGCGGGCTCCAAGAGAGAGTAACTTAAGCACCTAACCAGACCATAGTTCCATGCCTGCCAATAGAAACAGCGCCCCCTGTGGCCAGGCTGAACATCTCACAGTCCAGTCAGACTTATGCTGAAGTCTAAATGTAGACAACTGTACCCAAACCAAACTGCAGCTCAGGCATAACTTTAACTTTGAAAATTAAGCTCAGGAGCCGCCGCTACATAGACATCACTATCGGACCACTTCTCAGTCCCCTAACTCCCCCCAATTTGCATCACCCCCAGACCACTTCATACATTCAGCCAAGGGACATCGTTCCATAGTCACCTATAGTCACCTATAGTCACCTATCTCTCCCTTATCTCCCTAACATCTCTCCCACAGACACTGCAAAAAATCCCTCCAAATTCTGTCACTGGCAATGCTGCAGTGGACCCTAAATGGTAGTGTTCAGTTTTGAGATAGAGAAAGGAACTCAGGAGACATTCAGTATGCCATTGTCATACCCTTCACACTTCTCTTCTGTACATACTGCCCACTGTCATACACCCATCTCCTGTACATACCACCCACTGTCATACCTTCCACACTCCTCTCTAGGGATGAGCCGAACACCCCCCAGTTCGGTTCGCACCAGAACTTTCGAACGGACCCCAAATTCGTACGAACGTTAGAACCCCATTGAAGTCTATGGGAGTCGAACGTTCGAAATTAAGTGCTAATTTTAACTGCTAATATGCAAGATACTGTCCTAAAAAGGGTTTGGGGACCTGGCTCCTGCCCCAGGGGACTTGGGTCAATGCAAAAAAAAGTTTTAAAAATGGCCGTTTTGGCGGCAGCACTGATTTTAATGACGATTAAAGTGAAAAAAAAAGTGAAATATTCCTTTAAATATCTTGCCTGGGGGGTATCTATAGTATGCCTGTGAAGTGCCACGTGTTTCTCGTGTTTAGAACAGTCCCTGCACAAAATGACATTTAACGGAAATAACATAATTTAAAACTGCTTGCGGTTTTAATGTTATATCTGGTTCCTGCAATATGGTTGAAAATCATTGAGAAAAATGGCATGGGTAGCCCCCCCTGCCCATTACCAGCCCCTTTGGGTCTTGTACAGATATTAAGAGGAACCCCGTACCCATATTAAAAAAAGTAAATACGTGTGGTCCCCAGGCCCTATATACTCAGAACAGCAGTATACAGGCGGTGCAAACAAGACAGGGACTGTGTAGATTTGTTGTGTTAAGTTGAATCTGTTTGTAATTTTCAACTGGTACATTTTTAAAGTGTAGCTACAGTAAAAAAAACTATTTTTAAGCTTTTTGGAAAACATAGGGAAGGGTTATCACCACTGTATAATTTGTTTTGCCGTCCGTCTTTTTTCATCTCACTTGCTGTTGTCTCCTTCCATTTGCAAGTAGGGGCCTGCCCTATACGCTCTGCAGAAATGGCGGAACAAGGTGTTGGTTTTGCCACAACATTGTAAGCTCTCAAAGTGACTCTTGGTGGGCGCTGGAGCGCCCTGCTGTGAACGATTATATCAAGAATTTGTTAAACAGGGGCAGAAAAATTGGGCATTAGGCACTGGTGCCACGACACTGCAACCTCTCCCATATACTCTAGTTTTAGTGCAGGAATTAGCCCTGCTGCAAAGCATTGCATCAAAAATTGTAATTAAACGCCCCTTTTAAACAGGGGCAGAAAAATTGGGCCTTAGGCACTGGTGCTGGTGCCACGACACTGCAACCTCTCCCATATACTCTAGTTTTAGTGCAGGAATTATCCCTGCTGCAAAGCATTGCATCAAAAAGTTTAATTAAATGCCCCTGTTAAACAGGGGCAGAAAAATTGGGCCTTAGGCACTGGTGCTGGTGCCACGACACTGCAACTTCTCCCATATACTCTAGTTTTAGTGCAGGAATGAGCCCTGCTGCAAAGCATTGCATCAAACATTGTAATTAAACGCCCCTATTAAACAGGGGCAGAAAAATTGGGCCTTAGGCACTGGTGCTGGTGCCACGACACTGCAACCTCTCCCATATACTCTAGTTTTAGTGCAGGAATTAGCCCTGCTGCAAAGCATTGCATCAAAAATTGTAATTAAACGCCCCTGTTAAACAGGGGCAGAAAAATTGGGCTGATGGCATCACCCAGAACCAAAAATGTTCTTCCAACATATCAGCGGAGGAGGAAGAGGATAGACAATCAACATAACAGGACAGTCACTCAGCATCAGCATAGGCAGTCTTGAAGGGATGTGATATTTAAAAAAACATCTATTCAGTTACATCAGCTTCAGGTGCTTGGTAGCTGTGGGTGATCCAAGACTGATTCATCTTGATGAAGGTCAGTCGATCAACTGATTCGGTGGCGCACCCTGTGATCGGTAACAAATCCACCAGCAGCACTGAAGGTGTGTTCCGAAAGAACACTGGATGCAGGACAGGCCAGTAGCTCAATTGCATACTGTGCAAGCTCTGGCCAGTGATCCATCCTCCAGACCCAGTAAGCCAGAGGATTTTCGGTGGGAAAGGTGTCCAAGTCTGACCTTGCCCCTAGGTATTCCTGCACCATGTAAATCAGACGCTGGCGATGGTTGCTGGAACCGATCATACCTTGGGGCTGCGGACTAAAAAATTGTCTGAAAGCATCGATCAGACGGCCACCTTCTCCACCGCTCCTTCTGACCGATGCCTCAGCAACACGTTATCCAGGACCAGGAGTTTGTAACCTCCCAGTCTCTGGGAACGTGTTGCACAGACCTTTCTGCAAGGCCTCCAGGGGATGTCTCATCCTCTGCTCCCTCTGCAACGGCAAGATAAATTCGGTAACCTTACCCTTGTACCGTGGATCAAGGAGAGTGGCCAGCCAGTAATGGTCCCTCTCCTTGATCCGAAGAATACGAGGATCCTTCCACAGGCTTTGCAGAATCAGGGAGGCCATGCAGCGTAGGTTAGCTGAGGCATTCGGTCCGGAGTCCTCTGGGTCACTAAGGACAACATGATCCGCAGCTACCTCCTCCCAGCCACATACAAGCCCACAGGTTTCTTGGGACTGTAAATCATCCCTACAAGACTGCTGCTGCTGATGCTGAGTGCCAGCCTCCACCTCCATGCTGACACAATCATCCCCCTCCTCCTCCTCATCCTCTTCCTGTGTGATGGGTGGCACAGCAGGAACACTGTCTGGATAAAGGGGGCCTTGAGAGGCAAGGAAGTCCTCCTCTTCCTGCCTCTGTTTTGCCTCAAGTGCCCTGTCCATTATTCCACGCAGCGTATGCTCCAAGAGGTGGACAAGAGGTACAGTGTCACTGATGCATGCACTGTCACTGCTCACCATCCTTGTGGCCTCCTCAAACGGTGACAGGACAGTGCATGCATCCCTGATCATGCCCCACTGGCGTGGTGAGAAAGAACCGAGCTCCCCTGACCCTGTCCTGGTGCCGTAGTCGCACAGGTACTCATTGATGGCCCTCTGCTGCGTGTGCAGCCGCTGCAGCATGGCCAACGTTGAGTTCCACCTGGTGGGCATGTCACATATAAGGCGGTTCTTGGGCAGGTTCAACTCCTTTTGGAGCTCAGCCAGCCGAGCACAGGCATTAAATGATCGGCGGAAATGCACACAGACTTTACTGGCCTGCTTCAGGACATCCTGTAAGCCCGGGTACCTGCCCAAGAACTGCTGAACCACCAGGTTAAGGACGTGAGACACACAGGGCACATGGGTCAGTTGTCCCTGTCGGAGGGCGGAGAGGAGGTTGGTGCCATTGTCGCAAACCACCATTCCTGGCTTAAGCTGGCGTGGCGTCAACCACCTCTCGGCCTGCCCCTGCAGAGCTGACAAAAAATCCGCCCCAGTGTGGCTCCTGTCCCCCAAACAAACCAGCGCAAGCACGGCATGGCATCGTTTTGCCTGCGTACTTGCGTAGCCCCTGGAACGCCTACGGAGCACCGCTGGTTCTGAGGACAGAGCACTGGAAGAGGCCATGGAGGAAGAAGAAGAGGAGGGGGTGGAGGAGAGAGGTGTGTCACAACCAATAGTAGCATTTTAGAGGCGTGGTGGCGGAACAACCTCCAACACTACTGCACCTTGTCCTGCATCCTTCCCAGCTGCCAGAAGAGTGACCCAATGGGCTGTGAAAGACAGGTAACGTCCCTGTCCATGCCTGCTGGACCATGAGTCAGCGGTAATATGCACCTTTCCGCTGACTGCCCTGTCCAGCGAGGCAAGGACATTGCCTTCCACATGCCGGTAGAGAGCCGAAATCGCCTTCCGTGAGAAAAAGTGGCGTTTTGGGACCTGCTACTGAGGAACCGCACATTGTACAAACTCACGGAAGGGGGCCGAGTCTACCAACTGAAAAGGCAGCAGTTGAAGTGCTAGCAATTTAGCCAAGCTAGCATTCAACCGCTGGGCATGTGGATGGCTGGGAGTGAACTTCTTTCGCCGGTCCAGCAGCTGGGGCAGGGACATTTGCCTGCTATAATCGGACGTGGGTGTACTGCTAGCAGAGTGCCCGGAAGCACTTGGCTGTGACACACCTAGTTCTACACCTTCATTCCTCTCAGAGCAGGTTTCAGAGAGGACTGAAGGTCTAGTGGGGTTGGAGATCCCAGCTGATGAGGAGCAAGGAGAGGTCTGCTTTGTTCTTTGGTGTGGGTCTTTGAGGTACGCTTGCCAACGAGCTGCATGGCAGGTCAACATATGTCTGGTCAAGCATGTGGTGCCCAAGCGGCTGATGTTTTGGCCACGCGAGATACGCTTGAGACATATGTTGCAAATAGCAGTGGTGCGATCTGATGCACTCGTCTCAAAAAAGGCCCACACCAAATAACTTTTAGAATAACGCGCAGAGGCAGCGCCCTGCACAGGCGGAGTTCTGCGGTGTGATTCAGTCGGTGTGCTGCCCCTAAGCTGGCCCCCGGAGGGCATCCTGCCTCGTTGGACATGTGCCTCTTCCTCCTCCTCCTCTCTCCTACCAGGCACCCACGTGGAGTCAGTGCCCTCATCCTCCCCTCCCTCTTCATCGCTGGAGCAAACCTGGCAGTATGCTGCAGCTTGTGGAACATGACTGCCAGATTGCTGTCCTTCTTGAGCATCCCCTCTCTCTGCATTCACGCTACTGCGTTCCTCTAGCTGAGTATCATCATCAGAGCCTACAAAACACTGGGCATCCTCCTAGAGCATGTACCCAACACTGTGCTCAAAGAGTTCAGGAGACTCCTCAGGAGGACGTGGTGGGTCTAGGAAAGGAGTCACTGATGATGACATTGAGAGGAGGGAAGACGATGCATTGGCAGCTGCTTTGCTAGTACCCTGAGCCTGGGTGAGAGTGGATGAGGAGGATGAAGAGGGCTTGGTCATCCACTCTAGCAAGTCATTGGCATGTTGCGGCTCAACATGTCCAGCTGCCGAAAAGAAGGACAGGCGTGTCCCATGGCCACGTGCTGATGATGACGATGCACCGCGTCCACGACCAGCACTGTTGGCTCTAGACACAGAGCCTGCTTGCCCTCTTTTATCGGCCCGCGCCTGTCTGCCTCTCCTTGCTGGCCTTCCAGACATGGTAATGGCCTGAAGGGAGTTGGGAAAACCAGCAATTGGGTAGTGTATATTGTGCTGGAGGCACACACAACATCCACTAACTCCTGCAGATGGCAGATGTCTCAATTAGAGAAGAGCTATGTAGATGGATATAGCGGTGTATACTGGGTTCAGAGCATGCAGACAGCACGCACAATTTCCTACCACTGACTGCAAGCTCTATTTAAAATGAGCAAGATAGCTAGCTATATAGATGGATATAGCAGTGTATACTGGGTTCAGAGCACGCAGACAGCACGCAAAATCTCCTACCACGGGGCGTGACCGGAAGCGTAAGATGGCGGACGTGAATCTGAGGAGCTCCGCTGAGGCCTTCTGCTAATCCGAGGCCATCCTCGCCCAGCTAGCTCCCCAGAAGTTCCACGCCGCACATCACGGGTACGGACAGCGAGGGGTACAGTCAATATCGGACACTTTAGACGCCGAATCCTGGTCCGCGGCCGGCCGCATTACACAGCGCGGTGCCGCCATCTTGAGGCCTACCGGGTCCGTGAGCCTAGCGCTGGCCTGTGCTGCTCTGTGGATCTCCCACCACATCCGAGGACCACCCTGGGAACCCCCTGACAGCAGAGCCCCGAGGGCCACCTTTCCAGGAACGGAGGGACCGGCGGATGAGCCCGAAAAATGGAGGGCAGGTGAGAGGAGCAGCGGCCATATTGGCACACCTTTGGCCTACCACTCCCAGATCTAAACAGATCCCCCCTATTCGCTACCAGACTGCCTCAGCCTAAGTGTCCTGGCTACTTTCACCCCTGAACCACCTCTCAGCAGCCAGGGGCTT
Source organism: Lithobates pipiens (assembly GCF_037356315.1). NCBI lineage: Eukaryota > Metazoa > Chordata > Amphibia > Anura > Ranidae > Lithobates > Lithobates pipiens. Next base: position 144,932,692 of record NW_027507791.1, read on the forward strand.
CTCAGCTACTCTGCAGCCCTCAGACCTGTGCTGGCTTTCCATCCTATGCCATACACCCAGCGGCCATCTTGCTTCACCCATCTGACTTCACCCACCTTTCATACTGCTGCAGATATTCCTACTAGTACAGATGTGCTTCGCAATCCACCGTACTTCTCTCTAAACAACAGGTGTGTGTTACCCCCGCTGGGGGTGTGCTCCGAGCTCCACATTTACTAAATCTGGACATTTGGCTATCAGAGACGTTACAACTTGGTGGCACTATACCCTCTCCTCCTCCTCCCCTCCTTTACAGTTTTGAGGAAGCTTGACACCTCATCTGAACCTATACACCTACCCCCCCCCCCAAAAGAAGGGGAAAAGAAAACCCAGAACAGCTCATACTAGCCACATAAAGTCTACAAATGTGATAGACTACTAGGGCCGGGACCTGGCTCCCCCGTCATCTCTCCGTGACTCCCGTCTTTCTTTCATGTGAGCTTTTACAGACACGGGTGTTTCCTTTTTGACTCATTTCAACCGGCCACACGCCCCATGGGCAAAATTGGGGACCAACAACGCACCTATTCCTCTTCTATAAAATCACAGTCCTCCGCGGCTATGGACCACTACTTGAGCAAACCCTCTCAAAATGCCTCGAGGGCTCCCGAAGGCTCACAGTTCCCACCGGAACAGCCTGACATGTGCACCAACATGCTCTTCAATAACACCTCCTCGCTCTCATCCTCCCCATCTCCCCCCCTAACGGTGGAGCTACTGGACAGTAAACTACACTCCCTCTTACAAGCAATCACCCATACCATTGCACAGGAGATAGGGAAAGTAGCCAAGGAACTGAGAGGGGAGATTGATCAGCTGGGTGAACGCACAGACTCCTTGGAATATAAATTTGACGAAATGGTGCAATATGTCCAGGTTCTCGAGGAAGACAATACCACCATTAAAAATACCGTGACTCAATTACAAGCCCAGCAGGAAGATCTGGAAAACGGAGAGCGTAGACAGAACCTTAGGTTCAGAGGCATTCCCGAAACAGTGGAAGACAAAGACCTGTGCAACTACCTCCTAAGCCTTTTCAACCTTTTAGCCCCTAATGTCCCAGACATAGACTGGCGCCCAGAACCCTGCAGGACAAACCACAGATAAATGATTCACTGTATGGGTCTTATATTCCAACCATCAGTCATAAAAGTAAGGAGAATGACAAGTTAAACGAGCTGACCATCATAACCCAATTATAAAAGAGAGATCATGACAGGGAGAAGGGGGAGAGAGAGCAGAGAGAAACAAAGGAAAAAGAGGAGAAAATGTAAACAGAAAAGAGAAGCAAAATGAAAAACCTAAGGTGCGATCACTTCTGTAAACGAAATAGGAACCATGGGTTCCACTTAAGGTCATAGATGTGTTCAGTGTCATGTAGAGTGTGAAAGATCTTTTCAGACAGCATTACCTGATCAATACGAGTGAGAACCTGTGCTAAAGGTATAGACGGGGACTTCCAATGAAGAGCAATAGTCCACAGTACAGCGACACAAATAGAGTGCACTAGCCTTATAAAATGTTTAGGAGTGTCGGGGGGGGGGTCTGGAATAGAAGACAGTGGTGATAAGAGAGGGACAGTGTTCGGCCCACGAACCCATCCACCAGCTTTAAGACCTCCTGCCAAACAGGGCGAATTAAGTCACAATCCCAAAAAATGTGTACAAAGGTGCCGGGATGATTGCACCCTCTAAAACAGTTGGGAGATGTAAGGGGATAAATCTGGTGCAAACGTACCGGGGTGTAGTACCACCTGGTGAGAACCTTGATGGCCGTCTCCCTAACAGTTAGGGATCTGGTGCATTTGCGCATGTTGTTCCAACCTTCCTCCCAATCCACCACTCCCGTCTCCAGAGCCAACTCCTCCTCCCAGCAAGCTCTATATCGAAGGGACTGACACTCCGAATGTCCCTCAAGGGCCCTATATATCAGAGAGATCAATCCCTTTTGGCGTGGGAAATTAAAACACACGTCCTCAAAGATAGTGAGCTGTGCCTGGGGACGGAGTCCATACCGGGAGAGAAAGAAGTGGCGGATCTGCAAGTATCTATAACGTTCAGAGTCCGGGAGTTGGTGCTGGGCCTGCAGAGTCGAGAATTGAACAAAGCCAGAGCCCGTCACAAAGTCTTTCAACTGGGTAAGCCCACAACGGACCCATATATCAAAAGATTCAGGATGGAGATAAGCCGGGGGGAACCTAGGGTCACCCAGGAAGGAGGCCCCCATAGAGCGACCCAGGGTGATGTCGTATCTCTGCTTAAAGCGGTGCCACAGTTGGAGGCAATCCGCCACTATAGTATTGCGAGTGGTTAGAGTCAGGAGGGGATGATTAGTTGACCACATAAGGCCGGGGAGATAGAATGGAGTGATCGAGTCACCCTCAAACCTCACCCAGGGGACTTTAGAATTAGGGATCGACCACTGTGCCTGTTGGGTAAATCTGCAGGCAAGGTAGTACAACCAAATCTGAGGTACCCCCAAACCACCACTTTTCATAGATCTATAGAGTACCCCTCTCACAAACCTGGGAGGTCTATTGTTCCAAATAAACCTATTGAAATGAGACTGAAGGTCAAGGAGAAAGCTCTTGGAGAGCTTAACCGGTAGAGAGCGAAATAGATATAGCAACCTGGGTAGGATGACCATTTTGAGGGCAGTGATTCGACCTATAAAGGGGATACGTAAAGAGAGCCAACTTCTTAGGGTGTTTTTAAGTTTGCTAATCAGTGGGGGATAATTGACCCCAAAGAGGTCCCCGAAATTCCCGGGAAGTCCAACCCCCATGTAAGAAATGTGGAAGGAGGCCCAAGTAAATGAGTAGTTTTGTTTAATAAGGGCCAACTCATTGGGGGTAAAGCCTATAGGGAGGGCTACAGATTTAGACACATTAATGGACAGGCCAGAGATTTTCGCAAAGTGAGACAGTGTCAAAAAAAGATTGGGGAGGGAGACATGAGGGTTAGTAATAAACATCAAAACATCATCTGCATACATGCAGAATTTATACGTTTCGGACCCCTTAGTGTAACCAGTAATATCAGGATGTCTAAGGAGGGCAATTGCAAGGGGCTCCAGGGCTAGGGCAAAGATTAAAGGGGAAAGGGGACACCCCTGTCTAGTGCCTTTACCTATGGGGAAGAATTCTGAGTTACAGCCAGGCAACTTAATGCGAGTCATAGGATTATTATAGAGGGCTTGGAATCCTGCTAGAAAGCTACCCTGAAAGCCCATGAGAGGCAAAAGTGTGTCTAAATAGTTCCATGTAACACTGTCAAATGCCTTCTGTATGTCTAAACTCAGCAGGAGGAGCTTACGGGAGAACAGGTTGGCATCTTGGATAACATTGGAGGCAAGGCGTATATTGTCAGTGATAAAGCGATGTGGAATAAACCCAGATTGGAAGGGGGAAATTAGAGAAGGGATACATTTTGCTAGTCTGTCAGCTAAGATTCTGCTAAATACTTTGATATCATTATTTATAACCGAGATTGGCCTAAAGTTTTGAGGTAAATTATGATTCTTATTGGGTTTAGGGATCAGTGACATGTTGGCTAACAGCATTTCCTCTGGGAAGCTACCACCTAGTAGAATCGAGTTGAAAAGTTGCATCATTCTGGGGGCTAAAATCATGGAGAATTTTTTGTAATAGAGGGCTGAAAAGCCGTCCGGACCCGGGGCCGAACCCAACTTTAGTGACTTGAGAACCCCTAAGATTTCCGGGATAGTAAAGGGGGCATTCAACGCCTCCACTTGTGAGGGGGAGAGCGTTGGGAGAGGGATGTCCTGCAACCAGGACAGGTCATCAAGAGAAGGAAGGGTGCGGGGGGCTTCTAGGAGTTTAGAGTAGAATTGCTCAAAGATCTTGAGAACCTCTTTGGGATGTGACGATACAAAACCCTCACTATTAGATAGCCGGTAGACGTGAGGCGGTCGAAGTGTGCTAGACAACTTCCTAGCAAACGAGGTCGATGCAGAGTTGTTGAATAACAAACTGCGAGCCTTGGCCCAGCGTAGCGTCTTCTCAACCTTGGAGGACAACAAGGAGTCGAGTTCCAGGCGCTTCTGGTCTATGGTGCGCCTGGACGAGTCCAAGTGCAACGAGGATGCGTCTTTGTATAAGTGATCTAATTCTCTGGTTAGTTCCACTATCCTAAGTCTATTGGCTCTATTCCGGGCTGCGGAAAGACTAATAAGTCGTCCCCTGATGACGGCTTTGTGCGCCATCCAGAGGGTCGAGGGCTGCGTGTCCGGGCGAGCATTCAAGGAAAAATACTCCTCCAGAGACTGAGCTACCTGGGCTTCCACCCCTGAGTCCGAGAGAAGGGATTCATTCAATCTCCAGGAGTGAGGCGTGGGAGCGAGCCTAATGAACCCCGTAGTAAAGGAAATTGCCTGATGATCGGACCAAACACAGGGGTGGATGGAGGCCTCCACCGAGTTAGCAAGAATAATTGGCGTGGAGTAAATGTAGTCCAACCTCGCATAACTGTTATGTGGGTGGGAGAAGAAAGTGTACTCCCTGCAGCCTATGTTGTGGGCTCTCCAGGTGTCAGTGAGTTGCAGGTCACGTAGGCCCCTGGAGAGCGATTTCGGGAAAACTCTAGAAGTGATTGGTGTCGATGAACGGTCGAGAGTGGCGTTGGCAACTGAATTAAAATCACCACCTACGATCAAGTGAGGGGAGTGGTATTGAGCAATTTTCTCAAAAAATGACCCAAAGAACGTGGCCGAACCCTCATTGGGTGCGTAAATACTAGCAATAGTAAGTTCTCTGTTGTGGACCACACCCTGAATAATAACATAGCGGCTCTCGGGGTCTCTAAATATATGCTTGACCTCCATCGGGAGGGAGGAGTGAAGGAGAATGGCGGCACCCCTGGTCTTGGACGAGTGGAGCGAGTAAAAGGCTTGAGGGAAGTCCTTATGGAAAAATTTAGGGTGAGAGGAGCGGGAGAAATGTGTTTCTTGGAGTAGAAGGATTTTGGCTCCAAGGCTTTTATAAAAGGAGAAGGCTTTACGCCTTTTGGATGGTGAATTAAATCCCTTGACATTATGGGAAACACAAGTTATTGCCATGGAAAATAAAAAAAAACAACTATAGTGGAGAGGTCAGATATGGTGGCAAGGGGAGAAAGGGAAACTCTCGGGGAATACTCATCCAACAGGCGCCAGAGACACAGGGGGACCCTCATATCATCAGCGGGGTAATAGAAAAATAAGACAAAGTGCAATAAAAACAAGTGTAGAGAGAGAATACCAATCCTGAGTATAAAAGGAGCCTGAGTGACTGCAAGAGCATAGAACAAGGAATATGATCGACCTAGAAGGGAGAAAATCAAAAGACATAAAAAAAGAGAATAAGCATCAAAAGGAAAAGGCCTAAAGCCTGAGAAAGGCCTGGGGCCCAACATTAAAGCTAAGCATGGTAGCGTGTGGGGAAACATAGCCACACCAAAATAACGATCAAACACCGAGACAACAAGGTCTCGTGACCAGTAGGGTTGCGCAATGGTAGGGGGTGCCCACCAGAGAAGCAACCGACCACTGGAAAGGGGAGCCATACAACAGCTCCTAGGGACTTGTAAATGGCTGGTGGTTTGGGTAGGAAAACCTGGAACACATAAGGCCCCTCTCTCCGGCAAGCTCCACCGTCCCCCGAAAGGACGGAGGCGTGGAGCAAGCGGGAGATAAGAGGGGGAAACAGTATAAAACCAGAAACTTAAACACATTCTACCCTGTACAATATAAACAAGAACAGCATATAAACAGCCATTGAGAACTTATAGCAAACCACAGTCTGAGCCTTCAGATAAAGGAAAGCAAAACAACATCATCGAGGACTATCTTCCACCCGATCATCTGCACCATATCTGATTCTACGCCTGTCTCTTCTGGTCGGAGGAGTTTGCCAAATAGGTGTAGCTCTGGGAGTGGAGGGCAGTCTGCGAATCGCCGAGGCGTCTAAAAGTCCCAGCTTCACCAGGATCTCCTGACCCTCCAGGACCGAGGTGGCAGAGTATGTCGAGCCGTTATGTGGAATCACAAGACGAAACGGGAACCCCCAGCGGTACCTGATGCGAGCTGACTGCAGGACTGTGGTTATCTCCTTTAGGTTCCTTCTCCGCTCCAAGGTCGCAGGTGCGATATCCGGGAAAATTTGGATAACTTTGTCATCAAGAGTGATCCTCTGTTTGTTACGAGCTGCTCTCAAAATCTCCTCCTTGACCAGAAAGTCCTTCATGCAGAGAATGATGTCCCTGGGAGGTTTGTCCTTCGGGGGTTTGGGGCGCAGAGCCCTATGTATCCGATCACATTTGAACATAGTGGCTTCATGGTCAGGGAGCAAGGACTTAAACAACCTGATCACTACCGGAATAAGCTCAGATTCGGACTCCGGGATGCCACGGATACGCAGATTGTTACGTCTATTTCTGTTGTCGAGGTCTTCTATTTGAGACTGTAGAAGTTGGACCGTGGAGGAAAGGGCTTCATGTTCCCGGCTGAGGTCATTATGAGCTATCGCCAACTCGTCGTGTTTAGTCTCTAGCCTTTCAGTCCTTGCTCCAAGGGCCGAGATTTCCTGTGAAAGTGCATGAGAAGTTTTCTGAAGTTCTGATTGAAACTTGGATGCCAATCTATTGTACATGGAGTCCAGACTGTCCTCCAGGTCAGCCTTTGAGAGGGCACTGGGAGTTCTTTTATCCGACAAAGGAGCAGGAGAGGTAGGACCCATTAAGCGAGGCGGGGAGGCCGGGTCCGGGGAGAGGCGCCCATCAACCGACCCCTCACGCTCCATGCTAGAGTGTTCCTGAGAGCGGAGAAGGTATTGTGTGAGAGTCTTTTGGGCGGTGCTCCGTGCCTTCTTTTTTTTAGACGGCATACACTAAGGCTCAGCGGGTTAGAAGATGAGGTAAGGAGGAAAAAAAAAATTGTAGATGGGGTGAAACGTGGTGCAGGAATACCTCTGAGATAGATTGAAGTCCCGAATGGAGCTAATCTGGGGTCTTAGAAAATCATTTGAAAACTAGGTGCGTGCGCTGCTACTGTGTAGGGATGCGGTGCAGTGAAGCAGCAGCAACTAGCACAGTGTCAATAGACAGTCCTTGGGACAGCTGAGGGCTGCTGTGCCTCTGATTGATATAAAAGCACGGCAGCAGCCAGTTCAAAAGTGGCCGGTAGAAGGGGGCACCCCCCAGAATGCACAGCCAAAGGGGGGGCTAGGGTGCCAGGAAACAGTCTACAGCCGGGGGGGGGGGGGGGGGAGGGCTGTGCCGTACTCACCGCGAGTCCCGGGGTCACTGGAGCAATAATTGAAGCAAGGAACCCTGCGAACCGCATATGTTGGAGATGAAGAAGTGAAGCAAAGCGGTGGCAGGGAAGACACAGTAGGCTCAGGCAGCTCCAAACCGCTCCGTCTGAGGGTTAATGCTTGCTGAGGGGGCTGGGGAGGCCCTTCCTGGTTCCAATGTAGTCCCACGTCGCTTGAGAGAGCAGAATCCAGAGGGGGTGTACAACTGGAAGCAGCTTTTAGCATCAAAAGTGCGGGCGGAGGGCTGCGGCCTGCTCCGGGTGTACCAAGATGGCCGCCGTTTGCTGCAGTGGCTAGGCCCCAAACCTCCAGGCGCCTCTAATGCGCTTCGTTCGGCCACCGGACTAGGGCAGGGATGCACCGCTAGGTGGATGATAAGGGAGAGGAACCCCCCTGGAGCCGAGGGATGCCCAGCTGTTCCGGGAGCCAGGTAGGCCGCAAGATGGCGGCGGAGCACCTCACGTGTGGGCGGCAGGCCCGGGACGGACCGGAGCTCGTGGACCGCCCGGAGAAGCACCGAAAGTCCCCCGGATGACAGCGGGGAGTACCAGCAGGGCCTGCGGCCTGATGAAAGTCCGATCTGCGGCGCTAGGGGTCCGGATTGCGGCAGATGCAAGAAGGCCACAGCGGAGCTCCTGCTGAACGCGTCCGTCCTCCCATTTTCACTATTATGACAGCAAAGAAACCCTGATGCTAGCATCTCGCAACCAGTCCAGAGTTGAATTTAAAGGCTCCAAGCTCCAAATCTTCAGTGATCTGTCACCCATTACCCTGGCGAGGAGGAGAACCCTTCGACCATTGACTTTGCATTTACAGTTTCACAAAATGGCCTACCGGTGGGGCTTCCCTTTTCGTCTTTCCGCTTCTAAAGACGGCATCCAATATTCCCTACGCGATCTGCAAGAATGTGACTCTTTTCTTCGCAACTTGGGGCTTCCACCTCTTCCAGAAGAAGATTCTCAGCCTCTTCCAGCTACGCCCAAGCCTCCGCTGGCTCCGAGCCGCATCTGGACCCCGGTGCGACAGAAGACGTCCAAATCCAACTATATGCCCCGGAAAGGTTGTGCCTCCAGGCTCCCAACCTGAACTGTCCCCTCCTGACTCACTTTGGATACCTTATTTACTTTGACACCCAAGTGCTATTATCGGTGGTCAATGCCCCCTAGAGGGTAGATCTACCCCTTGACCAGTGGGGTAGGTGGCCGGACTCATCTGACGCTGCCTCCAGTTTAACTAAATTTTATTCCTCTTCCCTCAACAGGTTGTGATATTTTTGTCTGATAGAAACTATAGTATTAATATGTTTTGTTTGTGTATTTTTGTGTACGGTTGCACACTTATGGGGATCTGTACATGTATGTGTATAGCTCCCCCCCTTTTTTTTTCCTTACACAACCGAGGTCTCCTGTTCACACTGGGGGCACCCTGTTTATTTCGGAGAGAGACAGGGGACTCCCCCCATCCATGTTCCTCCTTTTTCTTTTTTTCTTTTTGCATGTTTTGGAGATGTACAAATCTCCACTTCTGACCCATGGCTTTGACCTGGGCTCCCTGGTGGCGCCGAGCCATCCAGGTTTCTATTGGTTGGTCGTTAAATTCCGACCCCTCATTTTACCCCCGTTTTTTCCCCTTCCCCTTTTTCTTTTCTGGAACGTTTTTTCCACTCTGGGTGGGACACTGGGATCTTTCCATGTCTTCCACTGGTTATACTTACCTCTGGTACAGATTTTTTTGAACAATTGCACCGATGTTTATGTCATGCACATTGCTTTGTTATGTATTATATATTTGTTTTGGGTCCACTGTTATACCCTACTTGTTGCACTTGTGAGGTTTTCTGCCATGCTCTGGCCCTTGGTTGACTTATTATGGCTTTAAAACTCCTAACATATAATGTTAAAGGATTAAATTCCATTCAAAAGAGATGGCTGGCTCTGAAGGAGTTTAAGGCCTCCAGGGCGGACATGATATTGGTCCAAGAGACCCACTTCCATGTTGGAGGTTCACTTAAGTTTGCTACCAAACATTTCCTGACCTCCTTTCTGGCATCTGACCCGTCGGGTAAGGCGGGTGTTGCTATACCGATTAGTCGGCATTGCCCGTTAAAGGTCACATCATCACATTTAGACCCTCATGGAAGGTTTATCATCCTGAAATGCTCCCTACTTGCTAAATCCCTCACCATAGTTAACATTTATGCTCCTAACTCGGGTCAGCTTAATTTTTTGTCCTCAGTCTTTGACACTCTCGACCGCTTTGCCCAACCGTTTATGATATTAGGAGGAGACTTTAATATGACGATGTCGTCAGACAGAGATAGATGCACTCTATTTCCCTCAGCTTCCCCACCCCGAGCCACTCGCCTATCCAAATCGTTCCATAAGCTGATAAGATCTAGGCATTTGTTAGACATCTGGAGGATAAAACATCCTACTCATAAACAGTACACCTTTTTCTCACACCCCCACAAGCTTTATTCCAGATAAGATCATTTCTTTATCTCCTCGCCCCTATTAACGTCAGCGGTCTCCTCTGAAATCAACCCTATCACATGGTCCGACCACTCTTCAGTCCACCTTTCATCTACCTTTCCTAAGACATGTCATTGGAGACTGAATGAGACTTTCCTCCATTCTCTAGAAACTAAGAGTCTTTTAACAAATGGTCTCACTGAATATTTCCAGCTTAATACTGACTCGGTCACGGAGCCCTCCACCCTGTGGGAGGCCCACAAGGCTGTTTTCCGAGGACAGTGTATAGCGCTGGGGTCCCGCCTTAAAAAAGACGCGGCATCCCAGCGTTCTGCCATTATGACTGACTTGCGCCGGGCAGAGAGATTGCTGTTGGCCTCCCCCACGGTGGACAGGCTCCGGAAGGTCGTCTCCTTGCGCAATCGGCTCAAATCCCTAGCCATGAGCAAAATAGACAAGTCTCTTCTGTGGTCCAAACAGAAGTTTTATGAATTCTCTAATAAACCTCATAAGCTGCTGGTAAATAGGTTAAAGCCACGCCCCTTTCAACCTTCTCCCGACTTTCTACGACAACCCGATGGCTCACTTACATATTGCCCCTTGACTATGTCATGGATATTCGGAGACTTCTACCATAACTTATATAACTGCCTACAGACAGACCCAAATTATGACTTTACAAAAGAGAGATTCGATCTCTTCTTTAACCACTTAAGGACCGCCGTATTGCCAATGTACGTCATTACAATGGTACCGGCAGGCACAAGCACGTACATGTACGTGCCTGCCTTCCAGCGGGTGTGGGGTCCGATCGGACCCCCTCCAGCTGGATACGGCGGTCCGGTTCGCTTCAGGAGCGATCCGAGATGAGGGGATGGCCGTTGGTTTCTGGCCACCCCCTCTCGATCGCTCCTGGCGAATGAGAAGCTTCCTCCCACTGTGTATTGTATACACAGGCAGGGAGGAAGTGATGTCATTCTCCTCGGGGCGGTCTTTTTGACCGGACTACGAGGAGAAGACAAAGTAAGTGTGCACCAACACTACACTGACATGTAGGCACACACAGGCACACACATTTTTTTAGGTTCACCGCCAGGTTTTTATAGCGCTAGGTACCCCGATATACTACCCAATAATGGTTTTAACCCCCTGATTGCCCCTAGTTAACCCTTTCACCCCCTTTTGCCAGTGTTACTAAGCGATCGTTTTTCTGATTGCTGCATTAGTGTCACTAGTACCGCTAGGTAGCTAGTTATTTTTTTAGGTTCACCGCCAGGTTTTTATAGCGCTAGGTACCCTGATATACTACCCAATAATGGTTTTAACCCCCTGATTGCCCCTAGTTAACCCTTTCACCCCCTTTTGCCAGTGTCGCTAAGTGATCATTTTTCTGATCGCTGCATTAGTGTCGCTAGGTAGCTAGTTTTTTTTTAGGTTCACCGCCAGGTTTTTATAGCGCTAGGTACCCCAATATACTAAAGAAAAGAAAAAAACTGCGCAATCCCTAATATCTCATATTAGGATTTGAACATCTCCCCCAAATGAAGTGAAGAATAAAAATGTGCAATATTACATGAAAATACCATACACATCAAACCTATTATGTGTCATATTTTTCAAACCACATATGGTGATAAATCTATAACAATAACACTAAAATAATGTTATTAAATACATAAACAGTGAATTTCAATGATAGCAATGCTCAGAATGAACACAAAAATTAAAAAAACGTGCATAAGTGGTTAATATGTCCTCATTATAATAGTCCTTGTGGGAATACAATAAAGCAAAATTTAAGTGCCGTTGCACTATACACCAAAAACCATCACGTGTCCATAGAAGAAGTGCAAGGACTCTGGATCGTGTGTCAACGTAGAACAAAACGGAGTGCACCACCACCAAAAGAATAAAATTGGCTCCTTACCAGATGCCCTAGTAAGGTGCGCTTATTCAAAGATCAGGTCAGAATATGCATCACGCTTGAATCGTCCAAACCCAATTCCGCTTTGAGGCAAAACTCGGATGTATTTCAACGGGAAGGCAAATGGTTCACCATAGAAAGGAAAAACACTCCATATAGTGTAAAACCATTTATTAAAAAATAAAGTAAAGGGAAAATTTGCACTTACAAAATTAAAATGAATACAGGCATATCACCAGAAGGAAGCGTCGGCCGATCGCAACTCCTAAAGCGTATCCCAGTTCTGCTGTTATTCTAGTGAGGCAAAAACATAGCGTGTCACACAGCCCTACGCGTTTCGTGATAAATCACGTCGTCTTGGGGTACGGGTGACACGCCATAATGCCTCCATTTTATAGTTAAATGTGGTCCAAGCCACCTCCTCCATTTTGACAACAAAGCCTCACTTCCGGGTGCGCACCGGAAGTGATGCGTGTACGAGTGTTTATTAATTGATACCTTAATAGTATTCTCCCCGCGAGGGCTAGAAAGGGACCCAAGATAGATGAAACAAACTATTCCACCAAGCATCCGAGGCTCAAAAATCGGGCCGCGGGGACAAAGGGAACTCCTCGGCCCCATGCTTAAATTCGGAGCCAAGCCTCGATACCATTGACCAATCAGGTGCAGGGTCAATGGTCGAAGCGACGGAAGTGACGCGCATCAGCGTGATCACCCGTCCTTCTATAATACGGAACTCCGTGGTCACGCCCCATCCTACCGCACAGCTGGAGGTCACGTTTCAGAGACTAGCCCATTATGTCGCTCCCATACAGGAAGATCATACGCTTCTATTGACCAAGCCTCGCTCGCTCTTCCCCCAACAGGAAGCGCATGCACTTCACTAAGCCAAGCCTCGTTTATAGTGTGTAAAAAGTGAATATACAGGCTCATCCCCTGGGTGTACGGGAAACTTAACGTCCCACCCCCCGCCCACCCCCACAACGTGAAGGAGACGGAGCCACAAACGCGGATCCCCACACTGTGTATCTCCAAACGCTGGGCAAAACCAAAGGAGGAGGGGACCTGTCCTAACATTGAACACAATATGACATTAAAATACATAAACTCAAGTAAATGCAAATGAGTACAATCCCCAAAGCATTAAAAAAATATAGATATAAAATCATGCGCCACTAACAGCTTGCTAGTAAATAATCAAATGCCAATCTAATCAGTCTCCCATCGTATGATGGATGGGACACTATTCGATATAAAGGTAATTAATTACTATACGGCAGACTAAAGCATGGATAATGCACTGACAAGACCCATTAAATTAGCAAGGAAAATTATATATATTTGTATATAGAACCAAGTGTGCCAAGACAAATAGAAGTCAAGTAGTTATTGACAAACCTCATACAGCCTTTTTCACTCATACGGTAGATTAAGCGTTATTTATAAAGGCATTCACATCAGTATCTGTGTTCATGCCAAAAGGGGCATACGTTTTTAACCTATGTATCCATGACATTTCTAAACGTGAGATCTCTCTCACTAGTGCACCCCCCCTCCAGTGCGGTTTATATTTGTCTATCCCCATATACAGCGTGTTTGAGGGATCTCTGTCGTGTTTCTCATCATAATGTCTTGATAGGGGATGCTTGTCAAAGCCCCGTTTGATATTGGCAATGTGCTCGTTTAATCTGACTTTTAGAGCCCTTTTGGTCCTCCCTACGTATTGGAGTCCGCAAGGACATTGTATAAGATATACGACTGCTTCCGAAGAGCAGGTGATAAATGGCTCAACCGTATATCTTCTTTGAGTGCTTGTGGAAACAAAATCAGTGATCTTAGAGTTTTTGTTCACATTGTAAGAGCAAACTTGACAATTTTTGCATCTAAAAAACCCTTTGAGATTTTGAAAAAAACACCTATTCCTTTCGGGGGGATCTTGCACACTAGGGGCAACCTTACTGCCCAACGTGGAAGCCCCTTTGAAAATAACCCTCGGAGTGTCGGGTAAAATGGTTCCTAAGATCGAATCACTGGTCAAAACATGCCAGTGTTTGCGGATCAATTGTTTGACCTTCTGGTGCTGCATTGAAAAGGTGGTGACAAAGGGCAATACCATCCCATTCTCATTCCTAACAGTCCCCCTTTCTGTCAGCAGGCTTGACCTTTCTCTATTTCATGCATTGTGAAACGCCTCGGTTAATAAGTCTGTTACATACCCCTTCTCCCGAAACCGCTGAGATAAAACCATGGCTTGTTCGTCAAACTTAGTGATTTCAGTGCAGTTTCTCCTTAGGCGCAAAAATTGCCCCAGGGGAACGGACTTAAGCCAAGAGTCCTGATGACAACTGCCCAAGGGAATGTAAGAATTTCTGTCTGTGGACTTGAAAAAAGTGGAGGTGGTGAAGCTATCTCCACTCACTCTAATATTCAAATCCAAGAAATTTACCCCTTCCCTGCTGGCTTCATAACTGAATCTGATGCCTCTATCGTTATTGTTCAACATTTCCATGTATCCCCGAAGGTCCTGTTCCTCACCATCCCACAGGAGGAGGACGTCATCGATGTAGCGTGCCCAAAGCACTATCTCCGATCTTCTAGGGGAATTGACCACGTCCTCCTCCCATTTGGCCATGAATAAGTTGGCCAGGCTAGGGGCATATTTTGCCCCCATAGCCACCCCTTTGTCCTGACGGAAAAATTGGTTATCGAACCAAAAGTAATTGTGCCCTGCGGCAAATACCAAAAGCTCTAAGATGAAATCTATTTGAATCTGAGCCAAATCTGAATCTCGCTCCAGATAGAGACTGACAGCTTCAAAACCCAAATTATGGGGAATAATGGTGTATAATGATGTGACGTCAGCTGTCACAAGCCACAGGCCCTGTTTTGGTTTGATGCTAGCCAACATGTTCAAAATTTGCTTAGTGTCCTTTACATATGATGGAATTTTCTGCACTAGCGGTTGGAGAAAATAATCTATATACTTGCCCACCCTGGACGTTACCGAGTCAATGCCACTGACTATTGGACGTCCAAGGGGGCAAGTAACGCTCTTGTGCAGTTTGGGGAGGTAATATATTACCGGCGTTCTCGGAGCAATAGGTATTAGAAAAAGCCTCTCTTTTTCTGTGAGGATCCCTTTACGAAAACCCTCCTCTACTATCCCAATTAGCTCCTTTTTGTATTTGACCACCGGGTCCCTGTTGAGGACTGTGTAGGTCTCGCTGTCATCAGTGATTCGATGTAACTCCTTCAAGTAATCACTCCTATCAAGGACAACGATCCCCCCCCCCTTGTCTGCCGGCCTAATGACAAGGGACTTATTGTTACACAAGGTGTCCAAACCCTTTTGTAAATCACCCTGTAATCGTGCTTTCTTGACCTCCATCTTATCTAGGTCTTTTAACACTACGTCTCTGAATACTTTAATATTAGGGGCCAATGTCCCTGGGGGATTGAAAAGTGATGCATTGGCAAGACACGAATGTTGAAAACCTGAACTTGATCCATTGCCCTCTCGAATGGGGTTGCCTAACATGTACCTTTTGATGTTTTGATTTATGCACATCCATATAGGTCTGAAACTTGCTCAAACTCCCAGGTGGAGCAAATTTCAGACCCTTATCCAAGAGCCGTTTTTCAGACTCTGTAAGTTCCTGTGTGCTAAGATTAAAAATTCCCTTGCCTAGGGCCTTTTTCGCTTTAACTGATTGTATGCGCCTCCCCCCTCTGACTCCTCTCTTGGTTCTATAGGCCTTTTTCGGCCTCTGTTGTCCATGGGAAAATCCCACCTACGGTTATCCCTAGGGTCATAGTTTAACTGAGGGGGTGTAAAACCTGGACCATAACCAACCCCATAGGGTCTGTTTGGATGTGGTGCTCGCTGGTAATTGTCTGCATCCTGTCTCCCAACATTGGAAACTTCGAAATCAGACAGTGGGAAAAACCGATTCTGAGTCGGTATCTCATAGGTCTGGTTCCTTCTGTTATAGTAGACCGATCTTTCTTGGTCAAAGCCCTGGATGGAACCCCAAGGTCCATGACTCACTGGTCCTTGACTAGAAACTTGTCTCTGGTTATTGTTATAGTAAGAATTTTTGTTATTCTTATTTTTATTCTTATTTTTATTATTATTGTTAATAGGTCCCCTCCCCGGAGTACCTCCTACAGGTCGTTGGGATAACCAGGAAGGGGTCCCCCCTGATGATTGCTGTGGGAGTCTACCAGAATCCACTCGATTAGATTATTTTCTCCAACCGCTAGTGCAGAAAATTCCATCATATGTAAAGGACACTAAGCAAATTTTGAACATGTTGGCTAGCATCAAACCAAAACCGGGCCTGTGGCTTGTGACAGCTGACGTCACATCATTAGACACCATTATTCCCCATAATTTGGGTTTTGAAGCTGTCAGACTCTATCTGGAGCGAGATTCAGATTTGACTCAGATTCAGATAGATTTCATCTTAGAGCTTTTGGTATTTGCCGCAGGGCACAATTACTTTTGGTTCGATAACCAATTTTTCCGTCAGGACAAAGGGGTGGCTATGGGGGCAAAATATGCCCCTAGCCTGGCCAACTTATTCATGGCCAAATGGGAGGAGGACGTGGTCAATTCCCCTAGAAGATCGGAGATAGTGCTTTGGGCACGCTACATCGATGACGTCCTCCTCCTGTGGGATGGTGAGGAACAGGACCTTCGGGGATACATGGAAATGTTGAACAATAACGATAGAGGCATCAGATTCAGTTATGAAGCCAGCAGGGAAGGGGTAAATTTCTTGGATTTGAATATTAGAGTGAGTGGAGATAGCTTCACCACCTCCACTTTTTTCAAGTCCACAGACAGAAATTCTTACATTCCCTTGGGCAGTTGTCATCAGGACTCTTGGCTTAAGTCCGTTCCCCTGGGGCAATTTTTGCGCCTAAGGAGAAACTGCACTGAAATCACTAAGTTTGACGAACAAGCCATGGTTTTATCTCAGCGGTTTCGGGAGAAGGGGTATGTAACAGACTTATTAACCGAGGCGTTTCACAACGCACGAAATAGAGAAAGGTCAAGCCTGCTGACAGAAAGGGGGACTGTTAGGAATGAGAATGGGATGGTATTGCCCTTTGTCACCACCTTTTCAATGCAGCACCAGAAGGTCAAACAATTGATCCGCAAACACTGGCATGTTTTGACCAGTGATTCAATCTTAGGAACCATTTTACCCGACACTCCGAGGGTTATTTTCAAAGGGGCTTCCACGTTGGGCAGTAAGGTTGCCCCTAGTGTGCAAGATCCCCCCGAAAGGAATAGGTGTTTTTTTCAAAATCTCAAAGGGTTTTTTAGATGCAAAAATTGTCAAGTTTGCTCTTGCAATGTGAACAAAAACTCTAAGATCACTGATTTTGTTTCCACAAGCACTCAAAGAAGATATACGGTTGAGCCATTTATCACCTGCTCTTCGGAAGCAGTCGTATATCTTATACAATGTCCTTGCGGACTCCAATACGTAGGGAGGACCAAAAGGGCTCTAAAAGTCAGATTAAACGAGCACATTGCCAATATCAAACAGGGCTTTGACAAGCATCCCCTATCAAGACATTATGATGAGAAACACAACAGAGATCCCTCAAACACGCTGTATATGGGGATAGACAAATATAAACCGCACTGGAGGGGGGGTGCACTAGTGAGAGAGATCTCACGTTTAGAAATGTCATGGATACATAGGTTAAAAACGTATGCCCCTTTTGGCATGAACACAGATACTGATGTGAATGCCTTTATAAATAACGCTTAATCTACCGTATGAGTGAAAAAGGCTGTATGAGGTTTGTCAATGACTACTTGACTTCTATTTGTCTTGGCACACTTGGTTCTATATACAAATATATATAATTTTCCTTGCTAATTTAATGGGTCTTGTCAGTGCATTATCCATGCTTTAGTCTGCCGTATAGTAATTAATTACCTTTGTATCGAATAGTGTCCCATCCATCATACGATGGGAGACTGATTAGATTGGCATTTGATTATTTACTAGCAAGCTGTTAGTGGCGCATGATTTTATATCTATATTTTTTTAATGCTTTGGGGATTGTACTCATTTGCATTTACTTGAGTTTATGTATTTTATTGTCATATTGTGTTCAATGTTAGGACAGGTCCCCTCCTCCTTTGGTTTTGCCCAGCGTTTGGAGATACACAGTGTGGGGATCCGCGTTTGTGGCTCCGTCTCCTTCACGTTGTGGGGGTGGGCGGGACGTTAAGTTTCCCGTACACCCAGGGGATGAGCGTATATATTCACTTTTTAAACAGTATAAACGAGGCTTGGCTTAGTGAAGCGCATGCGCTTCCTGTTGGGGGAAGCGCGAGCGAGGCTTGGTCAATAGAAGCGTACGATCTTCCTGTATGGGAGCGACGTAAGGGGCTAGTCTCTGAAACGTGACCTCCAGCTGTGCAGTAGGACAGGGCGTGACCACGGAGTTCCCTATTATAGAAGGACGGGTGATCACGCTGATGCGCGTCACTTCCGTCGCTTCGACCATTGACCCTGCACCTGATTGGTCAATGGTATCGAGGCTTGGCTCCGTCTTTAAGCATGGGGCCGAGGAGTTCCCTTTGTCCCCGCGGCCCGATTTTTGAGCCTCGGATGCTTGGTGGAATAGTTTGTTTCATCTATCTTGGGTCCCTTTCTAGCCCTCGCGGGGAGAATACTATTAAGGTATCAATTAATAAACACTCGTACACGCATCACTTCCGGTGCGCACCCGGAAGTGAGGCTTTGTTTTCAAAATGGAGGAGGTGGCTTGGACCACATTTAACTATAAAATGGAGGCATTATGGCGTGTCACCCGTACCCCATTGTGATTTATCACGAAACGCGTAGGGCTGTGTGACACGCTATGTTTTTGCCTCACTAGAATAACAGCAGAACTGGGATACGCTTTAGGAGTTGCGATCGGCCGACGCTTCCTTCTGGTGATATGCCTGTATTCATTTTAATTTTGTAAGTGCAAATTTTCCCTTTACTTTATTTTTTAATAAATGGTTTTACACTATATGGAGTGTTTTTCCTTTCTATGGTGAACCATTTGCCTTCCCGTTGAAATACATCCGAGTTTTGCCTCAAAGCGCAATTGGGTTTGGACGATTCAAGCGTGATGCACATTCTGACCTGATCTTTGAATAAGCGCACCTTACTAGGGCATCTGGTAAGGAGCCAATTTTAATCTTTTGGTGGTGGTGCACTCCGTTTTGTTCTACGTTGACACACGATCCAGAGTCCTTGCACTTCTTCTATGGACACGTGATGGTTTTTGGTGTATAGTGCAACGGCACTTAAATTTTGCTTTATTGTATTCCCACAAGGACTATTATAATGAGGACATATTAACCACTTATGCACGTTTTTTTAATTTTTGTGTTCATTCTGAGCATTGCTATCATTGAAATTCACTGTTTATGTATTTAATAACATTATTTTAGTGTTATTGTTATAGATTTATCACCATATGTGGTTTGAAAAATATGACACATAATAGGTTTGATGTGTATGGTATTTTCATGTAATATTGCACATTTTTATTCTTCACTTCATTTGGGGGAGATGTTCAAATCCTAATATGAGATATTAAGGATTGCGCAGTTTTTTTCTTTTCTTTATTTCACACACATATATAACTCTTTGGTATATATATTCGAACTGCAGCATTTATATAAAAATAATCTTTAGGTTCCATTTTATCCTGTAGCGCAAATTTTGCCTCTTTTTTCCTGTTATTTACCCCAATATACTACCCAATAATGGTTTTAACCCCCTGATTGCCCCTAGTTAACCCTTTCACCCCCTTTTGCCAGTGTCACTAAGCGATCGTTTTTCTGATCGCTGCATTAGTGTCACTAGTGTCGTTAGGGTAGCTAGTTATTTTTTTAGGTTCACCGTCGGGTTTTTATAGCGTTAGGTACCCCCATATACTACCCAATAATGGTTTTAACCCCCTGAGTGCCCCTAGTTAACCCTTTCACCAGCGATTACAGTATAAGTGTCACTGGTGACGCTGGTTAGCCAGTTAGTTATTTAGGTTCCCCGTCAGGTTTTTATATAGCGCCAGGGACCCCCATATACTACCTAATAAAAATTTGAACCCCCTGATTGCCCCTAGTTAACCCTTTCACCAGTGATCACCGTATAAGTGTTACGGGTGACTCTGGTTAGTTTGCTTTTTATAGCATCAGGGCACCCACCATTTATTACCCAATAAAGGTTTAACCCCCTGATCACCCGGCGGGTGATATCAATTAGGTTTTAGGGTCAGGGTCTGCGTCGCCCCAGGCAGCGCTAGGTTAGTGCCAGTACCGCTAACACCCACACGCAAAGCATAAACCTCCCGTAGTGGTATAGAATCTGAACAGATCAATATCTGATCTGATCAGATTTATACTAGCATCCCCAACAGTTTAGGGTTCCAAAAAAACGCATTGTTAGCAGGATCAGCCCAGATACCTGCTAGCACCTGCGTTTTGCCCCTCTGCCCAGCTCACCCAAGTGCAGTATCGATCGATCACTGTCACTTACAAAACACTAAACACATAACTGCAGTGATCGCAGAGTCAGGCCTGATCCCTGCGATCGCTAACAGTTTTTTTGGTGGCATTTTATATTTAAATCCGGAAGGCAGTGCTTGGTTTTCGGGGTCCTGTACGTGGCTAGGCTCCCAAAAAGTCCCCCACATGTGGTATCCCCATACTCGGGAGAAGCAGCAGAATTTATTTTGGGGTGTAATTTGACTTATGCCCATAGCATGTGTGAGCAATATATCATTTAGTGACAACTTTGTGCAAAAAAAAAAAAAATTGTAAAATTCCTGCAACTTGTGGCAAAATATAAAATATTTCATGGACTCAACATGCCTCTCAGTAAATAGATTGGGGTGTCTACTTTCCAAAATGGGGTCATTTGGGGGGGGTTTTGTGTTATTTTGGCATTTTATGGCCTTCGAAACTGTGATAGGTAGTGAGGAGTGAAATCAAAAATTTGCACCCTTAGAAACCCTGAAGGCAGTGATTGGTTTTCGGGGTGCCGTACGCAGCTAGACTCCCAAAAAGTCCCACATATGTGGTATCCTCATACTCAGGAGAAGCAGCAGAATATATTTTGGGGTGCAATTCCACATATAACTATGGCATGTGTGAGCAATATATCATTTAGTGACAACTTTTTGTAAACTTTTTTTTTTTTGTGTCATTATTCAATCACTTGGGACAAAAAAAAAAATATTCAATGGGCTCAACATGCCTCTCCACAACTTCCTTGGGGTGTCTACTTTCCAAAATGGGGTCATTTGGGGGGTTTTGTATTATTTTGGCATTTTATGGCCTTCGAAACTGTGATAGGTAGTGAGGAGTGAAATCAAAAATTTGCACCCTTAGAAATCCTGAAGGCAGTGATTGGTTTTCGGGGTACCGTACGCGGCTAGACTCCCAAAAAGTCCCACATATGTGGTATCCCCGTACTCAGGAGAAGCAGCAGAATATATTTTGGGGTGCAATTCCACATATAACTATGGCATGTGTGAGCAAGATATCATTTAGTGACAACTTTTTGTAAACTTTTTTTTTTTTTTGTGTCATTATTCAATCACTTGAGACAAAAAAAAATATTCAATGGGCTCAACATGCTTCTCCACAACTTCCTTGGGGTGTCTACTTTCCAAAATGGGGTCATTTGGAGGGGGGTTTGTACTGCCCTGCCATTTTAGCACCTCAAGAAATGAGATAGGCAGTCGTAAATTAAAAGCTGTGTAAATTCCAGAAAATGTACTCTAGTTTGTAGACGCTATAACTTTTGCGCAAACCAATAAATATACGCTTATTGACATTTTTTTTACTAAAGACATGTGGCTGAATAAATTGTGCCCTAAATGTTTGACTAAAATTGAGTTTATTCGATTTTTCTTATAACAAAAAGTAGAAAATATCATTTTTTCTCAAAATTTTCGGTCTTTTTCCATTTATATCGCAAAAAATAAAAATCGCAAAAGCAATCAAATACCATCAAAAGAAAGCTCTATTTGTGGGAAGAAAAGGACGCAAATTTCGTTTGAGTAAAACATTGCATGACCGCGCAATTACCAGTTAAAGCAGTGCAGTGCGAAATTGTAAAAAGACCTCTGGTCCTTAGGCTGTTTATTGGTCCGGGGCTGAAGTGGTTAAGCATTTGAAATTACCTAAACTTCTTCCTGATCATCTTGCTACCCTGAACTCAGCCATATCACCCGATGAACTTGAGGAAGTAATCATGCAGCTCCCTAGCCAAAAAGCTCCAGGCCCAGACGGGCTACCCTATTCCTATTACAAGACCTTCCTTCCTATCCTGAGCCCCCACATGATCTCACTCTATGCCTTCTTACTTAAAGGTTCTACTCCACACGCCCAATTCCTCCATGCCCACATATCGGTCATTCCAAAGCCTGGTAAGGACCCCTCCCAACCGGACAATTATAGGCCCATTGCGTTGTTAAACTCAGACTATAAAATTTTTACGAAGATCCTGGCTAACAGGCTGACCCATATAATCCCTACACTCATCCATAGAGACCAAGACGCACGATAGACCTGATTGATCTACTGAACAAAACCTCCCGCCCAGCCCTGGTCCTTAGTTTAGATGCTCAAAAGGTCTTTGACAGACTTAGTTGGCCATATATGTTGGCCACTCTTTCTAGATATGGTTTTGCAGGTCCTTTTGTAGCAGCCCTTGAAGCCCTCTATTCCCGCCCCTCTTCTCAGGTCAAATTGGCATCCTATTTATCCTCCTCCTTCCCTTTGAGTAACGGCACCAGACAGGGCTGTCCCTTGTCGCCTCTTCTTTTTATTCTATGCCTGGAACCCCTAGCAGAGGCCATCCGCATACACCCAGACATTAGAGGGGTATGTCTATGCCACAGGGAATACAAACTGTCCCTGTTCGCAGATGACATCCTCTTGATGCTGACTAGTACCCACATCTCACTCCTGAACCTCTTATCCCTGCTGAAAGACTTTAGCTCCATATCAGGGTACAAGATTAACACAAGTAAAACTGAAGCTTTACCCATACATATTCACTCTTCTGCTCTCAATTTACTGCAAGATAATTATACCTTTCACTGGTGTACAGATTCCATTAAATACTTAGGGATTAATATCACGCCCTCCTATTCAACCTTATACTTGGCTAATTACCCTCCACTGTTTCGCCGACATTGATAGGCTATTGAAGCAATGGGATTCGCTTCACCTCTCACTTCTGGGCCGTATTAATGTCCTGAAGATGTCGTGATGCTTAGGCTCCTCTACCTTTTTTTTTTTTTTTTTTTTTTTCAAAGATTTTATTGAGATTATTAAGGTAATATACAGGTATGTATACAGAACAGTTTGAAAATTCAATCAGAAATCTACAAATTATGCAAAGAAACAGATTCAATACAATAGCACATATCTGTAGTAGGTCAGTACAGTGCGATTGTCTATACGTGACTCATAGAGGATCACTCGATTTCAAAGACAGCAACTACATTGATAATTATCGTAGTGTAGTGTGTTACCGTTCTCCTCTAGAGGAGACGGGATTATAGAGGAATGGACATTTGCCGCTTATAAAGCAAAAAAACAATCAATAAATCTATAGTGGCATCCAAAATCTAATAAGGAAGCTAGGGAGGTGAGTCAAAGGTGATATAGTAAAACCTCCTATCGGAACGTTAGGCCAATAAGTTATTTCTCTGATAATTCTGACAGACCAAAGACTAGCGATTGTCAACATAAGATCAATTTCTAGTGTTGAAAAGAAAGACAAAGCAAAATCTGTTTTCCTCTACCTTTTTGACACTCTCCTGATCTCAGTCCTTATGTCCCAACTAAAAGCAGTTCAGAGAATTTTTCTTAATTTTATATGGCATTATCGAGCGCATAGGATTGCAGGTCTGGTGATGTTAGCTCCAAGATGACGCGGAGGTCTGGGAGCCCCAGATCTGATTAAATATTATTACGCTACACACCTTAAACCAATTATTATCTGGTCATCCAGGAAAGCCCCTACAGTGTGGGCAGAAATTTAGATGGGCCTCACCAGACCTGCACACATTTGTGCCATGCTCTGGACGGACCTTAAAACCTCCATGGGCCCACTTTGCAGCATTTGTCTAGCCCCGATGTTATTCTCCCTGGATGTCTGGAGGAAATGCTTAAAGTTGTTCTCTCTAGCCTCCCAATGCCCTCCTTTGATAAACATTTTGTTTAACCCAGATATCCCGGACAGCCTGGCTTATGATAGGATGATTCCTTTGTCCCAAGCTTGTATTTTTCAGCTCCGCAACATAGTGCATCCTCTCACCAGGAAACTTCAATCGTTCGCGGAATTGCAGAAACAGCACCAGATTCCCAAACAACTTTTCCACTCCTATCTCCAAATCAGACATTATTTCGCTTCTAAATCCCCCACCCTAAGTCTCGACAAGCCAACCCCATTTGAACTTTTATGCGCTCAAGGCCCGTACCAGGCCCATTTTATCTCTGACATATACCGAATACTCCAGGAATCGGTACCCATTACAGAATCTTCCCATTCCTATATGCAGAAGTGGTCGCAAATGCTAAAATCCCATATTGCTCCCACAGTGGCAGAGAATATGGGCAGCTGTCTCTCAGACGTCGCGTTGTGTAGAACAGAAGGAAACGGCTTAAAAAGATATTGCTTTTCTGGTATAGAATGCCTGAAATTCTACATAAATATGACCCCACGGCCCCTGCGGTCTGTTGGAGATGCCGAGGAGATACAGGTTCTCATTTTCATATTTTCTGGGAATGCCCATTGATTAGCCCATTCTGGCTGACAATACAGTCTTTCATCCAAGACTTGTTTGAGATTTCCCTCCCACTAGATCCTCTGTACTTCCTATTAGGGTTACCGATTCCTGGACTTTCTAAACATGCTCAGAAGCTCGCCACCTTCATTTTACTAGCAGCTAAAAGAGCCATCCCTACACGTGGTTATCTCATATTCCGCCCGATCTCACCCAGGTTTTGCAGACTTTAGAACAAATCAGCCGTATGGAAAAGCTTACAGCCATAGTCCACGATACTATGCCCCAGTTCTCTAAGATTTGGGATCTGTGGAACCGCTCCAAACTGAATACTGCTCCGTAATTCAGATTACTACTCCACGCCCTCTTACGATGAGTTTAAATGCTCAAATTAATCGACCAAACCATGTCATATAATTCTGAAAGGAAGAAATTCCCACGCCCACGGCTCACTGAGACTTGGTTATTTGAAAGTGGCATTTACGGATCTGTACCGCAAATAACTGATAATCTTTTGAAGACATAATAAATATGCTGAACTATTATGCCCCACCCTCCTTCTTCCCCCCCCCCCCCCTTCCTTCTCTTTTTTTTCCCTCTTCTCCCTTCCACCCTTCTCCCCCCCTTCCCCTTTGATTTGTCTCATATGTCACTGTTACTGTTACTGTTTCTATGTACACTTGTACAAGTGTAAGATACTGCATTCTTGCTATCTTTCTATTTTCAATAAAAAATACAATTAAAAAAAAAAAATCTCCTACCACTGACTGCAAGCTCTATTTAAAATGAGCAAGGTAGCTAGCTATATAGATGGATATAGCGGTGTATACTGGGTTCAGAGCACACAGACAGCACGCACAATCTCCTACCACTGACTTAAAGCTCTATTTAAAACGAGCAAGATAGCTAGCTATATTGATGGATATAGCGGTGTATACTGGGTTCAGAGAACGCAGACAGCACGCACAATCTCCCACTACTGACTGCAAGCTCTATTAAAAAAGAGAAATATAGCTAGCTATATAGGTGAATATAGCGGTGTATCCTGCAGTCAGGGCACGCAGACAACAACCGTAGTCGAGCAAGAACAAAAAATCGGCCGATAACGATCGGTGTATACTGTGTTGAAGGTACACAGAACACCCACTAACTCCTACAAACGCCAACACACTACACAAGGCCGCCGCGCTGGCGGCCTTATATAGTGTGGGGCGTGTACTACACAGCCTGAGCTATGATTGGCCACAGGCATCCTGCCTGTGGCCAATCATGGCTCTCCCCGCTGCCGGCGCTGTGATTGGCCAAGCATGCGGGGTCACAGTGCATGCTTGGCCAATCATGAGCCAGCAATGCACTGCGATGGAGCAGTGCATTGTGGGCCGTGAGCGCCACGCGAATTTGGCGCGAATGGCCCATAACGTTCGGAACAGCCGATGTTCGAGTCGAACGTATGTTGTGGAGAACACACTTCCCAAATTCTAAGTTGATCACTCTCACTATGGAGCTTGCCTTCCTCCAACTCCTAAATATGTTTGATCTTTGCCACTTAAAAGAGATCTCCGACACCAACCGAAGTCCACATACGGGGTGAAAAAAATATGGCCAAAATAGCGTGATACCGTTTAAAAAGAAAATGTATTAAAAATGGTAACAAACTTACATTTACAGTGCCTTGCGAAAGTTCAAGTTCCCTTGAACTTTTCTACCTTTTGCCACATTTCAGGCTTCAAACATAAAGATATAAAATTTAAATTTTTTGTGAAGAATCACCAACAAGTGGGACACAATTGTGAGGTGGAACGAAATCTATTGGATAATTTAAACTTTTTTAGCAAATAAAAAACTGAAAAATTATTCGGCCCCTTTACTTTCAGTGCAGCAAACTCACTCCAGAAGTTCAGCGAGCATCTCTGAATGATCCAATGTTGTCCTAAATGACTGATGGTGATAAATAGAATCCACCTGTGTGTAATCAAGTCTCTGTATAAATGTACCTGCTCTGTGATAGTCTCAGGGTTCTGTTGAAAGTGCAGAGAGCATCATGAAGACCAAGGAACACACCAGGCAGGTCCGTAATACTGTTGTGGAGAAGTTTAAAGCCGGATTTGGATACAAAAAGATTTCCCAAGCTTTAAACATCCCAAGGAGCACTGTGCAAGCGATAATTTTGAAATGGAAGGAGTATCAGACCACTGCAAATCTACCAAGACCTGGCCGCCCCTCTAAACTTTCAGCTCAGACAAGGAGAAGACTGATCAGAGATGCAGCCAAGAGGCCCATGATCACTCTGGATGAACTGCAGAGAATTACAGCTGAGGTAGGAGAGTCTGTCCATAGGACAACAATCAGTCGTACACTGCACATTTGGCCTTTATGGAAGAGTGGCAAGAAGAAAGCCATTTCTCAAAGATAGCCATAAAAAGTCTTGTCTAAAGTTTGCCACAAGCCACCTGGGAGACACACCAAACATGTGGAAGAAGGTGCTCTGGTCAGATGAAACCAAAATTGAACTTTTTGCCAACAATGCAAAACAATATGTTTGGCGTAAAAGCAACACAGCTCATCACCCTCAACACACCATCCCCACTGTCAAACATGGTGGTGGCAGCATCATGGTTTGGGCCTGCTTTTCTTCAGCAGGGACAGGGAAGATGGTTAAAATTGAGGGGAAGATGGATGCAGCCAAATACAGGACCATTCTGGATGAAAACCTGTTGGAGTCTGCAAAAGACCTGAAACTGGGACGGAGATTTATCTTCCAACAAGACAATGATCCCAAACATACAGCAAAATCTACAAAGGAATGGTTCACAAATAAACGTATCCAGGTGTTAGAATGGCCAAGTCAAAGTCCAGACCTGAATCCAATCGAGAATCTGTGGAAAGAGCTGAAAACTGCTGTTCACAAATGCTCTCCATCCAACCTCACTGAGCTGTTTTGCAAGGAAGAATGGGCAAGAATTTCAGTCTCTAGATGTGAAAAACTGATAGAGACATACCCCAAGCGACTTGCAGCTGTAATCGCAGCAAAAGGTGGCTCTACAAAGTATTAACGCAAGGGGGCCGAATAGTTTTGCATGCCCCACTTTTCATTTTTTTATTAGTTAAAAAGTTTAAAAAATCCAATAGATTTCGTTCCACTTCACAATTGTGTCCCACTTGTTGGTGATTCTTCACAAAAAAATAAACATTTTATATCTATGTTTGAAGCCTGAAATGTGGCAAAAGGTTGAAAAGTTCAAGGGGGGCCAAATACTTTCGCAAGGCACTGTATGTAGTTACTCAAGTGCTTATCAATAAAATATAGGCAGTAATGGAGTCCTCCCGACACGTTTCGTCCACTAGGACTTCATCTAGAGTATACTGCCACTACTGCCAAGCTCCCTTATATAAGATACGACCTGTAAATGAGCCATATTCCATCTCCCTGTGTCACCGATGATCACTTCCCGGCTTGTATCTAAGATGGCTGCCGGGCGTGCGTTCCACGCCTCTTTCCAATAGCGTAATTATGCGTTTCATTTAAAATCTGTGCTCAATATATTGCCAAACAGAAGGTAATATATGCCAAAACCCCAATAAGCTTGTTGGTATATTTTTTTCATTATTTTTATGTTGATACAGGCTTTTCAATAAGTCCAAATTTATTGTAACTCCATAAAAGATAAATATGTGCAGCAGAAGTTAACACAGTTCAGCCATAATGGGAAATGGTAGTGACATAATCACATAAACACACACAGATGCACACAATAACACAGGGTAAACTTGATGAACTGATGTCTTTATTAAATCTTACCAACTGTGTAACTATGGAGCTATGCAGTACCAGGGTAAACATATTCACTAATTCTCTAATCACCTTACCTCAACAAAAGATTTTAATGAAGTTTTTCAAAAAATAATGGATTTATATCAAACTGCTCAATTTTTTATACTCTTACTTGTGGTAGAAAAATGTATGCCTTTGAGTAATATGTCAGATTACAGCATATTTATCATTTTGCAATTAGGAATGATGTTTGAGATTGCCGCTACTATGCATTATTTCAGGTCTCAACAAATGTATTAAGCAAATTTGGTTAGGATTTTTTTTTTAATATAATGCACTGTATGGCCTTTGAACTATGACCACAGGCTTAAAATGGCAATTAAGAGGGCTTTTCAACAATGTGAATTGAGCAGCTTGGTGGAAAGGGTGAGTTTAGCCTTGATGAGAGCCTGTGACTGCCCCTTAGTTGTATTCTCCCCCACTGCACCAGAAAATTACAGCTGCAGGGGTGGTGTGTGTGTGTGTGGGGGGGCATTGACGGAGGAGGAGTTATTGACAGAAGAGAAATTAGCACAAGGACACACCGCATCCTACTGACTAAGAGTCCTGTCCTGTGTGTTGATCTTTCTGTTTTTTACTTTAGCTACACTTAGGGTCATTTTTAGATTACAGCCTATCAATATGTAATCAAAACAAATATACAGTACACTATATAAATTAAACACCCAAGGCCCTAAGCTTTAAACGTGGGGCTTAACCACTTCATTACTGGGCACTTTCACTCCCCTCCTGCCCAGGCCAATTTTTAGCTTTCAGCGCTGTCGTACTTTCAATGACAATTGTGCGGTCATGCAACCCTGCACCCAAACAACATTTTTACAATTTTTTGAGACAGATGGAGCACTGCATCACTGATGGGCACTGATAGGTGGAAATGATGATCACTGATAGATGGCAATGATGAGCACTGATAGACAGCACTGATAGGTACTGATGGGTGGCACTGATGGGGGCGCTGATAGATGGCACTAATGAGGAGGCATCACTGATGGGCACTGAAAGGCAACATGGATGGGCATCACTGGTAGGTTCTGGGCTCTGTCATTTTTCTATAGGACTGGCATAATGCAGTTAAAGTAGAATTTTGTTTCAGGGACGGCATTATAAGGTTTTCATCTCTATGTAACTATGTAACATTATATGTCGCTTCTAAAAAAAAAGCATCGTTTTTTAATCAAGTTCAAATATTTTTTGAATTTAAATAGTTTTCGAATCAATTTCAAAAAGTTTTTGAATTTGGAAAGTTTTTGAATTTGAAAAGTTTTTGAATTTGAAAAGTTTTTGAATTTGAAAAGTTTTCGAATTCGAAAAGTTTTAAATTTGTTTTCCAATCTCTAAAGAGAATAACATAGAATAGAAAATAAAGGAATAGAATTGGAAAAATATAATGGAATAGAAAAGAATAGAATAGAATAAAAAAAAATAGGCTACAACCAACTTCTGAAATTCAAATTTCAAATAGAATACATTTGAATTTGAATACAAAGGAAAATAATAGAATAGTAGTAATAGAATAGAAAAGAATTGAATAATAAAAAAAAAAGAATAGGTTTTTGCCTTGAGAGAACTTTGCTGCCTAACTCCTCAGCTCCGTCAGACCTCGGCCTTTCATCAGCACCCACAGGGGACTGATACTGCATTTGAGCACGAAAACATGGGGACTTCATCCTGCGGAACATCAGGATCCAGTTTGAGATCCCCAAGAGAACCAGATGGTGTCAGGAAAGGTTCCCTCCACTGGTAATATCGGTCATTTGGAGTGCAGTACTGAGATCCACCAGCAGATGTCTCCTGCTGGAATTATGTAATCTTTGGTCCGCAGTACTGGCGTCCACCAGCGGAGGGATCCTGGCAGTGTGGAGCAGGTATTGCCTTCTGCAGTCAGGTGTCACATGACTGATAGCAGCCATTGTATAAATACCCGGCAAGTGCACACACACCTTGCCTTAGTATTGTCCTTGTGCTCTGACCTGCAGCCTGTTTACCTGATACCTGATACCCGATACCTGATACCTGATACCTGATACCTGATCCTTGTTTTCCGCATCCTGCCTCCTGAACCTGTTGCAACCTAATCCCTTTCTCCTTGTCCCCCCATCTGCTGACCATTTTGCTTCAGTTTGGTTGCAAACATGAATGCTGATGAGGTCATTTATTCTTCACTGCTGGCATCTGAAAGTGATTATTGCCACCAGGCTTTGAAAGCATGGTCTAGTGACCAGTTGTTTGCAGCTATCTGTTTGGCTCACTCTCTGGTCGATCAGGGTTATATATTGTTTGGGGAGGTGCAGCCTTTGATCAAGATCTGTACTGAGCTGGCCCTGCCCTGTATCCCGGATGGCCGTGATGATTTCACTCCTCCTTTCAATATGAATCAGGTTGTATCTTTAGTATGGCTTTTTGAAGACAATCCTGCTGATTTTTGTGAACACTACTCAGCCTGTTCCCCACAGGTAATTGCTGAGTGCATTGTGTCTGCTCAGTCTTTTTGTTGGACAGGGAGACTTAAAACTTCAGTTTGTACAACCTATACTTTCAGCATGGTCTGACATGGTGCAATCAGCCCCAGCCAACCAATCCACCTCTGCCATCAGATATGAGCCTACCCAAATGTATGTTTCCCCATCAGCCATGTCAACCTCAGTTGCAGCCCAGTACATGCTGCTCCCAACCAAATACTCATATCCAGTTTCTGCTCCCTGTACTTATCCTGCATTCAACCCACCTGCCTCCTCTCCGCTGCCTACAAACCCACAAGATCTTCCCCCAGCTACTGTTACCTCTTCTCTGCCATATCACAATCCTCCTTTCCAGTCTGCTGCACCCCTTAACTACAATCCTGCAGTCACCTACAGAGCTTCAGTGGCTAAGCCAAAGAAAAAACTAAAGTTTTTCCCAACCAAAATTATCTTACCATTAACCCAACCTGCCTCCACACCCACCAATCTGTCCCAGCCCAGAGTGCCAGAGCCAGAGTTCCAGCCCGGAGTGCCAGAGCCAGAGTTCCAGCCCGGAGTGCCAGAGCCAGAGTTCCAGCCCGGAGTGCCAGAGCCAGAGTTCCAGCCCGGAGTGCCAGAGCCAGAGTTCCAGCCTGATGCCTTCCAGTCTGATGTCCCGGCCTTCCAGTCTGATGTCCCGGCCTTCCAGCCTGATGCCTTCCAGTCTGATGTCCCGGCCTTCCAGCCTGATGCCTTCCAGTCTGATGTCCCGGCCTTCCAGCCTGATGCCTTCCAGTCTGATGTCCCGGCCTTCCAGCCTGATGCCTTCCAGTCTGATGTCCCGGCCCTCCAGCCTGATGCCTTCCAGTCTGATGTCCCGGCCTTCCAGTCTGATGTCCCGGTCTTCCAGTCTGATGCCTTCCAGTCTGATGTCTGATGTCCGATGCCTTCCAGTCTGATGTCCCGGCCTTCCAGTCCGATGCCTTCCAGTCTGATGTCCCGGCCTTGCAGTCCGATGCCTTCCAGTCTGATGTCCCGGCCTTGCAGTCCGATGCCTTCCAGTCTGATGTCCCGGCCTTGCAGTCCGATGCCTTCCAGTCTGATGTCCCGGCCTTGCAGTCCGATGCCTTCCAGTCTGATGTCCCGGCCTTGCAGTCCGATGCCTTCCAGTCTGATGTCCCGGCCTTGCAGTCCGATGCCTTCCAGTCCGATGCCTTCCAGTCTGATGTCTGGGCCTTGAAGTCTGATGCCTTCCAGTCTGATGTGCCTGCTGTCCAGCCTGACGTGCCTGCCTTCCAGCCTGACGTCCCAGTGCCTGCCTTCCAGCCTGACGTGCCGCTGCCTGCCTTCCAGCCTGACGTGCCGCTGCCTGCCTTCCAGCCTGACGTGCCGCTGCCTGCCTTCCAGCCTGACGTGCCGCTGCCTGCCTTCCAGCCTGACGTGCCACTGCCTGCCTTCCAGTCCGATGTGCCGGCTTCCCAGTCCGATATGCTTCTGTCTGCTGTCCAGCCTGAGGTGTTCCTGCCCGCTTCCCAGCTTGATGTGTCCGTGCCCACTTCACAGCTTGAGGTGCCCGCTTCCCAGCATGATGTGCCCGCTTCCCAGCTTGATTTGCCTGCTGCTCCACTTGATGTGCCACCTGCCCCGCTTGATGTGCCCATGCTGGCTGCCCAGCTTAATGTGCCTGTTGCCCAGTTTGATGCGACTTTGCTCATGGCCCAGCTTGACGCAATGGACTTTCCCCAGCAACCGCTAGTTGGAGCCTCCGGAGGTCGCTCCTTCGAGGGGAGGTACTGTCAGGAAAGGTTCCCTCCGCTGGTAATATTGGTCATTTGGCGTGCAGTACTGAGATCCACCAGCAGGTGTCTCCTGCTGGAATTATGTAATCTTTGGTCCGCAGTACTGGCATCCACCAGCGGAGGGATCCTGGCAGTGTGGAGCGGGTATTGCCTTCTGCAGTCAGGTGTTACATGACTGATAGCAGCCATTGTATAAACACCTGGCAAGTGCACA
The DNA here is from genome assembly GCF_037356315.1 of Lithobates pipiens. NCBI lineage: Eukaryota > Metazoa > Chordata > Amphibia > Anura > Ranidae > Lithobates > Lithobates pipiens. The sequence goes on from NW_027507791.1 coordinate 144,965,552, forward strand.
CACACCTTGCCTTGGTATTGTCCTTCTGCCCTGACCTGCAGCCTGTTTACCTGGTACCTGATACCTGATCCTTGTTTCCTGCATCCTGCCTCCTGAACCTGTTGCAACCTAATCCCTTTCTCCTTGTCCCCCCATCTGCTGACCTCCTATTTATGACCCTGGCCTGGCTTGAGATTCTGGTACTCCCTTTTGCTACATATGCTGGTTTATTTGTTTATCTTCACTGTCTCGTTGTTTGGTTTGTTCACTCAGTCTGTATTGGTGGTGTGTTCACATTTATATGCATTTACTTTAATAAATCTACCTTCACCTATTTATGTCTGGTTCACTCTGTCGCAGTCACACAGTTCTGGTCACATCTAGTTCATGACAGATGGTCATGGCACTCACAGCATTCCGGAGATGTTCCAGACCCATAGACTACATATGGCAGAAAACACTGCAGCCACGACAAGAGACTTTGTCCCCTGCACTTCCCTCTCCCGCTCCTTCCACTATGGCAACCAGCTCAGTGGCTCTTCAATAACCAAGCCTAAATGATCTGTGTACAGTAGTGGCAGACATTAAGGATACCTTATTTGCGGCCATCACCGACCTTCGGCATGAGATCCAAGCGAAAGCAGGCAGAGTGCATGAGGTGGAGAAGACAACACATCGCCAACAAACAGCTCTCCAGAAAGTGGATCATACAGTGAATATTCATACCTGCCAGCTCTGCGATCTTCAAAGACATGTGGAAGACTTTGACAATCGTGGAAGAAGACATGACCTGAGGGTCAGAGGTCTTCCTGAGATGGTGGAGAGAGATCAAATACTCCCCACAATGACGGCCATCTTTTACCAGCTCCTTGATGAGCCCTGTCAGACGCCAATTGAGATGGAGCGCATTCACATAGCGCTCAGACCACGTACCAAGTAATCGGATCCTCCGAGGGACATAGTCTGCTACCTCTCTGACTATAAATTAAAGGAGAAAATTCTCCGGAAGGCACAACACCAGGGGGAACTAAAAAATTACGGCCACACCTTTCACATCTACCAGGATTTATCGGCGATCACCCTCAAAAATCACAAGGACTTGTGCCCAGTGCTTCATGTCCTCAAGAACAAGTATCCCGTATCGCTGGAAATTCCCCTTTGAGCTCTCGGCAACATACCACTCCCGCACTGCTCTATTAAGAGTCCCAGAAGAATTAGACAACTTCTGCCGCACACTTGACATCCCTTATGTCGACTTACCAAACTGGTATGCAGACTTCACCTGTAGCGGATCGCCTTCATGGATGGACAGGGAGGAAGCGATGGATGCCCAAACTACACTGTTCTGGAGACGCCGCTTTCCTTCAACTGCTAGGGGAAACCCAGCACTGATGCCCCACTTTCATGATCTATTGTCACCAGTAATCTTAGTAGTAAGCGATATTGGCACTCTTGCAGATGCCCTAATACTTATAGTTTCGAGACATTCTTTGCTTCTTTTTTTGATATATACCACCCAATTGGCTGGGTTTCTAGTATTTAGACACTGGATTGCACCGTGCCTTGAATGATACCAGGGACTCCCACCTACTAAGACAAGATATCGAACACCGTAATGGACTTCGGTCTTGTGTGATAATTCTACCCCGATCATTTAGGTGGCGCTCTACTTCCATCTACTAGGAGATCTGCGAGCACTCACTCTACTGAGCTTAGCGTCCCCTCCTGGTGACACTCGCAGGAGACCGATGTATATGGACACCTGACCACTGTAAGCTGAACCCGATTCGGGAGAGAATTTCTCCCACGTTTATGGTGATTAGGGATGAGCTTGGTGTTGGAGTCAAATGCATGTTTGACTCGAACACCGGCGATTCACCCATTCGGTGAAGCCAGAACTCTGTAGGCCGTTTGCTCCAAATTCGTGTGCCGCTCATGGCCCACAATGCACTGCGCCATCGCAGTGTATTGCTGGCTCATGATTGGCCAAGCATGCACTGTGACCTCCACAGTGTCGGCAGGGAGAAGAGCCATAATTGGCCACAGGCAGGATGCCTGTGGCAAATTATATCTCATGGTGTTTAGTACACGCCCCACACTATATAAGGCCGCCAGTACGGCGGCCTTGTGTAATGTTCCGGCGTCTGCAGGAGTTAGTGGGTGTTGTTTGCCTCCAGCGCAGTATAAACCTATATCTACCCTTTATTGCTGTTCTCTAATTGAGCCATCTGTAGGAGTTAGTGGGTGTTGTGTACCTCCAGTGCAGTATACACCTGTATCTACCCTTAATTGTTGTTCTCTAGCCATCTGCAGGAGTTAGTGGGTGTTGTGTACCTCCAGCGCAGTATACACCTGTATCTACCCTTTATTGCTCTTCTCTAGCCATCTGCAGGAGTTAGTGGGTGTTGTGTGCCTCCAGCGCAGTATACACCTGTGTTTACCCTTTATTGTTGTTCTCTAATAGAGTCATCTGCAGGAGTTAGTGGGTGTTGTGTGCCTCCAGCACAGCACAATAAACACCTGTAGCTACCCTTTATTGCTGTTCTCTAATAGAGCCATCTGCAGGAGTTATTGGGTGTTGTGTGCCTCCAGCACACCACAGTATACGCCTGTATCTAACCTTTATTGCTGGTGTGCTATAATAAAGACATCTGCAGGAGTTAGTGGGTGTTGTGTGCCTCCAGCACAGCACAATATACACCTGTATCTATCCTTTATTGCTGGAGTTCTCTAATACAGCCATTTGCAGGAGTTAGTGGGTGTTGTGTGCCTCCAGCGCAATATACGCCTGTATCTACCCTTTATTGCGGTTGTTCTCTAATACAGCCATCTGCAGGAGTTAGTGGGTGTTGTGTGCCTACAGCATAGTATACACCTGTATCTACCCTTTATTGCTGGTGTTCTATAATAAAGGCATCTGCATGAGTTAGTGTGTGTTATGTGCCTCCAGCACAGCACAATATACACCCGAATCTACCCTTTGCTGTTCTCCAATAGAGCCATATGTAGGAGTTAGTGGGTGTTGTGTGCCTCCAGCACAGAACAATATACACCTATATCTACCCTTTATTGCTGTTCTCCAATAGAGCCATCTGCAGGAGTTAGTGGTTGTTGTGTGCCTCCAGCACAGCACAATATACACCTGTATCTACCCTTTATTGCTGGAGTTCTCTAATTGTCAGGAACCATGAAACAGACAGAGACAGAAGTACAATCAAATCACACTTGTTTATTAATTAAAAGTGATGCGACCTGACACAACCTATTAGTAGCAGCAGCAAGCCTCCATCCCGGATATATGTTCAATATTCAAAAAAAGGGGGAAATGGGACTTTAACCACTTTCAGACCGGACCAATTTGCTGGTCAAAGACCAGACCACTTTTTGCGATTCGGCACTGCGTCGCTTTAACTGACAATTGCGCCGTCGAGCGACGTGGCTCCCAAACAAAATTGACGTCCTTTTTTTCCCCACAAATAGAGCTTTCTTTTGGTGGTATTTGATCACCCCTGCGGTTTTTATTTTTTGCGCTATAAACAAAAATAGAGCGACAATTTTGAAAAAAACACATTATTTTTTACTTTTTGTTATAATAAATATCCCCCAAAAATATATAAAAAAACATTTTTTTCCCTCAGTTTAGGCCGATACGTATTCTTCTACATATTTTTGGTAAAAAAAATCGCAATAAGCGATTATTGATTGGTTTGCGCAAAAGTTATAGCGTTTACAAAATAGGGATAGTTTTATAGCATTTTTATTAATAATTTTTTTTTTTTTACTAGTAATGGCGGCGATCAGTGATTTTTATTGTGACTGCGACATTGTGGGGGACCCATCGGACATTTTTGACACATTTTTGGGACCATTGTCATTTATACAGTAATCACTGCTATATAAATGCAGTGATTCCTGTGTAAATGACACTGGCAGTGAAGGGATTAACCAGTGGGTGGCAGTGTAGGGGTTAAGTGTTCCTAGGGGTGTGTTACTAACTGTGGGGGGGTTGGGCTTTCATTTAGTGAACACTGATCTCTGCTCCAATCACATGGAGCAGAGATCAGCGTCACTAGTTGCTAGGCAGAATGGAGAAATGCTGTTTACAACGGCATTTCTTCATTTGGCCGATTCGTGAGACGATTGCGGGTATGCCCGCGGCGATCGAGTCCGCGGATCCCGCGACCGGACTCACGGGGGTCCCGACCAGCGCGGCAAATTTAAAGGGAGGTACATGTACGCCCATTTGCCTGCCCGTGCCATTCTGTCGACGTACATCGGCGTGCGCTGGTCGGCAAGTGGTTAAAGCGGAGGTCCACCCTAAAATGGACCTCCGCTCATCGGAATCCCCCCCCCTCCGGCGCCACAATCGGCACCTTTCAGGGGGGAGGGGGGTGCAGTTACCTGGATAATCCAGGTAACTGCACCCACTTCCGGGCTAGCGCTCTGCGGAACGAGCGTAGGTTACGCCTCCGTTCCGCAAGCGCCCGCCCCCTTCAGCAAGTGCCCCGCTGCCTGCTGGGAAACACACAGCTCCCAGAGGCAGCGGGGACCGTCCGGATTGCGCCGCGCGGCTCGCGCATGCGCAGTAGGGAACCGGGAAATGAAGCCGAAAGGCTCCATTTCCTGATTCCCATACCCAAGATGGCGGCGGGACCCGGCAGCCGAGCGAGCGATCGGCTTCGGGTGCCGACATCGCGGGCGCGCTGGACAGGTAAGTGTCACTATTTAAAAGTCAGCAGCTGCAGTATTTGTAGCTGCTGGCTTTTAAAAAAAATAATAAAATCGCGGAGTCCCGGTGGACTCCCGCTTTAAATGAGGTGTGTTGCTGAATAAGAAATATATTTGTTTATAAAGTACACACCATATGTGTGATATCTGCTTGGCTGTCCATTTTGGATTGCATAAAGTGTAGCGATAAAAATCAAAATTAGTGGCCTAACTAAGTTCAGTGCCAAAAAAACACATGTGTGTGAGAAATTATGCTAATGAATATATAATAATTGGTGTAATATGTATTGTGCTTAATTAGTGATAACGTGGCCAATATAATATAGCATTAAACCCATGTGCACTGCATTTGTACAGTATGTGCCCAAACAAATTAAAACAAAAAAATGAAATAATAATAATAAAAATAAAACTATGTAGAAAGATATTTAATATTCGAGATATAGGATACAATTTACTTTGGTACATTTCTTTAAATACATTTGTTTAGATATACAGTCATTTTACAAAGTACAATACAACATCGTTAACAATACAGATGTGTAGACATACTCATCCATTCATAAAACCAATAAACATTAGCAATTGCTCATAGTAAGTCGAAATGATCTGGGCATCAGTTGGATATATACTCGACGCACGTTTCATGGCTCATGCCAATCATCAGGAGTACAAATGCTCTGAAATTAGATCAAAAGTATCTATAAATATGGGATAACCTTTAAACAGAGAACCATCTCTCAAAAAAAGGGGGGGGGGGGGCTATAACTTACTGTCCGGCCCAAAGGTGATACCAAACATCTGTCCAGGAGATACAGAGGACCGGGATATCGATCTCCCCCCGGGGCTGAGGTGAGGAATCGCACCCATTTGCATAATTTCTCACACACATATGTGTTTTTTTGGCACTGAACTTAGGCCACTAATTTTGATTTTTATCGCTACACTTTATGCAATCCAAAATGGACAGCCAAGCAGATATCACACATATGGTGTGTACTTTATAAACAAATATATTTCTTATTCAGCAACACACCTCATTTAAAGTCCCATTTCCCCCTTTTTTGAATATTAAACATATATCCGGGATGGAGGCTTGCTGCTGCTACTAATAGGTTGTGTCAGGTCGCATCACTTTTAATCACTAAATAGGGTAGAAGATACCCAATCCCCTTATGACCTGCCATACCCCAACTTCAATAGTTAATTACTCATCCATTTTTATATTCCTCTCAAAAGGCTATTGGCTTGATCTAGAAACTTCTTTTTGAATTAATATTATATATATATGTTTGGTCTTGTATTGCTGATATATAGATCTATGTAATATAACATATGGGATGTAATTTGATTAGTACACTTCTAATCGGCCATGGGTGAACCTGTCTGTTGTTGGAGAGTTGGGGGGTGTTGGGGTGTTTTCCTGACCCCGGGGCTGCGATGCATGGCAGTCTCGCCCCCTCCCCCCGTTGTTTCCCTAGGTGGTTGGGGGCCTGCCTCCTGTGCATCGGTGTCATGATTGTTTGCTCTGCTCGGTGAGATTACACACCTGAGCATGGAGCACTTTTCCTTCTTTCTCCACCAATTGGAGCTTCATGACGCTGGTGGGGACCCGCCCTTTGCTGGGGATTTAGGCTGTCTGTGTTAGCCAGCTGACCTTTTCACCTTGTTCATCCACACAAGCAAGATTCCAGGCATATCTGCAGCTATAGAATCATACACAAGGTAACTGAGATTTACTTACATTTTTTAGATCACCTTTATATGGGTGGGTCTGATTTATGGTGACCCATAGTGGGTACATATCGCATACTTTCTCTTACTGTAGTTTAATTATTACATTTTAAAATGATTGCATTAATTGCATTACCTACAAGTATGGATTTGTTCCATCAACAGCAAATAATCTCAATAGGTTTTATCTCTATATTTCTGCAGAATAGTACTGCCTGGTAAGCACACATCATATACTATCATGGTCACCTGGGCTTTACACAGCTGCTATCCTCGTTTTGGGTGCGATGCCTCACCTCAGCCCCGGGGGGGGGGGGGGGGGGGAGATCGATATCCCGGTCCTCTGTGTCTCCTAAACAGATGTTTGGTATCACCTTTGGGCCGGACAGTAAGTTATGGCCCCCCTTTTTTTAAGAGATTATTCTCCGTTTAAAGGTTATCCCATATTTATAGATACTTTTGATCTAATTTCAGAGCATTTGTACTCCTGATGATTGGCATGAGCCATGAAACGTGCGTCGAGTATATATCCAACGGATGCCCAGATCATTTCGACTTACTATGAGCAATTGCTAATGTTTATTGGTTTTATGAATGGATGAGTATGTCTACACATTTGTATTGTTAACGATGTTGTATTGTACTTTGTAAAATTACTGTATATATAAACAAATGTATTTAAAGAAATGTACCAAAGTAAATTGTATCCTATATCTCGAATATTGAACATCTTTCTACATAGTTTTATTTTTATTATTATTTCATTTTTTTGTTTTAATTTGTTTGGGCACATACTGTACAAATGCAGTGCACATGGGTTTAATGCTATATTATATTGGCCACGTTACATTACACCAATTATTATATATTCATTTGCATAATTTCTCACACACGTGTTTTTTTGGCACTGAACTTAGTTAGGCCACTAATTTTGATTTTTATCGCTACACTTTATGCAATCCAAAATGGACAGCCAAGCAGATATCACACATATGGTGTGTACTTTATAAACAAATATATTTCTTATTCAGCAACACACCTCATTTAAAGTCCCATTTCCCCCTTTTTTGAATATTGAACTTGTTTATTAATAAAAATAAAAAAGGTAAATCGGAAAAAGCGTAGTCAAGCATAGCCAGAGTCCAGTAGCCAGATCGAGTAGTTAGCCAGTCCAAAGTTCATAAACCAAATCAGGTAATCAGCTAGTCCAGACGTCAGGGATCCCAGGAGAGCAACTGCAAGCAGGATAGAAGCCAGGAGGGATGTCAGCAAGCCAGTGTTGAAACAAACAGCAGGAGATGGTTCCTAGTGATGTGACCAACGCGAAGGCAAAGGAAAGAGTGAGCTGGAAGGCTTTAAATAGGCAGGTCAGACGAGCATCTTTGGGAACAGCTGCTAACTGTGGAAAGAGAAGAGAGCTGGCAATTAGCCGACAGCTGAGCGGCCAGCCCAGAGGAGGAAAGGCTAAACCTGCCCTGACAGTACCCCCCCCCCCCCCCCCCAATGACCCCTCTCCCTCGGAGGGCCACCAGGCTTGAGGGGAAACCGTCAATAAAACTCGCAGAGGAGGACAGGGGCCATGGGCATCCGCAGCAGGGGGCAAGGGGGGTCAAGTGCCCCCCCTGAAATCCCCAAGGTGTCTGCCGTAAGCCACTGCCATGCTGCATTTTTTTTCACTTTTTTGTTTTTCATTTTTTTGTCCGCTGGCGGCTGCATCCTCCGCCCTCTCCGACTCCTATGGATCAGAGTGCTGGATGGCTCTGTGTACTGTGGCGTGTGATAGTAAAGAGAATCAACGTTTCCCCTATCACACAAACCGGCTTGGGGGGGCGGGGCCATGTTACAGAGCGGCCGCAGTACACAGAGCCATCCAGCACTATGATCAAGAGAAGGAGATGCTGCAGGTACAGCCCTCCCTATGTGCCACAGTGCCTGGATAGGAGGATCGGAGGGGGGGGGGGCCCTGCCAATTCTCCTATCCAACTTATTTTACTGTCCCCACTTCACCTTGTGCTCCCTGCCCCCCTCAGTACTCTCCTCCACCACCACACTCTCCTGCCCCCCTCTCCTCCACCGCACTCTCCTGCCCCCTCACAGTTTTCTCCTCCCCTGTTCTTGCTGCCCCCCCAACTCTCTAGCTCTCCCCATCCTTCTCTAGCCACCATCCCAGTGCTCTCCCCCCCCCCAGTGCTCCCCCGTTCTCCCCCCCACAGTGCTCTCCGCTCCCCCCGTGCTCTCCCCCCTGTTCTTTCCCCCCAGTGCTCTCCACTCCCTCCAGTGCTCTCCTCCAGTTCTTTCTCCCCCCTCTTCTTTCCACTCCCCCCGGTGCTCTTCAGCTCTCCCCATCACTCTCCAGCCCTCACCCCAGTGCTCTCCAGCCCCCCATTCTCCCCACCCCTGTTATTTCTGCCCCCCTGGTGCTCTCCAGCCCCCTCCCAGTGCTCTCCACCCCTGTTCTTTTTGGCTCCCCCCAGCACTCTCCACTCCCCACCCCTGTACTCTCCACTCCCCCTGCATTCTGCCCCCACCCATGTGCTCTCCAACCCTACCAATGCTCTCCACCCCCCATAGTGCTCTCCAGTCCCAAGTGTTTTCCACCCCTGTTCTTTCTGGCCCCCACTGGTGCTCTCCACTCCCCCCTGCTTTTTGTACCCCCCCCCCAGTACTCTCCAGCCCCTGTGCTCTCCACCCCTGTTTTCTGCTCCCCCGTTGCTCTCCTCCACCACCACACTCTCCTGCCCCCCCCCCCCGTGCTCTCCTCCACCACCACACTCTCCTGCCCCCCCTGCTCTCCAGCTCTCCCCATCCTTCTCTAGCCACCATCCCAGTGCTCTCCCCCCTGTCCCACCCAGTGCTCTCCACTCCCCACAGTGCTCTCCACTCCCCCCAGTCCTCTCCCCTCCGTGCTCTCCCACCGTTCTCCCCCCTGTTCTCCCCCTAGTGCTCTCCCCCTGTTCTTTCCCACAGTTCTCTCCCTCCTGTTCTTTCCCCCCACAGTGCTCTCCCCCCTGTTCTCCCCCCCAGTGTTCTCCCCCTGTTCTTTCCCCCCTGTTATTTCTCCCCCCCTGTGCTCTCCACTCCCCCCAGTGCTCCCCCCGTGCTCTCCCCCCTGTTCTTTCCCCCCCCCAGTGCTCTTCAGCTCTCCCCATCACTCTCCAGCCCCCATCCCAGTGCTCTCCAGCCCCCCCATTCTCCCCACCCCTGTCCTTTCTGCCCCCCTGGTGCTCTCCAGCCCTCTCAGTGCTCTCTACCCTCCGTGCTCTCCACCCGTGCATTTTGCCCCCACCCATGTGCTCTCCAACCCTACCAGTGCTCTCCAACCCTACCAGTGCTCTCCACCCCCCATAGTGCTCTACAGTCCCCCGTGCTTTCCACCCCTGTTCTTTCTGGCCCCCACTGGTGCTCTCCACTCCCCCCTGCTCTTTGTACCCCCCCAGTACTCTCCAGCCCCCGTGCTCTCCACCCCTGTTTTTCTGCCCCCCCCCCAGTGCTCTTCACCGCCCCATACTCTTAGCCCCCCCAGTGCTCTCAGCCTACCATGCTCTCTACCCCTGTTCTTATTGGCCCCCCCAGTGCTCTCAAGTCCCCCCCCAGCGCTCTCTGCTCCCCACCCCTGTGATCTCCACTCCCCCTCGCTCTTTGCCCCCACCCATGTGTTCTCCAACCCTGCCAGTACTCTCTTCTCTCTAGTACGCTCCCCCTTCTCCAACTCCCACCCAGTGCTCTCCACTTCTCCAGGACCAGAGGACAGGCTGACTGGGGCCGGAAAATGAGGATGGCTGAAGGTGCAGGTGGCCAGGGACCACTCCATCTCACAGCAGACAGATCCTCTGGAAGGAGCACCGTTCCCATCCAAAACGAGAACAGACCCTGCCTGCTGCTGCCCATCATGGATATCCTGCTGGCATGCAAGGTACCGTACCAAGCATCAACAACACACCTTCCCACAGACAGGAACTGCAGACTGGGACATGGGGCACAGGAGGGGCTGCAATGATGGGCACAGTAAAGCTGCATTTGATGGACACAGTGAGGCTGCATTTGGTTGGCACAGTGAGGCTGAATTTGGTGGGCACAGTGAGGCGGCATTGGTGGGCACAGTGAGGCTGCATTTGGGCACTGGTGAGGCTGCATTGAGCTCTTGCATCAAGTCTGCAGTCTCTGACCATCTCCTGTAGCATGTCTGCAGTCTCTGAGGGATTCTGGAGAGGAGTCAAGAGTGGGAGCACTGCCGGGATGGGGGTCATGGGAAAAGTCAGACTTATGTGGACTGTGGACAGGAGACTATAGGATAAAACCAGAGCCACCAAGCTGGAGCCAACTGACTGAGCCCTGCACAGTGCACCTGAGAGGAGGTCAGTGAAAGCACCACCAGGCCAGTCGGGGGGGGGGAGGTCACTGATGTAAGGGGGGAGTGAATACGATAATGTAAGGGGCACTGATATAAAGGGTTTCCTCCTTATATTAGTAACCCACCCTCCTTACCTTTGAGTATTCTTTCTGCAGAAGGTGCCCCTCCCCCACGTTCTGAGTTCCTGGGGTCCCCCTTGATGATTGATCACTTACCATTATTAACTGGTAAAATGTATGGTTTTCCCTTTCATGAACAAGAAAATAATGACGTTATGCTGTTGGGCTGATATAATAATACTGTGAGGCTGGTATGAAATTTTTTCCAGGTCTGGTTTTTGAAAGCATGCGCGTCCGCAAGGTGGCTGCGTACCATGCCCATATAGCCTAGAGAATGTACTGTACATCTTTTTACATTGCAATACATCTGTTTTTACCATATTTTTATCTTGATGAAAACAGCCTATACAGTGACAGTATGAGATCAAAATATGGCCACAACAGATGTATTGCAATGTAAAAAGATGTACTTTCTCTAGGCTATATGGGCATGGAACACAGCCGCCAGAGTAACTTCCAATACAAAGTGAAGATGAATTATCTGTTATATAACACATATGTATTTCCAGTGGAAAGATTTTCATGAGATTGTCGAAAAGGGGCAGAGCATGAGTGGCCTTAAAATGATGCCCCCCCCCTTGGAAAAAGTTCTGGGGATGCCCATGACAGGGGCATGTACGTCAGAGGATGAAACCCAGGAGCGTTCCTCCGGACCGTAACCCTTCCAATGCACCAGGTACTGTATGCGCCCACGGAACCTACAGGAGTCAACAATGGATTGTACCTCATACTCCTCATGGTTCTCAACCTGAATAGGGTGAGGACGTGGCACCGAGGTGGTAAATCGGTTACAGATAAACGGTTTCAATAAGGAGACATGAAACACATTTGAGGTACGCACACTAGGAGGAAGGTCCAAAGCGTAAGCTACTGGGTTAATCCTACAAAGGATACGGAAAGGCCCAATAAACCGAGGTGCAAACTTCAGTGAGGGAATACGAAGCCGGAGGTTGCGGGATGACAGCCAGACCCTGTCCCCAACCTGGTAGGAAGGCGCAGGCAGGCGTATGCGTTCAGCATGGAGTCTGTACCTATCATTAGCATGACGCAAAGCCTCCTGGACTTGTACCCAAGTGGAACGAAGACCACAGAGATGCTCCTCTAACGCAGGAATACTCTGCGGAAAAAACGAGTCAGGCAACATGGAAGGCTGGAAACCATAATTCGCCATAAATGGAGACAATCGGGAGGCCGCATTCAAGGCACTGTTGTGAGCAAACTCTGCTCAAGGTAATAGGTCAGACCAGTTGTTATGATGGTCAGAAATATAGCAATATAGGAATTGCTCCAAGGACTAATTGGCTCGTTCTGCTGCCCCATTAGACTGCGGGTGATACGCAGAAGAGAACTCAAGCTGGATTCCCAACTGTGCACAAAAGGCTCGCCAGACCCGGGAGACAAACTGACTGCCCCTATCCGAGACAATCACCTTGGGTAGCCCATGTAAGCGAAAGATCTCCCGAGCAAAAATGGAAGCCAGTTCCTTAGAGGTGGGCAACTTCTTAAGTGGAATATAATGACACATCTTTGAGAACCGGTCAACCACCATAAGGATAACATTGTTGCCTTGGGAGTTGGGTAATTCCACAATGAAATCCATACACAGGTGAGTCCAGGGCCTCTCTCCATTGGGTATGGGTTGTAGGAGGCCCACTGGAAGGTGTCATGGAGTCTTACTCTGAGCACACATGGGACAGGCAGCTACGAAGGCAGTAACATCAGCCCGTAGACTAGGCCACCAGAATTGTTGGGAGATGGCCCAAATAAGTTGATTCTCCGCAGGATGGCTAGCTGCCTTGGGAGAATGGTAAGTCTGGAGCACTGCAGTATGGAGACTCTCTGGGACAAAGCAGCGGTCACAAGGTTTATCAGGAGGAGCATGGACCTGAGCAGCAAGAATTTTCTCACCCAAAGGAGAAGTAAGACTGGTGTGAACCATAGCCAAGATACGATCAGGAGGAATCATAGGAACCGGAACCGACTTCGACTTGGAAGTGGAGGAAAATTGTCGTGACAAGGCATCAGCCCTTACATTCTTAGTACCGGGTAAGAATGAGACAATGTAATTAGAGCTCGACAAGAAAAGAGCCCATTGCGCCCTTCTGGGAGAGAGTCGCTTAGCATCAGACAAGAATGTAAGATTCTTATGGTCAATAAGAATAAGAACGAGCACAGTGGTACCTTCAAGGAGATGTCTCCATTCTTTCAGGGCTAAAATTATCACCAACAGCTCTCTGTCACCAATCTCATAATTGCATTCAGCAGGTGACAATTTCTTGGAAAAGTAACCACACGGATGCATAGCGCTCTCAGAGTTAGGACGTTGAGACAGAAGGGCGCCAACTCCAGTCTCAGAAGCATCAACTTCTAGGATAAAAGGCAACGTAGGATCACGATGTGCCAACACAGGAGCAAAAACAAAGGCAGCCTTGAGAGTCTCAAAGGCCTTAATGGACTCCGGAGACCAACTCTGTGGGTTACCGTCCTTTCTGGTCATATCAGTCAGAGGCTTGACCAGAGACGAGAAGTTACGAATAAACTTCCGATAGTAGTTGGCAAAGCCCAGGAAATGCTGCAGAGGACGTAAACCCACGGGTCGAGGCCACTGTAGGACTGCCGACAGTTTTTCTGGGTCCATCGAAAAACCAGCAGTGGAAATGACATAGCCCAGGAATGTAACCTGTTCACGATGGAGCTCACACTTCTCCAGTTTACAATAGAGATTGTTCGCCCTACGTTTCTGAAGTACACAACAGAAATCTGTGTAGTGGCTCTCCAGGAACTTGGGAAAATATGAGGATATCATCGAGATAAACCACCACACACAATTGCAACAAATCGCGGAGGACATCGTTAATAAATTCCTGGAAAACTGCTGGGGCATTACAAAGGCCAAAAGGCATTACTAGGTATTTATAATGGCCTGTTCTGGTATTAAACGCAGTTTTCCACTCGTCGCCCTCCTTAAAGCTCACGAGATTGTATGCCCCTCTCAGGTCAAGCTTTGTGAAAACCATTGCTCCCTTGAGGCAGTCAAATAATTCTGTAATTAATGGAATCGGGTAGGCATTCTTAATTGTGACACGATTGAGACCCCTATAATCTATACAAGGTCTCAGTTCACCGCTCTTCTTTTTCACAAAGAAGAAACCAGCACCAGCAGGAGACGAGAACTTGCAGATGAAACCTCGAGAAAGTGTGTCAGCAACATACTCCTCCATGGCCTTATCCTCCAAGACCGACAAAGGGTAAACCCGGCCACGAGGAGGTATGGCACCAGGTTGAAGGTCAATTGCGCAATAATAAGGTCTGTGTGGAGGCAAACTACTGGCTTGACCTTTATCAAAGACATTGCCAAAATCACGGTACTCCTCCGGCAAGGAGGGGAGTGAAGTGGTGCACAGGACCTTGGATACCTTCAGGAAGCATGTCTCACTGCATTGTGGTGACCAGGAGAGAACTTCAGCAGGGAGCCAATCAAAAGAGGGGTTGTGCCTCTGTAACCAAGGATAACCAATAACCAGCGGAAATCTGGGTGAGGAAATTACTTGGAATTGGATTATCTCATGATGAAGAGCCCCTACGGCCATGGACAACGGAACCGTCTCATGAGTCACATGGGCAGGCTGTAAAGGTCTCCCATCAAGAGCCTCAATGGCAAGTGGAGTATCACGCAGCTGCAGCGGAATCGAGTGCTGCGAAACAAAAGCAGCATCAATGAACAGGCCTGCAGCCCCAGAGTCGATTAGCGCCTGTATCTTGATGGACGACTCAGCCCAAGAAAGGGTGACCAAAACCAGGGGCTTATCCTTCTGGATAACTGGGGATGAAACAACACCACCTAAGGTCTGTCCATGACAGGACCTCAAGGTTCGGGCGTTCCCTGGACGGGTAGGACAAGACTTCAAAAAGTGACCTGCCTGGCCACAATAAAGGCACAATCTCTCCCTCCTCCTAAAGCCTCTCTCATTCCCAGAGAGAGACGCGTGAAGCCCAGGTGCATGGGTTCATCTTCACAACTCAGTACCAGGAGGCATGGGAGGTGAGGGAGGCATGGGTGGGACTACAAAGCTCAGAGGCAAACGTACAGGAGGCTTCCGCAAGAGCTCCTTAAGAGAAAGTCTTTCTCTGAGTCTGGAGTCAATGAGGATGGCAAACGAGATCAAGCTCTCTAACTCAGTGGGTATATCTCGGGCTGCTATCTCATCCTTGATGGAATCCGAGGGACCGTGAGAAAAAGCAGTCACGAGGGCCTCATTGTTCCAAGCAACCTCTGCTGCCAGAGTACGGAATTCAATGGCGTAGTCGGCAACGGTTCTAATACTCTGTTTGATGGACATGAGGCACTTGGCAGCAGAAGCGGGGCATGCGGTAACGTCAAAAACCCTTTTAAAGGAGGCCACAAACTGAGGGTAACTCAAGACAACAGGTTTTTGCATCTCCCATAGAGGGTTAGCCCAGGCCAAGGCTCTCTCAGAAAGCAAAGATATCATGAAACCTACTTTGCTTCTGTCCGTGGGAAACGCCTGGGGCAGCATTTCGAAGTCTATCTCAACCTGATTGAGAAACCCTCTGCATTGAACTGGATCGTCCCCCAAATCACTGGGGAAGCGGAGCAGAACCAGACATACCTCTTATAGAGGTAATACTCGAGGCGGGTGCCTGCACAGAGACTGGCGCAGCAGCAGGGACGTCCTGCGACTCAGGTTTTACCAGTGCAGCCACCGTGGGGGATTTCAGGTGAGCCGTGCGATTCAGGAGCGTTTGTAATGCCAAGGCAAACTGATCCATGCGGTGATCTTGCTCATCCAATCTGGAAAAAATATTACCAACAAGTGGATTGACTGTATCTTCTGAATTCATGGCCTTTGCGTACTGTCAGGAACCATGAAACAGACAGAGACAGAAGTACAATCAAATCACACTTGTTTATTAATAAAAATAAAAAGGTAAATGGGAAAAAGCGTAGTCAAGCATAGCCAGAGTCCAGTAGCCAGATTTGGTAATCAGCCAGTCCAGACATCAGGGATCCAAGGAGAGCAACTGCAAGCAGGATAGAAGCCAGGAGGGATGTCAGCAAGCCAGTGTTGAAACAAACAGCAGGAGATGGTTCCTAGTGATGTGACCAACGCGAAGGCAAAGGAAAGAGTGAGCTGGAAGGCTTTAAATAGGCAGGTCAGACGAGCATCATCGGGAACAGCTGGTAACTGTGAAAAGAGAAGAGAGCTGGCAATTAGCCGACAGCTGAGCGGCCAGCCCAGAGGAGGAAAGGCTAAGCCAGCCCTGACACTAATACAGCCATTTGCAGGAGTTGGTGGGTGTTGTGTGCCTCCAGCGCAGTATACACCTGTATCTACCCTTTATTGCTGTTGTTCTCTAATACAGCCATCTGCAGGAGTTAGTGGATGTTGTGTGCCTCCAGCACAGCACAATATGCACCTGTATCTACCCTTTATTGCTGGTGTTCTCCAATAGAGCCATCTGCAGGAGTCAGGTCCCCAAACGCCACTTTTTCTCACTGAAGGCGATTCTGGCTCCCGTTACCTGTCTTTCACGGCCCATTGGGTCACTCTTCTGGCAGCTGGGAAGGATGCAGGACAAGTTTCAGTAGTGTTAGAGGTTGTTCCAACACCAGGCCACCAAAATGCTACTACTGGTTGTGACACACCTCTCTCCTCCACCCCCTCCTCTTCTTCTTCCTCCATGGCCTCTTCCAGTGCTCTGTCCTCGGAACCAGCGGTGCTCCATAGGCGTTCAAGGGGCTAAGCAAGTACGCAGGCAAAAAGATGCCATGCCGTGCTTGCACTGGTTTGTTTGGGGGACAGGAGGCACACTGGTGCAGATATATTGTCAGCTCTGCAGGGGCAGGCCGAGAGGTGGTTGACACTACGCCAGCTTAAGCCAGGAATGGTGGTTTGCGACAATGGCACCAACCTCCTCTCCGTCCTCCGACAGGGACAACTGACCCATGTGCCCTGTGTGGCTCACTTCCTTAACTTGGTGGTACAGCGGTTCTTGGGTAGGTACCTTGGCTTACAGGATGTCCTGAAGCAGGCCAGGAAAGTCTGTGTGCATTTCCACTGATCAATTAATGCCAGTGCTTGGCTGGCTGAGCTCCAAAAGGAGTTGAACCTGCCCAAGAACCGCCTTATATGTGACATGCCCACCAGGTGGAACTCAACGTTGGCCATGCTGCAGCGGCTGTACATGCAGCAGAGGGCCATCAATGAGTTCCTGTGCGACTACGGCACCAGGACAGGGTCAGGGGAGCTTGGTTTTTTCTCACGACGCCAGTGGGGCATGATCAGGGATGCATGCCCTGTCCTGTCACTGTTTGAGGAGGCCACAAGGATGGTGAGCAGTGGCAGTGCATGCATCAGTGACACTGTACCTCTTGTCCACCTGTTGGAGCATACGCTGTGTGGAATAATGGACAGGGAACTTGAGGCAGAACAGAGGCAGGAAGAGGAGGTCTTCCTTGCCTCTCAAGGCCCCCTTTGTCCAAACAGTGTTCCTGCTGTCCCACCCATCACACAGGAAGAGGAGGAGGATTGTGTCAGCATGGAGGTGGAGCCTGGCACTCAGCATCAGCAGCAGCAGGCTTGTAGGGATGATTTACAGTCCTAAGAAACCCATGGACTTCTACATGGCTGGGAGGAGGTGGCTGCGGATCATGTTGTCCTTAGTGACCCAGAGGACTCCGGACCGAATGCCTCAGCTAACCTATGCTGCATGGCCTCCCTGATCCTACAAAGCCTGCGGAAGGATCCTCGTATCCTTTGGATCAAGGAGAGGGACCATTACTGGTTGGCCACTCTCCATGATCCATGGTACAAGGGTAAGGATGAGACATCTCCGGGAGGCCTTGCAGAAAGGTCTGTGCAACGCGTTCCCAGAGACTGGGAGGTTACAAACTCCTGGTCCTGGACAACGTGTTGCTGAGGCTTCGGTCAGAAGGAGTGGTGGAGAAGGTGGCCATCTGACCGATGTGTTCAGACATTTTTTTAGTCCGCAGCCCCAAGGTATGATCGGTTTCAGCAACCATCACCAGCGTCTGATTTACATGGTGCAGGAATACCTAGGGGCAAGATCAGACTTCAACACCTTTCCCACTGAAAATCCTCTGACTTACTGGATCTTGAGGATGGATCACTGGCCAGAGCTTGCACAGTATGCAATTGAGCTACTGGCTTATCCTGCATCCAGCGTTCTTTTGGAACGCACCTTCAGTGCTGCTGGTGGCTTTGTAACCAATCACAGGGTGCGCCTGTCCACCGACTCAGTTGATCGACTGACCGTCATAAAGATGAATCAGTCTTGGATCACCACCAGCTACCAAGCACCTGAAACGAATGTAACCGAATATTTTTTTTCGAAATGTCACATCCCTTCAAGACTGCCTATGCTGATGCTGAGTGACTGTCCTGTTATGTTGACTGACTATCCTCTTCCTCCTCAATGATCCCGCTGAAATCTTGGAAGAACATTTTTGGTTCTGGGTGATGCCACCAGTCCTATTTTTCAGCCTCTGTTTAACAGGGGTGTGTAATTACAATTTTTGATGCAATGCTTTGCAGCAGGGCTCATTCCTGCACTCCAAATAGAGTATATGGAAGAGGTTGCAGTGTCGTGGCACCAGCACCAGTGCCTAAGGCCCAATTTTTATGCCCCTGTTTAACAGGGGCATGTAATACAATTTTTGATGCAATGCTTTGCAGCAGGGCTCATTCCTGCACTCCAACTAGAGTATATGGTAGAGGTTGCAGTGTATATGCCCAATTTTTTCAATCCCTGTTTAACAGGGGCATGTAATGCAATTTTTGATGCAATGCTTTGCAGCAGGGCTCATTCCTGCAGTCCAACTAGAGTATCTGGGAGAGGTTGCAGTGTTGTGGCACCAGCAAGTTGTACCTAAAGCCGCGTACACACGGGCGGACTGTCTGTCCAACTTAGTCCGTCGAAACACATTTCAGCGGACAGTCCGCTCGTGTGTGGGCTTCAGCTGACTTTTTCAGCGTGCAGTCTGGCGGACTAAGTATTTCGGAATTTCTGTAATATTGTCCGTCCAACTTTGGTTTCAGCGGACAGTCCGCTCGTGAGTAGGCTAGTCGGACGGACTAAGTATGACGCATGCCCAGAAAGGATTTACAGGGCGGAAGCGCTCGGTCTTGTAAAACTAGTGTTCGTATTGAAGCTAGCATATTCGTCATGCTGCTAATTTTGTGTTTTTTTAATATAGCCCATTCTTTTCTTCTTCATAATGCAAGAAAAGTGAAGTAGCTTTGCTGCTTATATTCACACAGAGTTATCCCAAATGTTTTTATTCATCCTCATCCTATGATTAATATTCCAATTTGAAAAAATTATTTAAAAAAATAAAATAAAAATTATATTTATTTATTTTTATTTTTTTGTGGGGGGGGGGGGGGGGGGTTGAAACAAGATGGACTTGCATTTTTTTTGGCCAAGCAGGACTATGTAAGTAGAGATAGATAGATAGATAGATAGATAGATAGATAGATAGATAGATAGATAGATAGATAGATAGATAGATAGATAGATAGATAGATAGATAGATACCCAAACCAGCATTTTAGCTTACACATGATTGAATGTTCAAAATCAGCAGAGCTTCCCCTCATTTCAAATGTTAAGCCTCAAATTTACAGCGACTGCACTTCCAAGTGCACTTGCAGTGCTTTAAAAATTGCACTTGAAGTTAGCATATTTATATTAACATGAACGTGTGTTTTGTAAATAACCCCCAGAGTCTTTTGACATGTACCTGCCTACTCACAAATAAACTCTGTTTTTTTAAGCCAAAATAACAAAAAAAAACATACAATATTTTTGGAAATAATAAATATTTATTTTTCGTCAGAACAAAACAAAATCAAGAGGAAGGCAACACTGGAGACAATTTTGAAGTTTGTGAAGCCTTTTGTCCCCCAGGCACACATCAAGTGAGTGGCCACCAAAATTCAGAACCTGTGTAACATGAAAATAGGGAGCACAACATGGTCCTAGAATCCCACAGACCAGGAACAGCAGCAGATGAGATCTATGTCCCCAGACTGTGGTACTACAACAGCCTGCGTCTTCTGTCAGAGCAGACTGAAGCCAGGCAGTCACTTCTGACTCTTCCGTCTAGCCTTCCCTCCACGCTTCGCTGGAGGCTGTGCCTCTGGTGGTGGACTTGTGGTGGTAGGAGGAGGAGGAGGAGGAGGAGCAGTAGGGTCTGTGTTGTACAGTCTGGTGGTCGGTGTTAGCTCACCCTTCAGACCCCGTTGAATCGCATAAAAAAAAAATGGCTTCACACAAGTTGCGCTGTGCCTTCTTCATTTCTAGCAACTTGCTTGCCAAATATGTACCGTAGGCCTCCTCAGGATTGGGGGGTTTGCTCAGCACTTGGGTGGCTTGGCGTATAAGTGCCAATGACTCCTCCTCTGTCTGCGTCATCCTCCTGGGCATTTTGCTGGCTAGGCGGAGGGGAGGGACCTGACTTTCGGTCCGACTCCTGCTGGGCCCAGCTAGCTCCTGTGTGTGGCTGGTCCCGGCCTCCTCCTCCATACCACTGGTCCCGGCCTCCTCCTGGGTGAGCTCATCCTGTGTAAAAAACAAAGAAATCAATAAATAAAATATGTCTATATTTTGAAATCATCAATCACTAACAATTTTACAGTTCTCACTTGCAAATACATTTGTCTTGAAATACAAAAGGCTATCATTTTGACACCATCATTTTTCCATCAGTTCACCAAGATTTGAGCCACATTTGTGGAAACTACTGTATCCTTATATCTAATTTAATTTGTGATGAAATCCTAGATTTGGAAGCAATTCAAACATTGAACTTTACATCATTAATATTTGAGCAATCCTAACTTTAGAAACTAAAATATACCTGACTCCAGCTGGGCGCATCAACTTCGTCCAGCAAGGAAGGGTCTGGATCTTCCTGGGATGGCTCACCTGAGGTGGAGGTAAGGGTGGAGGGAAGGGTAGACGGAAGAGTGGAAAGTGACTGCCTGGCTTCTGACGTGTCATCCAGAAAACGCAGCCTGTCGTAATACCACAGCTTAGGTACATAGATCTGATCTGGTGCTGCTCCTGATGTTTGGGAGTCTAGGACCTTTTTGCGCTCCCGCCTATACACGTTACGCAGGTTCTGAATTTTGGCGCTCACAAAGTTAAGGTCTGCCTGGGGGAGTCGGGTTTTCACAAACTGCAAAATTGTCCCCAGTGTCTTCCTCCGGCCAGGACGGTTTGAATAGTGTGGGTGCTTGGAATCCCACAGGCTCCTGTGCATCTCCAACATATCGATAAATGTGGCGAGGAAGGCCTCCTCCTTAAAGGGGTCTGGAGTATACTTTTGCATTTTGCTTTCTGTAAAAAAAAAAAAAAAACATAAATACTAATGTCAGACCAAATGCACACTATTTATATTGTGACAATGTAGGCGAGACACACACTACACCCACACTACCCCCACACACACACTACCACACACACTACCCCCCAACACACACTACCCCCCCACACACACTACCCCCCCACACACTACCCCCCCATACACCCACACCCACCCCCACACACACTACCACACACACACACTACCCCCCCACACACACTACCCCCCCCACACACACACTACCCCCCCACACACACTACCCCCCCACACACACACTACCCCCCTCCACACACACACTACCCCCCCACACACACTATCCCCACCCCCCCCCCCACACACACACACACACACACACACACACACACACACTACCCCCCACACACACTACCCCCCCACACACACACACACACTACCCCCCCCACACACACTACCCCCACACACACACTACCCCCCCACACACACTACCCCCACCCCCACCCCCACACACACACACACACACACACTACCCCCCCCCCATACACCCACCCCCACCCCCACACTACCACACAAAACACCAACCCCACTCAACCACCAACCCACATAAAAATCAATTAACCATCAACAAGGTGAAATCTCACTATATACATTCCTAACGCAGGCTTAAAATTAAAATAAAATAAAAAGATAACCATCTTACCGTCGCGTGTAGCACTCGCTGCTTCCGTTCGGACAAACGTACGGCCTCGCGGTAACGCTTTATATACAGCGCATGCGTTCAAGCTCCGCCTGCGTCACCCACGTTGCCCGCCCCTGACGTTCCGTGTGACCGTATTTCCCCGCCCCTTTTACCCTCGTTCCGCTGTGGGAGATTGATAGGTGAAAATGGCGGACGGAATTTCAGTGAGCAGCGCGGAGGAAAGCCCTCAACCACATGCTTCCGGAGCAAGGAAGAGATATAAGGCCACAAACATGGCCTTTGAAGAGATGGTGGAGATGGTGGATATATTGAGAAGGGAGGATTACGATGGGGAAAATGGCCCGTATCCCAAACCCAATATCCGCAAAAACGGCATCATGAATCTAGTTGTCGAAACTTTGCAAAGCAAATTTGGGGTCCGAAGAGGCAAGGATCAGCTCCGGAAACGATGGTCCGACATCAAATCCAGGGAGCCGGACCAATACCATAGAATCAAAAAGGCCCTGAAAAAAAGTGAGTAAACTCCGCGTTTATCGTGACGGACATAATCGTTCGTATGGGTATACGATATATTTGTAAATCTGGCGAATTTGATCGTTTCGTGTGGTTAATAGTTCATGTAATGAGCGAATATGCTTGTTCGTATATGTGGAGGTAAATAGCATGAATTTGTATATGGTGTAAATTTATCTGGTGTTGGATTAGATTTTAATTAGTTATTAATTTTTTTGTATTGTTCATGATAAACTGAATTGTCACACTCAGTTTAGGATATAAATATTTTATAAAGTTTCATAAAGTTATTCAGTGTAATGTAGTCTAAATAAAAAAATGAGATAGATAGATAGATAGATAGATAGATAGATAGATAGATAGATAGATAGATAGATAGATAGATAGATAAAATACTGGTTCAACATCTGGACTGGGAATCATTTAGTGTAGTTTGGGACATCATAGAACATTTTTTGACATAATCACACACACAGGTACTCCAGGGGATGATTCGAGTGTGTCCGTCTGTGAAACTTGGACAAAAGATATAAAGTATCACAGTTTGGTTAAAGGCTAGGTTCACATTGCTGCAATGTACGAGATCGAATGTGATTTGCACCGCACTGCAGTGCAAATCACATGTGATCTCTGTGTGATGCGATTTCAGCCATACATATAGTATGGCTGAATTTGCATCGCATCCGGCCCAAACTTGTACATGGCCCTTTTTTTAGTCCACAGCCGAATCGGATCACATGGGTGTTCACACCATGTGGTCCGATTCCTGTCCGAGTTTAAAGATTGCACTGTGATATGAGAAATAATTTGGAGGTGTCAATAAAACTTTACACTGACACTCCCAGCAGGTCACATAGGGCAGTGTGAACTGCCTCCGGGAGGCATGCGATGCGTGAAACCACAGTAGATTTGCAGCGTTCGCACATCGCAGCAGTCTGAACACAGCCTAACTAAAAAAATGTCATTTTAATGATGTATTAAACTAGGATCTTGTAATAACCAGCTAATAATTGTACACCACTTCAAACCAATGTTTCAGATTCCAATTTCTGAACTCAAATATCACTATGCTTAAAAGTATACCTTTTTTTTCTTTTTTTTCATTCTCATAGGGGAACAAAGACTCAGACAAGAGGCGCAGCAGCCCAGGACCCCCCGACCTCACCAGCCTGATTGGGCAGTTAGCCCAAGCCCAGTGTCCGAGATGGAGCTGCCCAGCCCAGTGTCTGAGAGGGAGCAGACCAGCCCAGTGTCAGAGCTGGCGCAGCCCAGCCCAGGGCTAGATGTGGAGGAGGAAGAGGTGGTGGAGATACGCACCCCACAAAGTGAGTGTCTGACAACCCAGCTTAAGGTAAACAATTAATGGCTGTATATTTTAACCAATTTTTTATCTACACATGTTTTTAGGTGATGATCTGGTTGTGGAGGGACAAGCCGCGGAGCCATTTACGACTGATAGTGCCCAGAGACTCATTGGTCAGATCATGGCCTGGAATGGCAAGATCGATTTGATGCAGAACAACATCCATACCATGCAACGAGAACTGGACACTATGAGGCAGGAAATGAAGAACATGATCGATGTTTTAGGGAGAATCTAAGCCCCTTTTCCCTAAAACGAAAGATCATGTTCTTCATTTCCTTGTCAAAAAGTTTTTAATGTTTTTAGAACATTGTTTTTAGAGGCCAAATTTTGAAGATGCACACGGTGTGTCAACATGTGCTATGTGCCATCAGAGGATCGCAA
Source organism: Lithobates pipiens (assembly GCF_037356315.1). Lineage (NCBI taxonomy): Eukaryota > Metazoa > Chordata > Amphibia > Anura > Ranidae > Lithobates > Lithobates pipiens. Next base: position 144,989,810 of record NW_027507791.1, read on the forward strand.
TGTATGCATTTGGTGTTTGCAAATCCTTCCTCATTCTAGTATGTGAGAGGAAGGGATTGCACCCACCAAACACGTCCATTGATCACTCATGATGGTAGATAGCACATGTTGACATTACCAATTTTTGATGTGCATCTTCAAAATTTGGCTTTACCCCTTGTTTTCTGTAAATAGTTAAAAATTAGATTTTATGTATTTTTTTTATAATTTTATTATATATATATATATATATATATAGATAGATAGATAGATAGATAGATAGATAGATAGATAGATAGATAGATAGATAGATAGATAGATATATTTATATGTTTCCAAAAAAAAAATTACAAAAACAAAAAAAAAAATATCTAAAAAAGAGGCACTGGTTGGAATGTGCACTATTAAAAATTAAAAAAAAAATGTGTGTGTGTCTACTTCTTTCAATACTCAATACCAGTTTGGGAAGTCATTTTGTGTTTTCTGTCACAAAGGGCCTTATTTACTATTGGCAAAAACCACTTTGCAATACAAATGCACTAGGACAGGAATATGCAATTAGTGGAAATCCAGCTGTTGCAGAACTACAAGTCCCATGAAGCATAGCAAGACTGACAGCCACAAGCATGAGACCCAGAGGCATGATTGACTTGTAGTTTTGCACCAGCTGGAGGTTGGCCAATTGCATATCCCTGAATTAGGAGAATGTAGGAGACAAGCACTGTGAAAAGCAGACAAGAACCAAACTTAAAAATTTGAACAGACAATACATATTTCAAGAAAACTAAATTTTTATTGGTCAGCTGGCATTGGAATAGCCCTCACGTGCTGTTTGGGGGGCTAAGCCAGGATGGGCATGATCCAGCCCTGTGAGTTCAGGTAATATTAGTCCGGCCTCAGGCCCAATTGGTTGCAGGTACTGGTTTCCTGAAAGTTTGCGTAGAAAATTGTGCAAAATGCAGCAGCAAAGAATTACATAGTTCAGTTTATACTCTGCTAAGTTGATTGCTGTCATAAACAGACAGAACCGGCTGGCCATAATACCAAAGGCATTCTCCACAACCCTTCTTGCTCTGGCCAGCTGGTAATTAAAAACACTCCTCTCCGGGGTGAGGGTCCTTTGGGGGAAGGGTTTCATCAGATGGTCACTCAGACCGAACGCTTCATCAGCAATAAACACAAACGGTAGACCCTCCACATTCTCGGCATGTGGTGGCAAGTCCAGGCCACCAGTGATGAGACGGTGGCAGAACTCGGTCTGCCTAAAGACTCCTCCGTCAGACATCCGGCCGTTCTTCCCCACATCCACATACAGAAAGTCACATTGTGCTGACACCACCGCCATTAACACCACACTATGGAACCCCTTATAATTCCAATAGTAGAACCCCGAATGGGGTGGGGGCACAATCCTCACATGTTTCCCGTCGATCGCCCCTCCGCAGTTGGGAAAGTCCCAACGGGCAGCGAATTGGGAAGCCACAGTCTGCCATTCCTGTGGCGTGGAAGGAAACTGGGGAGTCAAACACAGGAAAAAAAAAATTAGTCATTAAATCCAAACAATGCATAACAAATAAAATTCAAAAACATTTTGGAACAACAGTTAAACAGAAATATTGAAAAAGTTTTTCATCAAAAAAAAAAAAAAAAGACGGCCCAATTCACAGATTACTCAGCCCTCTGATGGACCAGGGGACATAAGTTAGGTGGGTGAGTGGGGTGGGGGACTAATTAATGAGTATACAATCCCTGCAACCAATTTGAGTGGGGTGGGGGCCTAATTAATGAGTATACAATCCCTGCAACCAATTTGAGTGGGGTGGGGGCCTAATTAATGAGTATACAATCCCTGCAACCAATTTGAGTGGGGTGGGGGACTAATTAATGAGTATACAATCCCTATATATATATATATATATTTATATATATATATATATATATATATATATATATATATATACACACACACACACACACACACACACACACACACACACACAAAGGGTGTATACAAAGGGTGGGGGGGCAGTAAAATAGTACAATGGAGCTGACAATATGAATTAGAGAAAAACAGTCTCGGCTGTGGGTGTATAGGGGCCCAGGATTGCATGCTGGGGACGTTAGTGAAAGCAAATATGCACGTGGGACACAAAAAGGTAAAAAGCTAAAAAAAAATGACACAAAAAAAAATACATAAAAAAAAAAAAAAAAATGCATGCATTCATATAAAGGGGACATTCACAGCATATTCCTGTCATGGATAATAAAAGTCATGATGAAATTAATACAAACATACAATGCATATAATGCAATATTAAAAGAACAAACTTACCTTCATATATTCCTTCTGCAGGACCCGAATAATGGCAGAACAGGTCTCTGGAATAATGATCCCCAGAGCCTGGGGGGAGATGCCTGTCGAGAACTTGAGGTCCTGAAGGCTTCTCCCTGTCGCCAAGTAGCGCAACGTGGCGACGAGCCTCTGCTCCGGAGTGATGGCTTGCCGCATGCAGGTATCCTGCCTGCTGATATAAGGGGTCAGCAAAGCCAGCAGACGGTGAAAAACGGGGTCCATCATCCTGAGATAATTCCTGAAATCATCAGGATTATTCTCACGGATCTCACGGAGTAAAGGCATATGCGAGAATTGGTCACGCTGGCGCAACCAATTCTTTGTCCATGAACTCCTCCTCACCCTGTTCACAGACTGGGCTCGGGTCAAAGTATTAACCCCAACACCAAGCCCCAATATAGCACGAACTCGTTCCCGAGTACGTCCACTCTCCATGGCTTTGAAACGGTCGGCTGGACAAACAAGCTCAACTGAACGCACTGAAGAACAGCCAGACCTATGAAGAACGACCTGAAACTCAGAAACGAGCGGACCAGAAGCGCCTAACAAAAGGTACCAACTGATCCACGCGTACCGAAAGACAGATACAAACCTCACAGGTAGACTGCGCCGCAGTAAACGGACAAATTAAGCTGAAGTCTGAAAAGCGCGAATCGTCTCTAACCAAACTTCTACTAAGGCAAAGTCAGCAGAAGGAGCCCAAAGGGTGCTTTGCTGTGTCTTGGACTTCCTATTTCTAGTCCCGTCGTACGTGCTGTACGTCATCGCGCAAGCTTTCAGCGGACTGTTTGGCTATCCGTGTGTGGTCAAGTCCGTTCATTCGAAAGTATGACGGACTGTCCGTCGGATTGTCTGACGGACTAAGTTGGCCAAACAGTCTGCCCGTGTGTACGCGGCTTAAGGCCCAATTATTCAGCCCCTGTTTAACAGGGGCATGTAATTACATTTCTTGGTATAATATTTCACAGCAGTGCCCGTTCCTGTGCCCACCAAGAATAACTGTGAGGACTTATAGTGTTTTGGCACCAGCACCACCACAACCACCAAAGGCCCAATTTTTCTACCACTGTTCAACAATGGCATGTAATTACAATTCTTGATATAATCATTCACAGCAGGGCGCTCCAGCGCCCACCAAGAGTCACTTTGAGGGCTTACAGTGTTGTGGCAACACCAACACCTTGTTCCGCCATTTCTGCAGAGCATATAGGGCAGGCCCCTACTTTCAAACATCCAACTTACAAATGTCTCCTACTTGCAAATGGAAGGAGACAACAGGAAGTGAGATGAAAAAAGACGGACAGCCAAAAAAATTATACAGGGGTGATAACCCTTCCCATTTTTTCCAAAAAGCTTAAAAATAGATTTTTTTGACTGGAGCTACACTTTAAAAATGTACCAGTTCAAAATTACAAACAGATTCTACTTAACACAACAAACCTACAAAGTCCATGTCTTGTTTGCACCGCCTGTATACTGCTGTTCTGAGTATATAGGGCCTGGGGGCCCCACACCTTTCCTTTTTTTTTTTTTTGGGTACGGGGTTCCCCTTAATATCCGTACAAGACCCAAAGGGGCTAGTAATGGGCAGGGGGGCTAAGCATGCCATTTTTCTCAATGATGTTCATCCATATTGCCGGAAACCAGAAGCAGTTTTAAATGACTTTTTTTCCGTTAAATTTCATTTTGTGCAGGGACTGTTCTAAACACGGGAACCATGTGGCACTTCACAAGCATACTATAGACACCCCCCAGGCACGATATTTAAAGGAATATTTCACTTTAATCGTCATTAAAATCAGTGCTCCCGAAAAAACAGTAGTTTTTAAAAACAATTTTGGCATTGACCCATGTCCCCTGGGGCAGGAGCCAGGTCCCTTTTCAGGACAATATCTTGCATATTAGCCATTAAAATTAGCACTTTTTATTTTGAACGTTCGAGTTCCATTGACTTCAATGGGGTTCTAAAGTTTGCACGATTTTTCGGTCCGTTCGAAAGTTCTGGTACAAACCGAACCGGGGGGTGTTTGGCTCATCTCTAATGATGGTCTTGCAACCTCTTGTCATGTTACAGGTATCCTGTGCTTATAACATGGTAGTAACAGTTAATGACTGCGGTGTGCGAAATGGGGGCTGAGGAGCAGATAAGGCGCTAGACTTATACGTTTCAACTTATTCATATATTCCCCGCGGACTTGTTGCCTCTACTTAGTCAGAATTTCATTGCCGTTCCATTGACCCCACGCTGCCATCTAGTGGAGATTTACATTAAATTCCTCGACTAGGTGAAATAGGTCTAAGGCCGCGTACACACGGCGGACTGTATGGCCTACTTAGTCCGTCATACAATCCGACGGACAGTCCGTCATACTTTCGAATGAACGGACTTGACCACACACGGATGCACAAACAGTCCGTCGAAAGCTTGCACGATGACGTGTACAGCACGTACGACGGGACTAGAAATAGGAAGACCAATACACAGCAATGCAACCTTCCGCCGTGTAAATCCTTTCTGAGCATGCGCCATTCTTAGTCCGTCGAACTAGCCTACTCACGAGCGGATTGTCCGCTGAAACCAAAGTATGACGGACAGAATTTTGAAAAATCCGAAATACTTAGTACGCCGGACTGCACGCTGAAAAAGTCAGCTGAAGCCCACACACGAGCGGACTGTCCGCTGAAATGTGTTTCGACGGACTAAGTAGGCCATACAGTCCGCCCGTGTGTACGCAGCCTAAGATGAGACCCATGCAGATTAGTAGCGCTGTGTTTGCTCCGAAGCCCCCTCTGCTTATAGAATACTTCACATGCCCCACAGTTATTTGTAATCTGCTTCTGCTGAGGGCATCTTTATATAGCATGTAGTTCATCTGCTCTCTTACTCCGGACCCTATGCGGACACCATCTCCCCTATATTTTATTTTATCTCTCCTTGAGATACATATAGTTATTCTGGTTCCACATTGGCATCGGCCGTCCGGTTGACGACCCCTGAATTGATGTCTTAACTGATAGTTGCAGATTGCGACAAATACTCACTCTCCCTGCAAGTGTAAAGCCGAACCAATATTTTTTATGTGAGCACAGGAGGGGATGGGAGGGAATGGAGAGCAGGAGGAGAAGTGAGATACGTAAGTTGATGTCATTCTTTTTTCAGTACGGGTAGCGAAGATATGATTCCGTTGATTACTATGTTTACTTAATTCTTTTTAACTGTGTTTTTGAGTCAAGTTTATATTATATGAGTCAGGCCATGTGAGCTGACTTCGGTCTTGCTCTTGTCTTTCAGTCCCCACAAACAAGGTCAGGTCATAATCGCTTCCCCATAATTTACATTAAGCAAGTATAACCGAACGCTTGCTCTTCCAGACAAGATTATCTCAGCTTTCTCAGATTCCCCACAAGCTTACCCTTACACTAGCATCTGGCTCTGGGTTTGACGGCACAAACATGACACCACCTTTTACTCCACTAACCACCTCCCACACAGTGGCACACCTTGTTTATAAATCTATCTACTAAACCATACCATCTCGATACCACTGATATCACCCGACTTATGTTATTCCCCCACAGGTCGGACGAGCCGGCTCTCGACTGCGGTCGGACACGCTATTACCCACGCCCCTCAATACTTTCCTCATAATATTACCCCCACAACACTTTCCTACCCCTAATCAGTGCGCTGGACGCACATCCCCTACCTTAACATACCCGCCCGATCCATTAGGGTGCAGGTTTCCTCTCTGCGTACCTGCCACGGCCCTCATAGCCCTACACATTTCACAACCTCTTAGTTCATTTTACCTACTTAGAGGATGGCTGCTTCATCCCCGAACAGCACCCTACCTAGGCTTAAACTCATATCGCTGAACGTGAAGGGGCTCAACATGCCTGAAAGGCGGTCCCAAGTACTTCTCTCTATGCAAAGGAATAAAGCGGACAATTTGTTTCTACAAGAAACACATTTTTGTAAGAATTCCATTCCGAAAATTACATAATCACTATTTCACTATGGTACATCATGCCGCAAACTCATTTTCTAAGTCTAAGGGGTTTTCCATCCTTATAGCTAAACATTACCTGCTCCAACTTCTTGATACGATAATTGATGACGAAGGTAGGTTTATCTTTGTCAAAGGGACTTACATGGGCAGAAAAATTACATTGGCAAATGTATACGCCCCAAACTCGGTAACCTTTTTCCGAGACATCGTTAAAGCACTAACAACTTTCACAGAAGGCACATTGATTCTGAGGGGAGATTTCAACATACCCCTGAACCCAATCCTCGACACATCCAATGGTAAATCCTCCCTCCCTTTTTCTGCTCTCCGATCCATCAAGACTAACCTTCATACTCTCCTTCTCCACGACACATGGCGCACTCTTCACCCTAACGACAAAGACTACACTTTTTTTCCGACCCCACACAATATTCCAGGATAGACTACTTTTTCATCTCACAAACTGACCTCCCTTTTCTCCACCACACTTCTATTGATCCTATGTTCCTATCTGACCAGCATCCCATTTCTATAACCATTTGCATCCCAGATACGCTTAAACATTCACGTTTTTGGAGGCTAGATCCCTCCTTGCTCACAGACCAGGCCATTTTTGACAAAGTACAATAACGCATCAAGTAATATTTTGAAGAAAACAGACCTTCAGATACCTCCCCTCTTGTTAATTGGGAGGCACACAAATGTGTAATAAAAGGCACTCTTATTGCAGCACTGGCTCAACGAACAAAGGACAAGCAAAAATATTGTTCAGATCTCGCTGAAAAGATACATAGACTCGAAAAGGCCCATAAATGCACGCAAGCTCTAAGCACCCTTAATGCCCTGATTAAATCTAGATGAGAGATGCTAGAGGTACTTGGCAAGTATATCCTTGCACAAAAAACGTTTTATGAATACGGTAATAAAGCCAGTAAAGGGCTTGCCAGAGCTCTACAAAGCAAGGAAGTGGCTATGACAGTGCATTCACTGACTAATTCGTCAGGACATAAATTGAATTCCACCCCTGAAATTGCTCGACAGTTTGTTCAATATTACACCCAGTTATACAACCTCCCGTCTTCGGACCTGACGCTCAATGATAGTGAGAGAAAACGGTTAATCAAGGACTTCTTAGCGCAACATAGCCCTGCCCCCATTTCAGACCCCGCATATTTATCTCTAGACAAACCTATAACTAAAGAAGAAGCTGATGTAGCTCTTGCTCAAATGAAACCGGGTAAAAGCCCGGGCCCTGACGGCCTAATTACAGGCTATTATAGAGCATTCGCAGATATTTTAACCCCCATATTCATATCGGCCTTTGATACTTGTGTTTCACTCCCCACTCCTTCATGAGACCTGCTGACGGCCCACATTACGGTCATTTCAAAATCGGGTAAAGACACATCACAGGTCACGAACTATACACCTATCTCACTGCTAAGTGTTGACCTTAAATGGGTTGCAAAAATATTAGCGAACCAAATTCTCCCACTGCTCCCAAACTTAATACACTTGGATAAAGTCGGCTTTGTCCCTAGCAGGGAAGCGAGGGACAATACCCTTAAAGCCCTCAACATTCACCAATGGCTTACATCTAATGACCGATCAGGTTTCTTTCTATCCCTGGACGCGGAGAAGGCATTCGATAGAGTGGCCTGGGACTATATGTCAGAATCTTTACAAGCCTTAGGCATGTTAAATCTGATACACACGTTATACTCCAATCCCACAGCAAGAGTCCGTGTCAATGGCCACCTATCGGATGCCTTCTCCATTTCGAATGGAACCCGGCAGGGATGTCCCCTTCCCCTTTTGATCTTTGTGCTTACTTTAGAACTCTTATTGGCATTAGAACAAACCTGGACATCAAGGGAATTGATATAAAACAAAGCATAGTAAAATTGCAACTTTCGCTGATGATATCCTACTTTTTCTAACAGACCCAATGATAACAATCCCTAATCTCTTAAAAGACCTCAATCATTTTAAGCTACTCTCAGATCTCCAAATTAATTTCTCAAAGTCCACGGTGCTCAATGTTACCAAGTCATCTGACATATGTACATTATGCAAACAAAATTATCCATTTACATGGAACAATCATAAAATTACGTATCTGGGAATTCAATTGCCCACCTCCCTTTTGGATCGATATTCTACAAATTATCTACTGCTCTTACAAACAGTCACGCAAGACTTACAGAAATGGTCTGTGGTGCTTTTCTCGTGAGTCGGCAGGGCCGCTATTATCAAGATGAATATCCTACCACGGATATTATACATATTGCAGACTGTCCCCATTAAATTAAATTACCAAACGCTTTCTTTTCAACTTACCATAAAGCTTGCTCTGACTTTATCTGGGGAAAGTCAAGGCCAAGACTTAGTTACTCGAAACTCACTGTCCCTAAACTCAAAGGAGGCCTAGACATACCTGATTTGAAAAAATACCAATACGCCAGTCATTTAAGCAGGATCATTGAGTGGAACGTCCATGCCAAAACTAAGGATTGGGTCCATTTGGAAAACGTCATAGCATCTATTCCATTTGCCCAGATTCCATGGCTGACCCCTTCACACATTCCCATGACATACCGCTCTCATCCACTAATATATCCGACTTTACAATCTTTTTGTGAAACCTGTAACAAATACAAGGTTTCCTCACCAATAGGCCCAATGACCCCACTCAAACTTAACCCAGCATTTGACCCAGGAATGCATATCTCTTTCCTAGCTGATGCCTGGCCACACCCTCATGTCAGAGCGGGACACTATTTTGTAGATAACCACCTCCTTTCATGCACCAAACTATCTACCACTTTACCGGCCAATACACTCCCCTTTTGGACGTATGTACAAATGAGACACTTCCTCAACGCCTCCAAAACTAGAGCGGAGTGGTTGAGACCTCTTACCCCCTTTGAATCAATGTGCCTGAAGACGGAACCTCCACGTCACCTTATTTCTTATACATATGCATTGCTCTTTGCAGATTACAACCGTAAAAAAAGATTAGTCCAAACTTAAATGGGAACAGGACATTTCCACAGAACTTACACAATCGGAATGGGACACCATTTACACCTTTGTGCACAACGGTTCCTTAAATACTTACGCGCAGGAAAGCGCTTACAAAATAACGTCAAGGTGGTATAGAACCCCGCGCAAATTACACCACATATTTCTGAATTTATCCTCGCATTGTTGGAGATGCACAACAGAAGTTGGATCCTTTCTACACATATGGTGGAGGAGTCCCAATATCCAACTGTGCTGGATGGAAGTCCATAGACTCATCCAGCGCATAACCACTTACAACTTACAATACACGCAAACACAATTTCTATTGAACCTCCCGTCGTTAGCGAAGAAGACATATTTCCGCTCCTTAGCCATGCATATGGTGAATGGGGTGAAAATGTGCATCCCGACCAAATGGCGCTCCCGGAACCTCCTACAATTGTAGATTGGCTGTGCCGTATCAGCAAAACAGCTGAAATGGAAGACCTAATACACCAGGCAAAAGACATTCCTGATAAATTTGCCAAAATATGGGCCTGCTGGTTCCATTTCACTTCGACTGCGAAATTCCAGTGGATCATGGTGTGAAATAGGCCCGAGAGCTGTGGCAGGTCGCAGGAGACAGTATTGTGCCCAACCTTTCCTACCTCCCCGGTTCTCCTCTTTGTTGTCTCCCACCCCCATCCCTTATTTCGGCAAATCTGGTTGCAATATAACACTAACTACAGACATATCATCCCCTATATGACATTTGGCCATAGCAACCTCATTTACTTCTTTAAATTCTGAGCGCACTGCCCCACGCTAGAAGCCATTTGCTAACCTAGTACATATTTTACCATTTTGACATTAGAGCTCATGATTGATTCATTATCCCCTAGTCCACCTACCTATTAATGTAGATTATTAGCTCTTATAGTTAACATATGACTGGGGGGTGTGGCCTGGAACAATTCCAAGATGGACGTGTAAGTGCAGAGCTCCCGCTCCACGAGGTCCAGCTTCACTAGCTGACTGAACACATCAGGCATGGTGAGAACTGCCCACAGCACCTCTGCCACACGATCTAGATCCCCGCTGGGTCCCGAAACGGCTCACGGCCACCGCATCCCCGAGACTTTTGGATCGCGGCCCAGAGACTGCACACAGGCCTCACTGACACAGGCCTCACAGACCGCCTCCCCTCAGAGCGCGCGCGCTTCCAGCTGCAGCCCGCTCCGCTCCGGCACTCGCAGATCTCTGGGAGCAGAGATGGAGTCTCAACACCCTCCAGCTGTCACCTTGGAAGACCTCCACAGCATAGCGGCTGATATAAAATCCACCCTCATGGCAGCTATCACGGACATGAGAGCAGATATGCAAGCCATCGCTATAAGGGTGGAAGAAGTGGAAGCTGCACAGTACCGCCATGACACCGCTCTGTGTCATGTACAGCAATTGACTGAATCACACTCCATCCACCTGTGAGAGATTAACCGCCACAGGAAGGACCTTGATAACTGTGGGAGACGGCGCAATCTCAGGGTAAGAGGCATTCCGGAAACTATAGATCCTACCCAGCTGTCACAGTCAGCCACTACCATTTTCAATGAGCTTCTAGAAAGGCCCCTTGATACTCCAATTATGTTTGAGCGTATCCACAGAGCCTTACGCTTGTGAGGCAGAGATTCTGATCCACCCAGGGACATAGTTTGTTGTCTCCTAGACTATCCTCTCAAAGAGGAAATACTCCATAAAGCGAGGAGCCGTAATCAACTGTCTTTTCAAGGGGCCTCCATTGAAATCTATCAAGACCTTTCCAGCATTACCTTGCAACGCAGAAGGGAACTGAAGCCACTCCTAAAAGTTCTACGAGCCAAATCCATCATTTACCGTTGGAAATTTCCATTCTGCCTCTCAGTGACACACCAAGGCCACACCGCAAACCTTAAAGTACCGGAAGACATCGATCATTTCTGTGAGGTAGTGGGCAAACCGCCTGTTGAACTACCAGACTGGTATAGTGATTTCCGCCTACCTGTGCTTGACTCTACTTAGGTGGAAGCGATAAACTTTTTGGAAATCCACTACAGCGTATTTTGCCTCTGATCGGCTGGGGAGAGTTGATATTTCTGGGCATTTACACTCGCCCTTCAGAATGGGCATGACCCTCTCCATATGGAGAGCTCATCCCTACTTCCTTTTCTAAAGATCTCCCTCCACCCGATCCTACCAATGTTGACGCTAAATGCTTACTGCAGTTGACAGAACTTGATATGGGTCTACACACCCTCCAGAAGAAATTTATGTTGTTATGACTGTTTTTAACTGGTATATGTATGGCCTGTTCCATTCCATACTTTAGTTAAAAGGTATACATATGGTCTCTTAAGTGTTTGCGACATGTTGTCGCCTAAAGCAGATTGTGTTTTTATACTCTCTTACAATATACAATCTCCGCAGGTCTCAGTTGTCCCAAATTTGCTCATTTAAGACCTTTTATACCCTAACTACACCCCTCATCCATTATGTCAGCAGGTTCACTCTGTTGTATTGTGACATACACCGCAACCCCGGGATCACCCTCACCTTTCCTATCTCCTGCCTCCACCCTGAGGTATACCCCATTGACACCCACCTGACACCTCTAATCTGATTCCCCTGTTTCTCGCCATGCCGGCGTCAATTTAACCTACCTTGTGGTACATCAACCGTAGAGTTAGTCTCTCGGTTGGCCCCTCACAGCGCTAGCATTTCTACCCATATCATATGCCCCTTGACCTCATAGGAACATGGAATTCACCCATCTTGTAGAGCGCATCCTACCATACTTCCACAAAGCGGTCTCTCTGTATATAGTGGGCTTGCGGGCCAATACCCACTTCCGACTTTTCCTGTGCTTCCCCATACTGGGAAAGCCCCTCACTCCCTACCCACTCCCCCTTTTATACCACTCTACCACCCAAACCCACTCACTCTAACCCACCCCTCCCTGCATACCCAGCTCATCTTCTGATCTCCCCCTCTTTTTTTCCTATTGTCTCTGGCTCCCCCCAACTTAACTTCACACCACAACTTGGGCACTCTCCACACAAACATGCCCCCACAGGCGAAAAATACTCTAAACCAATCGCTGAAAATACTGTCTCTTAATGCCAAGGGACTAAATACCCCCGAAAAACGCTCCCAACTATTCTCTCTCCTGCGCAACAAAAAAGCTGATGTGGTTTTTCTACAATAGACTCACTTCTGCTCAAAGAAAATTCCTAACATTACTAACAGCCTTTACCCCCACGGGTTTCACGCGACCTCACCTATTTCTAAATCTAAAGGAGTTTCCATCCTCATTTCTAAAAAAGTTCCCGTTCAGATATCAAACACACTGAATAGTGATCAGGGAAGGTTTATCTTCCTTAAAGGCACTCTTGTCAATAAATCAATCACATTAGCAAACATTTACAGCCCAAACTCTGGACAAGTCCCTTTCTCCCGTGACATCACGAGACAATTACTTTCTTTTCAGGAAGGAACCCTGATCCTTGGAGGGGACCTGAACGCCCCCCTAGACCCCCTTCTGGACACATCTACCTGTAGTTCACACTTACCCTACAGGGCACTCAAACAAATTAAAAAATGTCTTTGGCTATCTTGTCTGAGCATGCTGAAAAATCCCTTAGATGGGCCAAAGCTCGATTCCTCTTAAACAGCAATGCTGCCTCTACGTCCTTTGCTAGGAAGCTCAAGCAACACTTCCAGCCCACCCATGTGTACAAATTGAGGAACAGGGATGGTAACCTTACCTCCCACCCTAAGGAGGTATTGCAAATTTTCACTTCCTTCTACCAACAGTTATATGCGGCTCCTGGTTCCCCTCCCCGGGTCTCTCCACAGTCCTGGTTAGACCCTCTATGGCTCCCCTGCCTGTCCCCTGATCAACTACTGATCCTTAATGCCCCTTGTACGACGGAGGAGGTGGCCTCGGTCATCTCTTCCCTCAAGCCGGCTAAAGCCCCGGGTCCCGATGGTTTTTCGGCGACCTACTATAAGAAATTTGCGGATTCCCTACTCCCTAAACTGACCAAGCTCTATAACTTTATCTTAAGGGGGCAGCACTTTCCAGAGGAGATGCTCCAGGCTAGCCTGTCACTTATCCCGAAGCCAGGGAGGGACCTCACCCAACCTCAAAATTTTAGGCCTATCTCTGTTATCAACAATGATTTAAAAATTTTTGGTAGAATTTTAGCAGATCGCCTAGCCTCGATCATCACCTCGCTTGTTTCTCCGGAACAAACGGGCTTTATACCCTCGAGACAAATTACGGATAATATCCGTCTGGCCTCCAATATCATCCAAGATGCGGACGCTGGCTCCCGCGGGGTCCTGATGCTGAGTTTGGATATAAATAAAGCCTTTGACAGCGTTCTCTGGTCATATTTGGAGGACGTCTTGACTAAATTTGGCTTTCGGGGGGAGTTTGTGCACGGCTTTCGGGCCCTGTACCATCGCCCCCACACGAGCGTTAGGATCCCGGGTGCTAGTTCTTCGTATTTCCCCCTGGGTCGGGGCACGAGGCAGGGGTGTCCCCTCTCTCCACTTTTATTTGCCCTGGCCATGGAGCCCCTGACGAGATCTATTTTAGATGACCCTAACATACGGGGTTACGTAAAGGGGGACCAGGAGTTTAAGGTTAGTCTCTACGCGGATGATGTTCTGCTGTTTTTATCCGACCCCCTTATCTCTTTACCCAACCTATTCACCTCCCTGTCCTCTTTTCACAGCGTTTCTGGACTGGGGGTCAATCCGGCTAAATGCTCGGCCATGCCTATTCATCTCCCCTCTCCCCTTTTGGAATCCCTTAAGGACTCCTACAAATTCTCATGGAGTCACACCTGTCTCCAATATTTAGGAATTAAACTTACCCCGACGCTCAAGCAACTGTATTCCCTTAATTACCCACAGGCATTCTCATCCATTAAATCCCTCCTTAACCAATGGTCCACTTACCATATTTCATTTTTAGGGCGCATCCAAGCGGTAAAAATGTCCATCCTCCCGAAACTTCTATTTTTGTTTCGTTCCCTACCGATATATGTCCCCCGCTCCACACTTCAGGAAGTCCAGGGACACTTATTTTCTTTCATCTGGCAAAAGAAAAAGCCCCGACTGAACCGCTCGGTATTGTATAGACCCAGGCACTTGGGTGGTCTGGGATGTCCGGACCTATGGAAATACTTCCTGGCCTCGCGTCTGATACAGACTGCACAATGGCATATGGATCCAGCCCCAATCCCATGGTTGCGCTTCGAGCGTGCCTCAATTGCCCCATATTATCTCCCAGGGATACTGTGGTCCAAAACTATATCTCATAAGGATGTCTCCCCTCTGAACGGCATAGTGGGTCAGGCCCTCTACCTTTGGGCCCTTTATGGGCAGAAATTCCAACTTGGCTCCGGGGTCCCCCTCTTGTCTTCGTTTATAGGGGAGCCTGGGTTCCCTCCGGCCTTCCGTTCGGAGGCTTCCTTTAGTAGATGGACCGCACGAGGCCTTACACGACTGGACTCTTTACTACTGGACTCTAACTTTTGCTCCTTTGCATATTTGCAACAAACTCATGATCTAGATAGGTCAGCCCACTATCAATTTCTCCAGATTAGACACTTTTACTCCACTCTGTTCCAGGACCTGAGAGGGGCCGGGAGGACGACGTTTGAGGGGCTCTGCGGGGTGGAAGCTAGGGAAGGGGGCACCATCTCAGCTCTGTATAGGCACCTTAATGAGTTCAAAGTGGCCCCTAAGTCCGTGGCAATGTTAGGCTGGGAGGCGGAGGTGGCTCAGGAGTTTTCGGTAGAGGATTGGGAGGTTATGGTTGACAATATGCACAAATGTACTCGCTCTGTTTCCATTAAGGAATCGGCCCTCAAGCTTCATACCAGATGGTATTACTCCCCTGACCGTCTGCATAGGATGTTTCCACTGGTATCGGCCTCCTGTTTTAGGGGATGTCAGGGTAGAGGCACGCTCCTTCACACTTTTTGAGAGTGTAAAGCCCTGGAACATATCTGGGCCAAATCCTCTGTATTGGTCGAGAGGATCACTGGCGCCTCTGTTTCACTTTCGTACCAGTTGTGTGTTCTCTACGCTGATATCCCAGGAGTCCCCCGTCCGCAGCAGAGGCTGATTCATACTCTTTTTAGCGCCATTCAATGGGCGATAGCGCTGCATTGGAAGAGCCCCGTGGTACCATGGTCACAGGTTATTCGCCGCATGGAGTCCATTAGACTGATGGAGCGCATTCACCACACTCTCTTGGACTCCATGCCAGTATTCGATAGGAAGTGGAGCAGTTGGACGGTCCTCCTCCTTACGTCCAGGCTGGAGGACCCATGACCCGTTTAGGTGTTGGGTCTCGGGGCTGTTTTATGGGCAGGGAGGATCCACACTCGCTTTGTGGGAAGGGCAGGCGGGACGCTGGTCTAGAGCCTACATATCACAGCTGACATCATGACTTGTTAGAATTGCTGGACTAGAGCATCGAAGGCAATCTATAATTCCTCGGTTTTTCTTTTCTATTCTTCTGTTGGGTTTTCTTTTTCTTTTGTTCTTCTCATGTTGGTTGATTTATGACCCTATTAGCTCCCAGAGTTACCTTGTTGAGGTCTTTTTGAGGAAGCTGCTGCACTCCACCTGGCCTGTAGTGCTCTTTTGTCTCTGAAATAACATTTTTCTGCCTGTTGGATTAGTAAACTTGGGTGTTCCTCTGTTAGGTCACCTATTGCAGTATATCTATTGACCTTGTATCCATTAACGTTCTGTCTGTATCTGGTATTCTCTGTGACAAATTGCCTGTACTTTTGCAATAAAAACGTTTGAAAACAAAAAAAAAATGTCTTTGGGAGTTACTGCTACACGACTCCTGGCGAACCACTCACCCCGCTGTAAAAGACTATACCTACTTTTCCACACCCACAACAAATATTCTCGCTTAGACTACCTTTTTGTTACGCAACAAGACTTGCCGTCTTTAACAATGGCCACTATCGATGATGACTTTCTCTGACCACCACTCCATCACCATGACGCTCACCTTCCCCGACAAACTCAATCACATGTCTGGAGACTAGACCCGACTATTCTTGCTGATCCCTCGTACGAACAACAGATTCGCGACTGCCTCACAAACTACTTGAGGTAGAATGACACCCCTGACAGATCTAGGATTACCCAATGGGAGGCCCACAAATATGTAATACGTGGCAAAATGATCTCCCTAACTGCCTCACTCAAAAAAGAGAGAAGGGCCAAACTCACGGCACTGTTTGCAAAATTAGGGAAACTAGAATCCTCCCACAAGCGTACCCTGGCTCAACAGACCCTTCTAGACTTAATAGAAACACGCCAACTCATACAGGAAGAATTGAACAGCTCAATTAAGAAAAAATATGCCCTCTCCCAAAAATTATTTTACGAGTTCGGCAATAAAAGCAGCCACCTTCTCGCGCAAGCATTACGCAAAAAAAAAGCCAATAACACCATCCACCACCTCCCCTCTCCAACTGGTAGCCAAATAACACATAATAAGGACATTGCTGCCGAGTTCAAACGGTACTACTCCTCACTATATAACCTGACCAACTCGGAACCCCACATGCATTCCAATCCAGGAGGCGTCACGATATAAACTCATTTCTAGAACGTTTTGCTCTGGGCAAAATATCAGATGATGTTGCCACGAGTCTTGACTCACCGATCACAGAGCAGGAATTGAAAAACTCCTTGAAACAGTCAAAGGCGGCCAAGAGCCCTGGCCCAGATGGCCTCCCTACTACCGACTACAAAACCTTTTCGGAAATTTTACAAACACCATTTCTACACGCATTCAACTCCATTTCCCACTCCATTCCCTTAAAACGGGGAATGCTAGAAGCCCATGTCGTAGTCATTCCCAAAGAAGATAAGGACCCCACCCGACCATGTAATTATAGACCGATTTCCCTATTGAATGTAGACATAAAAATATTCTCAAAAAAGTTGGCCAATAGATTACTTCCCTAATCTCACAAGACCAAGTGGGTTTTATCCCTGGTTGAGAGGCCAGGGATAATACTGTCAAAGCCATTAACCTACACCAACTTATTACTCGAACCAAACAGAAGAGCCTTTTCCTTTCACTAGATACTGAGAAGGCATTTGACAGGGTAGCATGGGACTATATAGCAGCAGTGCTTGGAGCGATAGGTCTGGGGCCTCACATGATAGAAATGATTCTTTCGCTGTACGCGAGCCCAACATCCAAAGTCAGAGTCAACCATACCCTGTCGAGCACCTTCCCCATCAGCAACGGAACGAGGCAAGGCTGCCCCCTCTCCCCCATTCTCTTCATCCTCACACTTGAGCCCCTCCTCAGACAGCTTACAGCCAATCCCGATATCCAAGGCATGAAAGCGCCCAATAAAGAATATAAATATGCCGCCTTTGCGGATGACATATTGCTATTCTTAACAAACCCAATCACTTCCCTACCTGTCCTATTAAAGACATTCAAAGAATTCCAGGACCTGTCCAATCTCAAAATAAACTTGTCCAAGTCATTTGCCCTTAACATATCCCTCCCTCAACATATTGTAGACCAATGGAAGGCAAACTTCCCCTTCCAATGGAAACATGACGTGATTACATACGTAGGGATTCAGCTCCCCTCACAACTCTCAGACTTAAACACTAAAAATCACCTTCCCCTACTATCCAAGCTGGAGTCTGACTTCAAATTATGGAATAAACCAACAATCTCATGGTTCGGTAGGGCTGCAGTTCTAAAAATGAACGCATTGCCTAGATTATTATATATTATGCAAACTATTCCCATAAGGATTCCCCTGCCCTATTTCCGCGCATACAATAGTATTTGCTCCAAATTCCTCTGGGGAGGCCACAAACCCAGAATAAACTATCTCACACTCACTTGTCCGAAACACCTAGGAGGAATAGGCCTCCCTCACCTCCCTAACTATAACACAGCGGTACACCTCACAAGAATACTTGATTGGAATCTCCATTCA